>NC_084685.1:0-695682 GCF_028389875.1 Rhea pennata | reverse complement strand
CGGAACTTCCTAGCAGCACTGGATTCCCTTTGCACGCATCTCCGCAGAGACCCACGGGAGGTTTTGCTGAGAAATCCCTCGTCCTGTACACTTTTGGCCCAAGACAAAGGCTTTCTGGTAACTTTTATTTACTGGAGTCCTCCAAGAGATGTGGTCCGCCCAAGTCACAAGCAGATGACTTGGATGGACCTGCTCTTTGAGCCACCTGCTAAGAGAGCAATGGGCTGAAGCTGTGTGGGAAAGGTTGCCTTAGCTCCTCTCCGTGTCACAGGCTTGGAGTTACGGGGGAACCGTTCCTTAGAAAGCACTAGTTGTGAATGACTTCACAAGTAGACAAGCCTTGGAAATGTGCTGCTACCACTCTGGAGCCGAGAAGCTGCCAGCTTGGTCAGCCAGGGGCTACAGAAAGCAACCTACTCACCTTGGAAGCAGGAAGACACCAACGGAACGCATGTCAAAGACAGTGGCTTCGCTGCTTCGTATGACCGACTCCCTTGCCCAGGGGGTCTGCAACAGTGGCAGAGACGGATCACCACGTTTTGTTCACACAAAGGGTCTCTAAGGCATGGCTTTCTGGAAGGTGTGTGTGGGAAGAGCAAGGGAAGCACCATGGGATAGAGAGCAACTCCGATCTTTGTCTGACCCAAGACACCTCTTCTATGTTGCAAAGAGCACCAAATGCTGGAGAGTAAATCTGCAGAGAGCTGTCAATAGTGCAGAACATGCTGAGGCCGTGGGGCTCCTTGGGTCCTGGCAGGCCAGCGGTGATCAGATCAATGGAGCTTTGGCCGGGTTGGGAAGGAACTGCAAGGAGCACCGCGGAAACGCCCCAACTTACACAGAGAAGAGATTCCAGCAGGTACCCCGTCCTATCCACGCTCTGAAGAAAGTCCTCGTAAAACCTCATTTTCACTTTCTTTTCTCTGATAACCAGGATGCCAATGTTGTTGAAAACCAAGTCAGCATCCTTCCCGTTGGCTAAG
Organism: Rhea pennata; assembly: GCF_028389875.1. Lineage (NCBI taxonomy): Eukaryota > Metazoa > Chordata > Aves > Rheiformes > Rheidae > Rhea > Rhea pennata. The sequence goes on along the minus strand of NC_084685.1, from coordinate 694,699 downwards.
ACCCGAGAGAAGAAACGCAGCGTCTCTCGGATACAGGCTTCCACCGTGTGCTGAGGGTACCGGGTGGCCAAGGTTATCAGAGCAGAGTTGAGCGGAACAGTTTGCATAAAACCTAGGGAAGAGCAGAAGAGGGTTGCAGGACAAGTCGGGCAGAATGGGGCCAGTTCCCTGTACAAGGTGGACGGCCTGAGAGAGCCGCAGCTGCCCCTATGTGGCTAAAGCCGTTCCAAGGCACGTAGCCTAAGTTTGTGCTACTTGGTGGCTATTTGGTTTTCAAGAGCTGAAGTTGTTCTCAGGAGCTTCTCAGGGACCTCTGTACATCGACCAGCCATGGCCAGAGCCCAGGCAGTGCATGCTCCACATACGCTGCGGAGCAAAGCAAAGGGTTGGATCGGTCTGCTTACCAGAAATATCATTGCAGACAGGTCTGAGCCCTAATGACTGTGCATAGGAGGCAGACAGACAAAACACAGGCCTCCGAACAGTCAAAGGGGCACGGTTTTTCATGTAGAGGTCCTGGTCCAGAAGGCAGAATGTCCCGATTTCCATTCTGACAGCCTGAGAAGAGAAGAGAAGAGAAGAGAAGAGAAGAGAAGAGAAGAGAAGAGAAGAGAAGAGAAGGGCAGGAAGAAAGCATCTTTGTTTAGGCAGGCAAAGTGACTGATGGCTTGTCAGAGCATGGCCCTGGTGCTTGGTGCCTTGCCCACTCCAGACGCACAAAGGGTCTCTCAGCTTGGGAGAGCTTTGGGGAAGATGTGGAGTCTGGTGCTCTCTTGCCTCTGCCCGCTCTAACAGACAGCGGGCGAAGCAGAAGCAGAGCAACTTCCCTATGCTAGCTCAGCTCCACGGGTGTCCTACAATGGGACAGGCCCCGCAAAGTGTCCAAGGCTGTCTGGGCTTGCTCCTTCCACTCTGGCCGTGGGGCCTCGAGGAGCCGCAGAAAGTGCACAGCCCTTTCTTCTGCTAGAGCTGGGCTTTTTCCTTTCTCCCAAGTGAGAGAGAAGCTGCTCTGCCCCACGTTGGTCAAGCGCAGGGCACTGCTGGGCTGTCTTTTCTGCCTTAAAAGGAGGGGGAGCATTAGGGCACTCGATGGCACGGGGGTGTCAGGGCTACCCACATCCTTGGAATTTGAGGGGAGAAAGGGGATACCTTGTCCAGGATAAGTTCTCGGAAAATGTAATCCGACACACCACCCCAGATAGCAACGATATCTGGAAGGCAAGCGAGAGATAACCGTGCTCTAAGTCAGCAAGCTCACAATCATCCTGCTCGCTCCTAACCAGGGAGGCAGTGGCTGCAAAGGGAATGAGCGAGCCTCGCCTCCTCCGGCGCCCTCCCACATCAAAAGCACCCGAGGCGGGGGCTGCAGAGCCAACATTTTGCGTGGCGTTATGCTATCAGCCTCATTCTCAGCCCAGGAGAGCTCCCAAAGGGAAACAGAGAGCTCCAAGTGCTCTTGAGATCCGCCTGTCAAAAGTACGAGGTTTCACTTTGCAGACCTGCCTTTCAGGCAGCCTCTCTCGAGTTGGGCCAGAGCTGCCGCACAGCTGAGCCATCTGGAAAGGAGACTCCTCTCCGTCCTGGGCAGCTCTCCAAGGGAGAGCCATTCCCTAGGGAAACTCGCCAACGGGCTCCCAGCCCGCAAGAGGATGCTGCTGTGCCCGCAGGAGTCCCATGGGCTCAGGGAATGCCGAGGTTTGTCCCTGGCAGGGGCCAGCTTCACCCATATTCGATGCCTGCCCGCACAGACTTGGCACTTCCACTGGGGCAACGCCAATTCTTCCTGCCAGCGGTGGCCAGTGCCTTCTCCAAGGCAACAGAACCCCGGAATGCTGGCTGCCAAACTGACACCCAGGCCCGTGAGGGACAATCTCTCTCCGGGCTCCCTTTGCAGCTCCCAGTCCTGCCCAGACGTCCCCCACAGGCTCCAGGGTCTTCACAGCACCTCTTACACTTGCTCCTCTCTTCAAATAGAGACATGAAACGGCTCTGCAAGGCCTTACCATCAGTGGTGAGATCGCGCAGCGTTGGAAACATGCCAGGCTTCATGCCTTCCATCTTTCCACACCCTCTCTCCAGCTTAACACCAGCAGAAGGCGGGGGAAAAGGAACTTCCTCCTCTCCAATCTCCTTCTCCTTCTCCCCTTCTGCACTTCACCAAACGGCCCTCCACTGCTAGTGTACTGCCTCCCTTTGCCTTCTCCGTCTCTCGGAAAAGCAGCTCCTGAGGAGGAGAAAGGCAGCACAGAGAGCAGCAGCTAGCGCTGGGGATGCTGCAGGCCTCACAGTGAAGTGCGGGTGGGAGCCAGGGGCCCCGTGGGGAGAGGGGAGCTGTGGCTATGATGCGTGAGTGCCCCACTGTGACCCCAGGCCTTGTCACACCCGGAGGGGCTGCAGGGCCCTGACCGGCCTGCCAGATCATGCCCTACAATGGACATGGCGGTGGCACTGGCCCTTTGGGGGAGCTGCCCTCCTCCTGCTCTCCCTGCTGCCCAGGGGAGGGAATGAATAAAGAGGCCTGCACTGTTGGCTATACGCTCATGCGGCCAGTGGGAAGGAAGGGCTGATGCTGGCTGGTATTTCAGTAGGCCATGCGCGTGGAAATAGCACAGCCTGGCAAAGGAGCAGAGAGATTTCCCCTGTCAGCTTGAGGAAGGGTTACTTCCTCTTCCCACAGGGATTCTCAAAAACTTGGAAGCAAGTCTTATCGTGGTTGCCACCAGGTGGTGCCAAAGCCTGTGAAGACTCTCCAGTCGGACACGGGACAGTTTGCTTCTGCTCGTGCTGCCCAAATCTCCCGCCATGCTGAGGAGCGCTGAGAAGGCTGGGGTGGTGGTGGTGGGGGGGGTTCTTTTGGTGTGACATCATTTGTGTTTTCTTAAGCAGTCCTCACAATCACACGGGAGGAGATCGAGGCTGAGGTTGTGATGGGAGGCTGAACACCAACTTTGACTGCAGATTGCTCCTTTTGTGCAAGCAGGCCACAAAACTCACTTGCAGCCTCCCACACTCCTGTCCTCTGGAGGACTTTTAGACCCACTCCTGATCCAGATCATGGCAACACAACAAGAGGGACCCCAACGATGCCTGGAAATAGCGCCCGCCTGTAACATAATCTGATGATTTACAGCTCTCTCGGGGTCACACTCCTCAGTCACACACGAGCCTTTGAAAAGCACCAGGTCTCTAGCCCCTGCAGTAGTAAGCACTCCTGCAGAAAGGAGAGTTTCCCCCTGGGACACGGCTGCAATGGAAGAATCAGGGCAGGGAGCAGTGTGTCCTGCCGAGCCAAGTTTTCCCCCCGTTTTCTGTCTCACCAAGTCCCTTCCGGTGTGGCTGTCCCCCTCAGGAAGCCAGGTAGGCACCCTTGCCCTGTGCTCACCAGTGCGCCTTGATCAAGAATGCACAGAGCTAGCCTGCAGCCTGAACCGTTGGCTCCAGAGGTAGTGCACGGGAGCTGAGAAGCTCGAAAGTCCCAGGCCGCCTTGCACAGAGACAGATCTGATGCCTGCCCTCACGGATGGCTTCCTAACAAGCTACATGATCAGCTCATGGATAAGGGAGAGCACAACGGATGCCACTAGGTGCTCATGGCTAGGCATCATTTCCCCTTTTCCTCCTCAGAGAAATCTCAGGGCAAAGTCGTTCCCCTCATGTTTCTTCGTCCTCTTCACTGCCCAGGCCCCCGGGACTGCTGATCTCTCCTGCACTGATACTGCTGAATGGGACTTGGGCACAAACCTGCTAAGTAACTTGCTTCAGGCAGCATCACTGCCACACGAGTGCTTCTTGCAGGAGAAAGTATTTTCACACGCACTGTCGAACTAAGTCCACCCCACACACGCACTCCCTCGCCAAGTCTTCTTTCCCCACTGGGAACAACAAGCAAGCCTCAAACAAACGGACGATGAAATCCACCAGAATTCCCCTGAAGGAGAGACAGACAGGAAAGGGGATACAACTCGGGGCGCTTCCTCAGTGAACACTTTACAATACCCTTTGAGCCTCCAAAGACTACAAATCCCCCCTAACCCTCGCAAACCCAAGCGGCCCCGCATCCAGAGGGGCTCCTGATGAAAGAGGCCGCGACAATGGAGAAGAAATGCTGACAGCGCCCAGCCCGATTGAAGGGAGAGAAAAGAGTCAGGGGGCCTTTAAACCCCTTCTGACCAGGAAGAGAAAGTAGGTGGAAGCTTGCCAAGGAGAGCATTTCTCAGCCAAACTACAGCATTTCTGTGGTAGCCAGCCACAGTCGTTGCCCTGACTGCTTGTCTGGCTGCTCTTGGCTTTTCTCTTTCGGGGATCTCATGCACCAGTGTTAGCTGAGTGCCTACGCGCACTACCAACAATACTACACAACCCAACAGGTATAGAAACCAAAAGCTGCTTTCTAGCAGGGGTTCATCTGCTTCCCATTCCATGTGCAATGGAAGTGTGCTGCTTCGATGGAGATGCTCCCCTGTGTTTATTAGTCTGGCGTTAGAATGGTTGAGACTGGCGAGCAAATGGGATTTCTCTGCCCTTACCATTCCTCAAAGCATCTTCCGAGAGCCCAGCACCACCTGCTCTTTCATAAGGGGGTTAGGGTTAAGGCAGAGGCGCCTACAGGTGGCCAACCTGACAACGTGTGGGAAAGAAGGCCTCGCACCACACCGCTCTATGAGCACTTCTCACATTCTGAGGACTGCACGTGCTGGACTGTTTACCACCATACCAGACAGCTGGTTTCCAGAAAGTGTCATTTCACTTACACAGCACAAATGAATGCCTTGAAAGCAGCCATGACAAGCCCTTTCTGCATCAGCACTCAGGCGTTTGGAGGGCAGAGCCAGGGGCAGTAGAAGCATGGTGCTGCCTCCCTCCATGCCCTCCAGCAAGCTAACACCACTCCTGTTCCTGTCCCCTAATGACCTTGGTGGCTGTCCTCTCTCCTTGCTGCACGTGATTACCTTGGTCAGGCTTTACATGCAGCAGGGGAGTCAGTGGCACCGTGGTCAGTGGGGCGGGAGCAACGGTGCTGGCAGAGTTGGCTTCTGTGTGTCTGCGTGCTCCAAGTGCTCCAGGAAGGGCAGCGCCCTACCTGCCTGGGGCAGACCTCCGCGTGGGCGTAGAGCCAAGAGACTGGGCACTGCTCACTGCCTCCTGGGCTTCGGAGGGGGCTGCTCGCTCTGCAGACAATACGTGCGTGTGGGAAAATGTGGAGTGGTTTCCAGGTGCTGAAGGGGGTCCCATGCCCCTGGAGGACGGGGCTTGGGAAAGAAGAGGCGGAAAGTGTGTGTCGGGGTGGTCTCAGGCCTCCCGTCAAGGCACCTGGTGGCCCTTTGCCCTGGCTGGTGGTGTCAGAGCCAGAGCGCCGATCGTGCTGAAGACAGCCGCAGTGGCCCGGGCCATGAGCACGCCCTCTCCGGCAGCCCCCATCCCTATGGCAGCATCAGCTGAGGGAGTGCTGCTGGGGAGCCCGGGGAGGGGAGGAAGCAGTCTCCAAAGCCTCCTGCCTGGGGACTTGGTGAGGAGAGTTGCAGCAGTGGCTGCAGCAGTCAGCTGTGCGTGCCTCTGGGGCTGTCTGCCGGCATGGAAGAGCCTGGCCGGGTGCAGCAGAGAGATGGTGGGGCTGCCATTCGTACGTGCTCATTTGCCCGCTGAGACAAGTGCCCAGGCCTCAGCAGGAGAGGTCTGAAGGGGACAACCAGGTGCAGGTGAGGGAAGAAGGAGGTCATCCCTTGGGTCAGCTGTCTGCTGGAAAGCTTCCCGCTCACAGGCGGGAAATGGTTGGACAGAAAAGGCCAGTGTGTAACGTGGTGCTTTTAAGAAGCCTGATTATGGTTTAGCTAGCCCCCTCTGAGCCTTCCAGCTCCCAGGTGGTTTCAGCCTTCTCCACTCTCACCATTGCGCTCCTGCTCTCCTGTGGAAGTGGCACTGTGACGGCCAGGCAGGGAAGTGAGTCTGTGGCAGAGGGAAGAAACCGCTGCCTTTCTTTCTGCAACAGCAGCACTTGAAGCACTGAAAGCACAGGGAGGGAGCAGGTGGGGGCCTGAGTACACCTGGAGGTGCCTAGCAGACATTGCTCTGAGGGCAATGGAGGATAATAGTGGGGGGCATGTGTATATATATATATATATATAAAATGCATACATATGTGGATAAATGTATGCTTTTATCTATGTGCCCTCCCTTGTACATATATACTCCTATCAGTCATATGTCTATAAGAAAGAGAATAAAAGCAGGTATCTCTGCCTTATTTATCCGTGTTCAGGTGCGTGCATGCGTACGGCGGGAGGTACACTTAGAGATGTTTCTGTGGGGCCTTGACATAGTTCCGAGAGAAGCCTTTCTCTTCAGCCTGGCAGCACGCTAATGGCCCCTGAGGCCAGGATGCCCTCCCTCAGCCTAGGTTCTGTCCCAGAAGTGCCTGGTCCCCCAGTGACCTCCAAACTCCTTGCTGCCCCTGGCTGGGCATGCCAGTGAGCACCAGGCAAGAGCAATGCCCTTCAGCTGGAAAGCTGGCTAACTCATCTCTCGCAAGCAGGCAGCACTTGAATGGGAAAGGACAAAGGCTCACAGGCGCTTTCTTTGAATGCCGCTTCCCGTTTATATTGCTTTCCGCCTCTCTTGCCATCTCTTTCTTTCTTCCTTTTCTTTCCTTTGTATATCTGCAGCCACAGAAGCCCAGAAGATTCTTTGCTCCTCCTGCAGGCAGTGGAAGCACATTTCCTGCAGGGCCACACAAAGGCAAGAGTATGCAGGATTAGTCTCAGCTTTTTTTCTTTCTCCTTTTTTCTTTCTTTTTCTTTTTCAGACGAGTAGCTAGTGCTCGCTCTCGCTTCTGCCCCTTCTCTTCGTGCCTTTCTGTCCACAGCGTTTTGTTCTCAAGGCACAACTGAGAGGCCCTTCTGCATTGACCGGAGTTCGAAACCATCAGGGCGCTACAAGGAAACTGCACATTTGCTATCCCCCCAAAGCCTTGCAATTAACCATTCTGGGATGAACAATGCCCCAAGAAGGAGCTGTAAAGTGTTTTGTGAGACTCTAGGCATGAAGAGTACTCTGTAAAAACGTGGAGCAGCTGGCATCTTTGAAAGTAAGAGCCAAAAGAAGTAACCGCATGTTACTATGAACACATAGGAAGGGCTCCCTGCTCAATACCCGTTCAAGTGTGTTCGTGCAGCTGTCTGCAGTCAGACACAAGAATCGTACCAATCCGTACAGTGTACCTGTCCTGCTGTCAGACATCCTTCACACACAGGGTGTGCTGCCTGGCGTTGGGCTTCACGGGTTTCCTGCCCTCGGCAGCCGCTGGGATATGGTGGCAATCTGCAAGTACGCAAAGAGATGCGTTCACGTGTGTGCGGGATAAGTTTGTTGTCCCCCTTGTGCTCAAAAGCTGCACGCCTGCTTCCGCAGCAGGAGGTGCTTCTGCAGGAGTGCCTTCCTGGGCTTGATAAACCAAAAGAGGAAGGCAAAACCCTGAGCTGTAACCCTCAGATGTGCCCCAATACTCCGCAAGCATGGTGCAGGGAGCTCAGGCCTGGGCCCCCTCTCTGTAAGAGAGAGCAAGAATAGGAGCAGTGTCATTGCTCCCACAAGTGCCCTCTTGGGAAGCTATCTGGAGAGCATTTTGACTTCTCCCCTTGTCATGAAATGCTTATAGATCTTGAAGACGGCTCCTGTGAATCAAAAGGATCAAGGTCCTTTAAATGCAGAAGGAATGAGGCAAAGATGCTAAGCCTCGTGAATGGTTACTTGCACTTAGTTCCCAAAGAGATGTGTGCACTGGAAGCACCGTCCCCCAAAAAGCGAGCTCAACATGGGAGTCTCGTAACAACCTGTGACACCCTTCCTCCCCAACAAGAGAAGGCAGCTATGCGCACCACTTGGCACAGCTGCTAGAGACCTTCCCGAGTGCATGCAGACCCTGTGTGCCGGGGAAACCTCTCCCTCGCACAGGACAAGAACACAGGGCCACCCCACCGCACTTCTCCAAGAGTCTCACCTGACAGAAGGCACTGCTCTGCTGGCCACCTCCCCTGCTTCTTCCTTGAGGCTGGGCAGCACATGAACTTGGGACCGCTTTTGAAGACGAAGCCTCTTTAGCGTAAGGAGGCACTTTGCGGGGCTCCCTGAAAGCAGGAATTGGGAGAAACTGCCCACTGGGTAGCTGAAGGCACTAGTACAATGCTCCCCCCACCGCCAAGGCCCTCTCTGCCCCACACCCAGATGCCCCAGCATCTCCTTGACCACCACGTGCGCTCGCCCCCTAGGGACCTTCGTGGCCACGTTCCCTTCTTCCTGGGGCTTACTACCTTGGGCGGGTGTAGCATGGAGGATGGTAGATCTGGAGCCGGCTCTTTTAGGTGCCATCTCAAGCTCAGACCTGGAAGGAAGAAGCAGATAAAGATGGGCCAGCACCAGAAGCAGGGGCAGATGGAGAGTCTCATGGAAACGTGCTGTGCCCTTGCCTGCCCTGCAGCAGGAAAGCACAGGTCACTGTGACAAGAGCTCTCGAGCTCAGCGAGACTCAGTGTCCAAGGGAAGCATCTCTGCCCATGCACAAGTACAGGCTTGCGCAAGGCTCTCACCTCACAGGAGACTCGTCTCGATAGGCACTCTTCCTCATTTCTTCCTGCACAGTCTTAGCTCTAGCCGCCAACTTCTGAGGCGTTATCCTCCTTCGAGCAAGGAGTCGCTTGCAGGCAGGGGTTAGAGGAAGGCTCCCTGACAGGGTGAAATGAGAAAACTCTTCAGAGAGCGGGGCCGCCTTGGATCAGGGTCCTCAGGTTCCTGTCCAGCCAAGGGTGAAGTATCGCCGAGGATGGCCATTCCAGGGCCTCTCCTGGCAACCTGGTCTGAAGTTTGCATGCCCTCCCCGTGAATGGTTTTGGCTTTGGGCGCTTCTCCTCCAGCAACCTCTCCCTCTTGCCTCTCGACCCCTCCCTGGGTACCCCTGAGAAAGCTCTGACTCTGTCTTCCCTGTAACCAACCAGTGGGTGTGAGTAAGGGGGTGTGAGGGGGAGTCAAAGCAAGCCATACAGGCAGCCTGCCTTAGCCTTCCCTTTGCCACAGGGAACAAACCTAGTGCCTGTAGTGTCTCCCAGTAAGTCGGGCACTTCCTCGTGGCCATGTTTGTGGCCGTACTCTCCCTTTCTGCCATCCTCTTCACGTGGGAGGACTTTGGGAGAAGAGAGGAACTTTTTAAAGGTGGTCTTCTGGGGGTTGTCCAAAGGCTTGACCTGGAAGCAAGGAGACAGAGGTGAGTATGGCATGACAGAGACACAAGCTGCTGCTAAAAGCTTGCGGTGCAGCAAGAAAGCAGGGGCCGTGGTGGCAGGGGGTAACAACATTCGGAGTCCACAAGAACATTGTGTCCCAGCACCACATCCCCCTCCCACAAGTAGTAGAGCACACTATCCGCCCAGTCGCCTTCTCCAAAGCGCTCACCTCGCGGGAGACTCGCTCTTCTCCCTCCCTTTGGCCGGCACAGTGAGCCCACTGATGCTCCGGGAAGAATGGCTCTGTTGGGGAAAGTGGCGTTTCCCAGGAAGACTCCCTGCAAGGGGGACAGTGGGGAGTTCATCAGCTCTACGAGGCCGTGCGTTGCCTTTGCATCGTGGCTAGAATTCCCAAGCAAGGAGAAGCAAGCAAAGGCCTACAAGCGTCCGGAAATTCTCCTCTGGGTTTTTACATTACCTTTGTTTGTATTGTCCTTGTCAAGCTGATCTTCCCTGTTCTTTTTTGGGCTGGGGCTGAGAGGTGCACAGTGCGCTGTAGCTGCTGGAGGTCTTGGGAAAAGGTTGCATTTGGACCTGGAAGCAAGAGGAAGGGAAAAATGAGCCAGACAGAAGTGCCTTAGCAAAACCCGCTACCTGCTTGCTGTTCAGCAAGAAAGCAGAAGCCACGGTGGGAGAAGGGTAACAACCTTTCCGAGTGCAGAAGAACATTGTGTCCCAGCAACACTGCCTGCCCACAAGTACCAGAGCACACTGTGTGCCCAGCTGCCTTCTGCAAAGCTCTCACCTCACAGGAGACTGGCTCTTCTGCCTCCCCTTGGCCGGCACAGGGACCCCACTTACGCTCCGGGAAGAATGGCTCTGTTGGCGACACAAGCGCTTCCCCGGAAGATTCCCTGGAAGAGGGACAGCGGTGAGCAAATCAGTTGTACCTGTCCCTGCATTGCATTTGCGTCTTGGCTAGAATTCCCGAGCAAGAAGGACAAAGCGAAAGCCTGCAAACTGCTACGGAAAGTCGGGTCGGGTCTTACATTACCTTTCTTTGCATTGTCATCACCAGCCTCTTCCTGCATGTTCCTTTTGGGGCTGGGGCTAAGCGGTGCACGGGCCACTCCAGTTGCTGGAGGTCTTGGAAAGAGCTTGCCTTCGGACCTGGAACCCAGAAGAAGGGACAAATGATCCTGACAGGAGAATTTCACCTGGAAGAGCTACCTGCCTGCCGTGCAGCAAGAACAGAGAGGCCCTGGTGGGAAAGGGTAACAATCTTCCGGGTCCGGAAGAAGATTGTGTCCCAGTGACACATCTCCCTCCACAAGTACCAGAGCACAGGATCAGCCCAATCCCCTTCTCCAAGGCACCCACCTCACAGGAGACTTGCTCTTTGTCCCTGCTTTTGCCAGCGCTGGGAGCCCACTTGTGCCCCGGGAAGAATGGCTCTGATGAGGAAGCTGGCCCTTCCCAGGAAGACTCCCTGCAAGGCGAGCAGTGAGAGTACATCAGCTCTAATGGTCCCTGCACTGCACTTGCGTCTCGGCTAGAATTCCTGAGCAAGAAGAAGAAAGCAAAGGCCTACAAACCTTCACAAATTCTCCCCTGGGTTTTCGCGTTACCTTTGTTTGTATTGTCACGGCCCAGCTCTTCTTCCACATTGCTTGTTGGGCTGGGGCAAAGCGGTGCACGGGCCACTCTAGTTGGTGGAGGTCTTGGAAAGAGCTTGCGTTCAGACCTGGAACAAAGAGGAAGAGGCAAATGAGCCTGACAGGAGAGTCTCACCAAAGCCCGATACCTGCTAGCCACGCAGCAAGAACAGAGAGGCCCTGGTGGCAGGGAGCCACAATCTCTCCGGGTGCTGAAGAACATTGTGTCTCAGCACCACATTCCCCTCCCCAAAGTACCAGAGCAAACAATCCACCCAGCTGCCTTCTCCGAGGCTCTCACCTCACAGGAGACTTGCTCTCCTCCCTCCCTTTGGCCGGCACAGTGAGCCCACTCATGCTCCGGGAAGAATGGCTCTGTTGGGGAAACTGGCGCGTCCCAGGAAGATTCCCTGCAAGGGCAACAGGAGAGAGCTCCTCAGATCAGAAGCCCATGGTCAGCTTGAACTAAAACGCCGTTCCGATCTGATCCAGCCTCTTAGAAAATGGCAGCAGCAAGCCGCATTCCATCCACGCCATGCTTCTGAAGAGGTCTTTGGGCTCTTTTATCCTCCGTGGCTAGGGCAGCTGCCTTGTTGCCTCTGAACGTCCACAGCCGAGCCTTATTCCCTGGGGCATCACCCTTTGCCTGCTTTTCCCAGTCCCTGTGCTTCACAGGGTGGATAGCAGGGACCTTTCCAGGAGCTGACATAGTCTCTTTTAGGGGAATACCTTCACACCAGAGGAGCACGTTTTGGCATGTCTGTATCACTCTCATACAGACAATCTTGCTAGCCGCCTATTCAGTCCGAGCCCCCTCTTCTCATGGAAAGAGTACAACCAGTTTTCCCGACATGGGGTCAACCCCTGCCATAGCTGATGACTCAAGGTAGAATTAGTCCCCCAGAAGGCTGATGAGACCTGCCTACAGGTTTCCTCTTCTCCACCGCAAAGCAAAGGGCAGTTTGCAATGTCTGTGACTGTGAGGGAAGAGAGTCCAGTGGGAAGTGTCCTCCGGCCCTGCCAACTGCAGTTTGCAGTGCTGGGCTGTTCTCTGAGCTTGATTTGTAGGGTGCTTGTAGGGAGATTTGTCATGATGGGTAGGTAGTCTTGCCACAGTCTGCTTGTCCCCTGCAGTGCATTCACGAGGTGTCTCAAATCGCATAGCAAGAAGGCCAGGATGAAAGTGTAGAAAGCGTGCTCATGTGCCTGCTCTTACGTTACCTTGTTTGTTACCGTGACCATCGGTCTCTTCTTCCGCAGCCTCTTCTGCTCTGGGCTTTACGGACACGGTGGCCAATTTTGTGCCTCTTCTCTTTGGGGGTAGGTGGAGCTCGAACCTGGAAACAAGCGGACAACATCAGTTTGAACACAGGCCTCCAGGTCCCTTTGTAGCTTGCGCTAGCAAGGCCGCTGTGTAGGTGTCCCAGGGCTGTTGGGAAGGCCATAGTTTTCCAAAGCAGAATATGCAATGTCTGGGGGGGCTATATTCAGAACGCGAGTTACACAGGAAAGAATTCCCGTGCCTGGAGGATGCCAGGAGCATCTTTGTTAGTAAGCTCAGGGGCTTTGGGGGGGCCTTACTGTGAGAAAGCGTATTCGAACACCAGTGCGCTCTCTTGTGCTGTTAGCCCAGCTCTCGCCTGGGGCTCATAAAGTTTGTGGAGAACCGTCTGGTTTTCCTCCCAGTCGCCACGGTGAAACTAAATTCTAATCTCGCCCTTGAGTTCACTTGCAGACCCTCCCTGAGTAACGCCATGTCATTGCGACTGGGAAGCGTAGTGTCAGTCGCCTAGGTCCCTAACGGAACTTCCTAGCAGCACTGGATTCCCTTTGCACGCATCTCCGCAGAGACCCACGGGAGGTTTTGCTGAGAAATCCCTCGTCCTGTACACTTTTGGCCCAAGACAAAGGCTTTCTGGTAACTTTTATTTACTGGAGTCCTCCAAGAGATGTGGTCCGCCCAAGTCACAAGCAGATGACTTGGATGGACCTGCTCTTTGAGCCACCTGCTAAGAGAGCAATGGGCTGAAGCTGTGTGGGAAAGGTTGCCTTAGCTCCTCTCCGTGTCACAGGCTTGGAGTTACGGGGGAACCGTTCCTTAGAAAGCACTGGTTGTGAATGACTTCACAAGTAGACAAGCCTTGGAAATGTGCTGCTACCATTCTGGAGCCGAGAAGCTGCCAGCTTGGTCAGCCAGGGGCTACAGAAAGCAACCTACTCACCTTGGAAGCAGGAAGACACCAACGGAACGCATGTCAAAGACGGTGGCTTCGCTGCTTCGTATGACCGAATCCCTTGCCCAGGGGGTCTGCAACAGTGGCAGAGACGGAACACCACGTTTTATTCACACAAAGGGTCTCTAAGGCATGGCTTTCTGGAAGGTGTGTGTGGGAAGAGCAAGGGAAGCACCATGGGATAGAGAGCAACTCCGATCTTTATCTGACCCAAGACACCTCTTCTATGTTGCAAAGAGCACCAATGCTGGAGAGTAAATCTGCAGAGAGCTGTCAATAGTGCAGAACATGCTGAGGCCGTGGGGCTCCTTGGGTCCTGGCAGGCCAGCGGTGATCAGATCAATGGAGCTTTGGCCGGGTTGGGAAGGAACTGCAAGGAGCACCGCGGAAACGCCCCAACTTACACAGAGAAGAGATTCCAGCAGGTACCCCGTCCTATCCACGCTCTGAAGAAAGTCCTCGTAAAACCTCATTTTCACTTTCTTTTCTCTGATAACCAGGATGCCAATGTTGTTGAAAACCAAGTCAGCATCCTTCCCGTTGGCTAAGACCCGAGAGAAGAAACGCAGCGTCTCTCGGATACAGGCTTCCACCGTGTGCTGAGGGTACCGGGTGGCCAAGGTTATCAGAGCAGAGTTGAGCGGAACAGTTTGCATAAAACCTAGGGAAGAGCAGAAGAGGGTTGCAGGACAAGTCGGGCAGAATGGGGCCAGTTCCCTGTACAAGGTGGACGGCCTGAGAGAGCCGCAGCTGCCCCTATGTGGCTAAAGCCGTTCCAAGGCACGTAGCCTAAGTTTGTGCTACTTGGTGGCTATTTGGTTTTCAGGAGCTGAAGTTGTTCTCAGGAGCTTCTCAGGGACCTCTGTACATCGACCAGCCGTGGCCAGAGCCCAGGCAGTGCATGCTCCACATACGCTGCGGAGCAAAGCAAAGGGTTGGATCGGTCTGCTTACCAGAAATATCATTGCAGACAGGTCTGAGCCCTAATGACTGTGCATAGGAGGCAGACAGACAAAACACAGGCCTCCGAACAGTCAAAGGGGCACGGTTTTTCATGTAGAGGTCCTGGTCCAGAAGGCAGAATGTCCCGATTTCCATTCTGACAGCCTGAGAAGAGAAGAGAAGAGAAGAGAAGAGAAGAGAAGAGAAGAGAAGAGAAGAGAAGAGAAGAGAAGAGAAGGGCAGGAAGAAAACATCTTTGTTTAGGCAGGCAAAGTGACTGATGGCTTGTCAGAGCATGGCCCTGGTGCTTGGTGCCTTGCCCACTCCAGACGCACAAAGGGTCTCTCAGCTTGGGAGAGCTTTGGGGAAGATGTGGAGTCTGGTGCTCTCTTGCCTCTGCCCGCTCTAACAGACAGCGGGCGAAGCAGAAGCAGAGCAACTTCCCTATGCTAGCTCAGCTCCACGGGTGTCCTACAATGGGACAGGCCCCGCAAAGTGTCCAAGGCTGTCTGGGCTTGCTCCTTCCACTCTGGCCGTGGGGCCTCGAGGAGCCGCAGAAAGTGCACAGCCCTTTCTTCTGCTAGAGCTGGGCTTTTTCCTTTCTCCCAAGTGAGAGAGAAGCTGCTCTGCCCCACGTTGGTCAAGCGCAGGGCACTGCTGGGCTGTCTTTTCTGCCTTAAAAGGAGGGGGAGCATTAGGGCACTCGATGGCACGGGGGTGTCAGGGCTACCCACATCCTTGGAATTTGAGGGGAGAAAGGGGATACCTTGTCCAGGATAAGTTCTCGGAAAATGTAATCCGACACACCACCCCAGATAGCAACGATATCTGGAAGGCAAGCGAGAGATAACCGTGCTCTAAGTCAGCAAGCTCACAATCATCCTGCTCGCTCCTAACCAGGGAGGCAGTGGCTGCAAAGGGAATGAGCGAGCCTCGCCTCCTCCGGCGCCCTCCCACATCAAAAGCACCCGAGGCGGGGGCTGCAGAGCCAACATTTTGCGTGGCGTTATGCTATCAGCCTCATTCTCAGCCCAGGAGAGCTCCCAAAGGGAAACAGAGAGCTCCAAGTGCTCTTGAGATCCGCCTGTCAAAAGTACGAGGTTTCACTTTGCAGACCTGCCTTTCAGGCAGCCTCTCTCGAGTTGGGCCAGAGCTGCCGCACAGCTGAGCCATCTGGAAAGGAGACTCCTCTCCGTCCTGGGCAGCTCTCCAAGGGAGAGCCATTCCCTAGGGAAACTCGCCAACGGGCTCCCAGCCCGCAAGAGGATGCTGCTGTGCCCGCAGGAGTCCCATGGGCTCAGGGAATGCCGAGGTTTGTCCCTGGCAGGGGCCAGCTTCACCCATATTCGATGCCTGCCCGCACAGACTTGGCACTTCCACTGGGGCAACGCCAATTCTTCCTGCCAGCGGTGGCCAGTGCCTTCTCCAAGGCAACAGAACCCCGGAATGCTGGCTGCCAAACTGACACCCAGGCCCGTGAGGGACAATCTCTCTCCGGGCTCCCTTTGCAGCTCCCAGTCCTGCCCAGACGTCCCCCACAGGCTCCAGGGTCTTCACAGCACCTCTTACACTTGCTCCTCTCTTCAAATAGAGACATGAAACGGCTCTGCAAGGCCTTACCATCAGTGGTGAGATCGCGCAGCGTTGGAAACATGCCAGGCTTCATGCCTTCCATCTTTCCACACCCTCTCTCCAGCTTAACACCAGCAGAAGGCGGGGGAAAAGGAACTTCCTCCTCTCCAATCTCCTTCTCCTTCTCCCCTTCTGCACTTCACCAAACGGCCCTCCACTGCTAGTGTACTGCCTCCCTTTGCCTTCTCCGTCTCTCGGAAAAGCAGCTCCTGAGGAGGAGAAAGGCAGCACAGAGAGCAGCAGCTAGCGCTGGGGATGCTGCAGGCCTCACAGTGAAGTGCGGGTGGGAGCCAGGGGCCCCGTGGGGAGAGGGGAGCTGTGGCTATGATGCGTGAGTGCCCCACTGTGACCCCAGGCCTTGTCACACCCGGAGGGGCTGCAGGGCCCTGACCGGCCTGCCAGATCATGCCCTACAATGGACATGGCGGTGGCACTGGCCCTTTGGGGGAGCTGCCCTCCTCCTGCTCTCCCTGCTGCCCAGGGGAGGGAATGAATAAAGAGGCCTGCACTGTTGGCTATACGCTCATGCGGCCAGTGGGAAGGAAGGGCTGATGCTGGCTGGTATTTCAGTAGGCCATGCGCGTGGAAATAGCACAGCCTGGCAAAGGAGCAGAGAGATTTCCCCTGTCAGCTTGAGGAAGGGTTACTTCCTCTTCCCACAGGGATTCTCAAAAACTTGGAAGCAAGTCTTATCGTGGTTGCCACCAGGTGGTGCCAAAGCCTGTGAAGACTCTCCAGTCGGACACGGGACAGTTTGCTTCTGCTCGTGCTGCCCAAATCTCCCGCCATGCTGAGGAGCGCTGAGAAGGCTGGGGTGGTGGTGGTGGGGGGGGTTCTTTTGGTGTGACATCATTTGTGTTTTCTTAAGCAGTCCTCACAATCACACGGGAGGAGATCGAGGCTGAGGTTGTGATGGGAGGCTGAACACCAACTTTGACTGCAGATTGCTCCTTTTGTGCAAGCAGGCCACAAAACTCACTTGCAGCCTCCCACACTCCTGTCCTCTGGAGGACTTTTAGACCCACTCCTGATCCAGATCATGGCAACACAACAAGAGGGACCCCAACGATGCCTGGAAATAGCGCCCGCCTGTAACATAATCTGATGATTTACAGCTCTCTCGGGGTCACACTCCTCAGTCACACACGAGCCTTTGAAAAGCACCAGGTCTCTAGCCCCTGCAGTAGTAAGCACTCCTGCAGAAAGGCGAGTTTCCCCCTGGGACACGGCTGCAATGGAAGAATCAGGGCAGGGAGCAGTGTGTCCTGCCGAGCCAAGTTTTCCCCCCGTTTTCTGTCTCACCAAGTCCCTTCCGGTGTGGCTGTCCCCCTCAGGAAGCCAGGTAGGCACCCTTGCCCTGTGCTCACCAGTGCGCCTTGATCAAGAATGCACAGAGCTAGCCTGCAGCCTGAACCGTTGGCTCCAGAGGTAGTGCACGGGAGCTGAGAAGCTCGAAAGTCCCAGGCCGCCTTGCACAGAGACAGATCTGATGCCTGCCCTCACGGATGGCTTCCTAACAAGCTACATGATCAGCTCATGGATAAGGGAGAGCACAACGGATGCCACTAGGTGCTCATGGCTAGGCATCATTTCCCCTTTTCCTCCTCAGAGAAATCTCAGGGCAAAGTCGTTCCCCTCATGTTTCTTCGTCCTCTTCACTGCCCAGGCCCCCGGGACTGCTGATCTCTCCTGCACTGATACTGCTGAATGGGACTTGGGCACAAACCTGCTAAGTAACTTGCTTCAGGCAGCATCACTGCCACACGAGTGCTTCTTGCAGGAGAAAGTATTTTCACACGCACTGTCGAATTAAGTCCACCCCACACACGCACTCCCTCGCCAAGTCTTCTTTCCCCACTGGGAACAACAAGCAAGCCTCAAACAAACGGACGATGAAATCCACCAGAATTCCCCTGAAGGAGAGACAGACAGGAAAGGGGATACAACTCGGGGCGCTTCCTCAGTGAACACTTTACAATACCCTTTGAGCCTCCAAAGACTACAAATCCCCCCTAACCCTCGCAAACCCAAGCGGCCCCGCATCCAGAGGGGCTCCTGATGAAAGAAGGCCGCGACAATGGAGAAGAAATGCTGACAGCGCCCAGCCCGATTGAAGGGAGAGAAAAGAGTCAGGGGGCCTTTAAACCCCTTCTGACCAGGAAGAGAAAGTAGGTGGAAGCTTGCCAAGGAGAGCATTTCTCAGCCAAACTACAGCATTTCTGTGGTAGCCAGCCACAGTCGTTGCCCTGACTGCTTGTCTGGCTGCTCTTGGCTTTTCTCTTTCGGGGATCTCATGCACCAGTGTTAGCTGAGTGCCTACGCGCACTACCAACAATACTACACAACCCAACAGGTATAGAAACCAAAAGCTGCTTTCTAGCAGGGGTTCATCTGCTTCCCATTCCATGTGCAATGGAAGTGTGCTGCTTCGATGGAGATGCTCCCCTGTGTTTATTAGTCTGGCATTAGAATGGTTGAGACTGGCGAGCAAATGGGATTTCTCTGCCCTTACCATTCCTCAAAGCATCTTCCGAGAGCCCAGCACCACCTGCTCTTTCATAAGGGGGTTAGGGTTAAGGCAGAGGCGCCTACAGGTGGCCAACCTGACAACGTGTGGGAAAGAAGGCCTCGCACCACACCGCTCTATGAGCACTTCTCACATTCTGAGGACTGCACGTGCTGGACTGTTTACCACCATACCAGACAGCTGGTTTCCAGAAAGTGTCATTTCACTTACACAGCGCAAATGAATGCCTTGAAAGCAGCCATGACAAGCCCTTTCTGCATCAGCACTCAGGCGTTTGGAGGGCAGAGCCAGGGGCAGTAGAAGCATGGTGCTGCCTCCCTCCATGCCCTCCAGCAAGCTAACACCACTCCTGTTCCTGTCCCCTAATGACCTTGGTGGCTGTCCTCTCTCCTTGCTGCACGTGATTACCTTGGTCAGGCTTTACATGCAGCAGGGGAGTCAGTGGCACCGTGGTCAGTGGGGCGGGAGCAACGGTGCTGGCAGAGTTGGCTTCTGTGTGTCTGCGTGCTCCAAGTGCTCCAGGAAGGGCAGCGCCCTACCTGCCTGGGGCAGACCTCCGCGTGGGCGTAGAGCCAAGAGACTGGGCACTGCTCACTGCCTCCTGGGCTTCGGAGGGGGCTGCTCGCTCTGCAGACAATACGTGCGTGTGGGAAAATGTGGAGTGGTTTCCAGGTGCTGAAGGGGGTCCCATGCCCCTGGAGGACGGGGCTTGGGAAAGAAGAGGCGGAAAGTGTGTGTCGGGGTGGTCTCAGGCCTCCCGTCAAGGCCCCTGGTGGCCCTTTGCCCTGGCTGGTGGTGTCAGAGCCAGAGCGCCGATCGTGCTGAAGACAGCCGCAGTGGCCCGGGCCATGAGCACGCCCTCTCCGGCAGCCCCCATCCCTATGGCAGCATCAGCTGAGGGAGTGCTGCTGGGGAGCCCGGGGAGGGGAGGAAGCAGTCTCCAAAGCCTCCTGCCTGGGGACTTGGTGAGGAGAGTTGCAGCAGTGGCTGCAGCAGTCAGCTGTGCGTGCCTCTGGGGCTGTCTGCCGGCATGGAAGAGCCTGGCCGGGTGCAGCAGAGAGATGGTGGGGCTGCCATTCGTACGTGCTCATTTGCCCGCTGAGACAAGTGCCCAGGCCTCAGCAGGAGAGGTCTGAAGGGGACAACCAGGTGCAGGTGAGGGAAGAAGGAGGTCATCCCTTGGGTCAGCTGTCTGCTGGAAAGCTTCCCGCTCACAGGCGGGAAATGGTTGGACAGAAAAGGCCAGTGTGTAACGTGGTGCTTTTAAGAAGCCTGATTATGGTTTAGCTAGCCCCCTCTGAGCCTTCCAGCTCCCAGGTGGTTTCAGCCTTCTCCACTCTCACCATTGCGCTCCTGCTCTCCTGTGGAAGTGGCACTGTGACGGCCAGGCAGGGAAGTGAGTCTGTGGCAGAGGGAAAAAACCGCTGCCTTTCTTTCTGCAACAGCAGCACTTGAAGCACTGAAAACACAGGGAGGGAGCAGGTGGGGGCCTGAGTACACCTGGAGGTGCCTAGCAGACATTGCTCTGAGGGCAATGGAGGATAATAGTGGGGGGCATGTGTATATATATATATATATATAAAATGCATACATATGTGGATAAATGTATGCTTTTATCTATGTGCCCTCCCTTGTACATATATACTCCTATCAGTCATATGTCTATAAGAAAGAGAATAAAAGCAGGTATCTCTGCCTTATTTATCCGTGTTCAGGTGCGTGCATGCGTACGGCGGGAGGTACACTTAGAGATGTTTCTGTGGGGCCTTGACATCGTTCCGAGAGAAGCCTTTCTCTTCAGCCTGGCAGCACGCTAATGGCCCCTGAGGCCAGGATGCCCTCCCTCAGCCTAGGTTCTGTCCCAGAAGTGCCTGGTCCCCCAGTGACCTCCAAACTCCTTGCTGCCCCTGGCTGGGCATGCCAGTGAGCACCAGGCAAGAGCAATGCCCTTCAGCTGGAAAGCTGGCTAACTCATCTCTCGCAAGCAGGCAGCACTTGAATGGGAAAGGACAAAGGCTCACAGGCGCTTTCTTTGAATGCCGCTTCCCGTTTATATTGCTTTCCGCCTCTCTTGCCATCTCTTTCTTTCTTCCTTTTCTTTCCTTTGTATATCTGCAGCCACAGAAGCCCAGAAGATTCTTTGCTCCTCCTGCAGGCAGTGGAAGCACATTTCCTGCAGGGCCACACAAAGGCAAGAGTATGCAGGATTAGTCTCAGCTTTTTTTCTTTCTCCTTTTTTCTTTCTTTTTCTTTTTCAGACGAGTAGCTAGTGCTCGCTCTCGCTTCTGCCCCTTCTCTTCGTGCCTTTCTGTCCACAGCGTTTTGTTCTCAAGGCACAACTGAGAGGCCCTTCTGCATTGACCAGAGTTCGAAACCATCAGGGCGCTACAAGGAAACTGCACATTTGCTATCCCCCAAAAGCCTTGCAATTAACCATTCTGGGATGAACAATGCCCCAAGAAGGAGCTGTAAAGTGTTTTGTGAGACTCTAGGCATGAAGAGTACTCTGTAAAAACGTGGAGCAGCTGGCATCTTTGAAAGTAAGAGCCAAAAGAAGTAACCGCATGTTACTATGAACACATAGGAAGGGCTCCCTGCTCAATACCCGTTCAAGTGTGTTCGTGCAGCTGTCTGCAGTCAGACACAAGAATCGTACCAATCCGTACAGTGTACCTGTCCTGCTGTCAGACATCCTTCACACACAGGGTGTGCTGCCTGGCGTTGGGCTTCACGGGTTTCCTGCCCTCGGCAGCCGCTGGGATATGGTGGCAATCTGCAAGTACGCAAAGAGATGCGTTCACGTGTGTGCGGGATAAGTTTGTTGTCCCCCTTGTGCTCAAAAGCTGCACGCCTGCTTCCGCAGCAGGAGGTGCTTCTGCAGGAGTGCCTTCCTGGGCTTGATAAACCAAAAGAGGAAGGCAAAACCCTGAGCTGTAACCCTCAGATGTGCCCCAATACTCCGCAAGCATGGTGCAGGGAGCTCAGGCCTGGGCCCCCTCTCTGTAAGAGAGAGCAAGAATAGGAGCAGTGTCATTGCTCCCACAAGTGCCCTCTTGGGAAGCTATCTGGAGAGCATTTTGACTTCTCCCCTTGTCATGAAATGCTTATAGATCTTGAAGACGGCTCCTGTGAATCAAAAGGATCAAGGTCCTTTAAATGCAGAAGGAATGAGGCAAAGATGCTAAGCCTCGTGAATGGTTACTTGCACTTAGTTCCCAAAGAGATGTGTGCACTGGAAGCACCGTCCCCCGAAAAGCGAGCTCAACATGGGAGTCTCGTAACAACCTGTGACACCCTTCCTCCCCAACAAGAGAAGGCAGCTATGCGCACCACTTGGCACAGCTGCTAGAGACCTTCCCGAGTGCATGCAGACCCTGTGTGCCGGGGAAACCTCTCCCTCGCACAGGACAAGAACACAGGGCCACCCCACCGCACTTCTCCAAGAGTCTCACCTGACAGAAGGCACTGCTCTGCTGGCCACCTCCCCTGCTTCTTCCTTGAGACTGGGCAGCACATGAACTTGGGACCGCTTTTGAAGACGAAGCCTCTTTAGCGTAAGGAGGCACTTTGCGGGGCTCCCTGAAAGCAGGAATTGGGAGAAACTGCCCACTGGGTAGCTGAAGGCACTAGTACAATGCTCCCCCCACCGCCAAGGCCCTCTCTGCCCCACACCCAGATGCCCCAGCATCTCCTTGACCACCACGTGCGCTCGCCCCCTAGGGACCTTCGTGGCCACGTTCCCTTCTTCCTGGGGCTTACTACGTTGGGCGGGTGTAGCATGGAGGATGGTAGATCTGGAGCCGGCTCTTTTAGGTGCCATCTCAAGCTCAGACCTGGAAGGAAGAAGCAGATAAAGATGGGCCAGCACCAGAAGCAGGGGCAGATGGAGAGTCTCATGGAAACGTGCTGTGCCCTTGCCTGCCCTGCAGCAGGAAAGCACAGGTCACTGTGACAAGAGCTCTCGAGCTCAGCGAGACTCAGTGTCCAAGGGAAGCATCTCTGCCCACGCACAAGTACAGGCTTGCGCAAGGCTCTCACCTCACAGGAGACTCGTCTCGATAGGCACTCTTCCTCATTTCTTCCTGCACAGTCTTAGCTCTAGCCGCCAACTTCTGAGGCGTTATCCTCCTTCGAGCAAGGAGTCGCTTGCAGGCAGGGGTTAGAGGAAGGCTCCCTGACAGGGTGAAATGAGAAAACTCTTCAGAGAGCGGGGCCGCCTTGGATCAGGGTCCTCAGGTTCCTGTCCAGCCAAGGGTGAAGTATCGCCGAGGATGGCCATTCCAGGGTCTCTCCTGGCAACCTGGTCTGAAGTTTGCATGCCCTCCCCGTGAATGGTTTTGGCTTTGGGCGCTTCTCCTCCAGCAACCTCTCCCTCTTGCCTCTCGACCCCTCCCTGGGTACCCCTGAGAAAGCTCTGACTCTGTCTTCCCTGTAACCAACCAGTGGGTGTGAGTAAGGGGGTGTGAGGGGGAGTCAAAGCAAGCCATACAGGCAGCCTGCCTTAGCCTTCCCTTTGCCACAGGGAACAAACCTAGTGCCTGTAGTGTCTCCCAGTAAGTCGGGCACTTCCTCGTGGCCATGTTTGTGGCCGTACTCTCCCTTTCTGCCATCCTCTTCACGTGGGAGGACTTTGGGAGAAGAGAGGAACTTTTTAAAGGTGGTCTTCTGGGGGTTGTCCAAAGGCTTGACCTGGAAGCAAGGAGACAGAGGTGAGTATGGCATGGCAGAGACACAAGCTGCTGCTAAAAGCTTGCGGTGCAGCAAGAAAGCAGGGGCCGTGGTGGCAGGGGGTAACAACATTCGGCGTCCACAAGAACATTGTGTCCCAGCACCACATCCCCCTCCCACAAGTAGTAGAGCACACTATCCGCCCAGTCGCCTTCTCCAAAGCGCTCACCTCGCGGGAGACTCGCTCTTCTCCCTCCCTTTGGCCGGCACAGTGAGCCCACTGATGCTCTGGGAAGAATGGCTCTGTTGGGGAAACTGGCGTTTCCCAGGAAGACTCCCTGCAAGGGGGACAGTGGGGAGTTCATCGGCTCTACGAGGCCGTGCGTTGCCTTTGCATCGTGGCTAGAATTCCCAAGCAAGGAGAAGCAAGCAAAGGCCTACAAGCGTCCGGAAATTCTCCTCTGGGTTTTTACATTACCTTTGTTTGTATTGTCCTTGTCAAGCTGATCTTCCCTGTTCTTTTTTGGGCTGGGGCTGAGAGGTGCACAGTGCGCTGTAGCTGCTGGAGGTCTTGGGAAAAGGTTGCATTTGGACCTGGAAGCAAGAGGAAGGGAAAAATGAGCCAGACAGAAGTGCCTTAGCAAAACCCGCTACCTGCTTGCTGTTCAGCAAGAAAGCAGAAGCCACGGTGGGAGAAGGGTAACAACCTTTCCGAGTGCAGAAGAACATTGTGTCCCAGCAACACTGCCTGCCCACAAGTACCAGAGCACACTGTGTGCCCAGCTGCCTTCTGCAAAGCTCTCACCTCACAGGAGACTGGCTCTTCTGCCTCCCCTTGGCCGGCACAGGGACCCCACTTACGCTCTGGGAAGAATGGCTCTGTTGGCGACACAAGCGCTTCCCCGGAAGATTCCCTGGAAGAGGGACAGCGGTGAGCAAATCAGTTGTACCTGTCCCTGCATTGCATTTGCGTCTTGGCTAGAATTCCCGAGCAAGAAGGACAAAGCGAAAGCCTGCAAACTGCTACGGAAAGTCGGGTCGGGTCTTACATTACCTTTCTTTGCATTGTCATCACCAGCCTCTTCCTGCATGTTCCTTTTGGGGCTGGGGCTAAGCGGTGCACGGGCCACTCCAGTTGCTGGAGGTCTTGGAAAGAGCTTGCCTTCGGACCTGGAACCCAGAAGAAGGGACAAATGATCCTGACAGGAGAATTTCACCTGGAAGAGCTACCTGCCTGCCGTGCAGCAAGAACAGAGAGGCCCTGGTGGGAAAGGGTAACAATCTTCCGGGTCCGGAAGAAGATTGTGTCCCAGTGACACATCTCCCTCCACAAGTACCAGAGCACAGGATCAGCCCAATCCCCTTCTCCAAGGCACCCACCTCACAGGAGACTTGCTCTTTGTCCCTGCTTTTGCCAGCGCTGGGAGCCCACTTGTGCCCCGGGAAGAATGGCTCTGATGAGGAAGCTGGCCCTTCCCAGGAAGACTCCCTGCAAGGCGAGCAGTGAGAGTACATCAGCTCTAATGGTCCCTGCACTGCACTTGCGTCTCGGCTAGAATTCCTGAGCAAGAAGAAGAAAGCAAAGGCCTACAAACCTTCACAAATTCTCCCCTGGGTTTTCGCGTTACCTTTGTTTGTATTGTCACGGCCCAGCTCTTCTTCCACATTGCTTGTTGGGCTGGGGCAAAGCGGTGCACGGGCCACTCTAGTTGGTGGAGGTCTTGGAAAGAGCTTGCGTTCAGACCTGGAACAAAGAGGAAGAGGCAAATGAGCCTGACAGGAGAGTCTCACCAAAGCCCGATACCTGCTAGCCACGCAGCAAGAACAGAGAGGCCCTGGTGGCAGGGAGCCACAATCCCTCCGGGTGCTGAAGAACATTGTGTCTCAGCACCACATTCCCCTCCCCAAAGTACCAGAGCAAACAATCCACCCAGCTGCCTTCTCCGAGGCTCTCACCTCACAGGAGACTTGCTCTCCTCCCTCCCTTTGGCCGGCACAGTGAGCCCACTCATGCTCCGGGAAGAATGGCTCTGTTGGGGAAACTGGCGCGTCCCAGGAAGATTCCCTGCAAGGGCAACAGGAGAGAGCTCCTCAGATCAGAAGCCCATGGTCAGCTTGAACTAAAACGCCGTTCCGATCTGATCCAGCCTCTTAGAAAATGGCAGCAGCAAGCCGCATTCCATCCACGCCATGCTTCTGAAGAGGTCTTTGGGCTCTTTTATCCTCCGTGGCTAGGGCAGCTGCCTTGTTGCCTCTGAACGTCCACAGCCGAGCCTTATTCCCTGGGGCATCACCCTTTGCCTGCTTTTCCCAGTCCCTGTGCTTCACAGGGTGGATAGCAGGGACCTTTCCAGGAGCTGACATAGTCTCTTTTAGGGGAATACCTTCACACCAGGGGAGCACGTTTTGGCATGTCTGTATCACTCTCATACAGACAATCTTGCTAGCCGCCTATTCAGTCCGAGCCCCCTCTTCTCATGGAAAGAGTACAACCAGTTTTCCCGACATGGGGTCAACCCCTGCCATAGCTGATGACTCAAGGTAGAATTAGTCCCCCAGAAGGCTGATGAGACCTGCCTACAGGTTTCCTCTTCTCCACCGCAAAGCAAAGGGCAGTTTGCAATGTCTGTGACTGTGAGGGAAGAGAGTCCGGCGGGAAGTGTCCTCCGGCCCTGCCAACTGCAGTTTGCAGTGCTGGGCTGTTCTCTGAGCTTGATTTGTAGGGTGCTTGTAGGGAGATTTGTCATGATGGGTAGGTAGTCTTGCCACAGTCTGCTTGTCCCCTGCAGTGCATTCACGAGGTGTCTCAAATCGCATAGCAAGACGGCCAGGATGAAAGTGTAGAAAGCGTGCTCATGTGCCTGCTCTTACGTTACCTTGTTTGTTACCGTGACCATCGGTCTCTTCTTCCGCAGCCTCTTCTGCTCTGGGCTTTACGGACACGGTGGCCAATTTTGTGCCTCTTCTCTTTGGGGGTAGGTGGAGCTCGAACCTGGAAACAAGCGGACAACATCAGTTTGAACACAGGCCTCCAGGTCCCTTTGTAGCTTGCGCTAGCAAGGCCGCTGTGTAGGTGTCCCAGGGCTGTTGGGAAGGCCATAGTTTTCCAAAGCAGAATATGCAATGTCTGGGGGGGCTATATTCAGAACGCGAGTTACACAGGAAAGAATTCCCGTGCCTGGAGGATGCCAGGAGCATCTTTGTTAGTAAGCTCAGGGGCTTTGGGGGGCCTTACTGTGAGAAAGCGTATTCGAACACCAGTGCGCTCTCTTGTGCTGTTAGCCCAGCTCTCGCCTGGGGCTCATAAAGTTTGTGGAGAACCGTCTGGTTTTCCTCCCAGTTGCCACGGTGAAACTAAATTCTAATCTCGCCCTTGAGTTCACTTGCAGACCCTCCCTGAGTAACGCCATGTCATTGCGACTGGGAAGCGTAGTGTCAGTCGCCTAGGTCCCTAACGGAACTTCCTAGCAGCACTGGATTCCCTTTGCACGCATCTCCGCAGAGACCCACGGGAGGTTTTGCTGAGAAATCCCTCGTCCTGTACACTTTTGGCCCAAGACAAAGGCTTTCTGGTAACTTTTATTTACTGGAGTCCTCCAAGAGATGTGGTCCGCCCAAGTCACAAGCAGATGACTTGGATGGACCTGCTCTTTGAGCCACCTGCTAAGAGAGCAATGGGCTGAAGCTGTGTGGGAAAGGTTGCCTTAGCTCCTCTCCGTGTCACAGGCTTGGAGTTACGGGGGAACCGTTCCTTAGAAAGCACTAGTTGTGAATGACTTCACAAGTAGACAAGCCTTGGAAATGTGCTGCTACCACTCTGGAGCCGAGAAGCTGCCAGCTTGGTCAGCCAGGGGCTACAGAAAGCAACCTACTCACCTTGGAAGCAGGAAGACACCAACGGAACGCATGTCAAAGACAGTGGCTTTGCTGCTTCGTATGACCGAATCCCTTGCCCAGGGGGTCTGCAACAGTGGCAGAGACGGATCACCACGTTTTGTTCACACAAAGGGACTCTAAGGCATGGCTTTCTGGAAGGTGTGTGTGGGAAGAGCAAGGGAAGCACCATGGGATAGAGAGCAACTCCGATCTTTGTCTGACCCAAGACACCTCTTCTATGTTGCAAAGAGCACCAAATGCTGGAGAGTAAATCTGCAGAGAGCTGTCAATAGTGCAGAACATGCTGAGGCCGTGGGGCTCCTTGGGTCCTGGCAGGCCAGCAGTGATCAGATCAATGGAGCTTTGGCCGGGTTGGGAAGGAACTGCAAGGAGCACCGCGGAAACGCCCCAACTTACACAGAGAAGAGATTCCAGCAGGTACCCCGTCCTATCCACGCTCTGAAGAAAGTCCTCGTAAAACCTCATTTTCACTTTCTTTTCTCTGATAACCAGGATGCCAATGTTGTTGAAAACCAAGTCAGCATCCTTCCCGTTGGCTAAGACCCGAGAGAAGAAACGCAGCGTCTCTCGGATACAGGCTTCCACCGTGTGCTGAGGGTACCGGGTGGCCAAGGTTATCAGAGCAGAGTTGAGCGGAACAGTTTGCATAAAACCTAGGGAAGAGCAGAAGAGGGTTGCAGGACAAGTCGGGCAGAATGGGGCCAGTTCCCTGTACAAGGTGGACGGCCTGAGAGAGCCGCAGCTGCCCCTATGTGGCTAAAGCCGTTCCAAGGCACGTAGCCTAAGTTTGTGCTACTTGGTGGCTATTTGGTTTTCAAGAGCTGAAGTTGTTCTCAGGAGCTTCTCAGGGACCTCTGTACATCGACCAGCCGTGGCCAGAGCCCAGGCAGTGCATGCTCCACATACGCTGCGGAGCAAAGCAAAGGGTTGGATCGGTCTGCTTACCAGAAATATCATTGCAGACAGGTCTGAGCCCTAATGACTGTGCATAGGAGGCAGACAGACAAAACACAGGCCTCCGAACAGTCAAAGGGGCACGGTTTTTCATGTAGAGGTCCTGGTCCAGAAGGCAGAATGTCCCGATTTCCATTCTGACAGCCTGAGAAGAGAAGAGAAGAGAAGAGAAGAGAAGAGAAGAGAAGAGAAGAGAAGAGAAGGGCAGGAAGAAAACATCTTTGTTTAGGCAGGCAAAGTGACTGATGGCTTGTCAGAGCATGGCCCTGGTGCTTGGTGCCTTGCCCACTCCAGACGCACAAAGGGTCTCTCAGCTTGGGAGAGCTTTGGGGAAGATGTGGAGTCTGGTGCTCTCTTGCCTCTGCCCGCTCTAACAGACAGCGGGCGAAGCAGAAGCAGAGCAACTTCCCTATGCTAGCTCAGCTCCACGGGTGTCCTACAATGGGACAGGCCCCGCAAAGTGTCCAAGGCTGTCTGGGCTTGCTCCTTCCACTCTGGCTGTGGGGCCTCGAGGAGCCGCAGAAAGTGCACAGCCCTTTCTTCTGCTAGAGCTGGGCTTTTTCCTTTCTCCCAAGTGAGAGAGAAGCTGCTCTGCCCCACGTTGGTCAAGCGCAGGGCACTGCTGGGCTGTCTTTTCTGCCTTAAAAGGAGGGGGAGCATTAGGGCACTCGATGGCACGGGGGTGTCAGGGCTACCCACATCCTTGGAATTTGAGGGGAGAAAGGGGATACCTTGTCCAGGATAAGTTCTCGGAAAATGTAATCCGACACACCACCCCAGATAGCAACGATATCTGGAAGGCAAGCGAGAGATAACCGTGCTCTAAGTCAGCAAGCTCACAATCATCCTGCTCGCTCCTAACCAGGGAGGCAGTGGCTGCAAAGGGAATGAGCGAGCCTCGCCTCCTCCGGCGCCCTCCCACATCAAAAGCACCCGAGGCGGGGGCTGCAGAGCCAACATTTTGCGTGGCGTTATGCTATCAGCCTCATTCTCAGCCCAGGAGAGCTCCCAAAGGGAAACAGAGAGCTCCAAGTGCTCTTGAGATCCGCCTGTCAAAAGTACGAGCTTTCACTTTGCAGACCTGCCTTTCAGGCAGCCTCTCTCGAGTTGGGCCAGAGCTGCCGCACAGCTGAGCCATCTGGAAAGGAGACTCCTCTCCGTCCTGGGCAGCTCTCCAAGTGAGAGCCATTCCCTAGGGAAACTCGCCAACGGGCTCCCAGCCCGCAAGAGGATGCTGCTGTGCCCGCAGGAGTCCCATGGGCTCAGGGAATGCCGAGGTTTGTCCCTGGCAGGGGCCAGCTTCACCCATATTCGATGCCTGCCCGCACAGACTTGGCACTTCCACAGGGGCAACGCCAATTCTTCCTGCCAGCGGTGGCCAGTGCCTTCTCCAAGGCAACAGAACCCCGGAATGCTGGCTGCCAAACTGACACCCAGGCCCGTGAGGGACAATCTCTCTCCGGGCTCCCTTTGCAGCTCCCAGTCCTGCCCAGACGTCCCCCACAGGCTCCAGGGTCTTCACAGCACCTCTTACACTTGCTCCTCTCTTCAAATAGAGACATGAAACGGCTCTGCAAGGCCTTACCATCAGTGGTGAGATCGCGCAGCGTTGGAAACATGCCAGGCTTCATGCCTTCCATCTTTCCACACCCTCTCTCCAGCTTAACACCAGCAGAAGGCGGGGGAAAAGGAACTTCCTCCTCTCCAATCTCCTTCTCCTTCTCCCCTTCTGCACTTCACCAAACGGCCCTCCACTGCTAGTGTACTGCCTCCCTTTGCCTTCTCCGTCTCTCGGAAAAGCAGCTCCTGAGGAGGAGAAAGGCAGCACAGAGAGCAGCAGCTAGCGCTGGGGATGCTGCAGGCCTCACAGTGAAGTGCGGGTGGGAGCCAGGGGCCCCGTGGGGAGAGGGGAGCTGTGGCTATGATGCGTGAGTGCCCCACTGTGACCCCAGGCCTTGTCACACCCGGAGGGGCTGCAGGGCCCTGACCGGCCTGCCAGATCATGCCCTACAATGGACATGGCGGTGGCACTGGCCCTTTGGGGGAGCTGCCCTCCTCCTGCTCTCCCTGCTGCCCAGGGGAGGGAATGAATAAAGAGGCCTGCACTGTTGGCTATACGCTCATGCGGCCAGTGGGAAGGAAGGGCTGATGCTGGCTGGTATTTCAGTAGGCCATGCGCGTGGAAATAGCACAGCCTGGCAAAGGAGCAGAGATTTCCCCTGTCAGCTTGAGGAAGGGTTACTTCCTCTTCCCACAGGGATTCTCAAAAACTTGGAAGCAAGTCTTATCGTGGTTGCCACCAGGTGGTGCCAAAGCCTGTGAAGACTCTCCAGTCGGACACGGGACAGTTTGCTTCTGCTCGTGCTGCCCAAATCTCCCGCCATGCTGAGGAGCGCTGAGAAGGCTGGGGTGGTGGTGGTGGGGGGGGTTCTTTTGGTGTGACATCGTTTGTGTTTTCTTAAGCAGTCCTCACAATCACACGGGAGGAGATCGAGGCTGAGGTTGTGATGGGAGGCTGAACACCAACTTTGACTGCAGATTGCTCCTTTTGTGCAAGCAGGCCACAAAACTCACTTGCAGCCTCCCACACTCCTGTCCTCTGGAGGACTTTTAGACCCACTCCTGATCCAGATCATGGCAACACAACAAGAGGGACCCCAACGATGCCTGGAAATAGCGCCCGCCTGTAACATAATCTGATGATTTACAGCTCTCTCGGGGTCACACTCCTCAGTCACACACGAGCCTTTGAAAAGCACCAGGTCTCTAGCCCCTGCAGTAGTAAGCACTCCTGCAGAAAGGAGAGTTTCCCCCTGGGACACGGCTGCAATGGAAGAATCAGGGCAGGGAGCAGTGTGTCCTGCCGAGCCAAGTTTTCCCCCCGTTTTCTGTCTCACCAAGTCCCTTCCGGTGTGGCTGTCCCCCTCAGGAAGCCAGGTAGGCACCCTTGCCCTGTGCTCACCAGTGCGCCTTGATCAAGAATGCACAGAGCTAGCCTGCAGCCTGAACCGTTGGCTCCAGAGGTAGTGCACGGGAGCTGAGAAGCTCGAAAGTCCCAGGCCGCCTTGCACAGAGACAGATCTGATGCCTGCCCTCACGGATGGCTTCCTAACAAGCTACATGATCAGCTCATGGATAAGGGAGAGCACAACGGATGCCACTAGGTGCTCATGGCTAGGCATCATTTCCCCTTTTCCTCCTCAGAGAAATCTCAGGGCAAAGTCGTTCCCCTCATGTTTCTTCGTCCTCTTCACTGCCCAGGCCCCCGGGACTGCTGATCTCTCCTGCACTGATACTGCTGAATGGGACTTGGGCACAAACCTGCTAAGTAACTTGCTTCAGGCAGCATCACTGCCACACGAGTGCTTCTTGCAGGAGAAAGTATTTTCACACGCACTGTCGAATTAAGTCCACCCCACACACGCACTCCCTCGCCAAGTCTTCTTTCCCCACTGGGAACAACAAGCAAGCCTCAAACAAACGGACGATGAAATCCACCAGAATTCCCCTGAAGGAGAGACAGACAGGAAAGGGGATACAACTCGGGGCGCTTCCTCAGTGAACACTTTACAATACCCTTTGAGCCTCCAAAGACTACAAATCCCCCCTAACCCTCGCAAACCCAAGCGGCCCCGCATCCAGAGGGGCTCCTGATGAAAGAGGCCGCGACAATGGAGAAGAAATGCTGACAGCGCCCAGCCCGATTGAAGGGAGAGAAAAGAGTCAGGGGGCCTTTAAACCCCTTCTGACCAGGAAGAGAAAGTAGGTGAAAGCTTGCCAAGGAGAGCATTTCTCAGCCAAACTACAGCATTTCTGTGGTAGCCAGCCACAGTCGTTGCCCTGACTGCTTGTCTGGCTGCTCTTGGCTTTTCTCTTTCGGGGATCTCATGCACCAGTGTTAGCTGAGTGCCTACGCGCACTACCAACAATACTACACAACCCAACAGGTATAGAAACCAAAAGCTGCTTTCTAGCAGGGGTTCATCTGCTTCCCATTCCATGTGCAATGGAAGTGTGCTGCTTCGATGGAGATGCTCCCCTGTGTTTATTAGTCTGGCATTAGAATGGTAGAGACTGGCGAGCAAATGGGATTTCTCTGCCCTTGCCATTCCTCAAAGCATCTTCCGAGAGCCCAGCACCACCTGCTCTTTCATAAGGGGGTTAGGGTTAAGGCAGAGGCGCCTACAGGTGGCCAACCTGACAACGTGTGGGAAAGAAGGCCTCGCACCACACCGCTCTATGAGCACTTCTCACATTCTGAGGACTGCACGTGCTGGACTGTTTACCACCATACCAGACAGCTGGTTTCCAGAAAGTGTCATTTCACTTACACAGCACAAATGAATGCCTTGAAAGCAGCCATGACAAGCCCTTTCTGCATCAGCACTCAGGCGTTTGGAGGGCAGAGCCAGGGGCAGTAGAAGCATGGTGCTGCCTCCCTCCATGCCCTCCAGCAAGCTAACACCACTCCTGTTCCTGTCCCCTAATGACCTTGGTGGCTGTCCTCTCTCCTTGCTGCACGTGATTACCTTGGTCAGGCTTTACATGCAGCAGGGGAGTCAGTGGCACCGTGGTCAGTGGGGCGGGAGCAACGGTGCTGGCAGAGTTGGCTTCTGTGTGTCTGCGTGCTCCAAGTGCTCCAGGAAGGGCAGCGCCCTACCTGCCTGGGGCAGACCTCCGCGTGGGCGTAGAGCCAAGAGACTGGGCACTGCTCACTGCCTCCTGGGCTTCGGAGGGGGCTGCTCGCTCTGCAGACAATACGTGCGTGTGGGAAAATGTGGAGTGGTTTCCAGGTGCTGAAGGGGGTCCCATGCCCCTGGAGGACGGGGCTTGGGAAAGAAGAGGCGGAAAGTGTGTGTCGGGGTGGTCTCAGGCCTCCCGTCAAGGCACCTGGTGGCCCTTTGCCCTGGCTGGTGGTGTCAGAGCCAGAGCGCCGATCGTGCTGAAGACAGCCGCAGTGGCCCGGGCCATGAGCACGCCCTCTCCGGCAGCCCCCATCCCTATGGCAGCATCAGCTGAGGGAGTGCTGCTGGGGAGCCCGGGGAGGGGAGGAAGCAGTCTCCAAAGCCTCCTGCCTGGGGACTTGGTGAGGAGAGTTGCAGCAGTGGCTGCAGCAGTCAGCTGTGCGTGCCTCTGGGGCTGTCTGCCGGCATGGAAGAGCCTGGCCGGGTGCAGCAGAGAGATGGTGGGGCTGCCATTCGTACGTGCTCATTTGCCCGCTGAGACAAGTGCCCAGGCCTCAGCAGGAGAGGTCTGAAGGGGACAACCAGGTGCAGGTGAGGGAAGAAGGAGGTCATCCCTTGGGTCAGCTGTCTGCTGGAAAGCTTCCCGCTCACAGGCGGGAAATGGTTGGACAGAAAAGGCCAGTGTGTAACGTGGTGCTTTTAAGAAGCCTGATTATGGTTTAGCTAGCCCCCTCTGAGCCTTCCAGCTCCCAGGTGGTTTCAGCCTTCTCCACTCTCACCATTGCGCTCCTGCTCTCCTGTGGAAGTGGCACTGTGACGGCCAGGCAGGGAAGTGAGTCTGTGGCAGAGGGAAGAAACCGCTGCCTTTCTTTCTGCAACAGCAGCACTTGAAGCACTGAAAACACAGGGAGGGAGCAGGTGGGGGCCTGAGTACACCTGGAGGTGCCTAGCAGACATTGCTCTGAGGGCAATGGAGGATAATAGTGGGGGGCATGTGTATATATATATATATATATAAAATGCATACATATGTGGATAAATGTATGCTTTTATCTATGTGCCCTCCCTTGTACATATATACTCCTATCAGTCATATGTCTATAAGAAAGAGAATAAAAGCAGGTATCTCTGCCTTATTTATCCGTGTTCAGGTGCGTGCATGCGTACGGCGGGAGGTACACTTAGAGATGTTTCTGTGGGGCCTTGACATAGTTCCGAGAGAAGCCTTTCTCTTCAGCCTGGCAGCACGCTAATGGCCCCTGAGGCCAGGATGCCCTCCCTCAGCCTAGGTTCTGTCCCAGAAGTGCCTGGTCCCCCAGTGACCTCCAAACTCCTTGCTGCCCCTGGCTGGGCATGCCAGTGAGCACCAGGCAAGAGCAATGCCCTTCAGCTGGAAAGCTGGCTAACTCATCTCTCGCAAGCAGGCAGCACTTGAATGGGAAAGGACAAAGGCTCACAGGCGCTTTCTTTGAATGCCGCTTCCCGTTTATATTGCTTTCCGCCTCTCTTGCCATCTCTTTCTTTCTTCCTTTTCTTTCCTTTGTATATCTGCAGCCACAGAAGCCCAGAAGATTCTTTGCTCCTCCTGCAGGCAGTGGAAGCACATTTCCTGCAGGGCCACACAAAGGCAAGAGTATGCAGGATTAGTCTCAGCTTTTTTTCTTTCTCCTTTTTTCTTTCTTTTTCTTTTTCAGACGAGTAGCTAGTGCTCGCTCTCGCTTCTGCCCCTTCTCTTCGTGCCTTTCTGTCCACAGCGTTTTGTTCTCAAGGCACAACTGAGTGGCCCTTCTGCATTGACCGGAGTTCGAAACCATCAGGGCGCTACAAGGAAACTGCACATTTGCTATCCCCCAAAAGCCTTGCAATTAACCATTCTGGGATGAACAATGCCCCAAGAAGGAGCTGTAAAGTGTTTTGTGAGACTCTAGGCATGAAGAGTACTCTGTAAAAACGTGGAGCAGCTGGCATCTTTGAAAGTAAGAGCCAAAAGAAGTAACCGCATGTTACTATGAACACATAGGAAGGGCTCCCTGCTCAATACCCGTTCAAGTGTGTTCGTGCAGCTGTCTGCAGTCAGACACAAGAATCGTACCAATCCGTACAGTGTACCTGTCCTGCTGTCAGACATCCTTCACACACAGGGTGTGCTGCCTGGCGCTGGGCTTCACGGGTTTCCTGCCCTCGGCAGCCGCTGGGATATGGTGGCAATCTGCAAGTACGCAAAGAGATGCGTTCACGTGTGTGCGGGATAAGTTTGTTGTCCCCCTTGTGCTCAAAAGCTGCACGCCTGCTTCCGCAGCAGGAGGTGCTTCTGCAGGAGTGCCTTCCTGGGCTTGATAAACCAAAAGAGGAAGGCAAAACCCTGAGCTGTAACCCTCAGATGTGCCCCAATACTCCGCAAGCATGGTGCAGGGAGCTCAGGCCTGGGCCCCCTCTCTGTAAGAGAGAGCAAGAATAGGAGCAGTGTCATTGCTCCCACAAGTGCCCTCTTGGGAAGCTATCTGGAGAGCATTTTGACTTCTCCCCTTGTCATGAAATGCTTATAGATCTTGAAGACGGCTCCTGTGAATCAAAAGGATCAAGGTCCTTTAAATGCAGAAGGAATGAGGCAAAGATGCTAAGCCTCGTGAATGGTTACTTGCACTTAGTTCCCAAAGAGATGTGTGCACTGGAAGCACCGTCCCCCGAAAAGCGAGCTCAACATGGGAGTCTCGTAACAACCTGTGACACCCTTCCTCCCCAACAAGAGAAGGCAGCTATGCGCACCACTTGGCACAGCTGCTAGAGACCTTCCCGAGTGCATGCAGACCCTGTGTGCCGGGGAAACCTCTCCCTCGCACAGGACAAGAACACAGGGCCACCCCACCGCACTTCTCCAAGAGTCTCACCTGACAGAAGGCACTGCTCTGCTGGCCACCTCCCCTGCTTCTTCCTTGAGGCTGGGCAGCACATGAACTTGGGACCGCTTTTGAAGACGAAGCCTCTTTAGCGTAAGGAGGCACTTTGCGGGGCTCCCTGAAAGCAGGAATTGGGAGAAACTGCCCACTGGGTAGCTGAAGGCACTAGTACAATGCTCCCCCCACCGCCAAGGCCCTCTCTGCCCCACACCCAGATGCCCCAGCATCTCCTTGACCACCACGTGCGCTCGCCCCCTAGGGACCTTCGTGGCCACGTTCCCTTCTTCCTGGGGCTTACTACCTTGGGCGGGTGTAGCATGGAGGATGGTAGATCTGGAGCCGGCTCTTTTAGGTGCCATCTCAAGCTCAGACCTGGAAGGAAGAAGCAGATAAAGATGGGCCAGCACCAGAAGCAGGGGCAGATGGAGAGTCTCATGGAAACGTGCTGTGCCCTTGCCTGCCCTGCAGCAGGAAAGCACAGGTCACTGTGACAAGAGCTCTCGAGCTCAGCGAGACTCAGTGTCCAAGGGAAGCATCTCTGCCCATGCACAAGTACAGGCTTGCGCAAGGCTCTCACCTCACAGGAGACTCGTCTCGATAGGCACTCTTCCTCATTTCTTCCTGCACAGTCTTAGCTCTAGCCGCCAACTTCTGAGGCGTTATCCTCCTTCGAGCAAGGAGTCGCTTGCAGGCAGGGGTTAGAGGAAGGCTCCCTGACAGGGTGAAATGAGAAAACTCTTCAGAGAGCGGGGCCGCCTTGGATCAGGGTCCTCAGGTTCCTGTCCAGCCAAGGGTGAAGTATCGCCGAGGATGGCCATTCCAGGGTCTCTCCTGGCAACCTGGTCTGAAGTTTGCATGCCCTCCCTGTGAATGGTTTTGGCTTTGGGCGCTTCTCCTCCAGCAACCTCTCCCTCTTGCCTCTCGACCCCTCCCTGGGTACCCCTGAGAAAGCTCTGACTCTGTCTTCCCTGTAACCAACCAGTGGGTGTGAGTAAGGGGGTGTGAGGGGGAGTCAAAGCAAGCCATACAGGCAGCCTGCCTTAGCCTTCCCTTTGCCACAGGGAACAAACCTAGTGCCTGTAGTGTCTCCCAGTAAGTCGGGCACTTCCTCGTGGCCATGTTTGTGGCCGTACTCTCCCTTTCTGCCATCCTCTTCATGTGGGAGGACTTTGGGAGAAGAGAGGAACTTTTTAAAGGTGGTCTTCTGGGGGTTGTCCAAAGGCTTGACCTGGAAGCAAGGAGACAGAGGTGAGTATGGCATGACAGAGACACAAGCTGCTGCTAAAAGCTTGCGGTGCAGCAAGAAAGCAGGGGCCGTGGTGGCAGGGGGTAACAACATTCGGAGTCCACAAGAACATTGTGTCCCAGCACCACATCCCCCTCCCACAAGTAGTAGAGCACACTATCCGCCCAGTCGCCTTCTCCAAAGCGCTCACCTCGCGGGAGACTCGCTCTTCTCCCTCCCTTTGGCCGGCACAGTGAGCCCACTGATGCTCCGGGAAGAATGGCTCTGTTGGGGAAACTGGCGTTTCCCAGGAAGACTCCCTGCAAGGGGGACAGTGGGGAGTTCATCGGCTCTACGAGGCCGTGCCTTGCCTTTGCATCGTGGCTAGAATTCCCAAGCAAGGAGAAGCAAGCAAAGGCCTACAAGCGTCCGGAAATTCTCCTCTGGGTTTTTACATTACCTTTGTTTGTATTGTCCTTGTCAAGCTGATCTTCCCTGTTCTTTTTGGGGCTGGGGCTGAGAGGTGCACGGTGTGCTGTAGCTGCTGGAGGTCTTGGGAAAAGGTTGCATTTGGACCTGGAAGCAAGAGGAAGGGAAAAATGAGCCAGACAGAAGTGCCTTAGCAAAACCCGCTACCTGCTTGCTGTTCAGCAAGAAAGCAGAAGCCACGGTGGGAGAAGGGTAACAACCTTTCCGAGTGCAGAAGAACATTGTGTCCCAGCAACACTGCCTGCCCACAAGTACCAGAGCACACTGTGTGCCCAGCTGCCTTCTGCAAAGCTCTCACCTCACAGGAGACTGGCTCTTCTGCCTCCCTTTGGCCGGCACAGGGACCCCACTTACGCTCCGGGAAGAATGGCTCTGTTGGCGACACAAGCGCTTCCCCGGAAGATTCCCTGGAAGAGGGACAGCGGTGAGCAAATCAGTTGTACCTGTCCCTGCATTGCATTTGCGTCTTGGCTAGAATTCCCGAGCAAGAAGGACAAAGCGAAAGCCTGCAAACTGCTACGGAAAGTCGGGTCGGGTCTTACATTACCTTTCTTTGCATTGTCATCACCAGCCTCTTCCTGCATGTTCCTTTTGGGGCTGGGGCTAAGCGGTGCACGGGCCACTCCAGTTGCTGGAGGTCTTGGAAAGAGCTTGCCTTCGGACCTGGAACCCAGAAGAAGGGACAAATGATCCTGACAGGAGAATTTCACCTGGAAGAGCTACCTGCCTGCCGTGCAGCAAGAACAGAGAGGCCCTGGTGGGAAAGGGTAACAATCTTCCGGGTCCGGAAGAAGATTGTGTCCCAGTGACACATCTCCCTCCACAAGTACCAGAGCACAGGATCAGCCCAATCCCCTTCTCCAAGGCACCCACCTCACAGGAGACTTGCTCTTTGTCCCTGCTTTTGCCAGCGCTGGGAGCCCACTTGTGCCCCGGGAAGAATGGCTCTGATGAGGAAGCTGGCCCTTCCCAGGAAGACTCCCTGCAAGGCGAGCAGTGAGAGTACATCAGCTCTAATGGTCCCTGCACTGCACTTGCGTCTCGGCTAGAATTCCTGAGCAAGAAGAAGAAAGCAAAGGCCTACAAACCTTCACAAATTCTCCCCTGGGTTTTCGCGTTACCTTTGTTTGTATTGTCACGGCCCAGCTCTTCTTCCACATTGCTTGTTGGGCTGGGGCAAAGCGGTGCACGGGCCACTCTAGTTGGTGGAGGTCTTGGAAAGAGCTTGCGTTCAGACCTGGAACAAAGAGGAAGAGGCAAATGAGCCTGACAGGAGAGTCTCACCAAAGCCCGATACCTGCTAGCCACGCAGCAAGAACAGAGAGGCCCTGGTGGCAGGGAGCCACAATCTCTCGGGGTGCTGAAGAACATTGTGTCTCAGCACCACATTCCCCTCCCCAAAGTACCAGAGCAAACAATCCACCCAGCTGCCTTCTCCGAGGCTCTCACCTCACAGGAGACTTGCTCTCCTCCCTCCCTTTGGCCGGCACAGTGAGCCCACTCATGCTCCGGGAAGAATGGCTCTGTTGGGGAAACTGGCGCGTCCCAGGAAGATTCCCTGCAAGGGCAACAGGAGAGAGCTCCTCAGATCAGAAGCCCATGGTCAGCTTGAACTAAAACGCCGTTCCGATCTGATCCAGCCTCTTAGAAAATGGCAGCAGCAAGCCGCATTCCATCCACGCCATGCTTCTGAAGAGGTCTTTGGGCTCTTTTATCCTCCGTGGCTAGGGCAGCTGCCTTGTTGCCTCTGAACGTCCACAGCCGAGCCTTATTCCCTGGGGCATCACCCTTTGCCTGCTTTTCCCAGTCCCTGTGCTTCACAGGGTGGATAGCAGGGACCTTTCCAGGAGCTGACATAGTCTCTTTTAGGGGAATACCTTCACACCAGAGGAGCACGTTTTGGCATGTCTGTATCACTCTCATACAGACAATCTTGCTAGCCGCCTATTCAGTCCGAGCCCCCTCTTCTCATGGAAAGAGTACAACCGGTTTTCCCGACATGGGGTCAACCCCTGCCATAGCTGATGACTCAAGGTAGAATTAGTCCCCCAGAAGGCTGATGAGACCTGCCTACAGGTTTCCTCTTCTCCACCGCAAAGCAAAGGGCATTTTGCAATGCCTGTGACTGTGAGGGAAGAGAGTCCGGCGGGAAGTGTCCTCCGGCCCTGCCAACTGCAGTTTGCAGTGCTGGGCTGTTCTCTGAGCTTGATTTGTAGGGTGCTTGTAGGGAGATTTGTCATGATGGGTAGGTAGTCTTGCCACAGTCTGCTTGTCCCCTGCAGTGCATTCACGAGGTGTCTCAAATCGCATAGCAAGAAGGCCAGGATGAAAGTGTAGAAAGCGTGCTCATGTGCCTGCTCTTACGTTACCTTGTTTGTTACCGTGACCATCGGTCTCTTCTTCCGCAGCCTCTTCTGCTCTGGGCTTTACGGACACGGTGGCCAATTTTGTGCCTCTTCTCTTTGGGGGTAGGTGGAGCTCGAACCTGGAAACAAGCGGACAACATCAGTTTGAACACAGGCCTCCAGGTCCCTTTGTAGCTTGCGCTAGCAAGGCCGCTGTGTAGGTGTCCCAGGGCTGTTGGGAAGGCCATAGTTTTCCAAAGCAGAATATGCAATGTCTGGGGGGGCTATATTCAGAACGCGAGTTACACAGGAAAGAATTCCCGTGCCTGGAGGATGCCAGGAGCATCTTTGTTAGTAAGCTCAGGGGCTTTGGGGGGCCTTACTGTGAGAAAGCGTATTCGAACACCAGTGCGCTCTCTTGTGCTGTTAGCCCAGCTCTCGCCTGGGGCTCATAAAGTTTGTGGAGAACCGTCTGGTTTTCCTCCCAGTTGCCATGGTGAAACTAAATTCTAATCTCGCCCTTGAGTTCACTTGCAGACCCTCCCTGAGTAACGCCATGTCATTGCGACTGGGAAGCGTAGTGTCAGTCGCCTAGGTCCCTAACGGAACTTCCTAGCAGCACTGGATTCCCTTTGCACGCATCTCCGCAGAGACCCACGGGAGGTTTTGCTGAGAAATCCCTCGTCCTGTACACTTTTGGCCCAAGACAAAGGCTTTCTGGTAACTTTTATTTACTGGAGTCCTCCAAGAGATGTGGTCCGCCCAAGTCACAAGCAGATGACTTGGATGGACCTGCTCTTTGAGCCACCTGCTAAGAGAGCAATGGGCTGAAGCTGTGTGGGAAAGGTTGCCTTAGCTCCTCTCCGTGTCACAGGCTTGGAGTTACGGGGGAACCGTTCCTTAGAAAGCACTAGTTGTGAATGACTTCACAAGTAGACAAGCCTTGGAAATGTGCTGCTACCACTCTGGAGCCGAGAAGCTGCCAGCTTGGTCAGCCAGGGGCTACAGAAAGCAACCTACTCACCTTGGAAGCAGGAAGACACCAACGGAACGCATGTCAAAGACAGTGGCTTCGCTGCTTCGTATGACCGAATCCCTTGCCCAGGGGGTCTGCAACAGTGGCAGAGACGGATCACCACGTTTTGTTCACACAAAGGGTCTCTAAGGCATGGCTTTCTGGAAGGTGTGTGTGGGAAGAGCAAGGGAAGCACCATGGGATAGAGAGCAACTCCGATCTTTGTCTGACCCAAGACACCTCTTCTATGTTGCAAAGAGCACCAAATGCTGGAGAGTAAATCTGCAGAGAGCTGTCAATAGTGCAGAACATGCTGAGGCCGTGGGGCTCCTTGGGTCCTGGCAGGCCAGCGGTGATCAGATCAATGGAGCTTTGGCCGGGTTGGGAAGGAACTGCAAGGAGCACCGCGGAAACGCCCCAACTTACACAGAGAAGAGATTCCAGCAGGTACCCCGTCCTATCCACGCTCTGAAGAAAGTCCTCGTAAAACCTCATTTTCACTTTCTTTTCTCTGATAACCAGGATGCCAATGTTGTTGAAAACCAAGTCAGCATCCTTCCCGTTGGCTAAGACCCGAGAGAAGAAACGCAGCGTCTCTCGGATACAGGCTTCCACCGTGTGCTGAGGGTACCGGGTGGCCAAGGTTATCAGAGCAGAGTTGAGCGGAACAGTTTGCATAAAACCTAGGGAAGAGCAGAAGAGGGTTGCAGGACAAGTCGGGCAGAATGGGGCCAGTTCCCTGTACAAGGTGGACGGCCTGAGAGAGCCGCAGCTGCCCCTATGTGGCTAAAGCCGTTCCAAGGCACGTAGCCTAAGTTTGTGCTACTTGGTGGCTATTTGGTTTTCAAGAGCTGAAGTTGTTCTCAAGAGCTTCTCAGGGACCTCTGTACATCGACCAGCCGTGGCCAGAGCCCAGGCAGTGCATGCTCCACATACGCTGCGGAGCAAAGCAAAGGGTTGGATCGGTCTGCTTACCAGAAATATCATTGCAGACAGGTCTGAGCCCTAATGACTGTGCATAGGAGGCAGACAGACAAAACACAGGCCTCCGAACAGTCAAAGGGGCACGGTTTTTCATGTAGAGGTCCTGGTCCAGAAGGCAGAATGTCCCGATTTCCATTCTGACAGCCTGAGAAGAGAAGAGAATAGAAGAGAAGAGAAGAGAAGAGAAGAGAAGAGAAGAGAAGAGAAGAGAAGAGAAGAGAAGAGAAGAGAAGGGCAGGAAGAAAGCATCTTTGTTTAGGCAGGCAAAGTGACTGATGGCTTGTCAGAGCATGGCCCTGGTGCTTGGTGCCTTGCCCACTCCAGACGCACAAAAGGTCTCTCAGCTTGGGAGAGCTTTGGGGAAGATGTGGAGTCTGGTGCTCTCTTGCCTCTGCCCGCTCTAACAGACAGCGGGCGAAGCAGAAGCAGAGCAACTTCCCTATGCTAGCTCAGCTCCACGGGTGTCCTACAATGGGACAGGCCCTGCAAAGTGTCCAAGGCTGTCTGGGCTTGCTCCTTCCACTCTGGCCGTGGGGCCTCGAGGAGCCGCAGAAAGTGCACAGCCCTTTCTTCTGCTAGAGCTGGGCTTTTTCCTTTCTCCCAAGTGAGAGAGAAGCTGCTCTGCCCCACGTTGGTCAAGCGCAGGGCACTGCTGGGCTGTCTTTTCTGCCTTAAAAGGAGGGGGAGCATTAGGGCACTCGATGGCACGGGGGTGTCAGGGCTACCCACATCCTTGGAATTTGAGGGGAGAAAGGGGATACCTTGTCCAGGATAAGTTCTCGGAAAATGTAATCCGACACACCACCCCAGATAGCAACGATATCTGGAAGGCAAGCGAGAGATAACCGTGCTCTAAGTCAGCAAGCTCACAATCATCCTGCTCGCTCCTAACCAGGGAGGCAGTGGCTGCAAAGGGAATGAGCGAGCCTCGCCTCCTCCGGCGCCCTCCCACATCAAAAGCACCCGAGGCGGGGGCTGCAGAGCCAACATTTTGCGTGGCGTTATGCTATCAGCCTCATTCTCAGCCCAGGAGAGCTCCCAAAGGGAAACAGAGAGCTCCAAGTGCTCTTGAGATCCGCCTGTCAAAAGTACGAGGTTTCACTTTGCAGACCTGCCTTTCAGGCAGCGTCTCTCGAGTTGGGCCAGAGCTGCCACACAGCTGAGCCATCTGGAAAGGAGACTCCTCTCCGTCCTGGGCAGCTCTCCAAGTGAGAGCCATTCCCTAGGGAAACTCGCCAACGGGCTCCCAGCCCGCAAGAGGATGCTGCTGTGCCCGCAGGAGTCCCATGGGCTCAGGGAATGCCGAGGTTTGTCCCTGGCAGGGGCCAGCTTCACCCATATTCGATGCCTGCCCGCACAGACTTGGCACTTCCACTGGGGCAACGCCAATTCTTCCTGCCAGCGGTGGCCAGTGCCTTCTCCAAGGCAACAGAACCCCGGAATGCTGGCTGCCAAACTGACACCCAGGCCCGTGAGGGACAATCTCTCTCCGGGCTCCCTTTGCAGCTCCCAGTCCTGCCCAGACGTCCCCCACAGGCTCCATGGTCTTCACAGCACCTCTTACACTTGCTCCTCTCTTCAAATAGAGACATGAAACGGCTCT
The DNA here is from genome assembly GCF_028389875.1 of Rhea pennata. Lineage (NCBI taxonomy): Eukaryota > Metazoa > Chordata > Aves > Rheiformes > Rheidae > Rhea > Rhea pennata. The sequence continues at coordinate 651,738 of NC_084685.1, read as the reverse complement.
GCAAGGCCTTACCATCAGTGGTGAGATCGCGCAGCGTTGGAAACATGCCAGGCTTCATGCCTTCCATCTTTCCACACCCTCTCTCCAGCTTAACACCAGCAGAAGGCGGGGGAAAAGGAACTTCCTCCTCTCCAATCTCCTTCTCCTTCTCCCCTTCTGCACTTCACCAAACGGCCCTCCACTGCTAGTGTACTGCCTCCCTTTGCCTTCTCCGTCTCTCGGAAAAGCAGCTCCTGAGGAGGAGAAAGGCAGCACAGAGAGCAGCAGCTAGCGCTGGGGATGCTGCAGGCCTCACAGTGAAGTGCGGGTGGGAGCCAGGGGCCCCGTGGGGAGAGGGGAGCTGTGGCTATGATGCGTGAGTGCCCCACTGTGACCCCAGGCCTTGTCACACCCGGAGGGGCTGCAGGGCCCTGACCGGCCTGCCAGATCATGCCCTACAATGGACATGGCGGTGGCACTGGCCCTTTGGGGGAGCTGCCCTCCTCCTGCTCTCCCTGCTGCCCAGGGGAGGGAATGAATAAAGAGGCCTGCACTGTTGGCTATACGCTCATGCGGCCAGTGGGAAGGAAGGGCTGATGCTGGCTGGTATTTCAGTAGGCCATGCGCGTGGAAATAGCACAGCCTGGCAAAGGAGCAGAGAGATTTCCCCTGTCAGCTTGAGGAAGGGTTACTTCCTCTTCCCACAGGGATTCTCAAAAACTTGGAAGCAAGTCTTATCGTGGTTGCCACCAGGTGGTGCCAAAGCCTGTGAAGACTCTCCAGTCGGACACGGGACAGTTTGCTTCTGCTCGTGCTGCCCAAATCTCCCGCCATGCTGAGGAGCGCTGAGAAGGCTGGGGTGGTGGTGGTGGGGGGGGTTCTTTTGGTGTGACATCGTTTGTGTTTTCTTAAGCAGTCCTCACAATCACACGGGAGGAGATCGAGGCTGAGGTTGTGATGGGAGGCTGAACACCAACTTTGACTGCAGATTGCTCCTTTTGTGCAAGCAGGCCACAAAACTCACTTGCAGCCTCCCACACTCCTGTCCTCTGGAGGACTTTTAGACCCACTCCTGATCCAGATCATGGCAACACAACAAGAGGGACCCCAACGATGCCTGGAAATAGCGCCCGCCTGTAACATAATCTGATGATTTACAGCTCTCTCGGGGTCACACTCCTCAGTCACACACGAGCCTTTGAAAAGCACCAGGTCTCTAGCCCCTGCAGTAGTAAGCACTCCTGCAGAAAGGAGAGTTTCCCCCTGGGACACGGCTGCAATGGAAGAATCAGGGCAGGGAGCAGTGTGTCCTGCCGAGCCAAGTTTTCCCCCCGTTTTCTGTCTCACCAAGTCCCTTCCGGTGTGGCTGTCCCCCTCAGGAAGCCAGGTAGGCACCCTTGCCCTGTGCTCACCAGTGCGCCTTGATCAAGAATGCACAGAGCTAGCCTGCAGCCTGAACCGTTGGCTCCAGAGGTAGTGCACGGGAGCTGAGAAGCTCGAAAGTCCCAGGCCGCCTTGCACAGAGACAGATCTGATGCCTGCCCTCACGGATGGCTTCCTAACAAGCTACATGATCAGCTCATGGATAAGGGAGAGCACAACGGATGCCACTAGGTGCTCATGGCTAGGCATCATTTCCCCTTTTCCTCCTCAGAGAAATCTCAGGGCAAAGTCGTTCCCCTCATGTTTCTTCGTCCTCTTCACTGCCCAGGCCCCCGGGACTGCTGATCTCTCCTGCACTGATACTGCTGAATGGGACTTGGGCACAAACCTGCTAAGTAACTTGCTTCAGGCAGCATCACTGCCACACGAGTGCTTCTTGCAGGAGAAAGTATTTTCACACGCACTGTCGAACTAAGTCCACCCCACACACGCACTCCCTCGCCAAGTCTTCTTTCCCCACTGGGAACAACAAGCAAGCCTCAAACAAACGGACGATGAAATCCACCAGAATTCCCCTGAAGGAGAGACAGACAGGAAAGGGGATACAACTCGGGGCGCTTCCTCAGTGAACACTTTACAATACCCTTTGAGCCTCCAAAGACTACAAATCCCCCCTAACCCTCGCAAACCCAAGCGGCCCCGCATCCAGAGGGGCTCCTGATGAAAGAAGGCCGCGACAATGGAGAAGAAATGCTGACAGCGCCCAGCCCGATTGAAGGGAGAGAAAAGAGTCAGGGGGCCTTTAAACCCCTTCTGACCAGGAAGAGAAAGTAGGTGGAAGCTTGCCAAGGAGAGCATTTCTCAGCCAAACTACAGCATTTCTGTGGTAGCCAGCCACAGTCGTTGCCCTGACTGCTTGTCTGGCTGCTCTTGGCTTTTCTCTTTCGGGGATCTCATGCACCAGTGTTAGCTGAGTGCCTACGCGCACTACTAACAATACTACACAACCCAACAGGTATAGAAACCAAAAGCTGCTTTCTAGCAGGGGTTCATCTGCTTCCCATTCCATGTGCAATGGAAGTGTGCTGCTTCGATGGAGATGCTCCCCTGTGTTTATTAGTCTGGCATTAGAATGGTTGAGACTGGCGAGCAAATGGGATTTCTCTGCCCTTACCATTCCTCAAAGCATCTTCCGAGAGCCCAGCACCACCTGCTCTTTCATAAGGGGGTTAGGGTTAAGGCAGAGGCGCCTACAGGTGGCCAACCTGACAACGTGTGGGAAAGAAGGCCTCGCACCACACCGCTCTATGAGCACTTCTCACATTCTGAGGACTGCACGTGCTGGACTGTTTACCACCATACCAGACAGCTGGTTTCCAGAAAGTGTCATTTCACTTACACAGCGCAAATGAATGCCTTGAAAGCAGCCATGACAAGCCCTTTCTGCATCAGCACTCAGGCGTTTGGAGGGCAGAGCCAGGGGCAGTAGAAGCATGGTGCTGCCTCCCTCCATGCCCTCCAGCAAGCTAACACCACTCCTGTTCCTGTCCCCTAATGACCTTGGTGGCTGTCCTCTCTCCTTGCTGCACGTGATTACCTTGGTCAGGCTTTACATGCAGCAGGGGAGTCAGTGGCACCGTGGTCAGTGGGGCGGGAGCAACGGTGCTGGCAGAGTTGGCTTCTGTGTGTCTGCGTGCTCCAAGTGCTCCAGGAAGGGCAGCGCCCTACCTGCCTGGGGCAGACCTCCGCGTGGGCGTAGAGCCAAGAGACTGGGCACTGCTCACTGCCTCCTGGGCTTCGGAGGGGGCTGCTCGCTCTGCAGACAATACGTGCGTGTGGGAAAATGTGGAGTGGTTTCCAGGTGCTGAAGGGGGTCCCATGCCCCTGGAGGACGGGGCTTGGGAAAGAAGAGGCGGAAAGTGTGTGTCGGGGTGGTCTCAGGCCTCCCGTCAAGGCCCCTGGTGGCCCTTTGCCCTGGCTGGTGGTGTCAGAGCCAGAGCGCCGATCGTGCTGAAGACAGCCGCAGTGGCCCGGGCCATGAGCACGCCCTCTCCGGCAGCCCCCATCCCTATGGCAGCATCAGCTGAGGGAGTGCTGCTGGGGAGCCCGGGGAGGGGAGGAAGCAGTCTCCAAAGCCTCCTGCCTGGGGACTTGGTGAGGAGAGTTGCAGCAGTGGCTGCAGCAGTCAGCTGTGCGTGCCTCTGGGGCTGTCTGCCGGCATGGAAGAGCCTGGCCGGGTGCAGCAGAGAGATGGTGGGGCTGCCATTCGTACGTGCTCATTTGCCCGCTGAGACAAGTGCCCAGGCCTCAGCAGGAGAAGTCTGAAGGGGACAACCAGGTGCAGGTGAGGGAAGAAGGAGGTCATCCCTTGGGTCAGCTGTCTGCTGGAAAGCTTCCCGCTCACAGGCGGGAAATGGTTGGACAGAAAAGGCCAGTGTGTAACGTGGTGCTTTTAAGAAGCCTGATTATGGTTTAGCTAGCCCCCTCTGAGCCTTCCAGCTCCCAGGTGGTTTCAGCCTTCTCCACTCTCACCATTGCGCTCCTGCTCTCCTGTGGAAGTGGCACTGTGACGGCCAGGCAGGGAAGTGAGTCTGTGGCAGAGGGAAGAAACCGCTGCCTTTCTTTCTGCAACAGCAGCACTTGAAGCACTGAAAACACAGGGAGGGAGCAGGTGGGGGCCTGAGTACACCTGGAGGTGCCTAGCAGACATTGCTCTGAGGGCAATGGAGGATAATAGTGGGGGGCATGTGTATATATATATATATATATAAAATGCATACATATGTGGATAAATGTATGCTTTTATCTATGTGCCCTCCCTTGTACATATATACTCCTATCAGTCATATGTCTATAAGAAAGAGAATAAAAGCAGGTATCTCTGCCTTATTTATCCGTGTTCAGGTGCGTGCATGCGTACGGCGGGAGGTACACTTAGAGATGTTTCTGTGGGGCCTTGACATAGTTCCGAGAGAAGCCTTTCTCTTCAGCCTGGCAGCACGCTAATGGCCCCTGAGGCCAGGATGCCCTCCCTCAGCCTAGGTTCTGTCCCAGAAGTGCCTGGTCCCCCAGTGACCTCCAAACTCCTTGCTGCCCCTGGCTGGGCATGCCAGTGAGCACCAGGCAAGAGCAATGCCCTTCAGCTGGAAAGCTGGCTAACTCATCTCTCGCAAGCAGGCAGCACTTGAATGGGAAAGGACAAAGGCTCACAGGCGCTTTCTTTGAATGCCGCTTCCCGTTTATATTGCTTTCCGCCTCTCTTGCCATCTCTTTCTTTCTTCCTTTTCTTTCCTTTGTATATCTGCAGCCACAGAAGCCCAGAAGATTCTTTGCTCCTCCTGCAGGCAGTGGAAGCACATTTCCTGCAGGGCCACACAAAGGCAAGAGTATGCAGGATTAGTCTCAGCTTTTTTTCTTTCTCCTTTTTTCTTTCTTTTTCTTTTTCAGACGAGTAGCTAGTGCTCGCTCTCGCTTCTGCCCCTTCTCTTCGTGCCTTTCTGTCCACAGCGTTTTGTTCTCAAGGCACAACTGAGAGGCCCTTCTGCATTGACCGGAGTTCGAAACCATCAGGGCGCTACAAGGAAACTGCACATTTGCTATCCCCCAAAAGCCTTGCAATTAACCATTCTGGGATGAACAATGCCCCAAGAAGGAGCTGTAAAGTGTTTTGTGAGACTCTAGGCATGAAGAGTACTCTGTAAAAACGTGGAGCAGCTGGCATCTTTGAAAGTAAGAGCCAAAAGAAGTAACCGCATGTTACTATGAACACATAGGAAGGGCTCCCTGCTCAATACCCGTTCAAGTGTGTTCGTGCAGCTGTCTGCAGTCAGACACAAGAATCGTACCAATCCGTACAGTGTACCTGTCCTGCTGTCAGACATCCTTCACACACAGGGTGTGCTGCCTGGCGTTGGGCTTCACGGGTTTCCTGCCCTCGGCAGCCGCTGGGATATGGTGGCAATCTGCAAGTACGCAAAGAGATGCGTTCACGTGTGTGCGGGATAAGTTTGTTGTCCCCCTTGTGCTCAAAAGCTGCACGCCTGCTTCCGCAGCAGGAGGTGCTTCTGCAGGAGTGCCTTCCTGGGCTTGATAAACCAAAAGAGGAAGGCAAAACCCTGAGCTGTAACCCTCAGATGTGCCCCAATACTCCGCAAGCATGGTGCAGGGAGCTCAGGCCTGGGCCCCCTCTCTGTAAGAGAGAGCAAGAATAGGAGCAGTGTCATTGCTCCCACAAGTGCCCTCTTGGGAAGCTATCTGGAGAGCATTTTGACTTCTCCCCTTGTCATGAAATGCTTATAGATCTTGAAGACGGCTCCTGTGAATCAAAAGGATCAAGGTCCTTTAAATGCAGAAGGAATGAGGCAAAGATGCTAAGCCTCGTGAATGGTTACTTGCACTTAGTTCCCAAAGAGATGTGTGCACTGGAAGCACCGTCCCCCGAAAAGCGAGCTCAACATGGGAGTCTCGTAACAACCTGTGACACCCTTCCTCCCCAACAAGAGAAGGCAGCTATGCGCACCACTTGGCACAGCTGCTAGAGACCTTCCCGAGTGCATGCAGACCCTGTGTGCCGGGGAAACCTCTCCCTCGCACAGGACAAGAACACAGGGCCACCCCACCGCACTTCTCCAAGAGTCTCACCTGACAGAAGGCACTGCTCTGCTGGCCACCTCCCCTGCTTCTTCCTTGAGGCTGGGCAGCACATGAACTTGGGACCGCTTTTGAAGACGAAGCCTCTTTAGCGTAAGGAGGCACTTTGCGGGGCTCCCTGAAAGCAGGAATTGGGAGAAACTGCCCACTGGGTAGCTGAAGGCACTAGTACAATGCTCCCCCCACCGCCAAGGCCCTCTCTGCCCCACACCCAGATGCCCCAGCATCTCCTTGACCACCACGTGCGCTCGCCCCCTAGGGACCTTCGTGGCCACGTTCCCTTCTTCCTGGGGCTTACTACCTTGGGCGGGTGTAGCATGGAGGATGGTAGATCTGGAGCCGGCTCTTTTAGGTGCCATCTCAAGCTCAGACCTGGAAGGAAGAAGCAGATAAAGATGGGCCAGCACCAGAAGCAGGGGCAGATGGAGAGTCTCATGGAAACGTGCTGTGCCCTTGCCTGCCCTGCAGCAGGAAAGCACAGGTCACTGTGACAAGAGCTCTCGAGCTCAGCGAGACTCAGTGTCCAAGGGAAGCATCTCTGCCCACGCACAAGTACAGGCTTGCGCAAGGCTCTCACCTCACAGGAGACTCGTCTCGATAGGCACTCTTCCTCATTTCTTCCTGCACAGTCTTAGCTCTAGCCGCCAACTTCTGAGGCGTTATCCTCCTTCGAGCAAGGAGTCGCTTGCAGGCAGGGGTTAGAGGAAGGCTCCCTGACAGGGTGAAATGAGAAAACTCTTCAGAGAGCGGGGCCGCCTTGGATCAGGGTCCTCAGGTTCCTGTCCAGCCAAGGGTGAAGTATCGCCGAGGATGGCCATTCCAGGGCCTCTCCTGGCAACCTGGTCTGAAGTTTGCATGCCCTCCCCGTGAATGGTTTTGGCTTTGGGCGCTTCTCCTCCAGCAACCTCTCCCTCTTGCCTCTCGACCCCTCCCTGGGTACCCCTGAGAAAGCTCTGACTCTGTCTTCCCTGTAACCAACCAGTGGGTGTGAGTAAGGGGGTGTGAGGGGGAGTCAAAGCAAGCCATACAGGCAGCCTGCCTTAGCCTTCCCTTTGCCACAGGGAACAAACCTAGTGCCTGTAGTGTCTCCCAGTAAGTCGGGCACTTCCTCGTGGCCATGTTTGTGGCCGTACTCTCCCTTTCTGCCATCCTCTTCACGTGGGAGGACTTTGGGAGAAGAGAGGAACTTTTTAAAGGTGGTCTTCTGGGGGTTGTCCAAAGGCTTGACCTGGAAGCAAGGAGACAGAGGTGAGTATGGCATGACAGAGACACAAGCTGCTGCTAAAAGCTTGCGGTGCAGCAAGAAAGCAGGGGCCGTGGTGGCAGGGGGTAACAACATTCGGAGTCCACAAGAACATTGTGTCCCAGCACCACATCCCCCTCCCACAAGTAGTAGAGCACACTATCCGCCCAGTCGCCTTCTCCAAAGCGCTCACCTCGCGGAAGACTCGCTCTTCTCCCTCCCTTTGGCCGGCACAGTGAGCCCACTGATGCTCTGGGAAGAATGGCTCTGTTGGGGAAAGTGGCGTTTCCCAGGAAGACTCCCTGCAAGGGGGACAGTGGGGAGTTCATCGGCTCTACGAGGCCGTGCGTTGCCTTTGCATCGTGGCTAGAATTCCCAAGCAAGGAGAAGCAAGCAAAGGCCTACAAGCGTCCGGAAATTCTCCTCTGGGTTTTTACATTACCTTTGTTTGTATTGTCCTTGTCAAGCTGATCTTCCCTGTTCTTTTTTGGGCTGGGGCTGAGAGGTGCACGGTGCGCTGTAGCTGCTGGAGGTCTTGGGAAAAGGTTGCATTTGGACCTGGAAGCAAGAGGAAGGGAAAAATGAGCCAGACAGAAGTGCCTTAGCAAAACCCGCTACCTGCTTGCTGTTCAGCAAGAAAGCAGAAGCCACGGTGGGAGAAGGGTAACAACCTTTCCGAGTGCAGAAGAACATTGTGTCCCAGCAACACTGCCTGCCCACAAGTACCAGAGCACACTGTGTGCCCAGCTGCCTTCTGCAAAGCTCTCACCTCACAGGAGACTGGCTCTTCTCCCTCCCCTTGGCCGGCACAGGGACCCCACTTACGCTCCGGGAAGAATGGCTCTGTTGGCGACACAAGCGCTTCCCCGGAAGATTCCCTGGAAGAGGGACAGCGGTGAGCAAATCAGTTGTACCTGTCCCTGCATTGCATTTGCGTCTTGGCTAGAATTCCCGAGCAAGAAGGACAAAGCGAAAGCCTGCAAACTGCTACGGAAAGTCGGGTCGGGTCTTACATTACCTTTCTTTGCATTGTCATCACCAGCCTCTTCCTGCATGTTCCTTTTGGGGCTGGGGCTAAGCGGTGCACGGGCCACTCCAGTTGCTGGAGGTCTTGGAAAGAGCTTGCCTTCGGACCTGGAACCCAGAAGAAGGGACAAATGATCCTGACAGGAGAATTTCACCTGGAAGAGCTACCTGCCTGCCGTGCAGCAAGAACAGAGAGGCCCTGGTGGGAAAGGGTAACAATCTTCCGGGTCCGGAAGAAGATTGTGTCCCAGTGACACATCTCCCTCCACAAGTACCAGAGCACAGGATCAGCCCAATCCCCTTCTCCAAGGCACCCACCTCACAGGAGACTTGCTCTTTGTCCCTGCTTTTGCCAGCGCTGGGAGCCCACTTGTGCCCCGGGAAGAATGGCTCTGATGAGGAAGCTGGCCCTTCCCAGGAAGACTCCCTGCAAGGCGAGCAGTGAGAGTACATCAGCTCTAATGGTCCCTGCACTGCACTTGCGTCTCGGCTAGAATTCCTGAGCAAGAAGAAGAAAGCAAAGGCCTACAAACCTTCACAAATTCTCCCCTGGGTTTTCGCGTTACCTTTGTTTGTATTGTCACGGCCCAGCTCTTCTTCCACATTGCTTGTTGGGCTGGGGCAAAGCGGTGCACGGGCCACTCTAGTTGGTGGAGGTCTTGGAAAGAGCTTGCGTTCAGACCTGGAACAAAGAGGAAGAGGCAAATGAGCCTGACAGGAGAGTCTCACCAAAGCCCGATACCTGCTAGCCACGCAGCAAGAACAGAGAGGCCCTGGTGGCAGGGAGCCACAATCTCTCCGGGTGCTGAAGAACATTGTGTCTCAGCACCACATTCCCCTCCCCAAAGTACCAGAGCAAACAATCCACCCAGCTGCCTTCTCCGAGGCTCTCACCTCACAGGAGACTTGCTCTCCTCCCTCCCTTTGGCCGGCACAGTGAGCCCACTCATGCTCCGGGAAGAATGGCTCTGTTGGGGAAACTGGCGCGTCCCAGGAAGATTCCCTGCAAGGGCAACAGGAGAGAGCTCCTCAGATCAGAAGCCCATGGTCAGCTTGAACTAAAACGCCGTTCCGATCTGATCCAGCCTCTTAGAAAATGGCAGCAGCAAGCCGCATTCCATCCACGCCATGCTTCTGAAGAGGTCTTTGGGCTCTTTTATCCTCCGTGGCTAGGGCAGCTGCCTTGTTGCCTCTGAACGTCCACAGCCGAGCCTTATTCCCTGGGGCATCACCCTTTGCCTGCTTTTCCCAGTCCCTGTGCTTCACAGGGTGGATAGCAGGGACCTTTCCAGGAGGTGACATAGTCTCTTTTAGGGGAATACCTTCACACCAGAGGAGCACGTTTTGGCATGTCTGTATCACTCTCATACAGACAATCTTGCTAGCCGCCTATTCAGTCCGAGCCCCCTCTTCTCATGGAAAGAGTACAACCGGTTTTCCCGACATGGGGTCAACCCCTGCCATAGCTGATGACTCAAGGTAGAATTAGTCCCCCAGAAGGCTGATGAGACCTGCCTACAGGTTTCCTCTTCTCCACCGCAAAGCAAAGGGCATTTTGCAATGCCTGTGACTGTGAGGGAAGAGAGTCCGGCGGGAAGTGTCCTCCGGCCCTGCCAACTGCAGTTTGCAGTGCTGGGCTGTTCTCTGAGCTTGATTTGTAGGGTGCTTGTAGGGAGATTTGTCATGATGGGTAGGTAGTCTTGCCACAGTCTGCTTGTCCCCTGCAGTGCATTCACGAGGTGTCTCAAATCGCATAGCAAGAAGGCCAGGATGAAAGTGTAGAAAGCGTGCTCATGTGCCTGCTCTTACGTTACCTTGTTTGTTACCGTGACCATCGGTCTCTTCTTCCGCAGCCTCTTCTGCTCTGGGCTTTACGGACACGGTGGCCAATTTTGTGCCTCTTCTCTTTGGGGGTAGGTGGAGCTCGAACCTGGAAACAAGCGGACAACATCAGTTTGAACACAGGCCTCCAGGTCCCTTTGTAGCTTGCGCTAGCAAGGCCGCTGTGTAGGTGTCCCAGGGCTGTTGGGAAGGCCATAGTTTTCCAAAGCAGAATATGCAATGTCTGGGGGGGCTATATTCAGAACGCGAGTTACACAGGAAAGAATTCCCGTGCCTGGAGGATGCCAGGAGCATCTTTGTTAGTAAGCTCAGGGGCTTTGGGGGGCCTTACTGTGAGAAAGCGTATTCGAACACCAGTGCGCTCTCTTGTGCTGTTAGCCCAGCTCTCGCCTGGGGCTCATAAAGTTTGTGGAGAACCGTCTGGTTTTCCTCCCAGTTGCCACGGTGAAACTAAATTCTAATCTCGCCCTTGAGTTCACTTGCAGACCCTCCCTGAGTAACGCCATGTCATTGCGACTGGGAAGCGTAGTGTCAGTCGCCTAGGTCCCTAACGGAACTTCCTAGCAGCACTGGATTCCCTTTGCACGCATCTCCGCAGAGACCCACGGGAGGTTTTGCTGAGAAATCCCTCGTCCTGTACACTTTTGGCCCAAGACAAAGGCTTTCTGGTAACTTTTATTTACTGGAGTCCTCCAAGAGATGTGGTCCGCCCAAGTCACAAGCAGATGACTTGGATGGACCTGCTCTTTGAGCCACCTGCTAAGAGAGCAATGGGCTGAAGCTGTGTGGGAAAGGTTGCCTTAGCTCCTCTCCGTGTCACAGGCTTGGAGTTACGGGGGAACCGTTCCTTAGAAAGCACTAGTTGTGAATGACTTCACAAGTAGACAAGCCTTGGAAATGTGCTGCTACCATTCTGGAGCCGAGAAGCTGCCAGCTTGGTCAGCCAGGGGCTACAGAAAGCAACCTACTCACCTTGGAAGCAGGAAGACACCAACGGAACGCATGTCAAAGACAGTGGCTTCGCTGCTTCGTATGACCGAATCCCTTGCCCAGGGGGTCTGCAACAGTGGCAGAGACGGATCACCACGTTTTGTTCACACAAAGGGTCTCTAAGGCATGGCTTTCTGGAAGGTGTGTGTGGGAAGAGCAAGGGAAGCACCATGGGATAGAGAGCAACTCCGATCTTTGTCTGACCCAAGACACCTCTTCTATGTTGCAAAGAGCACCAAATGCTGGAGAGTAAATCTGCAGAGAGCTGTCAATAGTGCAGAACATGCTGAGGCCGTGGGGCTCCTTGGGTCCTGGCAGGCCAGCGGTGATCAGATCAATGGAGCTTTGGCCGGGTTGGGAAGGAACTGCAAGGAGCACCGCGGAAACGCCCCAACTTACACAGAGAAGAGATTCCAGCAGGTACCCCGTCCTATCCACGCTCTGAAGAAAGTCCTCGTAAAACCTCATTTTCACTTTCTTTTCTCTGATAACCAGGATGCCAATGTTGTTGAAAACCAAGTCAGCATCCTTCCCGTTGGCTAAGACCCGAGAGAAGAAACGCAGCGTCTCTCGGATACAGGCTTCCACCGTGTGCTGAGGGTACCGGGTGGCCAAGGTTATCAGAGCAGAGTTGAGCGGAACAGTTTGCATAAAACCTAGGGAAGAGCAGAAGAGGGTTGCAGGACAAGTCGGGCAGAATGGGGCCAGTTCCCTGTACAAGGTGGACGGCCTGAGAGAGCCGCAGCTGCCCCTATGTGGCTAAAGCCGTTCCAAGGCACGTAGCCTAAGTTTGTGCTACTTGGTGGCTATTTGGTTTTCAAGAGCTGAAGTTGTTCTCAGGAGCTTCTCAGGGACCTCTGTACATCGACCAGCCGTGGCCAGAGCCCAGGCAGTGCATGCTCCACATACGCTGCGGAGCAAAGCAAAGGGTTGGATCGGTCTGCTTACCAGAAATATCATTGCAGACAGGTCTGAGCCCTAATGACTGTGCATAGGAGGCAGACAGACAAAACACAGGCCTCCGAACAGTCAAAGGGGCACGGTTTTTCATGTAGAGGTCCTGGTCCAGAAGGCAGAATGTCCCGATTTCCATTCTGACAGCCTGAGAAGAGAAGAGAAGAGAAGAGAAGAGAAGAGAAGAGAAGAGAAGAGAAGAGAAGGGCAGGAAGAAAACATCTTTGTTTAGGCAGGCAAAGTGACTGATGGCTTGTCAGAGCATGGCCCTGGTGCTTGGTGCCTTGCCCACTCCAGACGCACAAAGGGTCTCTCAGCTTGGGAGAGCTTTGGGGAAGATGTGGAGTCTGGTGCTCTCTTGCCTCTGCCCGCTCTAACAGACAGCGGGCGAAGCAGAAGCAGAGCAACTTCCCTATGCTAGCTCAGCTCCACGGGTGTCCTACAATGGGACAGGCCCCGCAAAGTGTCCAAGGCTGTCTGGGCTTGCTCCTTCCACTCTGGCTGTGGGGCCTCGAGGAGCCGCAGAAAGTGCACAGCCCTTTCTTCTGCTAGAGCTGGGCTTTTTCCTTTCTCCCAAGTGAGAGAGAAGCTGCTCTGCCCCACGTTGGTCAAGCGCAGGGCACTGCTGGGCTGTCTTTTCTGCCTTAAAAGGAGGGGGAGCATTAGGGCACTCGATGGCACGGGGGTGTCAGGGCTACCCACATCCTTGGAATTTGAGGGGAGAAAGGGGATACCTTGTCCAGGATAAGTTCTCGGAAAATGTAATCCGACACACCACCCCAGATAGCAACGATATCTGGAAGGCAAGCGAGAGATAACCGTGCTCTAAGTCAGCAAGCTCACAATCATCCTGCTCGCTCCTAACCAGGGAGGCAGTGGCTGCAAAGGGAATGAGCGAGCCTCGCCTCCTCCGGCGCCCTCCCACATCAAAAGCACCCGAGGCGGGGGCTGCAGAGCCAACATTTTGCGTGGCGTTATGCTATCAGCCTCATTCTCAGCCCAGGAGAGCTCCCAAAGGGAAACAGAGAGCTCCAAGTGCTCTTGAGATCCGCCTGTCAAAAGTACGAGGTTTCACTTTGCAGACCTGCCTTTCAGGCAGCCTCTCTCGAGTTGGGCCAGAGCTGCCGCACAGCTGAGCCATCTGGAAAGGAGACTCCTCTCCGTCCTGGGCAGCTCTCCAAGTGAGAGCCATTCCCTAGGGAAACTCGCCAACGGGCTCCCAGCCCGCAAGAGGATGCTGCTGTGCCCGCAGGAGTCCCATGGGCTCAGGGAATGCCGAGGTTTGTCCCTGGCAGGGGCCAGCTTCACCCATATTCGATGCCTGCCCGCACAGACTTGGCACTTCCACTGGGGCAACGCCAATTCTTCCTGCCAGCGGTGGCCAGTGCCTTCTCCAAGGCAACAGAACCCCGGAATGCTGGCTGCCAAACTGACACCCAGGCCAGTGAGGGACAATCTCTCTCCGGGCTCCCTTTGCAGCTCCCAGTCCTGCCCAGACGTCCCCCACAGGCTCCAGGGTCTTCACAGCACCTCTTACACTTGCTCCTCTCTTCAAATAGAGACATGAAACGGCTCTGCAAGGCCTTACCATCAGTGGTGAGATCGCGCAGCGTTGGAAACATGCCAGGCTTCATGCCTTCCATCTTTCCACACCCTCTCTCCAGCTTAACACCAGCAGAAGGCGGGGGAAAAGGAACTTCCTCCTCTCCAATCTCCTTCTCCTTCTCCCCTTCTGCACTTCACCAAACGGCCCTCCACTGCTAGTGTACTGCCTCCCTTTGCCTTCTCCGTCTCTCGGAAAAGCAGCTCCTGAGGAGGAGAAAGGCAGCACAGAGAGCAGCAGCTAGCGAAGGGGATGCTGCAGGCCTCACAGTGAAGTGCGGGTGGGAGCCAGGGGCCCCGTGGGGAGAGGGGAGCTGTGGCTATGATGCGTGAGTGCCCCACTGTGACCCCAGGCCTTGTCACACCCGGAGGGGCTGCAGGGCCCTGACCGGCCTGCCAGATCATGCCCTACAATGGACATGGCGGTGGCACTGGCCCTTTGGGGGAGCTGCCCTCCTCCTGCTCTCCCTGCTGCCCAGGGGAGGGAATGAATAAAGAGGCCTGCACTGTTGGCTATACGCTCATGCGGCCAGTGGGAAGGAAGGGCTGATGCTGGCTGGTATTTCAGTAGGCCATGCGCGTGGAAATAGCACAGCCTGGCAAAGGAGCAGAGAGATTTCCCCTGTCAGCTTGAGGAAGGGTTACTTCCTCTTCCCACAGGGATTCTCAAAAACTTGGAAGCAAGTCTTATCGTGGTTGCCACCAGGTGGTGCCAAAGCCTGTGAAGACTCTCCAGTCGGACATGGGACAGTTTGCTTCTGCTCGTGCTGCCCAAATCTCCCGCCATGCTGAGGAGCGCTGAGAAGGCTGGGGTGGTGGTGGTGGGGGGGGTTCTTTTGGTGTGACATCGTTTGTGTTTTCTTAAGCAGTCCTCACAATCACACGGGAGGAGATCGAGGCTGAGGTTGTGATGGGAGGCTGAACACCAACTTTGACTGCAGATTGCTCCTTTTGTGCAAGCAGGCCACAAAACTCACTTGCAGCCTCCCACACTCCTGTCCTCTGGAGGACTTTTAGACCCACTCCTGATCCAGATCATGGCAACACAACAAGAGGGACCCCAACGATGCCTGGAAATAGCGCCCGCCTGTAACATAATCTGATGATTTACAGCTCTCTTGGGGTCACACTCCTCAGTCACACACGAGCCTTTGAAAAGCACCAGGTCTCTAGCCCCTGCAGTAGTAAGCACTCCTGCAGAAAGGAGAGTTTCCCCCTGGGACACGGCTGCAATGGAAGAATCAGGGCAGGGAGCAGTGTGTCCTGCCGAGCCAAGTTTTCCCCCCGTTTTCTGTCTCACCAAGTCCCTTCCGGTGTGGCTGTCCCCCTCAGGAAGCCAGGTAGGCACCCTTGCCCTGTGCTCACCAGTGCGCCTTGATCAAGAATGCACAGAGCTAGCCTGCAGCCTGAACCGTTGGCTCCAGAGGTAGTGCACGGGAGCTGAGAAGCTCGAAAGTCCCAGGCCGCCTTGCACAGAGACAGATCTGATGCCTGCCCTCACGGATGGCTTCCTAACAAGCTACATGATCAGCTCATGGATAAGGGAGAGCACAAC
The DNA here is from genome assembly GCF_028389875.1 of Rhea pennata. NCBI lineage: Eukaryota > Metazoa > Chordata > Aves > Rheiformes > Rheidae > Rhea > Rhea pennata. The sequence goes on along the minus strand of NC_084685.1, from coordinate 636,514 downwards.
GGATGCCACTAGGTGCTCATGGCTAGGCATCATTTCCCCTTTTCCTCCTCAGAGAAATCTCAGGGCAAAGTCGTTCCCCTCATGTTTCTTCGTCCTCTTCACTGCCCAGGCCCCCGGGACTGCTGATCTCTCCTGCACTGATACTGCTGAATGGGACTTGGGCACAAACCTGCTAAGTAACTTGCTTCAGGCAGCATCACTGCCACACGAGTGCTTCTTGCAGGAGAAAGTATTTTCACACGCACTGTCGAATTAAGTCCACCCCACACACGCACTCCCTCGCCAAGTCTTCTTTCCCCACTGGGAACAACAAGCAAGCCTCAAACAAACGGACGATGAAATCCACCAGAATTCCCCTGAAGGAGAGACAGACAGGAAAGGGGATACAACTCGGGGCGCTTCCTCAGTGAACACTTTACAATACCCTTTGAGCCTCCAAAGACTACAAATCCCCCCTAACCCTCGCAAACCCAAGCGGCCCCGCATCCAGAGGGGCTCCTGATGAAAGAGGCCGCGACAATGGAGAAGAAATGCTGACAGCGCCCAGCCCGATTGAAGGGAGAGAAAAGAGTCAGGGGGCCTTTAAACCCCTTCTGACCAGGAAGAGAAAGTAGGTGGAAGCTTGCCAAGGAGAGCATTTCTCAGCCAAACTACAGCATTTCTGTGGTAGCCAGCCACAGTCGTTGCCCTGACTGCTTGTCTGGCTGCTCTTGGCTTTTCTCTTTCGGGGATCTCATGCACCAGTGTTAGCTGAGTGCCTACGCGCACTACCAACAATACTACACAACCCAACAGGTATAGAAACCAAAAGCTGCTTTCTAGCAGGGGTTCATCTGCTTCCCATTCCATGTGCAATGGAAGTGTGCTGCTTCGATGGAGATGCTCCCCTGTGTTTATTAGTCTGGCATTAGAATGGTTGAGACTGGCGAGCAAATGGGATTTCTCTGCCCTTACCATTCCTCAAAGCATCTTCCGAGAGCCCAGCACCACCTGCTCTTTCATAAGGGGGTTAGGGTTAAGGCAGAGGCGCCTACAGGTGGCCAACCTGACAACGTGTGGGAAAGAAGGCCTCGCACCACACCGCTCTATGAGCACTTCTCACATTCTGAGGACTGCACGTGCTGGACTGTTTACCACCATACCAGACAGCTGGTTTCCAGAAAGTGTCATTTCACTTACACAGCGCAAATGAATGCCTTGAAAGCAGCCATGACAAGCCCTTTCTGCATCAGCACTCAGGCGTTTGGAGGGCAGAGCCAGGGGCAGTAGAAGCATGGTGCTGCCTCCCTCCATGCCCTCCAGCAAGCTAACACCACTCCTGTTCCTGTCCCCTAATGACCTTGGTGGCTGTCCTCTCTCCTTGCTGCACGTGATTACCTTGGTCAGGCTTTACATGCAGCAGGGGAGTCAGTGGCACCGTGGTCAGTGGGGCGGGAGCAACGGTGCTGGCAGAGTTGGCTTCTGTGTGTCTGCGTGCTCCAAGTGCTCCAGGAAGGGCAGCGCCCTACCTGCCTGGGGCAGACCTCCGCGTGGGCGTAGAGCCAAGAGACTGGGCACTGCTCACTGCCTCCTGGGCTTCGGAGGGGGCTGCTCGCTCTGCAGACAATACGTGCGTGTGGGAAAATGTGGAGTGGTTTCCAGGTGCTGAAGGGGGTCCCATGCCCCTGGAGGACGGGGCTTGGGAAAGAAGAGGCGGAAAGTGTGTGTCGGGGTGGTCTCAGGCCTCCCGTCAAGGCACCTGGTGGCCCTTTGCCCTGGATGGTGGTGTCAGAGCCAGAGCGCCGATCGTGCTGAAGACAGCCGCAGTGGCCCGGGCCATGAGCACGCCCTCTCCGGCAGCCCCCATCCCTATGGCAGCATCAGCTGAGGGAGTGCTGCTGGGGAGCCCGGGGAGGGGAGGAAGCAGTCTCCAAAGCCTCCTGCCTGGGGACTTGGTGAGGAGAGTTGCAGCAGTGGCTGCAGCAGTCAGCTGTGCGTGCCTCTGGGGCTGTCTGCCGGCATGGAAGAGCCTGGCCGGGTGCAGCAGAGAGATGGTGGGGCTGCCATTCGTACGTGCTCATTTGCCCGCTGAGACAAGTGCCCAGGCCTCAGCAGGAGAGGTCTGAAGGGGACAACCAGGTGCAGGTGAGGGAAGAAGGAGGTCATCCCTTGGGTCAGCTGTCTGCTGGAAAGCTTCCCGCTCACAGGCGGGAAATGGTTGGACAGAAAAGGCCAGTGTGTAACGTGGTGCTTTTAAGAAGCCTGATTATGGTTTAGCTAGCCCCCTCTGAGCCTTCCAGCTCCCAGGTGGTTTCAGCCTTCTCCACTCTCACCATTGCGCTCCTGCTCTCCTGTGGAAGTGGCACTGTGACGGCCAGGCAGGGAAGTGAGTCTGTGGCAGAGGGAAGAAACCGCTGCCTTTCTTTCTGCAACAGCAGCACTTGAAGCACTGAAAACACAGGGAGGGAGCAGGTGGGGGCCTGAGTACACCTGGAGGTGCCTAGCAGACATTGCTCTGAGGGCAATGGAGGATAATAGTGGGGGGCATGTGTATATATATATATATATATAAAATGCATACATATGTGGATAAATGTATGCTTTTATCTATGTGCCCTCCCTTGTACATATATACTCCTATCAGTCATATGTCTATAAGAAAGAGAATAAAAGCAGGTATCTCTGCCTTATTTATCCGTGTTCAGGTGCGTGCATGCGTACGGCGGGAGGTACACTTAGAGATGTTTCTGTGGGGCCTTGACATAGTTCCGAGAGAAGCCTTTCTCTTCAGCCTGGCAGCACGCTAATGGCCCCTGAGGCCAGGATGCCCTCCCTCAGCCTAGGTTCTGTCCCAGAAGTGCCTGGTCCCCCAGTGACCTCCAAACTCCTTGCTGCCCCTGGCTGGGCATGCCAGTGAGCACCAGGCAAGAGCAATGCCCTTCAGCTGGAAAGCTGGCTAACTCATCTCTCGCAAGCAGGCAGCACTTGAATGGGAAAGGACAAAGGCTCACAGGCGCTTTCTTTGAATGCCGCTTCCCGTTTATATTGCTTTCCGCCTCTCTTGCCATCTCTTTCTTTCTTTCTTTTCTTTCCTTTGTATATCTGCAGCCACAGAAGCCCAGAAGATTCTTTGCTCCTCCTGCAGGCAGTGGAAGCACATTTCCTGCAGGGCCACACAAAGGCAAGAGTATGCAGGATTAGTCTCAGCTTTTTTTCTTTCTCCTTTTTTCTTTCTTTTTCTTTTTCAGACGAGTAGCTAGTGCTCGCTCTCGCTTCTGCCCCTTCTCTTCGTGCCTTTCTGTCCACAGCGTTTTGTTCTCAAGGCACAACTGAGAGGCCCTTCTGCATTGACCGGAGTTCGAAACCATCAGGGCGCTACAAGGAAACTGCACATTTGCTATCCCCCAAAAGCCTTGCAATTAACCATTCTGGGATGAACAATGCCCCAAGAAGGAGCTGTAAAGTGTTTTGTGAGACTCTAGGCATGAAGAGTACTCTGTAAAAACGTGGAGCAGCTGGCATCTTTGAAAGTAAGAGCCAAAAGAAGTAACCGCATGTTACTATGAACACATAGGAAGGGCTCCCTGCTCAATACCCGTTCAAGTGTGTTCGTGCAGCTGTCTGCAGTCAGACACAAGAATCGTACCAATCCGTACAGTGTACCTGTCCTGCTGTCAGACATCCTTCACACACAGGGTGTGCTGCCTGGCGTTGGGCTTCACGGGTTTCCTGCCCTCGGCAGCCGCTGGGATATGGTGGCAATCTGCAAGTATGCAAAGAGATGCGTTCACGTGTGTGCGGGATAAGTTTGTTGTCCCCCTTGTGCTCAAAAGCTGCACGCCTGCTTCCGCAGCAGGAGGTGCTTCTGCAGGAGTGCCTTCCTGGGCTTGATAAACCAAAAGAGGAAGGCAAAACCCTGAGCTGTAACCCTCAGATGTGCCCCAATACTCCGCAAGCATGGTGCAGGGAGCTCAGGCCTGGGCCCCCTCTCTGTAAGAGAGAGCAAGAATAGGAGCAGTGTCATTGCTCCCACAAGTGCCCTCTTGGGAAGCTATCTGGAGAGCATTTTGACTTCTCCCCTTGTCATGAAATGCTTATAGATCTTGAAGACGGCTCCTGTGAATCAAAAGGATCAAGGTCCTTTAAATGCAGAAGGAATGAGGCAAAGATGCTAAGCTTCGTGAATGGTTACTTGCACTTAGTTCCCAAAGAGATGTGTGCACTGGAAGCACCGTCCCCCGAAAAGCGAGCTCAACATGGGAGTCTCGTAACAACCTGTGACACCCTTCCTCCCCAACAAGAGAAGGCAGCTATGCGCACCACTTGGCACAGCTGCTAGAGACCTTCCCGAGTGCATGCAGACCCTGTGTGCCGGGGAAACCTCTCCCTCGCACAGGACAAGAACACAGGGCCACCCCACCGCACTTCTCCAAGAGTCTCACCTGACAGAAGGCACTGCTCTGCTGGCCACCTCCCCTGCTTCTTCCTTGAGGCTGGGCAGCACATGAACTTGGGACCGCTTTTGAAGACGAAGCCTCTTTAGCGTAAGGAGGCACTTTGCGGGGCTCCCTGAAAGCAGGAATCGGGAGAAACTGCCCACTGGGTAGCTGAAGGCACTAGTACAATGCTCCCCCCACTGCCAAGGCCCTCTCTGCCCCACACCCAGATGCCCCAGCATCTCCTTGACCACCACGTGCGCTCGCCCCCTAGGGACCTTCGTGGCCACGTTCCCTTCTTCCTGGGGCTTACTACCTTGGGCGGGTGTAGCATGGAGGATGGTAGATCTGGAGCCGGCTCTTTTAGGTGCCATCTCAAGCTCAGACCTGGAAGGAAGAAGCAGATAAAGATGGGCCAGCACCAGAAGCAGGGGCAGATGGAGAGTCTCATGGAAACGTGCTGTGCCCTTGCCTGCCCTGCAGCAGGAAAGCACAGGTCACTGTGACAAGAGCTCTCGAGCTCAGCGAGACTCAGTGTCCAAGGGAAGCATCTCTGCCCACGCACAAGTACAGGCTTGCGCAAGGCTCTCACCTCACAGGAGACTCGTCTCGATAGGCACTCTTCCTCATTTCTTCCTGCACAGTCTTAGCTCTAGCCGCCAACTTCTGAGGTGTTATCCTCCTTCGAGCAAGGAGTCGCTTGCAGGCAGGGGTTAGAGGAAGGCTCCCTGACAGGGTGAAATGAGAAAACTCTTCAGAGAGCGGGGCCGCCTTGGATCAGGGTCCTCAGGTTCCTGTCCAGCCAAGGGTGAAGTATCGCCGAGGATGGCCATTCCAGGGCCTCTCCTGGCAACCTGGTCTGAAGTTTGCATGCCCTCCCCGTGAATGGTTTTGGCTTTGGGCGCTTCTCCTCCAGCAACCTCTCCCTCTTGCCTCTCGACCCCTCCCTGGGTACCCCTGAGAAAGCTCTGACTCTGTCTTCCCTGTAACCAACCAGTGGGTGTGAGTAAGGGGGTGTGAGGGGGAGTCAAAGCAAGCCATACAGGCAGCCTGCCTTAGCCTTCCCTTTGCCACAGGGAACAAACCTAGTGCCTGTAGTGTCTCCCAGTAAGTCGGGCACTTCCTCGTGGCCATGTTTGTGGCCGTACTCTCCCTTTCTGCCATCCTCTTCACGTGGGAGGACTTTGGGAGAAGAGAGGAACTTTTTAAAGGTGGTCTTCTGGGGGTTGTCCAAAGGCTTGACCTGGAAGCAAGGAGACAGAGGTGAGTATGGCATGACAGAGACACAAGCTGCTGCTAAAAGCTTGCGGTGCAGCAAGAAAGCAGGGGCCGTGGTGGCAGGGGGTAACAACATTCGGAGTCCACAAGAACATTGTGTCCCAGCACCACATCCCCCTCCCACAAGTAGTAGAGCACACTATCCACCCAGTCGCCTTCTCCAAAGCGCTCACCTCGCGGGAGACTCGCTCTTCTCCCTCCCTTTGGCCGGCACAGTGAGCCCACTGATGCTCCGGGAAGAATGGCTCTGTTGGGGAAACTGGCGTTTCCCAGGAAGACTCCCTGCAAGGGGGACAGTGGGGAGTTCATCGGCTCTACGAGGCCGTGCGTTGCCTTTGCATCGTGGCTAGAATTCCCAAGCAAGGAGAAGCAAGCAAAGGCCTACAAGCGTCCGGAAATTCTCCTCTGGGTTTTTACATTACCTTTGTTTGTATTGTCCTTGTCAAGCTGATCTTCCCTGTTCTTTTTTGGGCTGGGGCTGAGAGGTGCACGGTGCGCTGTAGCTGCTGGAGGTCTTGGGAAAAGGTTGCATTTGGACCTGGAAGCAAGAGGAAGGGAAAAATGAGCCAGACAGAAGTGCCTTAGCAAAACCCGCTACCTGCTTGCTGTTTAGCAAGAAAGCAGAAGCCACGGTGGGAGAAGGGTAACAACCTTTCCGAGTGCAGAAGAACATTGTGTCCCAGCAACACTGCCTGCCCACAAGTACCAGAGCACACTGTGTGCCCAGCTGCCTTCTGCAAAGCTCTCACCTCACAGGAGACTGGCTCTTCTGCCTCCCTTTGGCCGGCACAGGGACCCCACTTACGCTCCGGGAAGAATGGCTCTGTTGGCGACACAAGCGTTTCCCCGGAAGATTCCCTGGAAGAGGGACAGCGGTGAGCAAATCAGTTGTACCTGTCCCTGCATTGCATTTGCGTCTTGGCTAGAATTCCCGAGCAAGAAGGACAAAGCGAAAGCCTGCAAACTGCTACGGAAAGTCGGGTCGGGTCTTACATTACCTTTCTTTGCATTGTCATCACCAGCCTCTTCCTGCATGTTCCTTTTGGGGCTGGGGCTAAGCGGTGCACGGGCCACTCCAGTTGCTGGAGGTCTTGGAAAGAGCTTGCCTTTGGACCTGGAACCCAGAAGAAGGGACAAATGATCCTGACAGGAGAATTTCACCTGGAAGAGCTACCTGCCTGCCGTGCAGCAAGAGCAGAGAGGCCCTGGTGGGAAAGGGTAACAATCTTCCGGGTCCGGAAGAAGATTGTGTCCCAGTGACACATCTCCCTCCACAAGTACCAGAGCACAGGATCAGCCCAATCCCCTTCTCCAAGGCACCCACCTCACAGGAGACTTGCTCTTTGTCCCTGCTTTTGCCAGCGCTGGGAGCCCACTTGTGCCCCGGGAAGAATGGCTCTGATGAGGAAGCTGGCCCTTCCCAGGAAGACTCCCTGCAAGGCGAGCAGTGAGAGTACATCAGCTCTAATGGTCCCTGCACTGCACTTGCGTCTCGGCTAGAATTCCTGAGCAAGAAGAAGAAAGCAAAGGCCTACAAACCTTCACAAATTCTCCCCTGGGTTTTCGCGTTACCTTTGTTTGTATTGTCACGGCCCAGCTCTTCTTCCACATTGCTTGTTGGGCTGGGGCAAAGCGGTGCACGGGCCACTCTAGTTGGTGGAGGTCTTGGAAAGAGCTTGCGTTCAGACCTGGAACAAAGAGGAAGAGGCAAATGAGCCTGACAGGAGAGTCTCACCAAAGCCCGATACCTGCTAGCCACGCAGCAAGAACAGAGAGGCCCTGGTGGCAGGGAGCCACAATCTCTCGGGGTGCTGAAGAACATTGTGTCTCAGCACCACATTCCCCTCCCCAAAGTACCAGAGCAAACAATCCACCCAGCTGCCTTCTCCGAGGCTCTCACCTCACAGGAGACTTGCTCTCCTCCCTCCCTTTGGCCGGCACAGTGAGCCCACTCATGCTCCGGGAAGAATGGCTCTGTTGGGGAAACTGGCGCGTCCCAGGAAGATTCCCTGCAAGGGCAACAGGAGAGAGCTCCTCAGATCAGAAGCCCATGGTCAGCTTGAACTAAAACGCCGTTCCGATCTGATCCAGCCTCTTAGAAAATGGCAGCAGCAAGCCGCATTCCATCCACGCCATGCTTCTGAAGAGGTCTTTGGGCTCTTTTATCCTCCGTGGCTAGGGCAGCTGCCTTGTTGCCTCTGAACGTCCACAGCCGAGCCTTATTCCCTGGGGCATCACCCTTTGCCTGCTTTTCCCAGTCCCTGTGCTTCACAGGGTGGATAGCAGGGACCTTTCCAGGAGCTGACATAGTCTCTTTTAGGGGAATACCTTCACACCAGAGGAGCACGTTTTGGCATGTCTGTATCACTCTCATACAGACAATCTTGCTAGCCGCCTATTCAGTCCGAGCCCCCTCTTCTCATGGAAAGAGTACAACCAGTTTTCCCGACATGGGGTCAACCCCTGCCATAGCTGATGACTCAAGGTAGAATTAGTCCCCCAGAAGGCTGATGAGACCTGCCTACAGGTTTCCTCTTCTCCACCGCAAAGCAAAGGGCAGTTTGCAATGCCTGTGACTGTGAGGGAAGAGAGTCCGGCGGGAAGTGTCCTCCGGCCCTGCCAACTGCAGTTTGCAGTGCTGGGCTGTTCTCTGAGCTTGATTTGTAGGGTGCTTGTAGGGAGATTTGTCATGATGGGTAGGTAGTCTTGCCACAGTCTGCTTGTCCCCTGCAGTGCATTCACGAGGTGTCTCAAATCGCATAGCAAGAAGGCCAGGATGAAAGTGTAGAAAGCGTGCTCATGTGCCTGCTCTTACGTTACCTTGTTTGTTACCGTGACCATCGGTCTCTTCTTCCGCAGCCTCTTCTGCTCTGGGCTTTACGGACACGGTGGCCAATTTTGTGCCTCTTCTCTTTGGGGGTAGGTGGAGCTCGAACCTGGAAACAAGCGGACAACATCAGTTTGAACACAGGCCTCCAGGTCCCTTTGTAGCTTGCGCTAGCAAGGCCGCTGTGTAGGTGTCCCAGGGCTGTTGGGAAGGCCATAGTTTTCCAAAGCAGAATATGCAATGTCTGGGGGGGGCTATATTCAGAACGCGAGTTACACAGGAAAGAATTCCCGTGCCTGGAGGGGCAGGAGCATCTTTGTTAGTAAGCTCAGGGGCTTTGGGGGGCCTTACTGTGAGAAAGCGTATTCGAACACCAGTGCGCTCTCTTGTGCTGTTAGCCCAGCTCTCGCCTGGGGCTCATAAAGTTTGTGGAGAACCGTCTGGTTTTCCTCCCAGTTGCCACGGTGAAACTAAATTCTAATCTCGCCCTTGAGTTCACTTGCAGACCCTCCCTGAGTAACGCCATGTCATTGCGACTGGGAAGCGTAGTGTCAGTCGCCTAGGTCCCTAACGGAACTTCCTAGCAGCACTGGATTCCCTTTGCACGCATCTCCGCAGAGACCCACGGGAGGTTTTGCTGAGAAATCCCTCGTCCTGTACACTTTTGGCCCAAGACAAAGGCTTTCTGGTAACTTTTATTTACTGGAGTCCTCCAAGAGATGTGGTCCGCCCAAGTCACAAGCAGATGACTTGGATGGACCTGCTCTTTGAGCCACCTGCTAAGAGAGCAATGGGCTGAAGCTGTGTGGGAAAGGTTGCCTTAGCTCCTCTCCGTGTCACAGGCTTGGAGTTACGGGGGAACCGTTCCTTAGAAAGCACTAGTTGTGAATGACTTCACAAGTAGACAAGCCTTGGAAATGTGCTGCTACCACTCTGGAGCCGAGAAGCTGCCAGCTTGGTCAGCCAGGGGCTACAGAAAGCAACCTACTCACCTTGGAAGCAGGAAGACACCAACGGAACGCATGTCAAAGACGGTGGCTTCGCTGCTTCGTATGACCGAATCCCTTGCCCAGGGGGTCTGCAACAGTGGCAGAGACGGATCACCACGTTTTGTTCACACAAAGGGTCTCTAAGGCATGGCTTTCTGGAAGGTGTGTGTGGGAAGAGCAAGGGAAGCACCATGGGATAGAGAGCAACTCCGATCTTTGTCTGACCCAAGACACCTCTTCTATGTTGCAAAGAGCACCAAATGCTGGAGAGTAAATCTGCAGAGAGCTGTCAATAGTGCAGAACATGCTGAGGCCGTGGGGCTCCTTGGGTCCTGGCAGGCCAGCGGTGATCAGATCAATGGAGCTTTGGCCGGGTTGGGAAGGAACTGCAAGGAGCACCGCGGAAACGCCCCAACTTACACAGAGAAGAGATTCCAGCAGGTACCCCGTCCTATCCACGCTCTGAAGAAAGTCCTCGTAAAACCTCATTTTCACTTTCTTTTCTCTGATAACCAGGATGCCAATGTTGTTGAAAACCAAGTCAGCATCCTTCCCGTTGGCTAAGACCCGAGAGAAGAAACGCAGCGTCTCTCGGATACAGGCTTCCACCGTGTGCTGAGGGTACCGGGTGGCCAAGGTTATCAGAGCAGAGTTGAGTGGAACAGTTTGCATAAAACCTAGGGAAGAGCAGAAGAGGGTTGCAGGACAAGTCGGGCAGAATGGGGCCAGTTCCCTGTACAAGGTGGACGGCCTGAGAGAGCCGCAGCTGCCCCTATGTGGCTAAAGCCGTTCCAAGGCACGTAGCCTAAGTTTGTGCTACTTGGTGGCTATTTGGTTTTCAAGAGCTGAAGTTGTTCTCAGGAGCTTCTCAGGGACCTCTGTACATCGACCAGCCATGGCCAGAGCCCAGGCAGTGCATGCTCCACATACGCTGCAGGGCAAAGCAAAGGGTTGGATCGGTCTGCTTACCAGAAATATCATTGCAGACAGGTCTGAGCCCTAATGACTGTGCATAGGAGGCAGACAGACAAAACACAGGCCTCCGAACAGTCAAAGGGGCACGGTTTTTCATGTAGAGGTCCTGGTCCAGAAGGCAGAATGTCCCGATTTCCATTCTGACAGCCTGAGAAGAGAAGAGAAGAGAAGAGAAGAGAAGAGAAGAGAAGAGAAGAGAAGAGAAGAGAAGAGAAGGGCAGGAAGAAAGCATCTTTGTTTAGGCAGGCAAAGTGACTGATGGCTTGTCAGAGCATGGCCCTGGTGCTTGGTGCCTTGCCCACTCCAGACGCACAAAGGGTCTCTCAGCTTGGGAGAGCTTTGGGGAAGATGTGGAGTCTGGTGCTCTCTTGCCTCTGCCCGCTCTAACAGACAGCGGGCGAAGCAGAAGCAGAGCAACTTCCCTATGCTAGCTCAGCTCCACGGGTGTCCTACAATGGGACAGGCCCCGCAAAGTGTCCAAGGCTGTCTGGGCTTGCTCCTTCCACTCTGGCCGTGGGGCCTCGAGGAGCCGCAGAAAGTGCACAGCCCTTTCTTCTGCTAGAGCTGGGCTTTTTCCTTTCTCCCAAGTGAGAGAGAAGCTGCTCTGCCCCACGTTGGTCAAGCGCAGGGCACTGCTGGGCTGTCTTTTCTGCCTTAAAAGGAGGGGGAGCATTAGGGCACTCGATGGCACGGGGGTGTCAGGGCTACCCACATCCTTGGAATTTGAGGGGAGAAAGGGGATACCTTGTCCAGGATAAGTTCTCGGAAAATGTAATCCGACACACCACCCCAGATAGCAACGATATCTGGAAGGCAAGCGAGAGATAACCGTGCTCTAAGTCAGCAAGCTCACAATCATCCTGCTCGCTCCTAACCAGGGAGGCAGTGGCTGCAAAGGGAATGAGCGAGCCTCGCCTCCTCCGGCGCCCTCCCACATCAAAAGCACCCGAGGCGGGGGCTGCAGAGCCAACATTTTGCGTGGCGTTATGCTATCAGCCTCATTCTCAGCCCAGGAGAGCTCCCAAAGGGAAACAGAGAGCTCCAAGTGCTCTTGAGATCCGCCTGTCAAAAGTACGAGGTTTCACTTTGCAGACCTGCCTTTCAGGCAGCCTCTCTCGAGTTGGGCCAGAGCTGCCGCACAGCTGAGCCATCTGGAAAGGAGACTCCTCTCCGTCCTGGGCAGCTCTCCAAGTGAGAGCCATTCCCTAGAGAAACTCGCCAACGGGCTCCCAGCCCGCAAGAGGATGCTGCTGTGCCCGCAGGAGTCCCATGGGCTCAGGGAATGCCGAGGTTTGTCCCTGGCAGGGGCCAGCTTCACCCATATTCGATGCCTGCCCGCACAGACTTGGCACTTCCACAGGGGCAACGCCAATTCTTCCTGCCAGCGGTGGCCAGTGCCTTCTCCAAGGCAACAGAACCCCGGAATGCTGGCTGCCAAACTGACACCCAGGCCCGTGAGGGACAATCTCTCTCCGGGCTCCCTTTGCAGCTCCCAGTCCTGCCCAGACGTCCCCCACAGGCTCCAGGGTCTTCACAGCACCTCTTACACTTGCTCCTCTCTTCAAATAGAGACATGAAACGGCTCTGCAAGGCCTTACCATCAGTGGTGAGATCGCGCAGCGTTGGAAACATGCCAGGCTTCATGCCTTCCATCTTTCCACACCCTCTCTCCAGCTTAACACCAGCAGAAGGCGGGGGAAAAGGAACTTCCTCCTCTCCAATCTCCTTCTCCTTCTCCCCTTCTGCACTTCACCAAACGGCCCTCCACTGCTAGTGTACTGCCTCCCTTTGCCTTCTCCGTCTCTCGGAAAAGCAGCTCCTGAGGAGGAGAAAGGCAGCACAGAGAGCAGCAGCTAGCGCTGGGGATGCTGCAGGCCTCACAGTGAAGTGCGGGTGGGAGCCAGGGGCCCCGTGGGGAGAGGGGAGCTGTGGCTATGATGCGTGAGTGCCCCACTGTGACCCCAGGCCTTGTCACACCCGGAGGGGCTGCAGGGCCCTGACCGGCCTGCCAGATCATGCCCTACAATGGACATGGCGGTGGCACTGGCCCTTTGGGGGAGCTGCCCTCCTCCTGCTCTCCCTGCTGCCCAGGGGAGGGAATGAATAAAGAGGCCTGCACTGTTGGCTATACGCTCATGCGGCCAGTGGGAAGGAAGGGCTGATGCTGGCTGGTATTTCAGTAGGCCATGCGCGTGGAAATAGCACAGCCTGGCAAAGGAGCAGAGAGATTTCCCCTGTCAGCTTGAGGAAGGGTTACTTCCTCTTCCCACAGGGATTCTCAAAAACTTGGAAGCAAGTCTTATCGTGGTTGCCACCAGGTGGTGCCAAAGCCTGTGAAGACTCTCCAGTCGGACACGGGACAGTTTGCTTCTGCTCGTGCTGCCCAAATCTCCCGCCATGCTGAGGAGCGCTGAGAAGGCTGGGGTGGTGGTGGTGGGGGGGGTTCTTTTGGTGTGACATCGTTTGTGTTTTCTTAAGCAGTCCTCACAATCACACGGGAGGAGATCGAGGCTGAGGTTGTGATGGGAGGCTGAACACCAACTTTGACTGCAGATTGCTCCTTTTGTGCAAGCAGGCCACAAAACTCACTTGCAGCCTCCCACACTCCTGTCCTCTGGAGGACTTTTAGACCCACTCCTGATCCAGATCATGGCAACACAACAAGAGGGACCCCAACGATGCCTGGAAATAGCGCCCGCCTGTAACATAATCTGATGATTTACAGCTCTCTCGGGGTCACACTCCTCAGTCACACACGAGCCTTTGAAAAGCACCAGGTCTCTAGCCCCTGCAGTAGTAAGCACTCCTGCAGAAAGGAGAGTTTCCCCCTGGGACACGGCTGCAATGGAAGAATCAGGGCAGGGAGCAGTGTGTCCTGCCGAGCCAAGTTTTCCCCCCGTTTTCTGTCTCACCAAGTCCCTTCCGGTGTGGCTGTCCCCCTCAGGAAGCCAGGTAGGCACCCTTGCCCTGTGCTCACCAGTGCGCCTTGATCAAGAATGCACAGAGCTAGCCTGCAGCCTGAACCGTTGGCTCCAGAGGTAGTGCCCGGGAGCTGAGAAGCTCGAAAGTCCCAGGCCGCCTTGCACAGAGACAGATCTGATGCCTGCCCTCACGGATGGCTTCCTAACAAGCTACATGATCAGCTCATGGATAAGGGAGAGCACAACGGATGCCACTAGGTGCTCATGGCTAGGCATCATTTCCCCTTTTCCTCCTCAGAGAAATCTCAGGGCAAAGTCGTTCCCCTCATGTTTCTTCGTCCTCTTCACTGCCCAGGCCCCCGGGACTGCTGATCTCTCCTGCACTGATACTGCTGAATGGGACTTGGGCATAAACCTGCTAAGTAACTTGCTTCAGGCAGCATCACTGCCACACGAGTGCTTCTTGCAGGAGAAAGTATTTTCACACGCACTGTCGAACTAAGTCCACCCCACACACGCACTCCCTCGCCAAGTCTTCTTTCCCCACTGGGAACAACAAGCAAGCCTCAAACAAACGGACGATGAAATCCACCAGAATTCCCCTGAAGGAGAGACAGACAGGAAAGGGGATACAACTCGGGGCGCTTCCTCAGTGAACACTTTACAATACCCTTTGAGCCTCCAAAGACTACAAATCCCCCCTAACCCTCGCAAACCCAAGCGGCCCCGCATCCAGAGGGGCTCCTGATGAAAGAGGCCGCGACAATGGAGAAGAAATGCTGACAGCGCCCAGCCCGATTGAAGGGAGAGAAAAGAGTCAGGGGGCCTTTAAACCCCTTCTGACCAGGAAGAGAAAGTAGGTGGAAGCTTGCCAAGGAGAGCATTTCTCAGCCAAACTACAGCATTTCTGTGGTAGCCAGCCACAGTCGTTGCCCTGACTGCTTGTCTGGCTGCTCTTGGCTTTTCTCTTTCGGGGATCTCATGCACCAGTGTTAGCTGAGTGCCTACGCGCACTACCAACAATACTACACAACCCAACAGGTATAGAAACCAAAAGCTGCTTTCTAGCAGGGGTTCATCTGCTTCCCATTCCATGTGCAATGGAAGTGTGCTGCTTCGATGGAGATGCTCCCCTGTGTTTATTAGTCTGGCATTAGAATGGTAGAGACTGGCGAGCAAATGGGATTTCTCTGCCCTTACCATTCCTCAAAGCATCTTCCGAGAGCCCAGCACCACCTGCTCTTTCATAAGGGGGTTAGGGTTAAGGCAGAGGCGCCTACAGGTGGCCAACCTGACAACGTGTGGGAAAGAAGGCCTCGCACCACACCGCTCTATGAGCACTTCTCACATTCTGAGGACTGCACGTGCTGGACTGTTTACCACCATACCAGACAGCTGGTTTCCAGAAAGTGTCATTTCACTTACACAGCACAAATGAATGCCTTGAAAGCAGCCATGACAAGCCCTTTCTGCATCAGCACTCAGGCGTTTGGAGGGCAGAGCCAGGGGCAGTAGAAGCATGGTGCTGCCTCCCTCCATGCCCTCCAGCAAGCTAACACCACTCCTGTTCCTGTCCCCTAATGACCTTGGTGGCTGTCCTCTCTCCTTGCTGCACGTGATTACCTTGGTCAGGCTTTACATGCAGCAGGGGAGTCAGTGGCACCGTGGTCAGTGGGGCGGGAGCAACGGTGCTGGCAGAGTTGGCTTCTGTGTGTCTGCGTGCTCCAAGTGCTCCAGGAAGGGCAGCGCCCTACCTGCCTGGGGCAGACCTCCGCGTGGGCGTAGAGCCAAGAGACTGGGCACTGCTCACTGCCTCCTGGGCTTCGGAGGGGGCTGCTTGCTCTGCAGACAATACGTGCGTGTGGGAAAATGTGGAGTGGTTTCCAGGTGCTGAAGGGGGTCCCATGCCCCTGGAGGACGGGGCTTGGGAAAGAAGAGGCGGAAAGTGTGTGTCGGGGTGGTCTCAGGCCTCCCGTCAAGGCCCCTGGTGGCCCTTTGCCCTGGCTGGTGGTGTCAGAGCCAGAGCGCCGATCGTGCTGAAGACAGCCGCAGTGGCCCGGGCCATGAGCACGTCCTCTCCGGCAGCCCCCATCCCTATGGCAGCATCAGCTGAGGGAGTGCTGCTGGGGAGCCCGGGGAGGGGAGGAAGCAGTCTCCAAAGCCTCCTGCCTGGGGACTTGGTGAGGAGAGTTGCAGCAGTGGCTGCAGCAGTCAGCTGTGCGTGCCTCTGGGGCTGTCTGCCGGCATGGAAGAGCCTGGCCGGGTGCAGCAGAGAGATGGTGGGGCTGCCATTCGTACGTGCTCATTTGCCCGCTGAGACAAGTGCCCAGGCCTCAGCAGGAGAGGTCTGAAGGGGACAACCAGGTGCAGGTGAGGGAAGAAGGAGGTCATCCCTTGGGTCAGCTGTCTGCTGGAAAGCTTCCCGCTCACAGGCGGGAAATGGTTGGACAGAAAAGGCCAGTGTGTAACGTGGTGCTTTTAAGAAGCCTGATTATGGTTTAGCTAGCCCCCTCTGAGCCTTCCAGCTCCCAGGTGGTTTCAGCCTTCTCCACTCTCACCATTGCGCTCCTGCTCTCCTGTGGAAGTGGCACTGTGACGGCCAGGCAGGGAAGTGAGTCTGTGGCAGAGGGAAGAAACCGCTGCCTTTCTTTCTGCAACAGCAGCACTTGAAGCACTGAAAACACAGGGAGGGAGCAGGTGGGGGCCTGAGTACACCTGGAGGTGCCTAGCAGACATTGCTCTGAGGGCAATGGAGGATAATAGTGGGGGGCATGTGTATATATATATATATATATAAAATGCATACATATGTGGATAAATGTATGCTTTTATCTATGTGCCCTCCCTTGTACATATATACTCCTATCAGTCATATGTCTATAAGAAAGAGAATAAAAGGAGGTATCTCTGCCTTATTTATCCGTGTTCAGGTGCGTGCATGCGTACGGCGGGAGGTACACTTAGAGATGTTTCTGTGGGGCCTTGACATAGTTCCGAGAGAAGCCTTTCTCTTCAGCCTGGCAGCACGCTAATGGCCCCTGAGGCCAGGATGCCCTCCCTCAGCCTAGGTTCTGTCCCAGAAGTGCCTGGTCCCCCAGTGACCTCCAAACTCCTTGCTGCCCCTGGCTGGGCATGCCAGTGAGCACCAGGCAAGAGCAATGCCCTTCAGCTGGAAAGCTGGCTAACTCATCTCTCGCAAGCAGGCAGCACTTGAATGGGAAAGGACAAAGGCTCACAGGCGCTTTCTTTGAATGCCGCTTCCCGTTTATATTGCTTTCCGCCTCTCTTGCCATCTCTTTCTTTCTTCCTTTTCTTTCCTTTGTATATCTGCAGCCACAGAAGCCCAGAAGATTCTTTGCTCCTCCTGCAGGCAGTGGAAGCACATTTCCTGCAGGGCCACACAAAGGCAAGAGTATGCAGGATTAGTCTCAGCTTTTTTTCTTTCTCCTTTTTTCTTTCTTTTTCTTTTTCAGACGAGTAGCTAGTGCTCGCTCTCGCTTCTGCCCCTTCTCTTCGTGCCTTTCTGTCCACAGCGTTTTGTTCTCAAGGCACAACTGAGAGGCCCTTCTGCATTGACCGGAGTTCGAAACCATCAGGGCGCTACAAGGAAACTGCACATTTGCTATCCCCCAAAAGCCTTGCAATTAACCATTCTGGGATGAACAATGCCCCAAGAAGGAGCTGTAAAGTGTTTTGTGAGACTCTAGGCATGAAGAGTACTCTGTAAAAACGTGGAGCAGCTGGCATCTTTGAAAGTAAGAGCCAAAAGAAGTAACCGCATGTTACTATGAACACATAGGAAGGGCTCCCTGCTCAATACCCGTTCAAGTGTGTTCGTGCAGCTGTCTGCAGTCAGACACAAGAATCGTACCAATCCGTACAGTGTACCTGTCCTGCTGTCAGACATCCTTCACACACAGGGTGTGCTGCCTGGCGCTGGGCTTCACGGGTTTCCTGCCCTCGGCAGCCGCTGGGATATGGTGGCAATCTGCAAGTACGCAAAGAGATGCGTTCACGTGTGTGCGGGATAAGTTTGTTGTCCCCCTTGTGCTCAAAAGCTGCACGCCTGCTTCCGCAGCAGGAGGTGCTTCTGCAGGAGTGCCTTCCTGGGCTTGATAAACCAAAAGAGGAAGGCAAAACCCTGAGCTGTAACCCTCAGATGTGCCCCAATACTCCGCAAGCATGGTGCAGGGAGCTCAGGCCTGGGCCCCCTCTCTGTAAGAGAGAGCAAGAATAGGAGCAGTGTCATTGCTCCCACAAGTGCCCTCTTGGGAAGCTATCTGGAGAGAGTTTTGACTTCTCCCCTTGTCATGAAATGCTTATAGATCTTGAAGACGGCTCCTGTGAATCAAAAGGATCAAGGTCCTTTAAATGCAGAAGGAATGAGGCAAAGATGCTAAGCCTCGTGAATGGTTACTTGCACTTAGTTCCCAAAGAGATGTGTGCACTGGAAGCACCGTCCCCCGAAAAGCGAGCTCAACATGGGAGTCTCGTAACAACCTGTGACACCCTTCCTCCCCAACAAGAGAAGGCAGCTATGCGCACCACTTGGCACAGCTGCTAGAGACCTTCCCGAGTGCATGCGGACCCTGTGTGCCGGGGAAACCTCTCCCTCGCACAGGACAAGAACACAGGGCCACCCCACCGCACTTCTCCAAGAGTCTCACCTGACAGAAGGCACTGCTCTGCTGGCCACCTCCCCTGCTTCTTCCTTGAGGCTGGGCAGCACATGAACTTGGGACCGCTTTTGAAGACGAAGCCTCTTTAGCGTAAGGAGGCACTTTGCGGGGCTCCCTGAAAGCAGGAATCGGGAGAAACTGCCCACTGGGTAGCTGAAGGCACTAGTACAATGCTCCCCCCACCGCCAAGGCCCTCTCTGCCCCACACCCAGATGCCCCAGCATCTCCTTGACCACCACGTGCGCTCGCCCCCTAGGGACCTTCGTGGCCACGTTCCCTTCTTCCTGGGGCTTACTACCTTGGGCGGGTGTAGCATGGAGGATGGTAGATCTGGAGCCGGCTCTTTTAGGTGCCATCTCAAGCTCAGACCTGGAAGGAAGAAGCAGATAAAGATGGGCCAGCACCAGAAGCAGGGGCAGATGGAGAGTCTCATGGAAACGTGCTGTGCCCTTGCCTGCCCTGCAGCAGGAAAGCACAGGTCACTGTGACAAGAGCTCTTGAGCTCAGCGAGACTCAGTGTCCAAGGGAAGCATCTCTGCCCACGCACAAGTACAGGCTTGCGCAAGGCTCTCACCTCACAGGAGACTCGTCTCGATAGGCACTCTTCCTCATTTCTTCCTGCACAGTCTTAGCTCTAGCCGCCAACTTCTGAGGCGTTATCCTCCTTCGAGCAAGGAGTCGCTTGCAGGCAGGGGTTAGAGGAAGGCTCCCTGACAGGGTGAAATGAGAAAACTCTTCAGAGAGCGGGGCCGCCTTGGATCAGGGTCCTCAGGTTCCTGTCCAGCCAAGGGTGAAGTATCGCCGAGGATGGCCATTCCAGGGCCTCTCCTGGCAACCTGGTCTGAAGTTTGCATGCCCTCCCCGTGAATGGTTTTGGCTTTGGGCGCTTCTCCTCCAGCAACCTCTCCCTCTTGCCTCTCGACCCCTCCCTGGGTACCCCTGAGAAAGCTCTGACTCTGTCTTCCCTGTAACCAACCAGTGGGTGTGAGTAAGGGGGTGTGAGGGGGAGTCAAAGCAAGCCATACAGGCAGCCTGCCTTAGCCTTCCCTTTGCCACAGGGAACAAACCTAGTGCCTGTAGTGTCTCCCAGTAAGTCGGGCACTTCCTCGTGGCCATGTTTGTGGCCGTACTCTCCCTTTCTGCCATCCTCTTCACGTGGGAGGACTTTGGGAGAAGAGAGGAACTTTTTAAAGGTGGTCTTCTGGGGGTTGTCCAAAGGCTTGACCTGGAAGCAAGGAGACAGAGGTGAGTATGGCATGACAGAGACACAAGCTGCTGCTAAAAGCTTGCGGTGCAGCAAGAAAGCAGGGGCCGTGGTGGCAGGGGGTAACAACATTCGGAGTCCACAAGAACATTGTGTCCCAGCACCACATCCCCCTCCCACAAGTAGTAGAGCACACTATCCGCCCAGTCGCCTTCTCCAAAGCGCTCACCTCGCGGGAGACTCGCTCTTCTCCCTCCCTTTGGCCGGCACAGGGACCCCACTGATGCTCCGGGAAGAATGGCTCTGTTGGCGACACAAGCGCTTCCCCGGAAGATTCCCTGGAAGAGGGACAGCGGTGAGCAAATCAGTTGTGCCTGTCCCTGCATTGCATTTGCGTCTTGGCTAGAATTCCCGAGCAAGAAGGACAAAGCGAAAGCCTGCAAACTGCTACGGAAAGTCGGGTCGGGTCTTACATTACCTTTCTTTGCATTGTCATCACCAGCCTCTTCCTGCATGTTCCTTTTGGGGCTGGGGCTAAGCGGTGCACGGGCCACTCCAGTTGCTGGAGGTCTTGGAAAGAGCTTGCCTTCGGACCTGGAACCCAGAAGAAGGGACAAATGATCCTGACAGGAGAATTTCACCTGGAAGAGCTACCTGCCTGCCGTGCAGCAAGAACAGAGAGGCCCTGGTGGGAAAGGGTAACAATCTTCCGGGTCCGGAAGAAGATTGTGTCCCAGTGACACATCTCCCTCCACAAGTACCAGAGCACAGGATCAGCCCAATCCCCTTCTCCAAGGTACCCACCTCACAGGAGACTTGCTCTTTGTCCCTGCTTTTGCCAGCGCTGGGAGCCCACTTGTGCCCCGGGAAGAATGGCTCTGATGAGGAAGCTGGCCCTTCCCAGGAAGACTCCCTGCAAGGCGAGCAGTGAGAGTACATCAGCTCTAATGGTCCCTGCACTGCACTTGCGTCTCGGCTAGAATTCCTGAGCAAGAAGAAGAAAGCAAAGGCCTACAAACCTTCACAAATTCTCCCCTGGGTTTTCGCGTTACCTTTGTTTGTATTGTCACGGCCCAGCTCTTCTTCCACATTGCTTGTTGGGCTGGGGCAAAGCGGTGCACGGGCCACTCTAGTTGGTGGAGGTCTTGGAAAGAGCTTGCGTTCAGACCTGGAACAAAGAGGAAGAGGCAAATGAGCCTGACAGGAGAGTCTCACCAAAGCCCGATACCTGCTAGCCACGCAGCAAGAACAGAGAGGCCCTGGTGGCAGGGAGCCACAATCTCTCGGGGTGCTGAAGAACATTGTGTCTCAGCACCACATTCCCCTCCCCAAAGTACCAGAGCAAACAATCCACCCAGCTGCCTTCTCCGAGGCTCTCACCTCACAGGAGACTTGCTCTCCTCCCTCCCTTTGGCCGGCACAGTGAGCCCACTCATGCTCCGGGAAGAATGGCTCTGTTGGGGAAACTGGCGCGTCCCAGGAAGATTCCCTGCAAGGGCAACAGGAGAGAGCTCCTCAGATCAGAAGCCCATGGTCAGCTTGAACTAAAACGCCGTTCCGATCTGATCCAGCCTCTTAGAAAATGGCAGCAGCAAGCCGCATTCCATCCACGCCATGCTTCTGAAGAGGTCTTTGGGCTCTTTTATCCTCCGTGGCTAGGGCAGCTGCCTTGTTGCCTCTGAACGTCCACAGCCGAGCCTTATTCCCTGGGGCATCACCCTTTGCCTGCTTTTCCCAGTCCCTGTGCTTCACAGGGTGGATAGCAGGGACCTTTCCAGGAGCTGACATAGTCTCTTTTAGGGGAATACCTTCACACCAGGGGAGCACGTTTTGGCATGTCTGTATCACTCTCATACAGACAATCTTGCTAGCCGCCTATTCAGTCCGAGCCCCCTCTTCTCATGGAAAGAGTACAACCAGTTTTCCCGACATGGGGTCAACCCCTGCCATAGCTGATGACTCAAGGTAGAATTAGTCCCCCAGAAGGCTGATGAGACCTGCCTACAGGTTTCCTCTTCTCCACCGCAAAGCAAAGGGCAGTTTGCAATGCCTGTGACTGTGAGGGAAGAGAGTCCGGCAGGAAGTGTCCTCCGGCCCTGCCAACTGCAGTTTGCAGTGCTGGGCTGTTCTCTGAGCTTGATTTGTAGGGTGCTTGTAGGGAGATTTGTCATGATGGGTAGGTAGTCTTGCCACAGTCTGCTTGTCCCCTGCAGTGCATTCACGAGGTGTCTCAAATCGCATAGCAAGAAGGCCAGGATGAAAGTGTAGAAAGCGTGCTCATGTGCCTGCTCTTACGTTACCTTGTTTGTTACCGTGACCATCGGTCTCTTCTTCCGCAGCCTCTTCTGCTCTGGGCTTTACGGACACGGTGGCCAATTTTGTGCCTCTTCTCTTTGGGGGTAGGTGGAGCTCGAACCTGGAAACAAGCGGACAACATCAGTTTGAACACAGGCCTCCAGGTCCCTTTGTAGCTTGCGCTAGCAAGGCCGCTGTGTAGGTGTCCCAGGGCTGTTGGGAAGGCCATAGTTTTCCAAAGCAGAATATGCAATGTCTGGGGGGGCTATATTCAGAACGCGAGTTACACAGGAAAGAATTCCCGTGCCTGGAGGGGCAGGAGCATCTTTGTTAGTAAGCTCAGGGGCTTTGGGGGGCCTTACTGTGAGAAAGCATATTCGAACACCAGTGCGCTCTCTTGTGCTGTTAGCCCAGCTCTCGCCTGGGGCTCATAAAGTTTGTGGAGAACCGTCTGGTTTTCCTCCCAGTTGCCACGGTGAAACTAAATTCTAATCTCGCCCTTGAGTTCACTTGCAGACCCTCCCTGAGTAACGCCATGTCATTGCGACTGGGAAGCGTAGTGTCAGTCGCCTAGGTCCCTAACGGAACTTCCTAGCAGCACTGGATTCCCTTTGCACGCATCTCCGCAGAGACCCACGGGAGGTTTTGCTGAGAAATCCCTCATCCTGTACACTTTTGGCCCAAGACAAAGGCTTTCTGGTAACTTTTATTTACTGGAGTCCTCCAAGAGATGTGGTCCACCCAAGTCACAAGCAGATGACTTGGATGGACCTGCTCTTTGAGCCACCTGCTAAGAGAGCAATGGGCTGAAGCTGTGTGGGAAAGGTTGCCTTAGCTCCTCTCCGTGTCACAGGCTTGGAGTTACGGGGGAACCGTTCCTTAGAAAGCACTGGTTGTGAATGACTTCACAAGTAGACAAGCCTTGGAAATGTGCTGCTACCATTCTGGAGCCGAGAAGCTGCCAGCTTGGTCAGCCAGGGGCTACAGAAAGCAACCTACTCACCTTGGAAGCAGGAAGACACCAACGGAACGCATGTCAAAGACGGTGGCTTCGCTGCTTCGTATGACCGAATCCCTTGCCCAGGGGGTCTGCAACAGTGGCAGAGACGGATCACCACGTTTTGTTCACACAAAGGGTCTCTAAGGCATGGCTTTCTGGAAGGTGTGTGTGGGAAGAGCAAGGGAAGCACCATGGGATAGAGAGCAACTCCGATCTTTGTCTGACCCAAGACACCTCTTCTATGTTGCAAAGAGCACCAAATGCTGGAGAGTAAATCTGCAGAGAGCTGTCAATAGTGCAGAACATGCTGAGGCCGTGGGGCTCCTTGGGAGGAGCCTTGGAAGGAGTTCCTTGGAAGGAACTGCAAGGAGCACCGCGGAAACGCCCCAACTTACACAGAGAAGAGATTCCAGCAGGTACCCCGTCCTATCCACGCTCTGAAGAAAGTCCTCGTAAAACCTCATTTTCACTTTCTTTTCTCTGATAACCAGGATGCCAATGTTGTTGAAAACCAAGTCAGCATCCTTCCCGTTGGCTAAGACCCGAGAGAAGAAACGCAGCGTCTCTCGGATACAGGCTTCCACCGTGTGCTGAGGGTACCGGGTGGCCAAGGTTATCAGAGCAGAGTTGAGCGGAACAGTTTGCATAAAACCTAGGGAAGAGCAGAAGAGGGTTGCAGGACAAGTCGGGCAGAATGGGGCCAGTTCCCTGTACAAGGTGGACGGCCTGAGAGAGCCGCAGCTGCCCCTATGTGGCTAAAGCCGTTCCAAGGCACGTAGCCTAAGTTTGTGCTACTTGGTGGCTATTTGGTTTTCAAGAGCTGAAGTTGTTCTCAGGAGCTTCTCAGGGACCTCTGTACATCGACCAGCCGTGGCCAGAGCCCAGGCAGTGCATGCTCCACATACGCTGCAGGGCAAAGCAAAGGGTTGGATCGGTCTGCTTACCAGAAATATCATTGCAGACAGGTCTGAGCCCTAATGACTGTGCATAGGAGGCAGACAGACAAAACACAGGCCTCCGAACAGTCAAAGGGGCACGGTTTTTCATGTAGAGGTCCTGGTCCAGAAGGCAGAATGTCCCGATTTCCATTCTGACAGCCTGAGAAGAGAAGAGAAGAGAAGAGAAGAGAAGAGAAGAGAAGAGAAGAGAAGAGAAGAGAAGAGAAGGGCAGGAAGAAAGCATCTTTGTTTAGGCAGGCAAAGTGACTGATGGCTTGTCAGAGCATGGCCCTGGTGCTTGGTGCCTTGCCCACTCCAGACGCACAAAGGGTCTCTCAGCTTGGGAGAGCTTTGGGGAAGATGTGGAGTCTGGTGCTCTCTTGCCTCTGCCCGCCTCTGGGGGCGAAGCAGAAGCAGAGCAACTTCCCTATGCTAGCTCAGCTCCACGGGTGTCCTACAATGGGACAGGCCCTGCAAAGTGTCCAAGGCTGTCTGGGCTTGCTCCTTCCACTCTGGCCGTGGGGCCTCGAGGAGCCGCAGAAAGTGCACAGCCCTTTCTTCTGCTAGAGCTGGGCTTTTTCCTTTCTCCCAAGTGAGAGAGAAGCTGCTCTGCCCCACGTTGGTCAAGCGCAGGGCACTGCTGGGCTGTCTTTTCTGCCTTAAAAGGAGGGGGAGCATTAGGGCACTCGATGGCACGGGGGTGTCAGGGCTACCCACATCCTTGGAATTTGAGGGGAGAAAGGGGATACCTTGTCCAGGATAAGTTCTCGGAAAATGTAATCCGACACACCACCCCAGATAGCAACGATATCTGGAAGGCAAGCGAGAGATAACCGTGCTCTAAGTCAGCAAGCTCACAATCATCCTGCTCGCTCCTAACCAGGGAGGCAGTGGCTGCAAAGGGAATGAGCGAGCCTCGCCTCCTCCGGCGCCCTCCCACATCAAAAGCACCCGAGGCGGGGGCTGCAGAGCCAACATTTTGCGTGGCGTTATGCTATCAGCCTCATTCTCAGCCCAGGAGAGCTCCCAAAGGGAAACAGAGAGCTCCAAGTGCTCTTGAGATCCGCCTGTCAAAAGTACGAGGTTTCACTTTGCAGACCTGCCTTTCAGGCAGCGTCTCTCGAGTTGGGCCAGAGCTGCCGCACAGCTGAGCCATCTGGAAAGGAGACTCCTCTCCGTCCTGGGCAGCTCTCCAAGGGAGAGCCATTCCCTAGAGAAACTCGCCAACGGGCTCCCAGCCCGCAAGAGGATGCTGCTGTGCCCGCAGGAGTCCCATGGGCTCAGGGAATGCCGAGGTTTGTCCCTGGCAGGGGCCAGCTTCACCCATATTCGATGCCTGCCCGCACAGACTTGGCACTTCCACTGGGGCAACGCCAATTCTTCCTGCCAGCGGTGGCCAGTGCCTTCTCCAAGGCAACAGAACCCCGGAATGCTGGCTGCCAAACTGACACCCAGGCCCGTGAGGGACAATCTCTCTCCGGGCTCCCTTTGCAGCTCCCAGTCCTGCCCAGACGTCCCCCACAGGCTCCAGGGTCTTCACAGCACCTCTTACACTTGCTCCTCTCTTCAAATAGAGACATGAAACGGCTCTGCAAGGCCTTACCATCAGTGGTGAGATCGCGCAGCGTTGGAAACATGCCAGGCTTCATGCCTTCCATCTTTCCACACCCTCTCTCCAGCTTAACACCAGCAGAAGGCGGGGGAAAAGGAACTTCCTCCTCTCCAATCTCCTTCTCCTTCTCCCCTTCTGCACTTCACCAAACGGCCCTCCACTGCTAGTGTACTGCCTCCCTTTGCCTTCTCCGTCTCTCGGAAAAGCAGCTCCTGAGGAGGAGAAAGGCAGCACAGAGAGCAGCAGCTAGCGCTGGGGATGCTGCAGGCCTCACAGTGAAGTGCGGGTGGGAGCCAGGGGCCCCGTGGGGAGAGGGGAGCTGTGGCTATGATGCGTGAGTGCCCCACTGTGACCCCAGGCCTTGTCACACCCGGAGGGGCTGCAGGGCCCTGACCGGCCTGCCAGATCATGCCCTACAATGGACATGGCGGTGGCACTGGCCCTTTGGGGGAGCTGCCCTCCTCCTGCTCTCCCTGCTGCCCAGGGGAGGGAATGAATAAAGAGGCCTGCACTGTTGGCTATACGCTCATGCGGCCAGTGGGAAGGAAGGGCTGATGCTGGCTGGTATTTCAGTAGGCCATGCGCGTGGAAATAGCACAGCCTGGCAAAGGAGCAGAGAGATTTCCCCTGTCAGCTTGAGGAAGGGTTACTTCCTCTTCCCACAGGGATTCTCAAAAACTTGGAAGCAAGTCTTATCGTGGTTGCCACCAGGTGGTGCCAAAGCCTGTGAAGACTCTCCAGTCGGACACGGGACAGTTTGCTTCTGCTCGTGCTGCCCAAATCTCCCGCCATGCTGAGGAGCGCTGAGAAGGCTGGGGTGGTGGTGGTGGGGGGGGTTCTTTTGGTGTGACATCGTTTGTGTTTTCTTAAGCAGTCCTCACAATCACACGGGAGGAGATCGAGGCTGAGGTTGTGATGGGAGGCTGAACACCAACTTTGACTGCAGATTGCTCCTTTTGTGCAAGCAGGCCACAAAACTCACTTGCAGCCTCCCACACTCCTGTCCTCTGGAGGACTTTTAGACCCACTCCTGATCCAGATCATGGCAACACAACAAGAGGGACCCCAACGATGCCTGGAAATAGCGCCCGCCTGTAACATAATCTGATGATTTACAGCTCTCTCGGGGTCACACTCCTCAGTCACACACGAGCCTTTGAAAAGCACCAGGTCTCTAGCCCCTGCAGTAGTAAGCACTCCTGCAGAAAGGAGAGTTTCCCCCTGGGACACGGCTGCAATGGAAGAATCAGGGCAGGGAGCAGTGTGTCCTGCCGAGCCAAGTTTTCCCCCCGTTTTCTGTCTCACCAAGTCCCTTCCGGTGTGGCTGTCCCCCTCAGGAAGCCAGGTAGGCACCCTTGCCCTGTGCTCACCAGTGCGCCTTGATCAAGAATGCACAGAGCTAGCCTGCAGCCTGAACCGTTGGCTCCAGAGGTAGTGCACGGGAGCTGAGAAGCTCGAAAGTCCCAGGCCGCCTTGCACAGAGACAGATCTGATGCCTGCCCTCACGGATGGCTTCCTAACAAGCTACATGATCAGCTCATGGATAAGGGAGAGCACAACGGATGCCACTAGGTGCTCATGGCTAGGCATCATTTCCCCTTTTCCTCCTCAGAGAAATCTCAGGGCAAAGTCGTTCCCCTCATGTTTCTTCGTCCTCTTCACTGCCCAGGCCCCCGGGACTGCTGATCTCTCCTGCACTGATACTGCTGAATGGGACTTGGGCATAAACCTGCTAAGTAACTTGCTTCAGGCAGCATCACTGCCACACGAGTGCTTCTTGCAGGAGAAAGTATTTTCACACGCACTGTCGAACTAAGTCCACCCCACACACGCACTCCCTCGCCAAGTCTTCTTTCCCCACTGGGAACAACAAGCAAGCCTCAAACAAACGGACGATGAAATCCACCAGAATTCCCCTGAAGGAGAGACAGACAGGAAAGGGGATACAACTCGGGGCGCTTCCTCAGTGAACACTTTACAATACCCTTTGAGCCTCCAAAGACCACAAATCCCCCCTAACCCTCGCAAACCCAAGCGGCCCCGCATCCAGAGGGGCTCCTGATGAAAGAGGCCGCGACAATGGAGAAGAAATGCTGACAGCGCCCAGCCCGATTGAAGGGAGAGAAAAGAGTCAGGGGGCCTTTAAACCCCTTCTGACCAGGAAGAGAAAGTAGGTGGAAGCTTGCCAAGGAGAGCATTTCTCAGCCAAACTACAGCATTTCTGTGGTAGCCAGCCACAGTCGTTGCCCTGACTGCTTGTCTGGCTGCTCTTGGCTTTTCTCTTTCGGGGATCTCATGCACCAGTGTTAGCTGAGTGCCTACGCGCACTACCAACAATACTACACAACCCAACAGGTATAGAAACCAAAAGCTGCTTTCTAGCAGGGGTTCATCTGCTTCCCATTCCATGTGCAATGGAAGTGTGCTGCTTCGATGGAGATGCTCCCCTGTGTTTATTAGTCTGGCATTAGAATGGTTGAGACTGGCGAGCAAATGGGATTTCTCTGCCCTTACCATTCCTCAAAGCATCTTCCGAGAGCCCAGCACCACCTGCTCTTTCATAAGGGGGTTAGGGTTAAGGCAGAGGCGCCTACAGGTGGCCAACCTGACAACGTGTGGGAAAGAAGGCCTCGCACCACACCGCTCTATGAGCACTTCTCACATTCTGAGGACTGCACGTGCTGGACTGTTTACCACCATACCAGACAGCTGGTTTCCAGAAAGTGTCATTTCACTTACACAGCACAAATGAATGCCTTGAAAGCAGCCATGACAAGCCCTTTCTGCATCAGCACTCAGGCGTTTGGAGGGCAGAGCCAGGGGCAGTAGAAGCATGGTGCTGCCTCCCTCCATGCCCTCCAGCAAGCTAACACCACTCCTGTTCCTGTCCCCTAATGACCTTGGTGGCTGTCCTCTCTCCTTGCTGCACGTGATTACCTTGGTCAGGCTTTACATGCAGCAGGGGAGTCAGTGGCACCGTGGTCAGTGGGGCGGGAGCAACGGTGCTGGCAGAGTTGGCTTCTGTGTGTCTGCGTGCTCCAAGTGCTCCAGGAAGGGCAGCGCCCTACCTGCCTGGGGCAGACCTCCGCGTGGGCGTAGAGCCAAGAGACTGGGCACTGCTCACTGCCTCCTGGGCTTCGGAGGGGGCTGCTCGCTCTGCAGACAATACGTGCGTGTGGGAAAATGTGGAGTGGTTTCCAGGTGCTGAAGGGGGTCCCATGCCCCTGGAGGACGGGGCTTGGGAAAGAAGAGGCGGAAAGTGTGTGTCGGGGTGGTCTCAGGCCTCCCGTCAAGGCCCCTGGTGGCCCTTTGCCCTGGCTGGTGGTGTCAGAGCCAGAGCGCCGATCGTGCTGAAGACAGCCGCAGTGGCCCGGGCCATGAGCACGTCCTCTCCGGCAGCCCCCATCCCTATGGCAGCATCAGCTGAGGGAGTGCTGCTGGGGAGCCCGGGGAGGGGAGGAAGCAGTCTCCAAAGCCTCCTGCCTGGGGACTTGGTGAGGAGAGTTGCAGCAGTGGCTGCAGCAGTCAGCTGTGCGTGCCTCTGGGGCTGTCTGCCGGCATGGAAGAGCCTGGCCGGGTGCAGCAGAGAGATGGTGGGGCTGCCATTCGTACGTGCTCATTTGCCCGCTGAGACAAGTGCCCAGGCCTCAGCAGGAGAGGTCTGAAGGGGACAACCAGGTGCAGGTGAGGGAAGAAGGAGGTCATCCCTTGGGTCAGCTGTCTGCTGGAAAGCTTCCCGCTCACAGGCGGGAAATGGTTGGACAGAAAAGGCCAGTGTGTAACGTGGTGCTTTTAAGAAGCCTGATTATGGTTTAGCTAGCCCCCTCTGAGCCTTCCAGCTCCCAGGTGGTTTCAGCCTTCTCCACTCTCACCATTGCGCTCCTGCTCTCCTGTGGAAGTGGCACTGTGACGGCCAGGCAGGGAAGTGAGTCTGTGGCAGAGGGAAGAAACCGCTGCCTTTCTTTCTGCAACAGCAGCACTTGAAGCACTGAAAACACAGGGAGGGAGCAGGTGGGGGCCTGAGTACACCTGGAGGTGCCTAGCAGACATTGCTCTGAGGGCAATGGAGGATAATAGTGGGGGGCATGTGTATATATATATATATATATAAAATGCATACATATGTGGATAAATGTATGCTTTTATCTATGTGCCCTCCCTTGTACATATATACTCCTATCAGTCATATGTCTATAAGAAAGAGAATAAAAGGAGGTATCTCTGCCTTATTTATCCGTGTTCAGGTGCGTGCATGCGTACGGCGGGAGGTACACTTAGAGATGTTTCTGTGGGGCCTTGACATAGTTCCGAGAGAAGCCTTTCTCTTCAGCCTGGCAGCACGCTAATGGCCCCTGAGGCCAGGATGCCCTCCCTCAGCCTAGGTTCTGTCCCAGAAGTGCCTGGTCCCCCAGTGACCTCCAAACTCCTTGCTGCCCCTGGCTGGGCATGCCAGTGAGCACCAGGCAAGAGCAATGCCCTTCAGCTGGAAAGCTGGCTAACTCATCTCTCGCAAGCAGGCAGCACTTGAATGGGAAAGGACAAAGGCTCACAGGCGCTTTCTTTGAATGCCGCTTCCCGTTTATATTGCTTTCCGCCTCTCTTGCCATCTCTTTCTTTCTTCCTTTTCTTTCCTTTGTATATCTGCAGCCACAGAAGCCCAGAAGATTCTTTGCTCCTCCTGCAGGCAGTGGAAGCACATTTCCTGCAGGGCCACACAAAGGCAAGAGTATGCAGGATTAGTCTCAGCTTTTTTTCTTTCTCCTTTTTTCTTTCTTTTTCTTTTTCAGACGAGTAGCTAGTGCTCGCTCTCGCTTCTGCCCCTTCTCTTCGTGCCTTTCTGTCCACAGCGTTTTGTTCTCAAGGCACAACTGAGAGGCCCTTCTGCATTGACCGGAGTTCGAAACCATCAGGGCGCTACAAGGAAACTGCACATTTGCTATCCCCCAAAAGCCTTGCAATTAACCATTCTGGGATGAACAATGCCCCAAGAAGGAGCTGTAAAGTGTTTTGTGAGACTCTAGGCATGAAGAGTACTCTGTAAAAACGTGGAGCAGCTGGCATCTTTGAAAGTAAGAGCCAAAAGAAGTAACCGCATGTTACTATGAACACATAGGAAGGGCTCCCTGCTCAATACCCGTTCAAGTGTGTTCGTGCAGCTGTCTGCAGTCAGACACAAGAATCGTACCAATCCGTACAGTGTACCTGTCCTGCTGTCAGACATCCTTCACACACAGGGTGTGCTGCCTGGCGCTGGGCTTCACGGGTTTCCTGCCCTCGGCAGCCGCTGGGATATGGTGGCAATCTGCAAGTACGCAAAGAGATGCGTTCACGTGTGTGCGGGATAAGTTTGTTGTCCCCCTTGTGCTCAAAAGCTGCACGCCTGCTTCCGCAGCAGGAGGTGCTTCTGCAGGAGTGCCTTCCTGGGCTTGATAAACCAAAAGAGGAAGGCAAAACCCTGAGCTGTAACCCTCAGATGTGCCCCAATACTCCGCAAGCATGGTGCAGGGAGCTCAGGCCTGGGCCCCCTCTCTGTAAGAGAGAGCAAGAATAGGAGCAGTGTCATTGCTCCCACAAGTGCCCTCTTGGGAAGCTATCTGGAGAGAGTTTTGACTTCTCCCCTTGTCATGAAATGCTTATAGATCTTGAAGACGGCTCCTGTGAATCAAAAGGATCAAGGTCCTTTAAATGCAGAAGGAATGAGGCAAAGATGCTAAGCCTCGTGAATGGTTACTTGCACTTAGTTCCCAAAGAGATGTGTGCACTGGAAGCACCGTCCCCCGAAAAGCGAGCTCAACATGGGAGTCTCGTAACAACCTGTGACACCCTTCCTCCCCAACAAGAGAAGGCAGCTATGCGCACCACTTGGCACAGCTGCTAGAGACCTTCCCGAGTGCATGCGGACCCTGTGTGCCGGGGAAACCTCTCCCTCGCACAGGACAAGAACACAGGGCCACCCCACCGCACTTCTCCAAGAGTCTCACCTGACAGAAGGCACTGCTCTGCTGGCCACCTCCCCTGCTTCTTCCTTGAGGCTGGGCAGCACATGAACTTGGGACCGCTTTTGAAGACGAAGCCTCTTTAGCGTAAGGAGGCACTTTGCGGGGCTCCCTGAAAGCAGGAATCGGGAGAAACTGCCCACTGGGTAGCTGAAGGCACTAGTACAATGCTCCCCCCACCGCCAAGGCCCTCTCTGCCCCACACCCAGATGCCCCAGCATCTCCTTGACCACCACGTGCGCTCGCCCCCTAGGGACCTTCGTGGCCACGTTCCCTTCTTCCTGGGGCTTACTACCTTGGGCGGGTGTAGCATGGAGGATGGTAGATCTGGAGCCGGCTCTTTTAGGTGCCATCTCAAGCTCAGACCTGGAAGGAAGAAGCAGATAAAGATGGGCCAGCACCAGAAGCAGGGGCAGATGGAGAGTCTCATGGAAACGTGCTGTGCCCTTGCCTGCCCTGCAGCAGGAAAGCACAGGTCACTGTGACAAGAGCTCTCGAGCTCAGCGAGACTCAGTGTCCAAGGGAAGCATCTCTGCCCACGCACAAGTACAGGCTTGCGCAAGGCTCTCACCTCACAGGAGACTCGTCTCGATAGGCACTCTTCCTCATTTCTTCCTGCACAGTCTTAGCTCTAGCCGCCAACTTCTGAGGCGTTATCCTCCTTCGAGCAAGGAGTCGCTTGCAGGCAGGGGTTAGAGGAAGGCTCCCTGACAGGGTGAAATGAGAAAACTCTTCAGAGAGCGGGGCCGCCTTGGATCAGGGTCCTCAGGTTCCTGTCCAGCCAAGGGTGAAGTATCGCCGAGGATGGCCATTCCAGGGCCTCTCCTGGCAACCTGGTCTGAAGTTTGCATGCCCTCCCCGTGAATGGTTTTGGCTTTGGGCGCTTCTCCTCCAGCAACCTCTCCCTCTTGCCTCTCGACCCCTCCCTGGGTACCCCTGAGAAAGCTCTGACTCTGTCTTCCCTGTAACCAACCAGTGGGTGTGAGTAAGGGGGTGTGAGGGGGAGTCAAAGCAAGCCATACAGGCAGCCTGCCTTAGCCTTCCCTTTGCCACAGGGAACAAACCTAGTGCCTGTAGTGTCTCCCAGTAAGTCGGGCACTTCCTCGTGGCCATGTTTGTGGCCGTACTCTCCCTTTCTGCCATCCTCTTCACGTGGGAGGACTTTGGGAGAAGAGAGGAACTTTTTAAAGGTGGTCTTCTGGGGGTTGTCCAAAGGCTTGACCTGGAAGCAAGGAGACAGAGGTGAGTATGGCATGACAGAGACACAAGCTGCTGCTAAAAGCTTGCGGTGCAGCAAGAAAGCAGGGGCCGTGGTGGCAGGGGGTAACAACATTCGGAGTCCACAAGAACATTGTGTCCCAGCACCACATCCCCCTCCCACAAGTAGAAGAGCACACTATCCGCCCAGTCGCCTTCTCCAAAGCGCTCACCTCGCGGGAGACTCGCTCTTCTCCCTCCCTTTGGCCGGCACAGGGACCCCACTGATGCTCCGGGAAGAATGGCTCTGTTGGCGACACAAGCGCTTCCCCGGAAGATTCCCTGGAAGAGGGACAGCGGTGAGCAAATCAGTTGTGCCTGTCCCTGCATTGCATTTGCGTCTTGGCTAGAATTCCCGAGCAAGAAGGACAAAGCGAAAGCCTGCAAACTGCTACGGAAAGTCGGGTCGGGTCTTACATTACCTTTCTTTGCATTGTCATCACCAGCCTCTTCCTGCATGTTCCTTTTGGGGCTGGGGCTAAGCGGTGCACGGGCCACTCCAGTTGCTGGAGGTCTTGGAAAGAGCTTGCCTTCGGACCTGGAACCCAGAAGAAGGGACAAATGATCCTGACAGGAGAATTTCACCTGGAAGAGCTACCTGCCTGCCGTGCAGCAAGAACAGAGAGGCCCTGGTGGGAAAGGGTAACAATCTTCCGGGTCCGGAAGAAGATTGTGTCCCAGTGACACATCTCCCTCCACAAGTACCAGAGCACAGGATCAGCCCAATCCCCTTCTCCAAGGTACCCACCTCACAGGAGACTTGCTCTTTGTCCCTGCTTTTGCCAGCGCTGGGAGCCCACTTGTGCCCCGGGAAGAATGGCTCTGATGAGGAAGCTGGCCCTTCCCAGGAAGACTCCCTGCAAGGCGAGCAGTGAGAGTACATCAGCTCTAATGGTCCCTGCACTGCACTTGCGTCTCGGCTAGAATTCCTGAGCAAGAAGAAGAAAGCAAAGGCCTACAAACCTTCACAAATTCTCCCCTGGGTTTTCGCGTTACCTTTGTTTGTATTGTCACGGCCCAGCTCTTCTTCCACATTGCTTGTTGGGCTGGGGCAAAGCGGTGCACGGGCCACTCTAGTTGGTGGAGGTCTTGGAAAGAGCTTGCGTTCAGACCTGGAACAAAGAGGAAGAGGCAAATGAGCCTGACAGGAGAGTCTCACCAAAGCCCGATACCTGCTAGCCACGCAGCAAGAACAGAGAGGCCCTGGTGGCAGGGAGCCACAATCTCTCGGGGTGCTGAAGAACATTGTGTCTCAGCACCACATTCCCCTCCCCAAAGTACCAGAGCAAACAATCCACCCAGCTGCCTTCTCCGAGGCTCTCACCTCACAGGAGACTTGCTCTCCTCCCTCCCTTTGGCCGGCACAGTGAGCCCACTGATGCTCCGGGAAGAATGGCTCTGTTGGGGAAACTGGCGCGTCCCAGGAAGATTCCCTGCAAGGGCAACAGGAGAGAGCTCCTCAGATCAGAAGCCCATGGTCAGCTTGAACTAAAACGCCGTTCCGATCTGATCCAGCCTCTTAGAAAATGGCAGCAGCAAGCCGCATTCCATCCACGCCATGCTTCTGAAGAGGTCTTTGGGCTCTTTTATCCTCCGTGGCTAGGGCAGCTGCCTTGTTGCCTCTGAACGTCCACAGCCGAGCCTTATTCCCTGGGGCATCACCCTTTGCCTGCTTTTCCCAGTCCCTGTGCTTCACAGGGTGGATAGCAGGGACCTTTCCAGGAGCTGACATAGTCTCTTTTAGGGGAATACCTTCACACCAGGGGAGCACGTTTTGGCATGTCTGTATCACTCTCATACAGACAATCTTGCTAGCCGCCTATTCAGTCCGAGCCCCCTCTTCTCATGGAAAGAGTACAACCAGTTTTCCCGACATGGGGTCAACCCCTGCCATAGCTGATGACTCAAGGTAGAATTAGTCCCCCAGAAGGCTGATGAGACCTGCCTACAGGTTTCCTCTTCTCCACCGCAAAGCAAAGGGCAGTTTGCAATGCCTGTGACTGTGAGGGAAGAGAGTCCGGCAGGAAGTGTCCTCCGGCCCTGCCAACTGCAGTTTGCAGTGCTGGGCTGTTCTCTGAGCTTGATTTGTAGGGTGCTTGTAGGGAGATTTGTCATGATGGGTAGGTAGTCTTGCCACAGTCTGCTTGTCCCCTGCAGTGCATTCACGAGGTGTCTCAAATCGCATAGCAAGAAGGCCAGGATGAAAGTGTAGAAAGCGTGCTCATGTGCCTGCTCTTACGTTACCTTGTTTGTTAACGTGACCATCGGTCTCTTCTTCCGCAGCCTCTTCTGCTCTGGGCTTTACGGACACGGTGGCCAATTTTGTGCCTCTTCTCTTTGGGGGTAGGTGGAGCTCGAACCTGGAAACAAGCGGACAACATCAGTTTGAACACAGGCCTCCAGGTCCCTTTGTAGCTTGCGCTAGCAAGGCCGCTGCGTAGGTGTCCCAGGGCTGTTGGGAAGGCCATAGTTTTCCAAAGCAGAATATGCAATGTCTGGGGGGGCTATATTCAGAACGCGAGTTACACAGGAAAGAATTCCCGTGCCTGGAGGGGCAGGAGCATCTTTGTTAGTAAGCTCAGGGGCTTTGGGGGGCCTTACTGTGAGAAAGCGTATTCGAACACCAGTGCGCTCTCTTGTGCTGTTAGCCCAGCTCTCGCCTGGGGCTCATAAAGTTTGTGGAGAACCGTCTGGTTTTCCTCCCAGTTGCCACGGTGAAACTAAATTCTAATCTCGCCCTTGAGTTCACTTGCAGACCCTCCCTGAGTAACGCCATGTCATTGCGACTGGGAAGCGTAGTGTCAGTCGCCTAGGTCCCTAACGGAACTTCCTAGCAGCACTGGATTCCCTTTGCACGCATCTCCGCAGAGACCCACGGGAGGTTTTGCTGAGAAATCCCTCATCCTGTACACTTTTGGCCCAAGACAAAGGCTTTCTGGTAACTTTTATTTACTGGAGTCCTCCAAGAGATGTGGTCCACCCAAGTCACAAGCAGATGACTTGGATGGACCTGCTCTTTGAGCCACCTGCTAAGAGAGCAATGGGCTGAAGCTGTGTGGGAAAGGTTGCCTTAGCTCCTCTCCGTGTCACAGGCTTGGAGTTACGGGGGAACCGTTCCTTAGAAAGCACTGGTTGTGAATGACTTCACAAGTAGACAAGCCTTGGAAATGTGCTGCTACCATTCTGGAGCCGAGAAGCTGCCAGCTTGGTCAGCCAGGGGCTACAGAAAGCAACCTACTCACCTTGGAAGCAGGAAGACACCAACGGAACGCATGTCAAAGACGGTGGCTTCGCTGCTTCGTATGACCGAATCCCTTGCCCAGGGGGTCTGCAACAGTGGCAGAGACGGATCACCACGTTTTGTTCACACAAAGGGTCTCTAAGGCATGGCTTTCTGGAAGGTGTGTGTGGGAAGAGCAAGGGAAGCACCATGGGATAGAGAGCAACTCCGATCTTTGTCTGACCCAAGACACCTCTTCTATGTTGCAAAGAGCACCAAATGCTGGAGAGTAAATCTGCAGAGAGCTGTCAATAGTGCAGAACATGCTGAGGCCGTGGGGCTCCTTGGGAGGAGCCTTGGAAGGAGTTCCTTGGAAGGAACTGCAAGGAGCACCGCGGAAACGCCCCAACTTACACAGAGAAGAGATTCCAGCAGGTACCCCGTCCTATCCACGCTCTGAAGAAAGTCCTCGTAAAACCTCATTTTCACTTTCTTTTCTCTGATAACCAGGATGCCAATGTTGTTGAAAACCAAGTCAGCATCCTTCCCGTTGGCTAAGACCCGAGAGAAGAAACGCAGCGTCTCTCGGATACAGGCTTCCACCGTGTGCTGAGGGTACCGGGTGGCCAAGGTTATCAGAGCAGAGTTGAGCGGAACAGTTTGCATAAAACCTAGGGAAGAGCAGAAGAGGGTTGCAGGACAAGTCGGGCAGAATGGGGCCAGTTCCCTGTACAAGGTGGACGGCCTGAGAGAGCCGCAGCTGCCCCTATGTGGCTAAAGCCGTTCCAAGGCACGTAGCCTAAGTTTGTGCTACTTGGTGGCTATTTGGTTTTCAAGAGCTGAAGTTGTTCTCAGGAGCTTCTCAGGGACCTCTGTACATCGACCAGCCGTGGCCAGAGCCCAGGCAGTGCATGCTCCACATACGCTGCAGGGCAAAGCAAAGGGTTGGATCGGTCTGCTTACCAGAAATATCATTGCAGACAGGTCTGAGCCCTAATGACTGTGCATAGGAGGCAGACAGACAAAACACAGGCCTCCGAACAGTCAAAGGGGCACGGTTTTTCATGTAGAGGTCCTGGTCCAGAAGGCAGAATGTCCCGATTTCCATTCTGACAGCCTGAGAAGAGAAGAGAAGAGAAGAGAAGAGAAGAGAAGAGAAGAGAAGAGAAGAGAAGAGAAGGGCAGGAAGAAAGCATCTTTGTTTAGGCAGGCAAAGTGACTGATGGCTTGTCAGAGCATGGCCCTGGTGCTTGGTGCCTTGCCCACTCCAGACGCACAAAGGGTCTCTCAGCTTGGGAGAGCTTTGGGGAAGATGTGGAGTCTGGTGCTCTCTTGCCTCTGCCCGCCTCTGGGGGCGAAGCAGAAGCAGAGCAACTTCCCTATGCTAGCTCAGCTCCACGGGTGTCCTACAATGGGACAGGCCCCGCAAAGTGTCCAAGGCTGTCTGGGCTTGCTCCTTCC
This sequence comes from Rhea pennata, assembly GCF_028389875.1. NCBI lineage: Eukaryota > Metazoa > Chordata > Aves > Rheiformes > Rheidae > Rhea > Rhea pennata. The sequence continues at coordinate 599,447 of NC_084685.1, read as the reverse complement.
ACTCTGGCCGTGGGGCCTCGAGGAGCCGCAGAAAGTGCACAGCCCTTTCTTCTGCTAGAGCTGGGCTTTTTCCTTTCTCCCAAGTGAGAGAGAAGCTGCTCTGCCCCACGTTGGTCAAGCGCAGGGCACTGCTGGGCTGTCTTTTCTGCCTTAAAAGGAGGGGGAGCATTAGGGCACTCGATGGCACGGGGGTGTCAGGGCTACCCACATCCTTGGAATTTGAGGGGAGAAAGGGGATACCTTGTCCAGGATAAGTTCTCGGAAAATGTAATCCGACACACCACCCCAGATAGCAACGATATCTGGAAGGCAAGCGAGAGATAACCGTGCTCTAAGTCAGCAAGCTCACAATCATCCTGCTTGCTCCTAACCAGGGAGGCAGTGGCTGCAAAGGGAATGAGCGAGCCTCGCCTCCTCCGGCGCCCTCCCACATCAAAAGCACCCGAGGCGGGGGCTGCAGAGCCAACATTTTGCATGGCGTTATGCTATCAGCCTCATTCTCAGCCCAGGAGAGCTCCCAAAGGGAAACAGAGAGCTCCAAGTGCTCTTGAGATCCGCCTGTCAAAAGTACGAGGTTTCACTTTGCAGACCTGCCTTTCAGGCAGCCTCTCTCGAGTTGGGCCAGAGCTGCCGCACAGCTGAGCCATCTGGAAAGGAGACTCCTCTCCGTCCTGGGCAGCTCTCCAAGTGAGAGCCATTCCCTAGAGAAACTCGCCAACGGGCTCCCAGCCCGCAAGAGGATGCTGCTGTGCCCGCAGGAGTCCCATGGGCTCAGGGAATGCCGAGGTTTGTCCCTGGCAGGGGCCAGCTTCACCCATATTCGATGCCTGCCCGCACAGACTTGGCACTTCCACTGGGGCAACGCCAATTCTTCCTGCCAGCGGTGGCCAGTGCCTTCTCCAAGGCAACAGAACCCTGGAATGCTGGCTGCCAAACTGACACCCAGGCCCGTGAGGGACAATCTCTCTCCGGGCTCCCTTTGCAGCTCCCAGTCCTGCCCAGACGTCCCCCACAGGCTCCAGGGTCTTCACAGCACCTCTTACACTTGCTCCTCTCTTCAAATAGAGACATGAAACGGCTCTGCAAGGCCTTACCATCAGTGGTGAGATCACGCAGCGTTGGAAACATGCCAGGCTTCATGCCTTCCATCTTTCCACACCCTCTCTCCAGCTTAACACCAGCAGAAGGCGGGGGAAAAGGAACTTCCTCCTCTCCAATCTCCTTCTCCTTCTCCCCTTCTGCACTTCACCAAACGGCCCTCCACTGCTAGTGTACTGCCTCCCTTTGCCTTCTCCGTCTCTCGGAAAAGCAGCTCCTGAGGAGGAGAAAGGCAGCACAGAGAGCAGCAGCTAGCGCTGGGGATGCTGCAGGCCTCACAGTGAAGTGCGGGTGGGAGCCAGGGGCCCCGTGGGGAGAGGGGAGCTGTGGCTATGATGCGTGAGTGCCCCACTGTGACCCCAGGCCTTGTCACACCCGGAGGGGCTGCAGGGCCCTGACCGGCCTGCCAGATCATGCCCTACAATGGACATGGCGGTGGCACTGGCCCTTTGGGGGAGCTGCCCTCCTCCTGCTCTCCCTGCTGCCCAGGGGAGGGAATGAATAAAGAGGCCTGCACTGTTGGCTATACGCTCATGCGGCCAGTGGGAAGGAAGGGCTGATGCTGGCTGGTATTTCAGTAGGCCATGCGCGTGGAAATAGCACAGCCTGGCAAAGGAGCAGAGAGATTTCCCCTGTCAGCTTGAGGAAGGGTTACTTCCTCTTCCCACAGGGATTCTCAAAAACTTGGAAGCAAGTCTTATCGTGGTTGCCACCAGGTGGTGCCAAAGCCTGTGAAGACTCTCCAGTCGGACACGGGACAGTTTGCTTCTGCTCGTGCTGCCCAAATCTCCCGCCATGCTGAGGAGCGCTGAGAAGGCTGGGGTGGTGGTGGTGGGGGGGTTCTTTTGGTGTGACATCGTTTGTGTTTTCTTAAGCAGTCCTCACAATCACACGGGAGGAGATCGAGGCTGAGGTTGTGATGGGAGGCTGAACACCAACTTTGACTGGAGATTGCTCCTTTTGTGCAAGCAGGCCACAAAACTCACTTGCAGCCTCCCACACTCCTGTCCTCTGGAGGACTTTTAGACCCACTCCTGATCCAGATCATGGCAACACAACAAGAGGGACCCCAACGATGCCTGGAAATAGCGCCCGCCTGTAACATAATCTGATGATTTACAGCTCTCTCGGGGTCACACTCCTCAGTCACACACGAGCCTTTGAAAAGCACCAGGTCTCTAGCCCCTGCAGTAGTAAGCACTCCTGCAGAAAGGAGAGTTTCCCCCTGGGACACGGCTGCAATGGAAGAATCAGGGCAGGGAGCAGTGTGTCCTGCCGAGCCAAGTTTTCCCCCCGTTTTCTGTCTCACCAAGTCCCTTCCGGTGTGGCTGTCCCCCTCAGGAAGCCAGGTAGGCACCCTTGCCCTGTGCTCACCAGTGCGCCTTGATCAAGAATGCACAGAGCTAGCCTGCAGCCTGAACCGTTGGCTCCAGAGGTAGTGCACGGGAGCTGAGAAGCTCGAAAGTCCCAGGCCGCCTTGCACAGAGACAGATCTGATGCCTGCCCTCACGGATGGCTTCCTAACAAGCTACATGACCAGCTCATGGATAAGGGAGAGCACAACGGATGCCACTAGGTGCTCATGGCTAGGCATCATTTCCCCTTTTCCTCCTCAGAGAAATCTCAGGGCAAAGTCGTTCCCCTCATGTTTCTTCGTCCTCTTCACTGCCCAGGCCCCCGGGACTGCTGATCTCTCCTGCACTGATACTGCTGAATGGGACTTGGGCATAAACCTGCTAAGTAACTTGCTTCAGGCAGCATCACTGCCACACGAGTGCTTCTTGCAGGAGAAAGTATTTTCACACGCACTGTCGAACTAAGTCCACCCCACACACGCACTCCCTCGCCAAGTCTTCTTTCCCCACTGGGAACAACAAGCAAGCCTCAAACAAACGGACGATGAAATCCACCAGAATTCCCCTGAAGGAGAGACAGACAGGAAAGGGGATACAACTCGGGGCGCTTCCTCAGTGAACACTTTACAATACCCTTTGAGCCTCCAAAGACTACAAATCCCCCCTAACCCTCGCAAACCCAAGCGGCCCCGCATCCAGAGGGGCTCCTGATGAAAGAGGCCGCGACAATGGAGAAGAAATGCTGACAGCGCCCAGCCCGATTGAAGGGAGAGAAAAGAGTCAGGGGGCCTTTAAACCCCTTCTGACCAGGAAGAGAAAGTAGGTGGAAGCTTGCCAAGGAGAGCATTTCTCAGCCAAACTACAGCATTTCTGTGGTAGCCAGCCACAGTCGTTGCCCTGACTGCTTGTCTGGCTGCTCTTGGCTTTTCTCTTTCGGGGATCTCATGCACCAGTGTTAGCTGAGTGCCTACGCGCACTACCAACAATACTACACAACCCAACAGGTATAGAAACCAAAAGCTGCTTTCTAGCAGGGGTTCATCTGCTTCCCATTCCATGTGCAATGGAAGTGTGCTGCTTCGATGGAGATGCTCCCCTGTGTTTATTAGTCTGGCATTAGAATGGTAGAGACTGGTGAGCAAATGGGATTTCTCTGCCCTTACCATTCCTCAAAGCATCTTCCGAGAGCCCAGCACCACCTGCTCTTTCATAAGGGGGTTAGGGTTAAGGCAGAGGCGCCTACAGGTGGCCAACCTGACAACGTGTGGGAAAGAAGGCCTCGCACCACACCGCTCTATGAGCAATTCTCACATTCTGAGGACTGCACGTGCTGGACTGTTTACCACCATACCAGACAGCTGGTTTCCAGAAAGTGTCATTTCACTTACACAGCACAAATGAATGCCTTGAAAGCAGCCATGACAAGCCCTTTCTGCATCAGCACTCAGGCGTTTGGAGGGCAGAGCCAGGGGCAGTAGAAGCATGGTGCTGCCTCCCTCCATGCCCTCCAGCAAGCTAACACCACTCCTGTTCCTGTCCCCTAATGACCTTGGTGGCTGTCCTCTCTCCTTGCTGCACGTGATTACCTTGGTCAGGCTTTACATGCAGCAGGGGAGTCAGTGGCACCGTGGTCAGTGGGGCGGGAGCAACGGTGCTGGCAGAGTTGGCTTCTGTGTGTCTGCATGCTCCAAGTGCTCCAGGAAGGGCAGCGCCCTACCTGCCTGGGGCAGACCTCCGCGTGGGCGTAGAGCCAAGAGACTGGGCACTGCTCACTGCCTCCTGGGCTTCAGAGGGGGCTGCTCGCTCTGCAGACAATACGTGCGTGTGGGAAAATGTGGAGTGGTTTCCAGGTGCTGAAGGGGGTCCCATGCCCCTGGAGGACGGGGCTTGGGAAAGAAGAGGCGGAAAGTGTGTGTCGGGGTGGTCTCAGGCCTCCCGTCAAGGCACCTGGTGGCCCTTTGCCCTGGCTGGTGGTGTCAGAGCCAGAGCGCCGATCGTGCTGAAGACAGCCGCAGTGGCCCGGGCCATGAGCACGTCCTCTCCGGCAGCCCCCATCCCTATGGCAGCATCAGCTGAGGGAGTGCTGCTGGGGAGCCCGGGGAGGGGAGGAAGCAGTCTCCAAAGCCTCCTGCCTGGGGACTTGGTGAGGAGAGTTGCAGCAGTGGCTGCAGCAGTCAGCTGTGCGTGCCTCTGGGGCTGTCTGCCGGCATGGAAGAGCCTGGCCGGGTGCAGCAGAGAGATGGTGGGGCTGCCATTCGTACGTGCTCATTTGCCCGCTGAGACAAGTGCCCAGGCCTCAGCAGGAGAGGTCTGAAGGGGACAACCAGGTGCAGGTGAGGGAAGAAGGAGGTCATCCCTTGGGTCAGCTGTCTGCTGGAAAGCTTCCCGCTCACAGGCGGGAAATGGTTGGACAGAAAAGGCCAGTGTGTAACGTGGTGCTTTTAAGAAGCCTGATTATGGTTTAGCTAGCCCCCTCTGAGCCTTCCAGCTCCCAGGTGGTTTCAGCCTTCTCCACTCTCACCATTGCGCTCCTGCTCTCCTGTGGAAGTGGCACTGTGACGGCCAGGCAGGGAAGTGAGTCTGTGGCAGAGGGAAGAAACCGCTGCCTTTCTTTCTGCAACAGCAGCACTTGAAGCACTGAAAACACAGGGAGGGAGCAGGTGGGGGCCTGAGTACACCTGGAGGTGCCTAGCAGACATTGCTCTGAGGGCAATGGAGGATAATAGTGGGGGGCATGTGTATATATATATATATATATATATAATGCATACATATGTGGATAAATGTATGCTTTTATCTATGTGCCCTCCCTTGTACATATATACTCCTATCAGTCATATGTCTATAAGAAAGAGAATAAAAGCAGGTATCTCTGCCTTATTTATCCGTGTTCAGGTGCGTGCATGCGTACGGCGGGAGGTACACTTAGAGATGTTTCTGTGGGGCCTTGACATAGTTCCGAGAGAAGCCTTTCTCTTCAGCCTGGCAGCACGCTAATGGCCCCTGAGGCCAGGATGCCCTCCCTCAGCCTAGGTTCTGTCCCAGAAGTGCCTGGTCCCCCAGTGACCTCCAAACTCCTTGCTGCCCCTGGCTGGGCATGCCAGTGAGCACCAGGCAAGAGCAATGCCCTTCAGCTGGAAAGCTGGCTAACTCATCTCTCGCAAGCAGGCAGCACTTGAATGGGAAAGGACAAAGGCTCACAGGCGCTTTCTTTGAATGCCGCTTCCCGTTTATATTGCTTTCCGCCTCTCTTGCCATCTCTTTCTTTCTTCCTTTTCTTTCCTTTGTATATCTGCAGCCACAGAAGCCCAGAAGATTCTTTGCTCCTCCTGCAGGCAGTGGAAGCACATTTCCTGCAGGGCCACACAAAGGCAAGAGTATGCAGGATTAGTCTCAGCTTTTTTTCTTTCTCCTTTTTTCTTTCTTTTTCTTTTTCAGACGAGTAGCTAGTGCTCGCTCTCGCTTCTGCCCCTTCTCTTCGTGCCTTTCTGTCCACAGCGTTTTGTTCTCAAGGCACAACTGAGAGGCCCTTCTGCATTGACCGGAGTTCGAAACCATCAGGGCGCTACAAGGAAACTGCACATTTGCTATCCCCCAAAAGCCTTGCAATTAACCATTCTGGGATGAACAATGCCCCAAGAAGGAGCTGTAAAGTGTTTTGTGAGACTCTAGGCATGAAGAGTAGTCTGTAAAAACGTGGAGCAGCTGGCATCTTTGAAAGTAAGAGCCAAAAGAAGTAACCGCATGTTACTATGAACACATAGGAAGGGCTCCCTGCTCAATACCCGTTCAAGTGTGTTCGTGCAGCTGTCTGCAGTCAGACACAAGAATCGTACCAATCCGTACAGTGTACCTGTCCTGCTGTCAGACATCCTTCACACACAGGGTGTGCTGCCTGGCGCTGGGCTTCACGGGTTTCCTGCCCTCGGCAGCCGCTGGGATATGGTGGCAATCTGCAAGTACGCAAAGAGATGCGTTCACGTGTGTGCGGGATAAGTTTGTTGTCCCCCTTGTGCTCAAAAGCTGCACGCCTGCTTCCGCAGCAGGAGGTGCTTCTGCAGGAGTGCCTTCCTGGGCTTGATAAACCAAAAGAGGAAGGCAAAACCCTGAGCTGTAACCCTCAGATGTGCCCCAATACTCCGCAAGCATGGTGCAGGGAGCTCAGGCCTGGGCCCCCTCTCTGTAAGAGAGAGCAAGAATAGGAGCAGTGTCATTGCTCCCACAAGTGCCCTCTTGGGAAGCTATCTGGAGAGCATTTTGACTTCTCCCCTTGTCATGAAATGCTTATAGATCTTGAAGACGGCTCCTGTGAATCAAAAGGATCAAGGTCCTTTAAATGCAGAAGGAATGAGGCAAAGATGCTAAGCCTCGTGAATGGTTACTTGCACTTAGTTCCCAAAGAGATGTGTGCACTGGAAGCACCGTCCCCCGAAAAGCGAGCTCAACATGGGAGTCTCGTAACAACCTGTGACACCCTTCCTCCCCAACAAGAGAAGGCAGCTATGCGCACCACTTGGCACAGCTGCTAGAGACCTTCCCGAGTGCATGCGGACCCTGTGTGCCGGGGAAACCTCTCCCTCGCACAGGACAAGAACACAGGGCCACCCCACCGCACTTCTCCAAGAGTCTCACCTGACAGAAGGCACTGCTCTGCTGGCCACCTCCCCTGCTTCTTCCTTGAGGCTGGGCAGCACATGAACTTGGGACCGCTTTTGAAGACGAAGCCTCTTTAGCGTAAGGAGGCACTTTGCGGGGCTCCCTGAAAGCAGGAATCGGGAGAAACTGCCCACTGGGTAGCTGAAGGCACTAGTACAATGCTCCCCCCACCGCCAAGGCCCTCTCTGCCCCACACCCAGATGCCCCAGCATCTCCTTGACCACCACGTGCGCTCGCCCCCTAGGGACCTTCGTGGCCACGTTCCCTTCTTCCTGGGGCTTACTACCTTGGGCGGGTGTAGCATGGAGGATGGTAGATCTGGAGCCGGCTCTTTTAGGTGCCATCTCAAGCTCAGACCTGGAAGGAAGAAGCAGATAAAGATGGGCCAGCACCAGAAGCAGGGGCAGATGGAGAGTCTCATGGAAACGTGCTGTGCCCTTGCCTGCCCTGCAGCAGGAAAGCACAGGTCACTGTGACAAGAGCTCTTGAGCTCAGCGAGACTCAGTGTCCAAGGGAAGCATCTCTGCCCACGCACAAGTACAGGCTTGCGCAAGGCTCTCACCTCACAGGAGACTCGTCTCGATAGGCACTCTTCCTCATTTCTTCCTGCACAGTCTTAGCTCTAGCCGCCAACTTCTGAGGCGTTATCCTCCTTCGAGCAAGGAGTCGCTTGCAGGCAGGGGTTAGAGGAAGGCTCCCTGACAGGGTGAAATGAGAAAACTCTTCAGAGAGCGGGGCCGCCTTGGATCAGGGTCCTCAGGTTCCTGTCCAGCCAAGGGTGAAGTATCGCCGAGGATGGCCATTCCAGGGCCTCTCCTGGCAACCTGGTATGAAGTTTGCATGCCCTCCCCGTGAATGGTTTTGGCTTTGGGCGCTTCTCCTCCAGCAACCTCTCCCTCTTGCCTCTCGACCCCTCCCTGGGTACCCCTGAGAAAGCTCTGACTCTGTCTTCCCTGTAACCAACCAGTGGGTGTGAGTAAGGGGGTGTGAGGGGGAGTCAAAGCAAGCCATACAGGCAGCCTGCCTTAGCCTTCCCTTTGCCACAGGGAACAAACCTAGTGCCTGTAGTGTCTCCCAGTAAGTCGGGCACTTCCTCGTGGCCATGTTTGTGGCCGTACTCTCCCTTTCTGCCATCCTCTTCACGTGGGAGGACTTTGGGAGAAGAGAGGAACTTTTTAAAGGTGGTCTTCTGGGGGTTGTCCAAAGGCTTGACCTGGAAGCAAGGAGACAGAGGTGAGTATGGCATGACAGAGACACAAGCTGCTGCTAAAAGCTTGCGGTGCAGCAAGAAAGCAGGGGCCGTGGTGGCAGGGGGTAACAACATTCGGAGTCCACAAGAACATTGTGTCCCAGCACCACATCCCCCTCCCACAAGTAGTAGAGCACACTATCCGCCCAGTCGCCTTCTCCAAAGCGCTCACCTCGCGGGAGACTCGCTCTTCTCCCTCCCTTTGGCCGGCACAGGGACCCCACTGATGCTCCGGGAAGAATGGCTCTGTTGGCGACACAAGCGCTTCCCCGGAAGATTCCCTGGAAGAGGGACAGCGGTGAGCAAATCAGTTGTGCCTGTCCCTGCATTGCATTTGCGTCTTGGCTAGAATTCCCGAGCAAGAAGGACAAAGCGAAAGCCTGCAAACTGCTACGGAAAGTCGGGTCGGGTCTTACATTACCTTTCTTTGCATTGTCATCACCAGCCTCTTCCTGCATGTTCCTTTTGGGGCTGGGGCTAAGCGGTGCACGGGCCACTCCAGTTGCTGGAGGTCTTGGAAAGAGCTTGCCTTCGGACCTGGAACCCAGAAGAAGGGACAAATGATCCTGACAGGAGAATTTCACCTGGAAGAGCTACCTGCCTGCCGTGCAGCAAGAACAGAGAGGCCCTGGTGGGAAAGGGTAACAATCTTCCGGGTCCGGAAGAAGATTGTGTCCCAGTGACACATCTCCCTCCACAAGTACCAGAGCACAGGATCAGCCCAATCCCCTTCTCCAAGGCACCCACCTCACAGGAGACTTGCTCTTTGTCCCTACTTTTGCCAGCGCTGGGAGCCCACTTGTGCCCCGGGAAGAATGGCTCTGATGAGGAAGCTGGCCCTTCCCAGGAAGACTCCCTGCAAGGCGAGCAGTGAGAGTACATCAGCTCTAATGGTCCCTGCACTGCACTTGCGTCTCGGCTAGAATTCCTGAGCAAGAAGAAGAAAGCAAAGGCCTACAAACCTTCACAAATTCTCCCCTGGGTTTTCGCGTTACCTTTGTTTGTATTGTCACGGCCCAGCTCTTCTTCCACATTGCTTGTTGGGCTGGGGCAAAGCGGTGCACGGGCCACTCTAGTTGGTGGAGGTCTTGGAAAGAGCTTGCGTTCAGACCTGGAACAAAGAGGAAGAGGCAAATGAGCCTGACAGGAGAGTCTCACCAAAGCCCGATACCTGCTAGCCACGCAGCAAGAACAGAGAGGCCCTGGTGGCAGGGAGCCACAATCTCTCGGGGTGCTGAAGAACATTGTGTCTCAGCACCACATTCCCCTCCCCAAAGTACCAGAGCAAACAATCCACCCAGCTGCCTTCTCCGAGGCTCTCACCTCACAGGAGACTTGCTCTCCTCCCTCCCTTTGGCCGGCACAGTGAGCCCACTCATGCTCCGGGAAGAATGGCTCTGTTGGGGAAACTGGCGCGTCCCAGGAAGATTCCCTGCAAGGGCAACAGGAGAGAGCTCCTCAGATCAGAAGCCCATGGTCAGCTTGAACTAAAACGCCGTTCCGATCTGATCCAGCCTCTTAGAAAATGGCAGCAGCAAGCCGCATTCCATCCACGCCATGCTTCTGAAGAGGTCTTTGGGCTCTTTTATCCTCCGTGGCTAGGGCAGCTGCCTTGTTGCCTCTGAACGTCCACAGCCGAGCCTTATTCCCTGGGGCATCACCCTTTGCCTGCTTTTCCCAGTCCCTGTGCTTCACAGGGTGGATAGCAGGGACCTTTCCAGGAGCTGACATAGTCTCTTTTAGGGGAATACCTTCACACCAGGGGAGCACGTTTTGGCATGTCTGTATCACTCTCATACAGACAATCTTGCTAGCCGCCTATTCAGTCCGAGCCCCCTCTTCTCATGGAAAGAGTACAACCAGTTTTCCCGACATGGGGTCAACCCCTGCCATAGCTGATGACTCAAGGTAGAATTAGTCCCCCAGAAGGCTGATGAGACCTGCCTACAGGTTTCCTCTTCTCCACCGCAAAGCAAAGGGCAGTTTGCAATGCCTGTGACTGTGAGGGAAGAGAGTCCGGCAGGAAGTGTCCTCCGGCCCTGCCAACTGCAGTTTGCAGTGCTGGGCTGTTCTCTGAGCTTGATTTGTAGGGTGCTTGTAGGGAGATTTGTCATGATGGGTAGGTAGTCTTGCCACAGTCTGCTTGTCCCCTGCAGTGCATTCACGAGGTGTCTCAAATCGCATAGCAAGAAGGCCAGGATGAAAGTGTAGAAAGCGTGCTCATGTGCCTGCTCTTACGTTACCTTGTTTGTTACCGTGACCATCGGTCTCTTCTTCCGCAGCCTCTTCTGCTCTGGGCTTTACGGACACGGTGGCCAATTTTGTGCCTCTTCTCTTTGGGGGTAGGTGGAGCTCGAACCTGGAAACAAGCGGACAACATCAGTTTGAACACAGGCCTCCAGGTCCCTTTGTAGCTTGCGCTAGCAAGGCCGCTGTGTAGGTGTCCCAGGGCTGTTGGGAAGGCCATAGTTTTCCAAAGCAGAATATGCAATGTCTGGGGGGGCTATATTCAGAACGCGAGTTACACAGGAAAGAATTCCCGTGCCTGGAGGGGCAGGAGCATCTTTGTTAGTAAGCTCAGGGGCTTTGGGGGGCCTTACTGTGAGAAAGCGTATTCGAACACCAGTGCGCTCTCTTGTGCTGTTAGCCCAGCTCTCGCCTGGGGCTCATAAAGTTTGTGGAGAACCGTCTGGTTTTCCTCCCAGTCGCCACGGTGAAACTAAATTCTAATCTCGCCCTTGAGTTCACTTGCAGACCCTCCCTGAGTAACGCCATGTCATTGCGACTGGGAAGCGTAGTGTCAGTCGCCTAGGTCCCTAACGGAACTTCCTAGCAGCACTGGATTCCCTTTGCACGCATCTCCGCAGAGACCCACGGGAGGTTTTGCTGAGAAATCCCTCGTCCTGTACACTTTTGGCCCAAGACAAAGGCTTTCTGGTAACTTTTATTTACTGGAGTCCTCCAAGAGATGTGGTCCACCCAAGTCACAAGCAGATGACTTGGATGGACCTGCTCTTTGAGCCACCTGCTAAGAGAGCAATGGGCTGAAGCTGTGTGGGAAAGGTTGCCTTAGCTCCTCTCCGTGTCACAGGCTTGGAGTTACGGGGGAACCGTTCCTTAGAAAGCACTGGTTGTGAATGACTTCACAAGTAGACAAGCCTTGGAAATGTGCTGCTACCATTCTGGAGCCGAGAAGCTGCCAGCTTGGTCAGCCAGGGGCTACAGAAAGCAACCTACTCACCTTGGAAGCAGGAAGACACCAACGGAACGCATGTCAAAGACGGTGGCTTCGCTGCTTCGTATGACCGAATCCCTTGCCCAGGGGGTCTGCAACAGTGGCAGAGACGGATCACCACGTTTTATTCACACAAAGGGTCTCTAAGGCATGGCTTTCTGGAAGGTGTGTGTGGGAAGAGCAAGGGAAGCACCATGGGATAGAGAGCAACTCCGATCTTTGTCTGACCCAAGACACCTCTTCTATGTTGCAAAGAGCACCAAATGCTGGAGAGTAAATCTGCAGAGAGCTGTCAATAGTGCAGAACATGCTGAGGCCGTGGGGCTCCTTGGGTCCTGGCAGGCCAGCGGTGATCAGATCAATGGAGCTTTGGCCGGGTTGGGAAGGAACTGCAAGGAGCACCGCGGAAACGCCCCAACTTACACAGAGAAGAGATTCCAGCAGGTACCCCGTCCTATCCACGCTCTGAAGAAAGTCCTCGTAAAACCTCATTTTCACTTTCTTTTCTCTGATAACCAGGATGCCAATGTTGTTGAAAACCAAGTCAGCATCCTTCCCGTTGGCTAAGACCCGAGAGAAGAAACGCAGCGTCTCTCGGATACAGGCTTCCACCGTGTGCTGAGGGTACCGGGTGGCCAAGGTTATCAGAGCAGAGTTGAGCGGAACAGTTTGCATAAAACCTAGGGAAGAGCAGAAGAGGGTTGCAGGACAAGTCGGGCAGAATGGGGCCAGTTCCCTGTACAAGGTGGACGGCCTGAGAGAGCCGCAGCTGCCCCTATGTGGCTAAAGCCGTTCCAAGGCACGTAGCCTAAGTTTGTGCTACTTGGTGGCTATTTGGTTTTCAAGAGCTGAAGTTGTTCTCAGGAGCTTCTCAGGGACCTCTGTACATCGACCAGCCGTGGCCAGAGCCCAGGCAGTGCATGCTCCACATACGCTGCAGGGCAAAGCAAAGGGTTGGATCGGTCTGCTTACCAGAAATATCATTGCAGACAGGTCTGAGCCCTAATGACTGTGCATAGGAGGCAGACAGACAAAACACAGGCCTCCGAACAGTCAAAGGGGCACGGTTTTTCATGTAGAGGTCCTGGTCCAGAAGGCAGAATGTCCCGATTTCCATTCTGACAGCCTGAGAAGAGAAGAGAAGAGAAGAGAAGAGAAGAGAAGAGAAGAGAAGAGAAGAGAAGAGAAGAGAAGAGAAGAGAAGGGCAGGAAGAAAGCATCTTTGTTTAGGCAGGCAAAGTGACTGATGGCTTGTCAGAGCATGGCCCTGGTGCTTGGTGCCTTGCCCACTCCAGACGCACAAAGGGTCTCTCAGCTTGGGAGAGCTTTGGGGAAGATGTGGAGTCTGGTGCTCTCTTGCCTCTGCCCGCTCTAACAGACAGCGGGCGAAGCAGAAGCAGAGCAACTTCCCTATGCTAGCTCAGCTCCACGGGTGTCCTACAATGGGACAGGCCCCGCAAAGTGTCCAAGGCTGTCTGGGCTTGCTCCTTCCACTCTGGCCGTGGGGCCTCGAGGAGCCGCAGAAAGTGCACAGCCCTTTCTTCTGCTAGAGCTGGGCTTTTTCCTTTCTCCCAAGTGAGAGAGAAGCTGCTCTGCCCCACGTTGGTCAAGCGCAGCGCACTGCTAAGCTGTCTTTTCTGCCTTAAAAGGAGGGGGAGCATTAGGGCACTCGATGGCACGGGGGTGTCAGGGCTACCCACATCCTTGGAATTTGAGGGGAGAAAGGGGATACCTTGTCCAGGATAAGTTCTCGGAAAATGTAATCCGACACACCACCCCAGATAGCAACGATATCTGGAAGGCAAGTGAGAGATAACCGTGCTCTAAGTCAGCAAGCTCACAATCATCCTGCTCGCTCCTAACCAGGGAGGCAGTGGCTGCAAAGGGAATGAGCGAGCCTCGCCTCCTCCGGCGCCCTCCCACATCAAAAGCACCCGAGGCGGGGGCTGCAGAGCCAACATTTTGCGTGGCGTTATGCTATCAGCCTCATTCTCAGCCCAGGAGAGCTCCCAAAGGGAAACAGAGAGCTCCAAGTGCTCTTGAGATCCGCCTGTCAAAAGTACGAGGTTTCACTTTGCAGACCTGCCTTTCAGGCAGCCTCTCTCGAGTTGGGCCAGAGCTGCCGCACAGCTGAGCCATCTGGAAAGGAGACTCCTCTCCGTCCTGGGCAGCTCTCCAAGTGAGAGCCATTCCCTAGGGAAACTCGCCAACGGGCTCCCAGCCCGCAAGAGGATGCTGCTGTGCCCGCAGGAGTCCCATGGGCTCAGGGAATGCCGAGGTTTGTCCCTGGCAGGGGCCAGCTTCACCCATATTCGATGCCTGCCCGCACAGACTTGGCACTTCCACTGGGGCAACGCCAATTCTTCCTGCCAGCGGTGGCCAGTGCCTTCTCCAAGGCAACAGAACCCCGGAATGCTGGCTGCCAAACTGACACCCAGGCCCGTGAGGGACAATCTCTCTCCGGGCTCCCTTTGCAGCTCCCAGTCCTGCCCAGACGTCCCCCACAGGCTCCAGGGTCTTCACAGCACCTCTTACACTTGCTCCTCTCTTCAAATAGAGACATGAAACGGCTCTGCAAGGCCTTACCATCAGTGGTGAGATCGCGCAGCGTTGGAAACATGCCAGGCTTCATGCCTTCCATCTTTCCACACCCTCTCTCCAGCTTAACACCAGCAGAAGGTGGGGGAAAAGGAACTTCCTCCTCTCCAATCTCCTTCTCCTTCTCCCCTTCTGCACTTCACCAAACGGCCCTCCACTGCTAGTGTACTGCCTCCCTTTGCCTTCTCCGTCTCTCGGAAAAGCAGCTCCTGAGGAGGAGAAAGGCAGCACAGAGAGCAGCAGCTAGCGCTGGGGATGCTGCAGGCCTCACAGTGAAGTGCGGGTGGGAGCCAGGGGCCCCGTGGGGAGAGGGGAGCTGTGGCTATGATGCGTGAGTGCCCCACTGTGACCCCAGGCCTTGTCACACCCGGAGGGGCTGCAGGGCCCTGACCGGCCTGCCAGATCATGCCCTACAATGGACATGGCGGTGGCACTGGCCCTTTGGGGGAGCTGCCCTCCTCCTGCTCTCCCTGCTGCCCAGGGGAGGGAATGAATAAAGAGGCCTGCACTGTTGGCTATACGCTCATGCGGCCAGTGGGAAGGAAGGGCTGATGCTGGCTGGTATTTCAGTAGGCCATGCGCGTGGAAATAGCACAGCCTGGCAAAGGAGCAGAGAGATTTCCCCTGTCAGCTTGAGGAAGGGTTACTTCCTCTTCCCACAGGGATTCTCAAAAACTTGGAAGCAAGTCTTATCGTGGTTGCCACCAGGTGGTGCCAAAGCCTGTGAAGACTCTCCAGTCGGACACGGGACAGTTTGCTTCTGCTCGTGCTGCCCAAATCTCCCGCCATGCTGAGGAGCGCTGAGAAGGCTGGGGTGGTGGTGGTGGGGGGGGGGTTCTTTTGGTGTGACATCGTTTGTGTTTTCTTAAGCAGTCCTCACAATCACACGGGAGGAGATCGAGGCTGAGGTTGTGATGGGAGGCTGAACACCAACTTTGACTGCAGATTGCTCCTTTTGTGCAAGCAGGCCACAAAACTCACTTGCAGCCTCCCACACTCCTGTCCTCTGGAGGACTTTTAGACCCACTCCTGATCCAGATCATGGCAACACAACAAGAGGGACCCCAACGATGCCTGGAAATAGCGCCCGCCTGTAACATAATCTGATGATTTACAGCTCTCTCGGGGTCACACTCCTCAGTCACACACGAGCCTTTGAAAAGCACCAGGTCTCTAGCCCCTGCAGTAGTAAGCACTCCTGCAGAAAGGAGAGTTTCCCCCTGGGACACGGCTGCAATGGAAGAATCAGGGCAGGGAGCAGTGTGTCCTGCCGAGCCAAGTTTTCCCCCCGTTTTCTGTCTCACCAAGTCCCTTCCGGTGTGGCTGTCCCCCTCAGGAAGCCAGGTAGGCACCCTTGTCCTGTGCTCACCAGTGCGCCTTGATCAAGAATGCACAGAGCTAGCCTGCAGCCTGAACCGTTGGCTCCAGAGGTAGTGCACGGGAGCTGAGAAGCTCGAAAGTCCCAGGCCGCCTTGCACAGAGACAGATCTGATGCCTGCCCTCACGGATGGCTTCCTAACAAGCTACATGATCAGCTCATGGATAAGGGAGAGCACAACGGATGCCACTAGGTGCTCATGGCTAGGCATCATTTCCCCTTTTCCTCCTCAGAGAAATCTCAGGGCAAAGTCGTTCCCCTCATGTTTCTTCGTCCTCTTCACTGCCCAGGCCCCCGGGACTGCTGATCTCTCCTGCACTGATACTGCTGAATGGGACTTGGGCACAAACCTGCTAAGTAACTTGCTTCAGGCAGCATCACTGCCACACGAGTGCTTCTTGCAGGAGAAAGTATTTTCACACGCACTGTCAAACTAAGTCCACCCCACACACGCACTCCCTCGCCAAGTCTTCTTTCCCCACTGGGAACAACAAGCAAGCCTCAAACAAACGGACGATGAAATCCACCAGAATTCCCCTGAAGGAGAGACAGACAGGAAAGGGGATACAACTCGGGGCGCTTCCTCAGTGAACACTTTACAATACCCTTTGAGCCTCCAAAGACTACAAATCCCCCCTAACCCTCGCAAACCCAAGCGGCCCCGCATCCAGAGGGGCTCCTGATGAAAGAGGCCGCGACAATGGAGAAGAAATGCTGACAGCGCCCAGCCCGATTGAAGGGAGAGAAAAGAGTCAGGGGGCCTTTAAACCCCTTCTGACCAGGAAGAGAAAGTAGGTGGAAGCTTGCCAAGGAGAGCATTTCTCAGCCAAACTACAGCATTTCTGTGGTAGCCGGCCACAGTCGTTGCCCTGACTGCTTGTCTGGCTGCTCTTGGCTTTTCTCTTTCGGGGATCTCATGCACCAGTGTTAGCTGAGTGCCTACGCGCACTACCAGCAATACTACACAACCCAACAGGTATAGAAACCAAAAGCTGCTTTCTAGCAGGGGTTCATCTGCTTCCCATTCCATGTGCAATGGAAGTGTGCTGCTTCGATGGAGATGCTCCCCTGTGTTTATTAGTCTGGCATTAGAATGGTTGAGACTGGCGAGCAAATGGGATTTCTCTGCCCTTACCATTCCTCAAAGCATCTTCCGAGAGCCCAGCACCACCTGCTCTTTCATAAGGGGGTTAGGGTTAAGGCAGAGGCGCCTACAGGTGGCCAACCTGACAACGTGTGGGAAAGAAGGCCTCGCACCACACCGCTCTATGAGCACTTCTCACATTCTGAGGACTGCACGTGCTGGACTGTTTACCACCATACCAGACAGCTGGTTTCCAGAAAGTGTCATTTCACTTACACAGCACAAATGAATGCCTTGAAAGCAGCCATGACAAGCCCTTTCTGCATCAGCACTCAGGCGTTTGGAGGGCAGAGCCAGGGGCAGTAGAAGCATGGTGCTGCCTCCCTCCATGCCCTCCAGCAAGCTAACACCACTCCTGTTCCTGTCCCCTAATGACCTTGGTGGCTGTCCTCTCTCCTTGCTGCACGTGATTACCTTGGTCAGGCTTTACATGCAGCAGGGGAGTCAGTGGCACCGTGGTCAGTGGGGCGGGAGCAACGGTGCTGGCAGAGTTGGCTTCTGTGTGTCTGCGTGCTCCAAGTGCTCCAGGAAGGGCAGCGCCCTACCTGCCTGGGGCAGACCTCCGCGTGGGCGTAGAGCAAAGAGACTGGGCACTGCTCACTGCCTCCTGGGCTTCGGAGGGGGCTGCTCGCTCTGCAGACAATACGTGCGTGTGGGAAAATGTGAAGTGATTTCCAGGTGCTGAAGGGGGTCCCATGCCCCTGGAGGACGGGGCTTGGGAAAGAAGAGGCGGAAAGTGTGTGTCGGGGTGGTCTCAGGCCTCCCGTCAAGGCCCCTGGTGGCCCTTTGCCCTGGCTGGTGGTGTCAGAGCCAGAGCGCCGATCGTGCTGAAGACAGCCGCAGTGGCCCGGGCCATGAGCACGTCCTCTCCGGCAGCCCCCATCCCTATGGCAGCATCAGCTGAGGGAGTGCTGCTGGGGAGCCCGGGGAGGGGAGGAAGCAGTCTCCAAAGCCTCCTGCCTGGGGACTTGGTGAGGAGAGTTGCAGCAGTGGCTGCAGCAGTCAGCTGTGCGTGCCTCTGGGGCTGTCTGCCGGCATGGAAGAGCCTGGCCGGGTGCAGCAGAGAGATGGTGGGGCTGCCATTCGTACGTGCTCATTTGCCCGCTGAGACAAGTGCCCAGGCCTCAGCAGGAGAGGTCTGAAGGGGACAACCAGGTGCAGGTGAGGGAAGAAGGAGGTCATCCCTTGGGTCAGCTGTCTGCTGGAAAGCTTCCCGCTCACAGGTGGGAAATGGTTGGACAGAAAAGGCCAGTGTGTAACGTGGTGCTTTTAAGAAGCCTGATTATGGTTTAGCTAGCCCCCTCTGAGCCTTCCAGCTCCCAGGTGGTTTCAGCCTTCTCCACTCTCACCATTGCGCTCCTGCTCTCCTGTGGAAGTGGCACTGTGACGGCCAGGCAGGGAAGTGAGTCTGTGGCAGAGGGAAGAAACCGCTGCCTTTCTTTCTGCAACAGCAGCACTTGAAGCACTGAAAACACAGGGAGGGAGCAGGTGGGGGCCTGAGTACACCTGGAGGTGCCTAGCAGACATTGCTCTGAGGGCAATGGAGGATAATAGTGGGGGGCATGTGTATATATATATATATATATAAAATGCATACATATGTGGATAAATGTATGCTTTTATCTATGTGCCCTCCCTTGTACATATATACTCCTATCAGTCATATGTCTATAAGAAAGAGAATAAAAGGAGGTATCTCTGCCTTATTTATCCGTGTTCTCCTTTTTTCTTTCTTTTTCTTTTTCAGACGAGTAGCTAGTGCTCGCTCTCGCTTCTGCCCCTTCTCTTCGTGCCTTTCTGTCCACAGCGTTTTGTTCTCAAGGCACAACTGAGAGGCCCTTCTGCATTGACCGGAGTTCGAAACCATCAGGGCGCTACAAGGAAACTGCACATTTGCTATCCCCCAAAAGCCTTGCAATTAACCATTCTGGGATGAACAATGCCCCAAGAAGGAGCTGTAAAGTGTTTTGTGAGACTCTAGGCATGAAGAGTACTCTGTAAAAACGTGGAGCAGCTGGCATCTTTGAAAGTAAGAGCCAAAAGAAGTAACCGCATGTTACTATGAACACATAGGAAGGGCTCCCTGCTCAATACCCGTTCAAGTGTGTTCGTGCAGCTGTCTGCAGTCAGACACAAGAATCGTACCAATCCGTACAGTGTACCTGTCCTGCTGTCAGACATCCTTCACACACAGGGTGTGCTGCCTGGCGCTGGGCTTCACGGGTTTCCTGCCCTCGGCAGCCACTGGGATATGGTGGCAATCTGCAAGTACGCAAAGAGATGCGTTCACGTGTGTGCGGGATAAGTTTGTTGTCCCCCTTGTGCTCAAAAGCTGCACGCCTGCTTCCGCAGCAGGAGGTGCTTCTGCAGGAGTGCCTTCCTGGGCTTGATAAACCAAAAGAGGAAGGCAAAACCCTGAGCTGTAACCCTCAGATGTGCCCCAATACTCCGCAAGCATGGTGCAGGGAGCTCAGGCCTGGGCCCCCTCTCTGTAAGAGAGAGCAAGAATAGGAGCAGTGTCATTGCTCCCACAAGTGCCCTCTTGGGAAGCTATCTGGAGAGCATTTTGACTTCTCCCCTTGTCATGAAATGCTTATAGATCTTGAAGACGGCTCCCGTGAATCAAAAGGATCAAGGTCCTTTAAATGCAGAAGGAATGAGGCAAAGATGCTAAGCCTCGTGAATGGTTACTTGCACTTAGTTCCCAAAGAGATGTGTGCACTGGAAGCACCGTCCCCCGAAAAGCGAGCTCAACATGGGAGTCTCGTAACAACCTGTGACACCCTTCCTCCCCAACAAGAGAAGGCAGCTATGCGCACCACTTGGCACAGCTGCTAGAGACCTTCCCGAGTGCATTCGGACCCTGTGTGCCGGGGAAACCTCTCCCTCGCACAGGACAAGAACACAGGGCCACCCCACCGCACTTCTCCAAGAGTCTCACCTGACAGAAGGCACTGCTCTGCTGGCCACCTCCCCTGCTTCTTCCTTGAGGCTGGGCAGCACATGAACTTGGGACCGCTTTTGAAGACGAAGCCTCTTTAGCGTAAGGAGGCACTTTGCGGGGCTCCCTGAAAGCAGGAATCGGGAGAAACTGCCCACTGGGTAGCTGAAGGCACTAGTACAATGCTCCCCCCACCGCCAAGGCCCTCTCTGCCCCACACCCAGATGCCCCAGCATCTCCTTGACCACCACGTGCGCTCGCCCCCTAGGGACCTTCGTGGCCACGTTCCCTTCTTCCTGGGGCTTACTACCTTGGGCGGGTGTAGCATGGAGGATGGTAGATCTGGAGCCGGCTCTTTTAGGTGCCATCTCAAGCTCAGACCTGGAAGGAAGAAGCAGATAAAGATGGGCCAGCACCAGAAGCAGGGGCAGATGGAGAGTCTCATGGAAACGTGCTGTGCCCTTGCCTGCCCTGCAGCAGGAAAGCACAGGTCACTGTGACAAGAGCTCTTGAGCTCAGCGAGACTCAGTGTCCAAGGGAAGCATCTCTGCCCACGCACAAGTACAGGCTTGCGCAAGGCTCTCACCTCACAGGAGACTCGTCTCGATAGGCACTCTTCCTCATTTCTTCCTGCACAGTCTTAGCTCTAGCCGCCAACTTCTGAGGCGTTATCCTCCTTCGAGCAAGGAGTCGCTTGCAGGCAGGGGTTAGAGGAAGGCTCCCTGACAGGGTGAAATGAGAAAACTCTTCAGAGAGCGGGGCCGCCTTGGATCAGGGTCCTCAGGTTCCTGTCCAGCCAAGGGTGAAGTATCGCCGAGGATGGCCATTCCAGGGCCTCTCCTGGCAACCTGGTCTGAAGTTTGCATGCCCTCCCCGTGAATGGTTTTGGCTTTGGGCGCTTCTCCTCCAGCAACCTCTCCCTCTTGCCTCTCGACCCCTCCCTGGGTACCCCTGAGAAAGCTCTGACTCTGTCTTCCCTGTAACCAACCAGTGGGTGTGAGTAAGGGGGTGTGAGGGGGAGTCAAAGCAAGCCATACAGGCAGCCTGCCTTAGCCTTCCCTTTGCCACAGGGAACAAACCTAGTGCCTGTAGTGTCTCCCAGTAAGTCGGGCACTTCCTCGTGGCCATGTTTGTGGCCGTACTCTCCCTTTCTGCCATCCTCTTCACGTGGGAGGACTTTGGGAGAAGAGAGGAACTTTTTAAAGGTGGTCTTCTGGGGGTTGTCCAAAGGCTTGACCTGGAAGCAAGGAGACAGAGGTGAGTATGGCATGACAGAGACACAAGCTGCTGCTAAAAGCTTGCGGTGCAGCAAGAAAGCAGGGGCCGTGGTGGCAGGGGGTAACAACATTCGGAGTCCACAAGAACATTGTGTCCCAGCACCACATCCCCCTCCCACAAGTAGTAGAGCACACTATCCGCCCAGTCGCCTTCTCCAAAGCGCTCACCTCGCGGGAGACTCGCTCTTCTCCCTCCCTTTGGCCGGCACAGGGACCCCACTGATGCTCCGGGAAGAATGGCTCTGTTGGCGACACAAGCGCTTCCCCGGAAGATTCCCTGGAAGAGGGACAGCGGTGAGCAAATCAGTTGTGCCTGTCCCTGCATTGCATTTGCGTCTTGGCTAGAATTCCCGAGCAAGAAGGACAAAGCGAAAGCCTGCAAACTGCTACGGAAAGTCGGGTCGGGTCTTACATTACCTTTCTTTGCATTGTCATCACCAGCCTCTTCCTGCATGTTCCTTTTGGGGCTGGGGCTAAGCGGTGCACGGGCCACTCCAGTTGCTGGAGGTCTTGGAAAGAGCTTGCCTTCGGACCTGGAACCCAGAAGAAGGGACAAATGATCCTGACAGGAGAATTTCACCTGGAAGAGCTACCTGCCTGCCGTGCAGCAAGAGCAGAGAGGCCCTGGTGGGAAAGGGTAACAATCTTCCGGGTCCGGAAGAAGATTGTGTCCCAGTGACACATCTCCCTCCACAAGTACCAGAGCACAGGATCAGCCCAATCCCCTTCTCCAAGGCACCCACCTCACAGGAGACTTGCTCTTTGTCCCTACTTTTGCCAGCACTGGGAGCCCACTTGTGCCCCGGGAAGAATGGCTCTGATGAGGAAGCTGGCCCTTCCCAGGAAGACTCCCTGCAAGGCGAGCAGTGAGAGTACATCAGCTCTAATGGTCCCTGCACTGCACTTGCATCTCGGCTAGAATTCCTGAGCAAGAAGAAGAAAGCAAAGGCCTACAAACCTTCACAAATTCTCCCCTGGGTTTTCGCGTTACCTTTGTTTGTATTGTCACGGCCCAGCTCTTCTTCCACATTGCTTGTTGGGCTGGGGCAAAGCGGTGCACGGGCCACTCTAGTTGGTGGAGGTCTTGGAAAGAGCTTGCGTTCAGACCTGGAACAAAGAGGAAGAGGCAAATGAGCCTGACAGGAGAGTCTCACCAAAGCCCGATACCTGCTAGCCACGCAGCAAGAACAGAGAGGCCCTGGTGGCAGGGAGCCACAATCTCTCGGGGTGCTGAAGAACATTGTGTCTCAGCACCACATTCCCCTCCCCAAAGTACCAGAGCAAACAATCCACCCAGCTGCCTTCTCCAAGGCTCTCACCTCACAGGAGACTTGCTCTCCTCCCTCCCTTTGGCCGGCACAGTGAGCCCACTCATGCTCCGGGAAGAATGGCTCTGTTGGGGAAACTGGCGCGTCCCAGGAAGATTCCCTGCAAGGGCAACAGGAGAGAGCTCCTCAGATCAGAAGCCCATGGTCAGCTTGAACTAAAACGCCGTTCCGATCTGATCCAGCCTCTTAGAAAATGGCAGCAGCAAGCCGCATTCCATCCACGCCATGCTTCTGAAGAGGTCTTTGGGCTCTTTTATCCTCCGTGGCTAGGGCAGCTGCCTTGTTGCCTCTGAACGTCCACAGCCGAGCCTTATTCCCTGGGGCATCACCCTTTGCCTGCTTTTCCCAGTCCCTGTGCTTCACAGGGTGGATAGCAGGGACCTTTCCAGGAGCTGACATAGTCTCTTTTAGGGGAATACCTTCACACCAGAGGAGCACGTTTTGGCATGTCTGTATCACTCTCATACAGACAATCTTGCTAGCCGCCTATTCAGTCCGAGCCCCCTCTTCTCATGGAAAGAGTACAACCAGTTTTCCCGACATGGGGTCAACCCCTGCCATAGCTGATGACTCAAGGTAGAATTAGTCCCCCAGAAGGCTGATGAGACCTGCCTACAGGTTTCCTCTTCTCCACCGCAAAGCAAAGGGCAGTTTGCAATGTCTGTGACTGTGAGGGAAGAGAGTCCGGCGGGAAGTGTCCTCCAGCCCTGCCAACTGCAGTTTGCAGTGCTGGGCTGTTCTCTGAGCTTGATTTGTAGGGTGCTTGTAGGGAGATTTGTCATGATGGGTAGGTAGTCTTACCACAGTCTGCTTGTCCCCTGCAGTGCATTCACGAGGTGTCTCAAATCGCATAGCAAGAAGGCCAGGATGAAAGTGCAGAAAGCGTGCTCATGTGCCTGCTCTTACGTTACCTTGTTTGTTACCGTGACCATCGGTCTCTTCTTCCGCAGCCTCTTCTGCTCTGGGCTTTACGGACACGGTGGCCAATTTTGTGCCTCTTCTCTTTGGGGGTAGGTGGAGCTCGAACCTGGAAACAAGCGGACAACATCAGTTTGAACACAGGCCTCCAGGTCCCTTTGTAGCTTGCGCTAGCAAGGCCGCTGCGTAGGTGTCCCAGGGCTGTTGGGAAGGCCATAGTTTTCCAAAGCAGAATATGCAATGTCTGGGGGGGCTATATTCAGAACGCGAGTTACACAGGAAAGAATTCCCGTGCCTGGAGGGGCAGGAGCATCTTTGTTAGTAAGCTCAGGGGCTTTGGGGGGCCTTACTGTGAGAAAGCGTATTCGAACACCAGTGCGCTCTCTTGTGCTGTTAGCCCAGCTCTCGCCTGGGGCTCATAAAGTTTGTGGAGAACCGTCTGGTTTTCCTCCCAGTTGCCACGGTGAAACTAAATTCTAATCTCGCCCTTGAGTTCACTTGCAGACCCTCCCTGAGTAACGCCATGTCATTGCGACTGGGAAGCGTAGTGTCAGTCGCCTAGGTCCCTAACGGAACTTCCTAGCAGCACTGGATTCCCTTTGCACGCATCTCCGCAGAGACCCACGGGAGGTTTTGCTGAGAAATCCCTCGTCCTGTACACTTTTGGCCCAAGACAAAGGCTTTCTGGTAACTTTTATTTACTGGAGTCCTCCAAGAGATGTGGTCCGCCCAAGTCACAAGCAGATGACTTGGATGGACCTGCTCTTTGAGCCACCTGCTAAGAGAGCAATGGGCTGAAGCTGTGTGGGAAAGGTTGCCTTAGCTCCTCTCCGTGTCACAGGCTTGGAGTTACGGGGGAACCGTTCCTTAGAAAGCACTGGTTGTGAATGACTTCACAAGTAGACAAGCCTTGGAAATGTGCTGCTACCATTCTGGAGCCGAGAAGCTGCCAGCTTGGTCAGCCAGGGGCTACAGAAAGCAACCTACTCACCTTGGAAGCAGGAAGACACCAACGGAACGCATGTCAAAGACGGTGGCTTCGCTGCTTCGTATGACCGAATCCCTTGCCCAGGGGGTCTGCAACAGTGGCAGAGACGGATCACCACGTTTTATTCACACAAAGGGTCTCTAAGGCATGGCTTTCTGGAAGGTGTGTGTGGGAAGAGCAAGGGAAGCACCATGGGATAGAGAGCAACTCCGATCTTTGTCTGACCCAAGACACCTCTTCTATGTTGCAAAGAGCACCAAATGCTGGAGAGTAAATCTGCAGAGAGCTGTCAATAGTGCAGAACATGCTGAGGCCGTGGGGCTCCTTGGGTCCTGGCAGGCCAGCGGTGATCAGATCAATGGAGCTTTGGCCGGGTTGGGAAGGAACTGCAAGGAGCACCGCGGAAACGCCCCAACTTACACAGAGAAGAGATTCCAGCAGGTACCCCGTCCTATCCACGCTCTGAAGAAAGTCCTCGTAAAACCTCATTTTCACTTTCTTTTCTCTGATAACCAGGATGCCAATGTTGTTGAAAACCAAGTCAGCAT
The DNA here is from genome assembly GCF_028389875.1 of Rhea pennata. NCBI lineage: Eukaryota > Metazoa > Chordata > Aves > Rheiformes > Rheidae > Rhea > Rhea pennata. The sequence goes on along the minus strand of NC_084685.1, from coordinate 574,734 downwards.
CCTTCCCGTTGGCTAAGACCCGAGAGAAGAAACGCAGCGTCTCTCGGATACAGGCTTCCACCGTGTGCTGAGGGTACCGGGTGGCCAAGGTTATCAGAGCAGAGTTGAGCGGAACAGTTTGCATAAAACCTAGGGAAGAGCAGAAGAGGGTTGCAGGACAAGTCGGGCAGAATGGGGCCAGTTCCCTGTACAAGGTGGACGGCCTGAGAGAGCCGCAGCTGCCCCTATGTGGCTAAAGCCGTTCCAAGGCACGTAGCCTAAGTTTGTGCTACTTGGTGGCTATTTGGTTTTCAGGAGCTGAAGTTGTTCTCAGGAGCTTCTCAGGGACCTCTGTACATCGACCAGCCGTGGCCAGAGCCCAGGCAGTGCATGCTCCACATACGCTGCAGGGCAAAGCAAAGGGTTGGATCGGTCTGCTTACCAGAAATATCATTGCAGACAGGTCTGAGCCCTAATGACTGTGCATAGGAGGCAGACAGACAAAACACAGGCCTCCGAACAGTCAAAGGGGCACGGTTTTTCATGTAGAGGTCCTGGTCCAGAAGGCAGAATGTCCCGATTTCCATTCTGACAGCCTGAGAAGAGAAGAGAAGAGAAGAGAAGAGAAGAGAAGAGAAGAGAAGAGAAGAGAAGAGAAGGGCAGGAAGAAAGCATCTTTGTTTAGGCAGGCAAAGTGACTGATGGCTTGTCAGAGCATGGCCCTGGTGCTTGGTGCCTTGCCCACTCCAGACGCACAAAGGGTCTCTCAGCTTGGGAGAGCTTTGGGGAAGATGTGGAGTCTGGTGCTCTCTTGCCTCTGCCCGCTCTAACAGACAGCGGGCGAAGCAGAAGCAGAGCAACTTCCCTATGCTAGCTCAGCTCCACGGGTGTCCTACAATGGGACAGGCCCCGCAAAGTGTCCAAGGCTGTCTGGGCTTGCTCCTTCCACTCTGGCCGTGGGGCCTCGAGGAGCCGCAGAAAGTGCACAGCCCTTTCTTCTGCTAGAGCTGGGCTTTTTCCTTTCTCCCAAGTGAGAGAGAAGCTGCTCTGCCCCACGTTGGTCAAGCGCAGCGCACTGCTAAGCTGTCTTTTCTGCCTTAAAAGGAGGGGGAGCATTAGGGCACTCGATGGCACGGGGGTGTCAGGGCTACCCACATCCTTGGAATTTGAGGGGAGAAAGGGGATACCTTGTCCAGGATAAGTTCTCGGAAAATGTAATCCGACACACCACCCCAGATAGCAACGATATCTGGAAGGCAAGTGAGAGATAACCGTGCTCTAAGTCAGCAAGCTCACAATCATCCTGCTCGCTCCTAACCAGGGAGGCAGTGGCTGCAAAGGGAATGAGCGAGCCTCGCCTCCTCCGGCGCCCTCCCACATCAAAAGCACCCGAGGCGGGGGCTGCAGAGCCAACATTTTGCGTGGCGTTATGCTATCAGCCTCATTCTCAGCCCAGGAGAGCTCCCAAAGGGAAACAGAGAGCTCCAAGTGCTCTTGAGATCCGCCTGTCAAAAGTACGAGGTTTCACTTTGCAGACCTGCCTTTCAGGCAGCCTCTCTCGAGTTGGGCCAGAGCTGCCGCACAGCTGAGCCATCTGGAAAGGAGACTCCTCTCCGTCCTGGGCAGCTCTCCAAGTGAGAGCCATTCCCTAGGGAAACTCGCCAACGGGCTCCCAGCCCGCAAGAGGATGCTGCTGTGCCCGCAGGAGTCCCATGGGCTCAGGGAATGCCGAGGTTTGTCCCTGGCAGGGGCCAGCTTCACCCATATTCGATGCCTGCCCGCACAGACTTGGCACTTCCACTGGGGCAACGCCAATTCTTCCTGCCAGCGGTGGCCAGTGCCTTCTCCAAGGCAACAGAACCCCGGAATGCTGGCTGCCAAACTGACACCCAGGCCAGTGAGGTGACCACTGGCCAGGACAGTGGCCAGGACAATCTCTCTCCGGGCTCCCCTTGCAGCTCCCAGTCCTGCCCAGACGTCCCCCACAGGCTCCAGGGTCTTCACAGCACCTCTTACACTTGCTCCTCTCTTCAAATAGAGACATGAAACGGCTCTGCAAGGCCTTACCATCAGTGGTGAGATCGCGCAGCGTTGGAAACATGCCAGGCTTCATGCCTTCCATCTTTCCACACCCTCTCTCCAGCTTAACACCAGCAGAAGGCGGGGGAAAAGGAACTTCCTCCTCTCCAATCTCCTTCTCCTTCTCCCCTTCTGCACTTCACCAAACGGCCCTCCACTGCTAGTGTACTGCCTCCCTTTGCCTTCTCCGTCTCTCGGAAAAGCAGCTCCTGAGGAGGAGAAAGGCAGCACAGAGAGCAGCAGCTAGCGCTGGGGATGCTGCAGGCCTCACAGTGAAGTGCGGGTGGGAGCCAGGGGCCCCGTGGGGAGAGGGGAGCTGTGGCTATGATGCGTGAGTGCCCCACTGTGACCCCAGGCCTTGTCACACCCGGAGGGGCTGCAGGGCCCTGACCGGCCTGCCAGATCATGCCCTACAATGGACATGGCGGTGGCACTGGCCCTTTGGGGGAGCTGCCCTCCTCCTGCTCTCCCTGCTGCCCAGGGGAGGGAATGAATAAAGAGGCCTGCACTGTTGGCTATACGCTCATGCGGCCAGTGGGAAGGAAGGGCTGATGCTGGCTGGTATTTCAGTAGGCCATGCGCGTGGAAATAGCACAGCCTGGCAAAGGAGCAGAGAGATTTCCCCTGTCAGCTTGAGGAAGGGTTACTTCCTCTTCCCACAGGGATTCTCAAAAACTTGGAAGCAAGTCTTATCGTGGTTGCCACCAGGTGGTGCCAAAGCCTGTGAAGACTCTCCAGTCGGACACGGGACAGTTTGCTTCTGCTCGTGCTGCCCAAATCTCCCGCCATGCTGAGGAGCGCTGAGAAGGCTGGGGTGGTGGTGGTGGTGGGGGGGTTCTTTTGGTGTGACATCGTTTGTGTTTTCTTAAGCAGTCCTCACAATCACACGGGAGGAGATCGAGGCTGAGGTTGTGATGGGAGGCTGAACACCAACTTTGACTGCAGATTGCTCCTTTTGTGCAAGCAGGCCACAAAACTCACTTGCAGCCTCCCACACTCCTGTCCTCTGGAGGACTTTTAGACCCACTCCTGATCCAGATCATGGCAACACAACAAGAGGGACCCCAACGATGCCTGGAAATAGCGCCCGCCTGTAACATAATCTGATGATTTACAGCTCTCTCGGGGTCACACTCCTCAGTCACACACGAGCCTTTGAAAAGCACCAGGTCTCTAGCCCCTGCAGTAGTAAGCACTCCTGCAGAAAGGAGAGTTTCCCCCTGGGACACGGCTGCAATGGAAGAATCAGGGCAGGGAGCAGTGTGTCCTGCCGAGCCAAGTTTTCCCCCCGTTTTCTGTCTCACCAAGTCCCTTCCGGTGTGGCTGTCCCCCTCAGGAAGCCAGGTAGGCACCCTTGCCCTGTGCTCACCAGTGCGCCTTGATCAAGAATGCACAGAGCTAGCCTGCAGCCTGAACCGTTGGCTCCAGAGGTAGTGCACGGGAGCTGAGAAGCTCAAAAGTCCCAGGCCGCCTTGCACAGAGACAGATCTGATGCCTGCCCTCACGGATGGCTTCCTAACAAGCTACATGATCAGCTCATGGATAAGGGAGAGCACAACGGATGCCACTAGGTGCTCATGGCTAGGCATCATTTCCCCTTTTCCTCCTCAGAGAAATCTCAGGGCAAAGTCGTTCCCCTCATGTTTCTTCGTCCTCTTCACTGCCCAGGCCCCCGGGACTGCTGATCTCTCCTGCACTGATACTGCTGAATGGGACTTGGGCACAAACCTGCTAAGTAACTTGCTTCAGGCAGCATCACTGCCACACGAGTGCTTCTTGCAGGAGAAAGTATTTTCACACGCACTGTCGAACTAAGTCCACCCCACACACGCACTCCCTCGCCAAGTCTTCTTTCCCCACTGGGAACAACAAGCAAGCCTCAAACAAACGGACGATGAAATCCACCAGAATTCCCCTGAAGGAGAGACAGACAGGAAAGGGGATACAACTCGGGGCGCTTCCTCAGTGAACACTTTACAATACCCTTTGAGCCTCCAAAGACTACAAATCCCCCCTAACCCTCGCAAACCCAAGCGGCCCCGCATCCAGAGGGGCTCCTGATGAAAGAGGCCGCGACAATGGAGAAGAAATGCTGACAGCGCCCAGCCCGATTGAAGGGAGAGAAAAGAGTCAGGGGGCCTTTAAACCCCTTCTGACCAGGAAGAGAAAGTAGGTGGAAGCTTGCCAAGGAGAGCATTTCTCAGCCAAACTACAGCATTTCTGTGGTAGCCGGCCACAGTCGTTGCCCTGACTGCTTGTCTGGCTGCTCTTGGCTTTTCTCTTTCGGGGATCTCATGCACCAGTGTTAGCTGAGTGCCTACGCGCACTACCAGCAATACTACACAACCCAACAGGTATAGAAACCAAAAGCTGCTTTCTAGCAGGGGTTCATCTGCTTCCCATTCCATGTGCAATGGAAGTGTGCTGCTTCGATGGAGATGCTCCCCTGTGTTTATTAGTCTGGCATTAGAATGGTTGAGACTGGCGAGCAAATGGGATTTCTCTGCCCTTACCATTCCTCAAAGCATCTTCCGAGAGCCCAGCACCACCTGCTCTTTCATAAGGGGGTTAGGGTTAAGGCAGAGGCGCCTACAGGTGGCCAACCTGACAACGTGTGGGAAAGAAGGCCTCGCACCACACCGCTCTATGAGCACTTCTCACATTCTGAGGACTGCACGTGCTGGACTGTTTACCACCATACCAGACAGCTGGTTTCCAGAAAGTGTCATTTCACTTACACAGCACAAATGAATGCCTTGAAAGCAGCCATGACAAGCCCTTTCTGCATCAGCACTCAGGCGTTTGGAGGGCAGAGCCAGGGGCAGTAGAAGCATGGTGCTGCCTCCCTCCATGCCCTCCAGCAAGCTAACACCACTCCTGTTCCTGTCCCCTAATGACCTTGGTGGCTGTCCTCTCTCCTTGCTGCACGTGATTACCTTGGTCAGGCTTTACATGCAGCAGGGGAGTCAGTGGCACCGTGGTCAGTGGGGCGGGAGCAACGGTGCTGGCAGAGTTGGCTTCTGTGTGTCTGCGTGCTCCAAGTGCTCCAGGAAGGGCAGCGCCCTACCTGCCTGGGGCAGACCTCCGCGTGGGCGTAGAGCCAAGAGACTGGGCACTGCTCACTGCCTCTTGGGCTTCGGAGGGGGCTGCTCGCTCTGCAGACAATACGTGCGTGTGGGAAAATGTGAAGTGATTTCCAGGTGCTGAAGGGGGTCCCATGCCCCTGGAGGACGGGGCTTGGGAAAGAAGAGGCGGAAAGTGTGTGTCGGGGTGGTCTCAGGCCTCCCGTCAAGGCCCCTGGTGGCCCTTTGCCCTGGCTGGTGGTGTCAGAGCCAGAGCGCCGATCGTGCTGAAGACAGCCGCAGTGGCCCGGGCCATGAGCACGTCCTCTCCGGCAGCCCCCATCCCTATGGCAGCATCAGCTGAGGGAGTGCTGCTGGGGAGCCCGGGGAGGGGAGGAAGCAGTCTCCAAAGCCTCCTGCCTGGGGACTTGGTGAGGAGAGTTGCAGCAGTGGCTGCAGCAGTCAGCTGTGCGTGCCTCTGGGGCTGTCTGCCGGCATGGAAGAGCCTGGCCGGGTGCAGCAGAGAGATGGTGGGGCTGCCATTCGTACGTGCTCATTTGCCTGCTGAGACAAGTGCCCAGGCCTCAGCAGGAGAGGTCTGAAGGGGACAACCAGGTGCAGGTGAGGGAAGAAGGAGGTCATCCCTTGGGTCAGCTGTCTGCTGGAAAGCTTCCCGCTCACAGGTGGGAAATGGTTGGACAGAAAAGGCCAGTGTGTAACGTGGTGCTTTTAAGAAGCCTGATTATGGTTTAGCTAGCCCCCTCTGAGCCTTCCAGCTCCCAGGTGGTTTCAGCCTTCTCCACTCTCACCATTGCGCTCCTGCTCTCCTGTGGAAGTGGCACTGTGACGGCCAGGCAGGGAAGTGAGTCTGTGGCAGAGGGAAGAAACCGCTGCCTTTCTTTCTGCAACAGCAGCACTTGAAGCACTGAAAACACAGGGAGGGAGCAGGTGGGGGCCTGAGTACACCTGGAGGTGCCTAGCAGACATTGCTCTGAGGGCAATGGAGGATAATAGTGGGGGGCATGTGTATATATATATATATATATATAAAATGCATACATACGTGGATAAATGTATGCTTTTATCTATGTGCCCTCCCTTGTACATATATACTCCTATCAGTCATATGTCTATAAGAAAGAGAATAAAAGGAGGTATCTCTGCCTTATTTATCCGTGTTCAGGTGCGTGCATGCGTACGGCTGGAGGTACACTTAGAGATGTTTCTGTGGGGCCTTGACATAGTTCCGAGAGAAGCCTTTCTCTTCAGCCTGGCAGCACGCTAATGGCCCCTGAGGCCAGGATGCCCTCCCTCAGCCTAGGTTCTGTCCCAGAAGTGCCTGGTCCCCCAGTGACCTCCAAACTCCTTGCTGCCCCTGGCTGGGCATGCCAGTGAGCACCAGGCAAGAGCAATGCCCTTCAGCTGGAAAGCTGGCTAACTCATCTCTCGCAAGCAGGCAGCACTTGAATGGGAAAGGACAAAGGCTCACAGGCGCTTTCTTTGAATGCCGCTTCCCGTTTATATTGCTTTCCGCCTCTCTTGCCATCTCTTTCTTTCTTCCTTTTCTTTCCTTTGTATATCTGCAGCCACAGAAGCCCAGAAGATTCTTTGCTCCTCCTGCAGGCAGTGGAAGCACATTTCCTGCAGGGCCACACAAAGGCAAGAGTATGCAGGATTAGTCTCAGCTTTTTTTCTTTCTCCTTTTTTCTTTCTTTTTCTTTTTCAGACGAGTAGCTAGTGCTCGCTCTCGCTTCTGCCCCTTCTCTTCGTGCCTTTCTGTCCACAGCGTTTTGTTCTCAAGGCACAACTGAGAGGCCCTTCTGCATTGACCGGAGTTCGAAACCATCAGGGCGCTACAAGGAAACTGCACATTTGCTATCCCCCAAAAGCCTTGCAATTAACCATTCTGGGATGAACAATGCCCCAAGAAGGAGCTGTAAAGTGTTTTGTGAGACTCTAGGCATGAAGAGTAGTCTGTAAAAACGTGGAGCAGCTGGCATCTTTGAAAGTAAGAGCCAAAAGAAGTAACCGCATGTTACTATGAACACATAGGAAGGGCTCCCTGCTCAATACCCGTTCAAGTGTGTTCGTGCAGCTGTCTGCAGTCAGACACAAGAATCGTACCAATCCGTACAGTGTACCTGTCCTGCTGTCAGACATCCTTCACACACAGGGTGTGCTGCCTGGCGCTGGGCTTCACGGGTTTCCTGCCCTCGGCAGCCGCTGGGATATGGTGGCAATCTGCAAGTACGCAAAGAGATGCGTTCACGTGTGTGCGGGATAAGTTTGTTGTCCCCCTTGTGCTCAAAAGCTGCACGCCTGCTTCCGCAGCAGGAGGTGCTTCTGCAGGAGTGCCTTCCTGGGCTTGATAAACCAAAAGAGGAAGGCAAAACCCTGAGCTGTAACCCTCAGATGTGCCCCAATACTCCGCAAGCATGGTGCAGGGAGCTCAGGCCTGGGCCCCCTCTCTGTAAGAGAGAGCAAGAATAGGAGCAGTGTCATTGCTCCCACAAGTGCCCTCTTGGGAAGCTATCTGGAGAGCATTTTGACTTCTCCCCTTGTCATGAAATGCTTATAGATCTTGAAGACGGCTCCTGTGAATCAAAAGGATCAAGGTCCTTTAAATGCAGAAGGAATGAGGCAAAGATGCTAAGCCTCGTGAATGGTTACTTGCACTTAGTTCCCAAAGAGATGTGTGCACTGGAAGCACCGTCCCCCGAAAAGCGAGCTCAACATGGGAGTCTCGTAACAACCTGTGACACCCTTCCTCCCCAACAAGAGAAGGCAGCTATGCGCACCACTTGGCACAGCTGCTAGAGACCTTCCCGAGTGCATGCGGACCCTGTGTGCCGGGGAAACCTCTCCCTCGCACAGGACAAGAACACAGGGCCACCCCACCGCACTTCTCCAAGAGTCTCACCTGACAGAAGGCACTGCTCTGCTGGCCACCTCCCCTGCTTCTTCCTTGAGGCTGGGCAGCACATGAACTTGGGACCGCTTTTGAAGACGAAGCCTCTTTAGCGTAAGGAGGCACTTTGCGGGGCTCCCTGAAAGCAGGAATCGGGAGAAACCGCCCACTGGGTAGCTGAAGGCACTAGTACAATGCTCCCCCCACCGCCAAGGCCCTCTCTGCCCCACACCCAGATGCCCCAGCATCTCCTTGACCACCACGTGCGCTCGCCCCCTAGGGACCTTCGTGGCCACGTTCCCTTCTTCCTGGGGCTTACTACCTTGGGCGGGTGTAGCATGGAGGATGGTAGATCTGGAGCCGGCTCTTTTAGGTGCCATCTCAAGCTCAGACCTGGAAGGAAGAAGCAGATAAAGATGGGCCAGCACCAGAAGCAGGGGCAGATGGAGAGTCTCATGGAAACGTGCTGTGCCCTTGCCTGCCCTGCAGCAGGAAAGCACAGGTCACTGTGACAAGAGCTCTCGAGCTCAGCGAGACTCAGTGTCCAAGGGAAGCATCTCTGCCCATGCACAAGTACAGGCTTGCGCAAGGCTCTCACCTCACAGGAGACTCGTCTCGATAGGCACTCTTCCTCATTTCTTCCTGCACAGTCTTAGCTCTAGCCGCCAACTTCTGAGGCGTTATCCTCCTTCGAGCAAGGAGTCGCTTGCAGGCAGGGGTTAGAGGAAGGCTCCCTGACAGGGTGAAATGAGAAAACTCTTCAGAGAGCGGGGCCGCCTTGGATCAGGGTCCTCAGGTTCCTGTCCAGCCAAGGGTGAAGTATCGCCGAGGATGGCCATTCCAGGGCCTCTCCTGGCAACCTGGTCTGAAGTTTGCATGCCCTCCCCGTGAATGGTTTTGGCTTTAGGCGCTTCTCCTCCAGCAACCTCTCCCTCTTGCCTCTCGACCCCTCCCTGGGTACCCCTGAGAAAGCTCTGACTCTGTCTTCCCTGTAACCAACCAGTGGGTGTGAGTAAGGGGGTGTGAGGGGGAGTCAAAGCAAGCCATACAGGCAGCCTGCCTTAGCCTTCCCTTTGCCACAGGGAACAAACCTAGTGCCTGTAGTGTCTCCCAGTAAGTCGGGCACTTCCTCGTGGCCATGTTTGTGGCCGTACTCTCCCTTTCTGCCATCCTCTTCACGTGGGAGGACTTTGGGAGAAGAGAGGAACTTTTTAAAGGTGGTCTTCTGGGGGTTGTCCAAAGGCTTGACCTGGAAGCAAGGAGACAGAGGTGAGTATGGCATGACAGAGACACAAGCTGCTGCTAAAAGCTTGCGGTGCAGCAAGAAAGCAGGGGCCGTGGTGGCAGGGGGTAACAACATTCGGAGTCCACAAGAACATTGTGTCCCAGGACCACATCCCCCTCCCACAAGTAGTAGAGCACACTATCCGCCCAGTCGCCTTCTCCAAAGCGCTCACCTCGCGGGAGACTCGCTCTTCTCCCTCCCTTTGGCCGGCACAGTGAGCCCACTGATGCTCCGGGAAGAATGGCTCTGTTGGCGACACAAGCGCTTCCCCGGAAGATTCCCTGGAAGAGGGACAGCGGTGAGCAAATCAGTTGTGCCTGTCCCTGCATTGCATTTGCGTCTTGGCTAGAATTCCCGAGCAAGAAGGACAAAGCGAAAGCCTGCAAACTGCTACGGAAAGTCGGGTCGGGTCTTACATTACCTTTCTTTGCATTGTCATCACCAGCCTCTTCCTGCATGTTCCTTTTGGGGCTGGGGCTAAGCGGTGCACGGGCCACTCCAGTTGCTGGAGGTCTTGGAAAGAGCTTGCCTTCGGACCTGGAACCCAGAAGAAGGGACAAATGATCCTGACAGGAGAATTTCACCTGGAAGAGCTACCTGCCTGCCGTGCAGCAAGAGCAGAGAGGCCCTGGTGGGAAAGGGTAACAATCTTCCGGGTCCGGAAGAAGATTGTGTCCCAGTGACACATCTCCCTCCACAAGTACCAGAGCACAGGATCAGCCCAATCCCCTTCTCCAAGGCACCCACCTCACAGGAGACTTGCTCTTTGTCCCTACTTTTGCCAGCACTGGGAGCCCACTTGTGCCCCGGGAAGAATGGCTCTGATGAGGAAGCTGGCCCTTCCCAGGAAGACTCCCTGCAAGGCGAGCAGTGAGAGTACATCAGCTCTAATGGTCCCTGCACTGCACTTGCATCTCGGCTAGAATTCCTGAGCAAGAAGAAGAAAGCAAAGGCCTACAAACCTTCACAAATTCTCCCCTGGGTTTTCGCGTTACCTTTGTTTGTATTGTCACGGCCCAGCTCTTCTTCCACATTGCTTGTTGGGCTGGGGCAAAGCGGTGCACGGGCCACTCTAGTTGGTGGAGGTCTTGGAAAGAGCTTGCGTTCAGACCTGGAACAAAGAGGAAGAGGCAAATGAGCCTGACAGGAGAGTCTCACCAAAGCCCGATACCTGCTAGCCACGCAGCAAGAACAGAGAGGCCCTGGTGGCAGGGAGCCACAATCTCTCGGGGTGCTGAAGAACATTGTGTCTCAGCACCACATTCCCCTCCCCAAAGTACCAGAGCAAACAATCCACCCAGCTGCCTTCTCCGAGGCTCTCACCTCACAGGAGACTTGCTCTCCTCCCTCCCTTTGGCCGGCCCAGTGAGCCCACTCATGCTCCGGGAAGAATGGCTCTGTTGGGGAAACTGGCGCGTCCCAGGAAGATTCCCTGCAAGGGCAACAGGAGAGAGCTCCTCAGATCAGAAGCCCATGGTCAGCTTGAACTAAAACGCCGTTCCGATCTGATCCAGCCTCTTAGAAAATGGCAGCAGCAAGCCGCATTCCATCCACGCCATGCTTCTGAAGAGGTCTTTGGGCTCTTTTATCCTCCGTGGCTAGGGCAGCTGCCTTGTTGCCTCTGAACGTCCACAGCCGAGCCTTATTCCCTGGGGCATCACCCTTTGCCTGCTTTTCCCAGTCCCTGTGCTTCACAGGGTGGATAGCAGGGACCTTTCCAGGAGCTGACATAGTCTCTTTTAGGGGAATACCTTCACACCAGAGGAGCACGTTTTGGCATGTCTGTATCACTCTCATACAGACAATCTTGCTAGCCGCCTATTCAGTCCGAGCCCCCTCTTCTCATGGAAAGAGTACAACCAGTTTTCCCGACATGGGGTCAACCCCTGCCATAGCTGATGACTCAAGGTAGAATTAGTCCCCCAGAAGGCTGATGAGACCTGCCTACAGGTTTCCTCTTCTCCACCGCAAAGCAAAGGGCAGTTTGCAATGTCTGTGACTGTGAGGGAAGAGAGTCCGGCGGGAAGTGTCCTCCGGCCCTGCCAACTGCAGTTTGCAGTGCTGGGCTGTTCTCTGAGCTTGATTTGTAGGGTGCTTGTAGGGAGATTTGTCATGATGGGTAGGTAGTCTTGCCACAGTCTGCTTGTCCCCTGCAGTGCATTCACGAGGTGTCTCAAATCGCATAGCAAGAAGGCCAGGATGAAAGTGTAGAAAGCGTGCTCATGTGCCTGCTCTTACGTTACCTTGTTTGTTACCGTGACCATCGGTCTCTTCTTCCGCAGCCTCTTCTGCTCTGGGCTTTACGGACACGGTGGCCAATTTTGTGCCTCTTCTCTTTGGGGGTAGGTGGAGCTCGAACCTGGAAACAAGCGGACAACATCAGTTTGAACACAGGCCTCCAGGTCCCTTTGTAGCTTGCGCTAGCAAGGCCGCTGTGTAGGTGTCCCAGGGCTGTTGGGAAGGCCATAGTTTTCCAAAGCAGAATATGCAATGTCTGGGGGGGGGCTATATTCAGAACGCGAGTTACACAGGAAAGAATTCCCGTGCCTGGAGGGGCAGGAGCATCTTTGTTAGTAAGCTCAGGGGCTTTGGGGGGCCTTACTGTGAGAAAGCGTATTCGAACACCAGTGCGCTCTCTTGTGCTGTTAGCCCAGCTCTCGCCTGGGGCTCATAAAGTTTGTGGAGAACCGTCTGGTTTTCCTCCCAGTTGCCACGGTGAAACTAAATTCTAATCTCGCCCTTGAGTTCACTTGCAGACCCTCCCTGAGTAACGCCATGTCATTGCGACTGGGAAGCGTAGTGTCAGTCGCCTAGGTCCCTAACGGAACTTCCTAGCAGCACTGGATTCCCTTTGCACGCATCTCCGCAGAGACCCACGGGAGGTTTTGCTGAGAAATCCCTCGTCCTGTACACTTTTGGCCCAAGACAAAGGCTTTCTGGTAACTTTTATTTACTGGAGTCCTCCAAGAGATGTGGTCCGCCCAAGTCACAAGCAGATGACTTGGATGGACCTGCTCTTTGAGCCACCTGCTAAGAGAGCAATGGGCTGAAGCTGTGTGGGAAAGGTTGCCTTAGCTCCTCTCCATGTCACAGGCTTGGAGTTACGGGGGAACCGTTCCTTAGAAAGCACTGGTTGTGAATGACTTCACAAGTAGACAAGCCTTGGAAATGTGCTGCTACCATTCTGGAGCCGAGAAGCTGCCAGCTTGGTCAGCCAGGGGCTACAGAAAGCAACCTACTCACCTTGGAAGCAGGAAGACACCAACGGAACGCATGTCAAAGACGGTGGCTTCGCTGCTTCGTATGACCGAATCCCTTGCCCAGGGGGTCTGCAACAGTGGCAGAGACGGATCACCACGTTTTGTTCACACAAAGGGTCTCTAAGGCATGGCTTTCTGGAAGGTGTGTGTGGGAAGAGCAAGGGAAGCACCATGGGATAGAGAGCAACTCCGATCTTTGTCTGACCCAAGACACCTCTTCTATGTTGCAAAGAGCACCAAATGCTGGAGAGTAAATCTGCAGAGAGCTGTCAATAGTGCAGAACATGCTGAGGCCGTGGGGCTCCTTGGGTCCTGGCAGGCCAGCGGTGATCAGATCAATGGAGCTTTGGCCGGGTTGGGAAGGAACTGCAAGGAGCACCGCGGAAACGCCCCAACTTACACAGAGAAGAGATTCCAGCAGGTACCCCGTCCTATCCACGCTCTGAAGAAAGTCCTCGTAAAACCTCATTTTCACTTTCTTTTCTCTGATAACCAGGATGCCAATGTTGTTGAAAACCAAGTCAGCATCCTTCCCGTTGGCTAAGACCCGAGAGAAGAAACGCAGCGTCTCTCGGATACAGGCTTCCACCGTGTGCTGAGGGTACCGGGTGGCCAAGGTTATCAGAGCAGAGTTGAGCGGAACAGTTTGCATAAAACCTAGGGAAGAGCAGAAGAGGGTTGCAGGACAAGTCGGGCAGAATGGGGCCAGTTCCCTGTACAAGGTGGACGGCCTGAGAGAGCCGCAGCTGCCCCTATGTGGCTAAAGCCGTTCCAAGGCACGTAGCCTAAGTTTGTGCTACTTGGTGGCTATTTGGTTTTCAGGAGCTGAAGTTGTTCTCAGGAGCTTCTCAGGGACCTCTGTACATCGACCAGCCGTGGCCAGAGCCCAGGCAGTGCATGCTCCACATACGCTGCAGGGCAAAGCAAAGGGTTGGATCGGTCTGCTTACCAGAAATATCATTGCAGACAGGTCTGAGCCCTAATGACTGTGCATAGGAGGCAGACAGACAAAACACAGGCCTCCGAACAGTCAAAGGGGCACAGTTTTTCATGTAGAGGTCCTGGTCCAGAAGGCAGAATGTCCCGATTTCCATTCTGACAGCCTGAGAAGAGAAGAGAAGAGAAGAGAAGAGAAGAGAAGAGAAGAGAAGAGAAGAGAAGAGAAGAGAAGAGAAGAGAAGGGCAGGAAGAAAGCATCTTTGTTTAGGCAGGCAAAGTGACTGATGGCTTGTCAGAGCATGGCCCTGGTGCTTGGTGCCTTGCCCACTCCAGACGCACAAAGGGTCTCTCAGCTTGGGAGAGCTTTGGGGAAGATGTGGAGTCTGGTGCTCTCTTGCCTCTGCCCGCTCTAACAGACAGCGGGCGAAGCAGAAGCAGAGCAACTTCCCTATGCTAGCTCAGCTCCACGGGTGTCCTACAATGGGACAGGCCCCGCAAAGTGTCCAAGGCTGTCTGGGCTTGCTCCTTCCACTCTGGCCGTGGGGCCTCGAGGAGCCGCAGAAAGTGCACAGCCCTTTCTTCTGCTAGAGCTGGGCTTTTTCCTTTCTCCCAAGTGAGAGAGAAGCTGCTCTGCCCCACGTTGGTCAAGCGCAGGGCACTGCTGGGCTGTCTTTTCTGCCTTAAAAGGAGGGGGAGCATTAGGGCACTCGATGGCACGGGGGTGTCAGGGCTACCCACATCCTTGGAATTTGAGGGGAGAAAGGGGATACCTTGTCCAGGATAAGTTCTCGGAAAATGTAATCCGACACACCACCCCAGATAGCAACGATATCTGGAAGGCAAGCGAGAGATAACCGTGCTCTAAGTCAGCAAGCTCACAATCATCCTGCTCGCTCCTAACCAGGGAGGCAGTGGCTGCAAAGGGAATGAGCGAGCCTCGCCTCCTCCGGCGCCCTCCCACATCAAAAGCACCCGAGGCGGGGGCTGCAGAGCCAACATTTTGCGTGGCGTTATGCTATCAGCCTCATTCTCAGCCCAGGAGAGCTCCCAAAGGGAAACAGAGAGCTCCAAGTGCTCTTGAGATCCGCCTGTCAAAAGTACGAGCTTTCACTTTGCAGACCTGCCTTTCAGGCAGCCTCTCTCGAGTTGGGCCAGAGCTGCCGCACAGCTGAGCCATCTGGAAAGGAGACTCCTCTCCGTCCTGGGCAGCTCTCCAAGTGAGAGCCATTCCCTAGAGAAACTCGCCAACGGGCTCCCAGCCCGCAAGAGGATGCTGCTGTGCCCGCAGGAGTCCCATGGGCTCAGGGAATGCCGAGGTTTGTCCCTGGCAGGGGCCAGCTTCACCCATATTCGATGCCTGCCCGCACAGACTTGGCACTTCCACTGGGGCAACGCCAATTCTTCCTGCCAGCGGTGGCCAGTGCCTTCTCCAAGGCAACAGAACCCCGGAATGCTGGCTGCCAAACTGACAGCCAGGCCCGTGAGGGACAATCTCTCTCCGGGCTCCCTTTGCAGCTCCCAGTCCTGCCCAGACGTCCCCCACAGGCTCCAGGGTCTTCACAGCACCTCTTACACTTGCTCCTCTCTTCAAATAGAGACATGAAACGGCTCTGCAAGGCCTTACCATCAGTGGTGAGATCGCGCAGCGTTGGAAACATGCCAGGCTTCATGCCTTCCATCTTTCCACACCCTCTCTCCAGCTTAACACCAGCAGAAGGCGGGGGAAAAGGAACTTCCTCCTCTCCAATCTCCTTCTCCTTCTCCCCTTCTGCACTTCACCAAACGGCCCTCCACTGCTAGTGTACTGCCTCCCTTTGCCTTCTCCGTCTCTCGGAAAAGCAGCTCCTGAGGAGGAGAAAGGCAGCACAGAGAGCAGCAGCTAGCGCTGGGGATGCTGCAGGCCTCACAGTGAAGTGCGGGTGGGAGCCAGGGGCCCCGTGGGGAGAGGGGAGCTGTGGCTATGATGCGTGAGTGCCCCACTGTGACCCCAGGCCTTGTCACACCCGGAGGGGCTGCAGGGCCCTGACCGGCCTGCCAGATCATGCCCTACAATGGACATGGCGGTGGCACTGGCCCTTTGGGGGAGCTGCCCTCCTCCTGCTCTCCCTGCTGCCCAGGGGAGGGAATGAATAAAGAGGCCTGCACTGTTGGCTATACGCTCATGCGGCCAGTGGGAAGGAAGGGCTGATGCTGGCTGGTATTTCAGTAGGCCATGCGCGTGGAAATAGCACAGCCTGGCAAAGGAGCAGAGAGATTTCCCCTGTCAGCTTGAGGAAGGGTTACTTCCTCTTCCCACAGGGATTCTCAAAAACTTGGAAGCAAGTCTTATCGTGGTTGCCACCAGGTGGTGCCAAAGCCTGTGAAGACTCTCCAGTCGGACACGGGACAGTTTGCTTCTGCTCGTGCTGCCCAAATCTCCCGCCATGCTGAGGAGCGCTGAGAAGGCTGGGGTGGTGGTGGTGGGAGGGGTTCTTTTGGTGTGACATCGTTTGTGTTTTCTTAAGCAGTCCTCACAATCACACGGGAGGAGATCGAGGCTGAGGTTGTGATGGGAGGCTGAACACCAACTTTGACTGCAGATTGCTCCTTTTGTGCAAGCAGGCCACAAAACTCACTTGCAGCCTCCCACACTCCTGTCCTCTGGAGGACTTTTAGACCCACTCCTGATCCAGATCATGGCAACACAACAAGAGGGACCCCAACGATGCCTGGAAATAGCGCCCGCCTGTAACATAATCTGATGATTTACAGCTCTCTCGGGGTCACACTCCTCAGTCACACACGAGCCTTTGAAAAGCACCAGGTCTCTAGCCCCTGCAGTAGTAAGCACTCCTGCAGAAAGGAGAGTTTCCCCCTGGGACACGGCTGCAATGGAAGAATCAGGGCAGGGAGCAGTGTGTCCTGCCGAGCCAAGTTTTCCCCCCGTTTTCTGTCTCACCAAGTCCCTTCCGGTGTGGCTGTCCCCCTCAGGAAGCCAGGTAGGCACCCTTGCCCTGTGCTCACCAGTGCGCCTTGATCAAGAATGCACAGAGCTAGCCTGCAGCCTGAACCGTTGGCTCCAGAGGTAGTGCACGGGAGCTGAGAAGCTCGAAAGTCCCAGGCCGCCTTGCACAGAGACAGATCTGATGCCTGCCCTCACGGATGGCTTCCTAACAAGCTACATGATCAGCTCATGGATAAGGGAGAGCACAACGGATGCCACTAGGTGCTCATGGCTAGGCATCATTTCCCCTTTTCCTCCTCAGAGAAATCTCAGGGCAAAGTCGTTCCCCTCATGTTTCTTCGTCCTCTTCACTGCCCAGGCCCCCGGGACTGCTGATCTCTCCTGCACTGATACTGCTGAATGGGACTTGGGCATAAACCTGCTAAGTAACTTGCTTCAGGCAGCATCACTGCCACACGAGTGCTTCTTGCAGGAGAAAGTATTTTCACACGCACTGTCGAACTAAGTCCACCCCACACACGCACTCCCTCGCCAAGTCTTCTTTCCCCACTGGGAACAACAAGCAAGCCTCAAACAAACGGACGATGAAATCCACCAGAATTCCCCTGAAGGAGAGACAGACAGGAAAGGGGATACAACTCGGGGCGCTTCCTCAGTGAACACTTTACAATACCCTTTGAGCCTCCAAAGACTACAAATCCCCCCTAACCCTCGCAAACCCAAGCGGCCCCGCATCCAGAGGGGCTCCTGATGAAAGAGGCCGCGACAATGGAGAAGAAATGCTGACAGCGCCCAGCCCGATTGAAGGGAGAGAAAAGAGTCAGGGGGCCTTTAAACCCCTTCTGACCAGGAAGACAAAGTAGGTGGAAGCTTGCCAAGGAGAGCATTTCTCAGCCAAACTACAGCATTTCTGTGGTAGCCAGCCACAGTCGTTGCCCTGACTGCTTGTCTGGCTGCTCTTGGCTTTTCTCTTTCGGGGATCTCATGCACCAGTGTTAGCTGAGTGCCTACGCGCACTACCAACAATACTACACAACCCAACAGGTATAGAAACCAAAAGCTGCTTTCTAGCAGGGGTTCATCTGCTTCCCATTCCATGTGCAATGGAAGTGTGCTGCTTCGATGGAGATGCTCCCCTGTGTTTATTAGTCTGGCATTAGAATGGTAGAGACTGGTGAGCAAATGGGATTTCTCTGCCCTTACCATTCCTCAAAGCATCTTCCGAGAGCCCAGCACCACCTGCTCTTTCATAAGGGGGTTAGGGTTAAGGCAGAGGTGCCTACAGGTGGCCAACCTGACAACGTGTGGGAAAGAAGGCCTCGCACCACACCGCTCTATGAGCACTTCTCACATTCTGAGGACTGCACGTGCTGGACTGTTTACCACCATACCAGACAGCTGGTTTCCAGAAAGTGTCATTTCACTTACACAGCACAAATGAATGCCTTGAAAGCAGCCATGACAAGCCCTTTCTGCATCAGCACTCAGGCGTTTGGAGGGCAGAGCCAGGGGCAGTAGAAGCATGGTGCTGCCTCCCTCCATGCCCTCCAGCAAGCTAACACCACTCCTGTTCCTGTCCCCTAATGACCTTGGTGGCTGTCCTCTCTCCTTGCTGCACGTGATTACCTTGGTCAGGCTTTACATGCAGCAGGGGAGTCAGTGGCACCGTGGTCAGTGGGGCGGGAGCAACGGTGCTGGCAGAGTTGGCTTCTGTGTGTCTGCGTGCTCCAAGTGCTCCAGGAAGGGCAGCGCCCTACCTGCCTGGGGCAGACCTCCGCGTGGGCGTAGAGCCAAGAGACTGGGCACTGCTCACTGCCTCCTGGGCTTCAGAGGGGGCTGCTCGCTCTGCAGACAATACGTGCGTGTGGGAAAATGTGGAGTGGTTTCCAGGTGCTGAAGGGGGTCCCATGCCCCTGGAGGACGGGGCTTGGGAAAGAAGAGGCGGAAAGTGTGTGTCGGGGTGGTCTCAGGCCTCCCGTCAAGGCCCCTGGTGGCCCTTTGCCCTGGCTGGTGGTGTCAGAGCCAGAGCGCCGATCGTGCTGAAGACAGCCGCAGTGGCCCGGGCCATGAGCACGTCCTCTCCGGCAGCCCCCATCCCTATGGCAGCATCAGCTGAGGGAGTGCTGCTGGGGAGCCCGGGGAGGGGAGGAAGCAGTCTCCAAAGCCTCCTGCCTGGGGACTTGGTGAGGAGAGTTGCAGCAGTGGCTGCAGCAGTCAGCTGTGCGTGCCTCTGGGGCTGTCTGCCGGCATGGAAGAGCCTGGCCGGGTGCAGCAGAGAGATGGTGGGGCTGCCATTTGTACGTGCTCATTTGCCCGCTGAGACAAGTGCCCAGGCCTCAGCAGGAGAGGTCTGAAGGGGACAACCAGGTGCAGGTGAGGGAAGAAGGAGGTCATCCCTTGGGTCAGCTGTCTGCTGGAAAGCTTCCCGCTCACAGGCGGGAAATGGTTGGACAGAAAAGGCCAGTGTGTAACGTGGTGCTTTTAAGAAGCCTGATTATGGTTTAGCTAGCCCCCTCTGAGCCTTCCAGCTCCCAGGTGGTTTCAGCCTTCTCCACTCTCACCATTGCGCTCCTGCTCTCCTGTGGAAGTGGCACTGTGACGGCCAGGCAGGGAAGTGAGTCTGTGGCAGAGGGAAGAAACCGCTGCCTTTCTTTCTGCAACAGCAGCACTTGAAGCACTGAAAACACAGGGAGGGAGCAGGTGGGGGCCTGAGTACACCTGGAGGTGCCTAGCAGACATTGCTCTGAGGGCAATGGAGGATAATAGTGGGGGGCATGTGTATATATATATATATATATAAAATGCATACATATGTGGATAAATGTATGCTTTTATCTATGTGCCCTCCCTTGTACATATATACTCCTATCAGTCATATGTCTATAAGAAAGAGAATAAAAGGAGGTATCTCTGCCTTATTTATCCGTGTTCAGGTGCGTGCATGCGTACGGCGGGAGGTACACTTAGAGATGTTTCTGTGGGGCCTTGACATAGTTCCGAGAGAAGCCTTTCTCTTCAGCCTGGCAGCACGCTAATGGCCCCTGAGGCCAGGATGCCCTCCCTCAGCCTAGGTTCTGTCCCAGAAGTGCCTGGTCCCCCAGTGACCTCCAAACTCCTTGCTGCCCCTGGCTGGGCAAGCCAGTGAGCACCAGGCAAGAGCAATGCCCTTCAGCTGGAAAGCTGGCTAACTCATCTCTCGCAAGCAGGCAGCACTTGAATGGGAAAGGACAAAGGCTCACAGGCGCTTTCTTTGAATGCCGCTTCCCGTTTATATTGCTTTCCGCCTCTCTTGCCATCTCTTTCTTTCTTCCTTTTCTTTCCTTTGTATATCTGCAGCCACAGAAGCCCAGAAGATTCTTTGCTCCTCCTGCAGGCAGTGGAAACACATTTCCTGCAGGGCCACACAAAGGCAAGAGTATGCAGGATTAGTCTCAGCTTTTTTTCTTTCTCCTTTTTTCTTTCTTTTTCTTTTTCAGACGAGTAGCTAGTGCTCGCTCTCGCTTCTGCCCCTTCTCTTCGTGCCTTTCTGTCCACAGCGTTTTGTTCTCAAGGCACAACTGAGAGGCCCTTCTGCATTGACCGGAGTTCGAAACCATCAGGGCGCTACAAGGAAACTGCACATTTGCTATCCCCCAAAAGCCTTGCAATTAACCATTCTGGGATGAACAATGCCCCAAGAAGGAGCTGTAAAGTGTTTTGTGAGACTCTAGGCATGAAGAGTACTCTGTAAAAACGTGGAGCAGCTGGCATCTTTGAAAGTAAGAGCCAAAAGAAGTAACCGCATGTTACTATGAACACATAGGAAGGGCTCCCTGCTCAATACCCGTTCAAGTGTGTTCGTGCAGCTGTCTGCAGTCAGACACAAGAATCGTACCAATCCGTACAGTGTACCTGTCCTGCTGTCAGACATCCTTCACACACAGGGTGTGCTGCCTGGCGCTGGGCTTCACGGGTTTCCTGCCCTCGGCAGCCGCTGGGATATGGTGGCAATCTGCAAGTACGCAAAGAGATGCGTTCACGTGTGTGCGGGATAAGTTTGTTGTCCCCCTTGTGCTCAAAAGCTGCACGCCTGCTTCCGCAGCAGGAGGTGCTTCTGCAGGAGTGCCTTCCTGGGCTTGATAAACCAAAAGAGGAAGGCAAAACCCTGAGCTGTAACCCTCAGATGTGCCCCAATACTCCGCAAGCATGGTGCAGGGAGCTCAGGCCTGGGCCCCCTCTCTGTAAGAGAGAGCAAGAATAGGAGCAGTGTCATTGCTCCCACAAGTGCCCTCTTGGGAAGCTATCTGGAGAGCATTTTGACTTCTCCCCTTGTCATGAAATGCTTATAGATCTTGAAGACGGCTCCTGTGAATCAAAAGGATCAAGGTCCTTTAAATGCAGAAGGAATGAGGCAAAGATGCTAAGCCTCGTGAATGGTTACTTGCACTTAGTTCCCAAAGAGATGTGTGCACTGGAAGCACCGTCCCCCGAAAAGCGAGCTCAACATGGGAGTCTCGTAACAACCTGTGACACCCTTCCTCCCCAACAAGAGAAGGCAGCTATGCGCACCACTTGGCACAGCTGCTAGAGACCTTCCCGAGTGCATGCAGACCCTGTGTGCCGGGGAAACCTCTCCCTCGCACAGGACAAGAACACAGGGCCACCCCACCGCACTTCTCCAAGAGTCTCACCTGACAGAAGGCACTGCTCTGCTGGCCACCTCCCCTGCTTCTTCCTTGAGGCTGGGCAGCACATGAACTTGGGACCGCTTTTGAAGACGAAGCCTCTTTAGCGTAAGGAGGCACTTTGCGGGGCTCCCTGAAAGCAGGAATCGGGAGAAACTGCCCACTGGGTAGCTGAAGGCACTAGTACAATGCTCCCCCCACCGCCAAGGCCCTCTCTGCCCCACACCCAGATGCCCCAGCATCTCCTTGACCACCACGTGCGCTCGCCCCCTAGGGACCTTCGTGGCCACGTTCCCTTCTTCCTGGGGCTTACTACCTTGGGCGGGTGTAGCATGGAGGATGGTAGATCTGGAGCCGGCTCTTTTAGGTGCCATCTCAAGCTCAGACCTGGAAGGAAGAAGCAGATAAAGATGGGCCAGCACCAGAAGCAGGGGCAGATGGAGAGTCTCATGGAAACGTGCTGTGCCCTTGCCTGCCCTGCAGCAGGAAAGCACAGGTCACTGTGACAAGAGCTCTCGAGCTCAGCGAGACTCAGTGTCCAAGGGAAGCATCTCTGCCCACGCACAAGTACAGGCTTGCGCAAGGCTCTCACCTCACAGGAGACTCGTCTCGATAGGCACTCTTCCTCATTTCTTCCTGCACAGTCTTAGCTCTAGCCGCCAACTTCTGAGGCGTTATCCTCCTTCGAGCAAGGAGTCGCTTGCAGGCAGGGGTTAGAGGAAGGCTCCCTGACAGGGTGAAATGAGAAAACTCTTCAGAGAGCGGGGCCGCCTTGGATCAGGGTCCTCAGGTTCCTGTCCAGCCAAGGGTGAAGTATCGCCGAGGATGGCCATTCCAGGGCCTCTCCTGGCAACCTGGTCTGAAGTTTGCATGCCCTCCCCGTGAATGGTTTTGGCTTTGGGCGCTTCTCCTCCAGCAACCTCTCCCTCTTGCCTCTCGACCCCTCCCTGGGTACCCCTGAGAAAGCTCTGACTCTGTCTTCCCTGTAACCAACCAGTGGGTGTGAGTAAGGGGGTGTGAGGAGGAGTCAAAGCAAGCCATACAGGCAGCCTGCCTTAGCCTTCCCTTTGCCACAGGGAACAAACCTAGTGCCTGTAGTGTCTCCCAGTAAGTCGGGCACTTCCTCGTGGCCATGTTTGTGGCCATACTCTCCCTTTCTGCCATCCTCTTCACGTGGGAGGACTTTGGGAGAAGAGAGGAACTTTTTAAAGGTGGTCTTCTGGGGGTTGTCCAAAGGCTTGACCTGGAAGCAAGGAGACAGAGGTGAGTATGGCATGACAGAGACACAAGCTGCTGCTAAAAGCTTGCGGTGCAGCAAGAAAGCAGGGGCCGTGGTGGCAGGGGGTAACAACATTCGGAGTCCACAAGAACATTGTGTCCCAGCACCACATCCCCCTCCCACAAGTAGTAGAGCACACTATCCGCCCAGTCGCCTTCTCCAAAGCGCTCACCTCGCGGGAGACTCGCTCTTCTCCCTCCCTTTGGCCGGCACAGTGAGCCCACTGATGCTCCGGGAAGAATGGCTCTGTTGGCGACACAAGCGCTTCCCCGGAAGATTCCCTGGAAGAGGGACAGCGGTGAGCAAATCAGTTGTACCTGTCCCTGCATTGCATTTGCGTCTTGGCTAGAATTCCCGAGCAAGAAGGACAAAGCGAAAGCCTGCAAACTGCTACGGAAAGTCGGGTCGGGTCTTACATTACCTTTCTTTGCATTGTCATCACCAGCCTCTTCCTGCATGTTCCTTTTGGGGCTGGGGCTAAGCGGTGCACGGGCCACTCCAGTTGCTGGAGGTCTTGGAAAGAGCTTGCCTTCGGACCTGGAACCCAGAAGAAGGGACAAATGATCCTGACAGGAGAATTTCACCTGGAAGAGCTACCTGCCTGCCGTGCAGCAAGAACAGAGAGGCCCTGGTGGGAAAGGGTAACAATCTTCCGGGTCCGGAAGAAGATTGTGTCCCAGTGACACATCTCCCTCCACAAGTACCAGAGCACAGGATCAGCCCAATCCCCTTCTCCAAGGCACCCACCTCACAGGAGACTTGCTCTTTGTCCCTGCTTTTGCCAGCGCTGGGAGCCCACTTGTGCCCCGGGAAGAATGGCTCTGATGAGGAAGCTGGCCCTTCCCAGGAAGACTCCCTGCAAGGCGAGCAGTGAGAGTACATCAGCTCTATTGGTCCCTGCACTGCACTTGCGTCTCGGCTAGAATTCCTGAGCAAGAAGAAGAAAGCAAAGGCCTACAAACCTTCACAAATTCTCCCCTGGGTTTTCGCGTTACCTTTGTTTGTATTGTCACGGCCCAGCTCTTCTTCCACATTGCTTGTTGGGCTGGGGCAAAGCGGTGCACGGGCCACTCTAGTTGGTGGAGGTCTTGGAAAGAGCTTGCGTTCAGACCTGGAACAAAGAGGAAGAGGCAAATGAGCCTGACAGGAGAGTCTCACCAAAGCCCGATACCTGCTAGCCACGCAGCAAGAACAGAGAGGCCCTGGTGGCAGGGAGCCACAATCTCTCGGGGTGATGAAGAACATTGTTTCTCAGCACCACATTCCCCTCCCCAAAGTACCAGAGCAAACAATCCACCCAGCTGCCTTCTCCGAGGCTCTCACCTCACAGGAGACTTGCTCTCCTCCCTCCCTTTGGCCGGCACAGTGAGCCCACTCATGCTCCGGGAAGAATGACTCTGTTGGGGAAACTGGCGCGTCCCAGGAAGATTCCCTGCAAGGGCAACAGGAGAGAGCTCCTCAGATCAGAAGCCCATGGTCAGCTTGAACTAAAACGCCGTTCCGATCTGATCCAGCCTCTTAGAAAATGGCAGCAGCAAGCCGCATTCCATCCACGCCATGCTTCTGAAGAGGTCTTTGGGCTCTTTTATCCTCCGTGGCTAGGGCAGCTGCCTTGTTGCCTCTGAACGTCCACAGCCGAGCCTTATTCCCTGGGGCATCACCCTTTGCCTGCTTTTCCCAGTCCCTGTGCTTCACAGGGTGGATAGCAGGGACCTTTCCAGGAGCTGACATAGTCTCTTTTAGGGGAATACCTTCACACCAGAGGAGCACGTTTTGGCATGTCTGTATCACTCTCATACAGACAATCTTGCTAGCCGCCTATTCAGTCCGAGCCCCCTCTTCTCATGGAAAGAGTACAACCAGTTTTCCCGACATGGGGTCAACCCCTGCCATAGCTGATGACTCAAGGTAGAATTAGTCCCCCAGAAGGCTGATGAGACCTGCCTACAGGTTTCCTCTTCTCCACCGCAAAGCAAAGGGCAGTTTGCAATGTCTGTGACTGTGAGGGAAGAGAGTCCGGCGGGAAGTGTCCTCCGGCCCTGCCAACTGCAGTTTGCAGTGCTGGGCTGTTCTCTGAGCTTGATTTGTAGGGTGCTTGTAGGGAGATTTGTCATGATGGGTAGGTAGTCTTGCCACAGTCTGCTTGTCCCCTGCAGTGCATTCACGAGGTGTCTCAAATCGCATAGCAAGAAGGCCAGGATGAAAGTGTAGAAAGCGTGCTCATGTGCCTGCTCTTACGTTACCTTGTTTGTTACCGTGACCATCGGTCTCTTCTTCCGCAGCCTCTTCTGCTCTGGGCTTTACGGACACGGTGGCCAATTTTGTGCCTCTTCTCTTTGGGGGTAGGTGGAGCTCGAACCTGGAAACAAGCGGACAACATCAGTTTGAACACAGGCCTCCAGGTCCCTTTGTAGCTTGCGCTAGCAAGGCCGCTGTGTAGGTGTCCCAGGGCTGTTGGGAAGGCCATAGTTTTCCAAAGCAGAATATGCAATGTCTGGGGGGGGCTATATTCAGAACGCGAGTTATACAGGAAAGAATTCCCGTGCCTGGAGGGGCAGGAGCATCTTTGTTAGTAAGCTCAGGGGCTTTGGGGGGCCTTACTGTGAGAAAGCGTATTCGAACACCAGTGCGCTCTCTTGTGCTGTTAGCCCAGCTCTCGCCTGGGGCTCATAAAGTTTGTGGAGAACCATCTGGTTTTCCTCCCAGTTGCCACGGTGAAACTAAATTCTAATCTCGCCCTTGAGTTCACTTGCAGACCCTCCCTGAGTAACGCCATGTCATTGCGACTGGGAAGCGTAGTGTCAGTCGCCTAGGTCCCTAACGGAACTTCCTAGCAGCACTGGATTCCCTTTGCACGCATCTCCGCAGAGACCCACGGGAGGTTTTGCTGAGAAATCCCTCGTCCTGTACACTTTTGGCCCAAGACAAAGGCTTTCTGGTAACTTTTATTTACTGGAGTCCTCCAAGAGATGTGGTCCGCCCAAGTCACAAGCAGATGACTTGGATGGACCTGCTCTTTGAGCCACCTGCTAAGAGAGCAATGGGCTGAAGCTGTGTGGGAAAGGTTGCCTTAGCTCCTCTCCGTGTCACAGGCTTGGAGTTACGGGGGAACCGTTCCTTAGAAAGCACTGGTTGTGAATGACTTCACAAGTAGACAAGCCTTGGAAATGTGCTGCTACCATTCTGGAGCCGAGAAGCTGCCAGCTTGGTCAGCCAGGGGCTACAGAAAGCAACCTACTCACCTTGGAAGCAGGAAGACACCAACGGAACGCATGTCAAAGACGGTGGCTTCGCTGCTTCGTATGACCGAATCCCTTGCCCAGGGGGTCTGCAACAGTGGCAGAGACGGATCACCACGTTTTATTCACACAAAGGGTCTCTAAGGCATGGCTTTCTGGAAGGTGTGTGTGGGAAGAGCAAGGGAAGCACCATGGGATAGAGAGCAACTCCGATCTTTGTCTGACCCAAGACACCTCTTCTATGTTGCAAAGAGCACCAAATGCTGGAGAGTAAATCTGCAGAGAGCTGTCAATAGTGCAGAACATGCTGAGGCCGTGGGGCTCCTTGGGTCCTGGCAGGCCAGCGGTGATCAGATCAATGGAGCTTTGGCCGGGTTGGGAAGGAACTGCAAGGAGCACCGCGGAAACGCCCCAACTTACACAGAGAAGAGATTCCAGCAGGTACCCCGTCCTATCCACGCTCTGAAGAAAGTCCTCGTAAAACCTCATTTTCACTTTCTTTTCTCTGATAACCAGGATGCCAATGTTGTTGAAAACCAAGTCAGCATCCTTCCCGTTGGCTAAGACCCGAGAGAAGAAACGCAGCGTCTCTCGGATACAGGCTTCCACCGTGTGCTGAGGGTACCGGGTGGCCAAGGTTATCAGAGCAGAGTTGAGCGGAACAGTTTGCATAAAACCTAGGGAAGAGCAGAAGAGGGTTGCAGGACAAGTCGGGCAGAATGGGGCCAGTTCCCTGTACAAGGTGGACGGCCTGAGAGAGCCGCAGCTGCCCCTATGTGGCTAAAGCCGTTCCAAGGCACGTAGCCTAAGTTTGTGCTACTTGGTGGCTATTTGGTTTTCAGGAGCTGAAGTTGTTCTCAGGAGCTTCTCAGGGACCTCTGTACATCGACCAGCCGTGGCCAGAGCCCAGGCAGTGCATGCTCCACATACGCTGCAGGGCAAAGCAAAGGGTTGGATCGGTCTGCTTACCAGAAATATCATTGCAGACAGGTCTGAGCCCTAATGACTGTGCATAGGAGGCAGACAGACAAAACACAGGCCTCCGAACAGTCAAAGGGGCACGGTTTTTCATGTAGAGGTCCTGGTCCAGAAGGCAGAATGTCCCGATTTCCATTCTGACAGCCTGAGAAGAGAAGAGAAGAGAAGAGAAGAGAAGAGAAGAGAAGAGAAGAGAAGAGAAGAGAAGGGCAGGAAGAAAGCATCTTTGTTTAGGCAGGCAAAGTGACTGATGGCTTGTCAGAGCATGGCCCTGGTGCTTGGTGCCTTGCCCACTCCAGACGCACAAAGGGTCTCTCAGCTTGGGAGAGCTTTGGGGAAGATGTGGAGTCTGGTGCTCTCTTGCCTCTGCCCGCTCTAACAGACAGCGGGCGAAGCAGAAGCAGAGCAACTTCCCTATGCTAGCTCAGCTCCACGGGTGTCCTACAATGGGACAGGCCCCGCAAAGTGTCCAAGGCTGTCTGGGCTTGCTCCTTCCACTCTGGCCGTGGGGCCTCGAGGAGCCGCAGAAAGTGCACAGCTCTTTCTTCTGCTAGAGCTGGGCTTTTTCCTTTCTCCCAAGTGAGAGAGAAGCTGCTCTGCCCCACGTTGGTCAAGCGCAGGGCACTGCTGGGCTGTCCTTTCTGCCTTAAAAGGAGGGGGAGCATTAGGGCACTCGATGGCACGGGGGTGTCAGGGCTACCCACATCCTTGGAATTTGAGGGGAGAAACTTATCCTTGTCCAGGATAAGTTCTCGGAAAATGTAATCCGACACACCACCCCAGATAGCAACGATATCTGGAAGGCAAGTGAGAGATAACCGTGCTCTAAGTCAGCAAGCTCACAATCATCCTGCTCGCTCCTAACCAGGGAGGCAGTGGCTGCAAAGGGAATGAGCGAGCCTCGCCTCCTCCGGCGCCCTCCCACATCAAAAGCACCCGAGGCGGGGGCTGCAGAGCCAACATTTTGCGTGGCGTTATGCTATCAGCCTCATTCTCAGCCCAGGAGAGCTCCCAAAGGGAAACAGAGAGCTCCAAGTGCTCTTGAGATCCGCCTGTCAAAAGTACGAGGTTTCACTTTGCAGACCTGCCTTTCAGGCAGCCTCTCTCGAGTTGGGCCAGAGCTGCCGCACAGCTGAGCCATCTGGAAAGGAGACTCCTCTCCGTCCTGGGCAGCTCTCCAAGTGAGAGCCATTCCCTAGGGAAACTCGCCAACGGGCTCCCAGCCCGCAAGAGGATGCTGCTGTGCCCGCAGGAGTCCCATGGGCTCAGGGAATGCCGAGGTTTGTCCCTGGCAGGGGCCAGCTTCACCCATATTCGATGCCTGCCCGCACAGACTTGGCACTTCCACTGGGGCAACGCCAATTCTTCCTGCCAGCGGTGGCCAGTGCCTTCTCCAAGGCAACAGAACCCCGGAATGCTGGCTGCCAAACTGACACCCAGGCCCGTGAGGGACAATCTCTCTCCGGGCTCCCTTTGCAGCTCCCAGTCCTGCCCAGACGTCCCCCACAGGCTCCAGGGTCTTCACAGCACCTCTTACACTTGCTCCTCTCTTCAAATAGAGACATGAAACGGCTCTGCAAGGCCTTACCATCAGTGGTGAGATCGCGCAGCGTTGGAAACATGCCAGGCTTCATGCCTTCCATCTTTCCACACCCTCTCTCCAGCTTAACACCAGCAGAAGGCGGGGGAAAAGGAACTTCCTCCTCTCCAATCTCCTTCTCCTTCTCCCCTTCTGCACTTCACCAAACGGCCCTCCACTGCTAGTGTACTGCCTCCCTTTGCCTTCTCCGTCTCTCGGAAAAGCAGCTCCTGAGGAGGAGAAAGGCAGCACAGAGAGCAGCAGCTAGCGCTGGGGATGCTGCAGGCCTCACAGTGAAGTGCGGGTGGGAGCCAGGGGCCCCGTGGGGAGAGGGGAGCTGTGGCTATGATGCGTGAGTGCCCCACTGTGACCCCAGGCCTTGTCACACCCGGAGGGGCTGCAGGGCCCTGACCGGCCTGCCAGATCATGCCCTACAATGGACATGGCGGTGGCACTGGCCCTTTGGGGGAGCTGCCCTCCTCCTGCTCTCCCTGCTGCCCAGGGGAGGGAATGAATAAAGAGGCCTGCACTGTTGGCTATACACTCATGCGGCCAGTGGGAAGGAAGGGCTGATGCTGGCTGGTATTTCAGTAGGCCATGCGCGTGGAAATAGCACAGCCTGGCAAAGGAGCAGAGAGATTTCCCCTGTCAGCTTGAGGAAGGGTTACTTCCTCTTCCCACAGGGATTCTCAAAAACTTGGAAGCAAGTCTTATCGTGGTTGCCACCAGGTGGTGCCAAAGCCTGTGAAGACTCTCCAGTCGGACACGGGACAGTTTGCTTCTGCTCGTGCTGCCCAAATCTCCCGCCATGCTGAGGAGCGCTGAGAAGGCTGGGGTGGTGGTGGTGGGGGGGGTTCTTTTGGTGTGACATCGTTTGTGTTTTCTTAAGCAGTCCTCACAATCACACGGGAGGAGATCGAGGCTGAGGTTGTGATGGGAGGCTGAACACCAACTTTGACTGCAGATTGCTCCTTTTGTGCAAGCAGGCCACAAAACTCACTTGCAGCCTCCCACACTCCTGTCCTCTGGAGGACTTTTAGACCCACTCCTGATCCAGATCATGGCAACACAACAAGAGGGACCCCAACGATGCCTGGAAATAGCGCCCGCCTGTAACATAATCTGATGATTTACAGCTCTCTCGGGGTCACACTCCTCAGTCACACACGAGCCTTTGAAAAGCACCAGGTCTCTAGCCCCTGCAGTAGTAAGCACTCCTGCAGAAAGGAGAGTTTCCCCCTGGGACACGGCTGCAATGGAAGAATCAGGGCAGGGAACAGTGTGTCCTGCCGAGCCAAGTTTTCCCCCCGTTTTCTGTCTCACCAAGTCCCTTCCGGTGTGGCTGTCCCCCTCAGGAAGCCAGGTAGGCACCCTTGCCCTGTGCTCACCAGTGCGCCTTGATCAAGAATGCACAGAGCTAGCCTGCAGCCTGAACCGTTGGCTCCAGAGGTAGTGCACGGGAGCTGAGAAGCTCAAAAGTCCCAGGCCGCCTTGCACAGAGACAGATCTGATGCCTGCCCTCACGGATGGCTTCCTAACAAGCTACATGATCAGCTCATGGATAAGGGAGAGCACAACGGATGCCACTAGGTGCTCATGGCTAGGCATCATTTCCCCTTTTCCTCCTCAGAGAAATCTCAGGGCAAAGTCGTTCCCCTCATGTTTCTTCGTCCTCTTCACTGCCCAGGCCCCCGGGACTGCTGATCTCTCCTGCACTGACACTGCTGAATGGGACTTGGGCACAAACCTGCTAAGTAACTTGCTTCAGGCAGCATCACTGCCACACGAGTGCTTCTTGCAGGAGAAAGTATTTTCACACGCACTGTCGAACTAAGTCCACCCCACACACGCACTCCCTCGCCAAGTCTTCTTTCCCCACTGGGAACAACAAGCAAGCCTCAAACAAACGGACGATGAAATCCACCAGAATTCCCCTGAAGGAGAGACAGACAGGAAAGGGGATACAACTCGGGGCGCTTCCTCAGTGAACACTTTACAATACCCTTTGAGCCTCCAAAGACTACAAATCCCCCCTAACCCTCGCAAACCCAAGCGGCCCCGCATCCAGAGGGGCTCCTGATGAAAGAGGCCGCGACAATGGAGAAGAAATGCTGACAGCGCCCAGCCCGATTGAAGGGAGAGAAAAGAGTCAGGGGGCCTTTAAACCCCTTCTGACCAGGAAGAGAAAGTAGGTGGAAGCTTGCCAAGGAGAGCATTTCTCAGCCAAACTACAGCATTTCTGTGGTAGCCAGCCACAGTCGTTGCCCTGACTGCTTGTCTGGCTGCTCTTGGCTTTTCTCTTTCGGGGATCTCATGCACCAGTGTTAGCTGAGTGCCTACGCGCACTACCAACAATACTACACAACCCAACAGGTATAGAAACCAAAAGCTGCTTTCTAGCAGGGGTTCATCTGCTTCCCATTCCATGTGCAATGGAAGTGTGCTGCTTCGATGGAGATGCTCCCCTGTGTTTATTAGTCTGGCATTAGAATGGTTGAGACTGGCGAGCAAATGGGATTTCTCTGCCCTTACCATTCCTCAAAGCATCTTCCGAGAGCCCAGCACCACCTGCTCTTTCATAAGGGGGTTAGGGTTAAGGCAGAGGCGCCTACAGGTGGCCAACCTGACAACGTGTGGGAAAGAAGGCCTCGCACCACACCGCTCTATGAGCACTTCTCACATTCTGAGGACTGCACGTGCTGGACTGTTTACCACCATACCAGACAGCTGGTTTCCAGAAAGTGTCATTTCACTTACACAGCACAAATGAATGCCTTGAAAGCAGCCATGACAAGCCCTTTCTGCATCAGCACTCAGGCGTTTGGAGGGCAGAGCCAGGGGCAGTAGAAGCATGGTGCTGCCTCCCTCCATGCCCTCCAGCAAGCTAACACCACTCCTGTTCCTGTCCCCTAATGACCTTGGTGGCTGTCCTCTCTCCTTGCTGCACGTGATTACCTTGGTCAGGCTTTACATGCAGCAGGGGAGTCAGTGGCACCGTGGTCAGTGGGGCGGGAGCAACGGTGCTGGCAGAGTTGGCTTCTGTGTGTCTGCGTGCTCCAAGTGCTCCAGGAAGGGCAGCGCCCTACCTGCCTGGGGCAGACCTCCGCGTGGGCGTAGAGCCAAGAGACTGGGCACTGCTCACTGCCTCCTGGGCTTCGGAGGGGGCTGCTCGCTCTGCAGACAATACGTGCGTGTGGGAAAATGTGGAGTGGTTTCCAGGTGCTGAAGGGGGTCCCATGCCCCTGGAGGACGGGGCTTGGGAAAGAAGAGGCGGAAAGTGTGTGTTGGGGTGGTCTCAGGCCTCCCGTCAAGGCCCCTGGTGGCCCTTTGCCCTGGCTGGTGGTGTCAGAGCCAGAGCGCCGATCGTGCTGAAGACAGCCGCAGTGGCCCGGGCCATGAGCACGTCCTCTCCGGCAGCCCCCATCCCTATGGCAGCATCAGCTGAGGGAGTGCTGCTGGGGAGCCCGGGGAGGGGAGGAAGCAGTCTCCAAAGCCTCCTGCCTGGGGACTTGGTGAGGAGAGTTGCAGCAGTGGCTGCAGCAGTCAGCTGTGCGTGCCTCTGGGGCTGTCTGCCGGCATGGAAGAGCCTGGCCGGGTGCAGCAGAGAGATGGTGGGGCTGCCATTCGTACGTGCTCATTTGCCCGCTGAGACAAGTGCCCAGGCCTCAGCAGGAGAGGTCTGAAGGGGACAACCAGGTGCAGGTGAGGGAAGAAGGAGGTCATCCCTTGGGTCAGCTGTCTGCTGGAAAGCTTCCCGCTCACAGGCGGGAAATGGTTGGACAGAAAAGGCCAGTGTGTAACGTGGTGCTTTTAAGAAGCCTGATTATGGTTTAGCTAGCCCCCTCTGAGCCTTCCAGCTCCCAGGTGGTTTCAGCCTTCTCCACTCTCACCATTGCGCTCCTGCTCTCCTGTGGAAGTGGCACTGTGACGGCCAGGCAGGGAAGTGAGTCTGTGGCAGAGGGAAGAAACCGCTGCCTTTCTTTCTGCAACAGCAGCACTTGAAGCACTGAAAACACAGGGAGGGAGCAGGTGGGGGCCTGAGTACACCTGGAGGTGCCTAGCAGACATTGCTCTGAGGGCAATGGAGGATAATAGTGGGGGGCATGTGTATATATATATATATATATATATATATAATGCATACATATGTGGATAAATGTATGCTTTTATCTATGTGCCCTCCCTTGTACATATATACTCCTATCAGTCATATGTCTATAAGAAAGAGAATAAAAGGAGGTATCTCTGCCTTATTTATCCATGTTCAGGTGCGTGCATGCGTACGGCGGGAGGTACACTTAGAGATGTTTCTGTGGGGCCTTGACATAGTTCCGAGAGAAGCCTTTCTCTTCAGCCTGGCAGCACGCTAATGGCCCCGGAGGCCAGGATGCCCTCCCTCAGCCTAGGTTCTGTCCCAGAAGTGCCTGGTCCCCCAGTGACCTCCAAACTCCTTGCTGCCCCTGGCTGGGCATGCCAGTGAGCACCAGGCAAGAGCAATGCCCTTCAGCTGGAAAGCTGGCTAACTCATCTCTCGCAAGCAGGCAGCACTTGAATGGGAAAGGACAAAGGCTCACAGGCGCTTTCTTTGAATGCCGCTTCCCGTTTATATTGCTTTCCGCCTCTCTTGCCATCTCTTTCTTTCTTCCTTTTCTTTCCTTTGTATATCTGCAGCCACAGAAGCCCAGAAGATTCTTTGCTCCTCCTGCAGGCAGTGGAAGCACATTTCCTGCAGGGCCACACAAAGGCAAGAGTATGCAGAATTAGTCTCAGCTTTTTTTCTTTCTCCTTTTTTCTTTCTTTTTCTTTTTCACACAAGTAGCTAGTGCTCGCTCTCGCTTCTGCCCCTTCTCTTTGTGCCTTTCTGTCCACAGCGTTTTGTTCTCAAGGCACAACTGAGAGGCCCTTCTGCATTGACCGGAGTTCGAAACCATCAGGGCGCTACAAGGAAACTGCACATTTGCTATCCCCCAAAAGCCTTGCAATTAACCATTCTGGGATGAACAATGCCCCAAGAAGGAGCTGTAAAGTGTTTTGTGAGACTCTAGGCATGAAGAGTACTCTGTAAAAACGTGGAGCAGCTGGCATCTTTGAAAGTAAGAGCCAAAAGAAGTAACCGCATGTTACTATGAACACATAGGAAGGGCTCCCTGCTCAATACCCGTTCAAGTGTGTTCGTGCAGCTGTCTGCAGTCAGACACAAGAATCGTACCAATCCGTACAGTGTACCTGTCCTGCTGTCAGACATCCTTCACACACAGGGTGTGCTGCCTGGCGTTGGGCTTCACGGGTTTCCTGCCCTCGGCAGCCGCTGGGATATGGTGGCAATCTGCAAGTACGCAAAGAGATGCGTTCACGTGTGTGCGGGATAAGTTTGTTGTCCCCCTTGTGCTCAAAAGCTGCTTCCGCAGCAGGAGGTGCTTCTGCAGGAGTGCCTTCCTGGGCTTGATAAACCAAAAGAGGAAGGCAAAACCCTGAGCTGTAACCCTCAGATGTGCCCCAATACTCCGCAAGCATGGTGCAGGGAGCTCAGGCCTGGGCCCCCTCTCTGTAAGAGAGAGCAAGAATAGGAGCAGTGTCATTGCTCCCACAAGTGCCCTCTTGGGAAGCTATCTGGAGAGAGTTTTGACTTCTCCCCTTGTCATGAAATGCTTATAGATCTTGAAGACGGCTCCTGTGAATCAAAAGGATCAAGGTCCTTTAAATGCAGAAGGAATGAGGCAAAGATGCTAAGCCTCGTGAATGGTTACTTGCACTTAGTTCCCAAAGAGATGTGTGCACTGGAAGCACCGTCCCCCGAAAAGCGAGCTCAACATGGGAGTCTCGTAACAACCTGTGACACCCTTCCTCCCCAACAAGAGAAGGCAGCTATGCGCACCACTTGGCACAGCTGCTAGAGACCTTCCCGAGTGCATGCAGACCCTGTGTGCCGGGGAAACCTCTCCCTCGCACAGGACAAGAACACAGGGCCACCCCACCGCACTTCTCCAAGAGTCTCACCTGACAGAAGGCACTGCTCTGCTGGCCACCTCCCCTGCTTCTTCCTTGAGGCTGGGCAGCACATGAACTTGGGACCGCTTTTGAAGACGAAGCCTCTTTAGCGTAAGGAGGCACTTTGCGGGGCTCCCTGAAAGCAGGAATCGGGAGAAACTGCCCACTGGGTAGCTGAAGGCACTAGTACAATGCTCCCCCCACCGCCAAGGCCCTCTCTGCCCCACACCCAGATGCCCCAGCATCTCCTTGACCACCACGTGCGCTCGCCCCCTAGGGACCTTCGTGGCCACGTTCCCTTCTTCCTGGGGCTTACTACCTTGGGTGGGTGTAGCATGGAGGATGGTAGATCTGGAGCCGGCTCTTTTAGGTGCCATCTCAAGCTCAGACCTGGAAGGAAGAAGCAGATAAAGATGGGCCAGCACCAGAAGCAGGGGCAGATGGAGAGTCTCATGGAAACGTGCTGTGCCCTTGCCTGCCCTGCAGCAGGAAAGCACAGGTCACTGTGACAAGAGCTCTCGAGCTCAGCGAGACTCAGTGTCCAAGGGAAGCATCTCTGCCCACGCACAAGTACAGGCTTGCGCAAGGCTCTCACCTCACAGGAGACTCGTCTCGATAGGCACTCTTCCTCATTTCTTCCTGCACAGTCTTAGCTCTAGCCGCCAACTTCTGAGGCGTTATCCTCCTTCGAGCAAGGAGTCGCTTGCAGGCAGGGGTTAGAGGAAGGCTCCCTGACAGGGTGAAATGAGAAAACTCTTCAGAGAGCGGGGCCGCCTTGGATCAGGGTCCTCAGGTTCCTGTCCAGCCAAGGGTGAAGTATCGCTGAGGATGGCCATTCCAGGGCCTCTCCTGGCAACCTGGTCTGAAGTTTGCATGCCCTCCCCGTGAATGGTTTTGGCTTTGGGCGCTTCTCCTCCAGCAACCTCTCCCTCTTGCCTCTCGACCCCTCCCTGGGTACCCCTGAGAAAGCTCTGACTCTGTCTTCCCTGTAACCAACCAGTGGGTGTGAGTAAGGGGGTGTGAGGGGGAGTCAAAGCAAGCCATACAGGCAGCCTGCCTTAGCCTTCCCTTTGCCACAGGGAACAAACCTAGTGCCTGTAGTGTCTCCCAGTAAGTCGGGCACTTCCTCGTGGCCATGTTTGTGGCCGTACTCTCCCTTTCTGCCATCCTCTTCACGTGGGAGGACTTTGGGAGAAGAGAGGAACTTTTTAAAGGTGGTCTTCTGGGGGTTGTCCAAAGGCTTGACCTGGAAGCAAGGAGACAGAGGTGAGTATGGCATGACAGAGACACAAGCTGCTGCTAAAAGCTTGCGGTGCAGCAAGAAAGCAGGGGCCGTGGTGGCAGGGGGTAACAACATTCGGAGTCCACAAGAACATTGTGTCCCAGCACCACATCCCCCTCCCACAAGTAGTAGAGCACACTATCCGCCCAGTCGCCTTCTCCAAAGCGCTCACCTCGCGGGAGACTCGCTCTTCTCCCTCCCTTTGGCCGGCACAGTGAGCCCACTGATGCTCCGGGAAGAATGGCTCTGTTGGGGAAACTGGCGTTTCCCAGGAAGACTCCCTGCAAGGGGGACAGTGGGGAGTTCATCGGCTCTAGGAGGCCGTGCGTTGCCTTTGCATCGTGGCTAGAATTCCCAAGCAAGGAGAAGCAAGCAAAGGCCTACAAGCGTCTGGAAATTCTCCTCTGGGTTTTTACATTACCTTTGTTTGTATTGTCCTTGTCAAGCTGATCTTCCCTGTTCTTTTTTGGGCTGGGGCTGAGAGGTGCACGGTGCGCTGTAGCTGCTGGAGGTCTTGGGAAAAGGTTGCATTTGGACCTGGAAGCAAGAGGAAGGGAAAAATGAGCCAGACAGAAGTGCCTTAGCAAAACCCGCTACCTGCTTGCTGTTCAGCAAGAAAGCAGAAGCCACGGTGGGAGAAGGGTAACAACCTTTCCGAGTGCAGAAGAACATTGTGTCCCAGCAACACTGCCTGCCCACAAGTACCAGAGCACACTGTGTGCCCAGCTGCCTTCTGCAAAGCTCTCACCTCACAGGAGACTGGCTCTTCTGCCTCCCTTTGGCCGGCACAGGGACCCCACTTACGCTCCGGGAAGAATGGCTCTGTTGGCGACACAAGCGCTTCCCCGGAAGATTCCCTGGAAGAGGGACAGCGGTGAGCAAATCAGTTGTACCTGTCCCTGCATTGCATTTGCGTCTTGGCTAGAATTCCCGAGCAAGAAGGACAAAGCGAAAGCCTGCAAACTGCTACGGAAAGCCGGGTCGGGTCTTACATTACCTTTCTTTGCATTGTCATCACCAGCCTCTTCCTGCATGTTCCTTTTGGGGCTGGGGCTAAGCGGTGCACGGGCCACTCCAGTTGCTGGAGGTCTTGGAAAGAGCTTGCCTTCGGACCTGGAACCCAGAAGAAGGGACAAATGATCCTGACAGGAGAATTTCACCTGGAAGAGCTACCTGCCTGCCGTGCAGCAAGAACAGAGAGGCCCTGGTGGGAAAGGGTAACAATCTTCCGGGTCCGGAAGAAGATTGTGTCCCAGTGACACATCTCCCTCCACAAGTACCAGAGCACAGGATCAGCCCAATCCCCTTCTCCAAGGCACCCACCTCACAGGAGACTTGCTCTTTGTCCCTGCTTTTGCCAGCGCTGGGAGCCCACTTGTGCCCCGGGAAGAATGGCTCTGATGAGGAAGCTGGCCCTTCCCAGGAAGACTCCCTGCAAGGCGAGCAGTGAGAGTACATCAGCTCTAATGGTCCCTGCACTGCACTTGCGTCTCGGCTAGAATTCCTGAGCAAGAAGAAGAAAGCAAAGGCCTACAAACCTTCACAAATTCTCCCCTGGGTTTTCGCGTTACCTTTGTTTGTATTGTCACGGCCCAGCTCTTCTTCCACATTGCTTGTTGGGCTGGGGCAAAGCGGTGCACGGGCCACTCTAGTTGGTGGAGGTCTTGGAAAGAGCTTGCGTTCAGACCTGGAACAAAGAGGAAGAGGCAAATGAGCCTGACAGGAGAGTCTCACCAAAGCCCGATACCTGCTAGCCACGCAGCAAGAACAGAGAGGCCCTGGTGGCAGGGAGCCACAATCTCTCGGGGTGCTGAAGAACATTGTGTCTCAGCACCACATTCCCCTCCCCAAAGTACCAGAGCAAACAATCCACCCAGCTGCCTTCTCCGAGGCTCTCACCTCACAGGAGACTTGCTCTCCTCCCTCCCTTTGGCCGGCCCAGTGAGCCCACTCATGCTCCGGGAAGAATGGCTCTGTTGGGGAAACTGGCGCGTCCCAGGAAGATTCCCTGCAAGGGCAACAGGAGAGAGCTCCTCAGATCAGAAGCCCATGGTCAGCTTGAACTAAAACGCCGTTCCGATCTGATCCAGCCTCTTAGAAAATGGCAGCAGCAAGCCGCATTCCATCCACGCCATGCTTCTGAAGAGGTCTTTGGGCTCTTTTATCCTCCGTGGCTAGGGCAGCTGCCTTGTTGCCTCTGAACGTCCACAGCCGAGCCTTATTCCCTGGGGCATCACCCTTTGCCTGCTTTTCCCAGTCCCTGTGCTTCACAGGGTGGATAGCAGGGACCTTTCCAGGAGCTGACATAGTCTCTTTTAGGGGAATACCTTCACACCAGAGGAGCACGTTTTGGCATGTCTGTATCACTCTCATACAGACAATCTTGCTAGCCGCCTATTCAGTCCGAGCCCCCTCTTCTCATGGAAAGAGTACAACCAGTTTTCCCGACATGGGGTCAACCCCTGCCATAGCTGATGACTCAAGGTAGAATTAGTCCCCCAGAAGGCTGATGAGACCTGCCTACAGGTTTCCTCTTCTCCACCGCAAAGCAAAGGGCAGTTTGCAATGCCTGTGACTGTGAGGGAAGAGAGTCCGGCGGGAAGTGTCCTCCGGCCCTGCCAACTGCAGTTTGCAGTGCTGGGCTGTTCTCTGAGCTTGATTTGTAGGGTGCTTGTAGGGAGATTTGTCATGATGGGTAGGTAGTCTTGCTACAGTCTGCTTGTCCTAGCCCTTGCAGTGCATTCACGAGGTGTCTCAAATCGCATAGCAAGAAGGCCAGGATGAAAGTGTAGAAAGCGTGCTCATGTGCCTGCTCTTACGTTACCTTGTTTGTTACCGTGACCATCGGTCTCTTCTTCCGCAGCCTCTTCTGCTCTGGGCTTTACGGACATGGTGGCCAATTTTGTGCCTCTTCTCTTTGGGGGTAGGTGGAGCTCGAACCTGGAAACAAGCGGACAACATCAGTTTGAACACAGGCCTCCAGGTCCCTTTGTAGCTTGCGCTAGCAAGGCCGCTGCGTAGGTGTCCCAGGGCTGTTGGGAAGGCCATAGTTTTCCAAAGCAGAATATGCAATGTCTGGGGGGGCTATATTCAGAACGCGAGTTACACAGGAAAGAATTCCCGTGCCTGGAGGGGCAGGAGCATCTTGGTTAGTAAGCTCAGGGGCTTTGGGGGGCCTTACTGTGAGAAAGCGTATTCGAACACCAGTGCGCTCTCTTGTGCTGTTAGCCCAGCTCTCGCCTGGGGCTCATAAAGTTTGTGGAGAACCGTCTGGTTTTCCTCCCAGTTGCCACGGTGAAACTAAATTCTAATCTCGCCCTTGAGTTCACTTGCAGACCCTCCCTGAGTAACGCCATGTCATTGCGACTGGGAAGCGTAGTGTCAGTCGCCTAGGTCCCTAACGGAACTTCCTAGCAGCACTGGATTCCCTTTGCACGCATCTCCGCAGAGACCCACGGGAGGTTTTGCTGAGAAATCCCTCGTCCTGTACACTTTTGGCCCAAGACAAAGGCTTTCTGGTAACTTTTATTTACTGGAGTCCTCCAAGAGATGTGGTCCGCCCAAGTCACAAGCAGATGACTTGGATGGACCTGCTCTTTGAGCCACCTGCTAAGAGAGCAATGGGCTGAAGCTGTGTGGGAAAGGTTGCCTTAGCTCCTCTCCGTGTCACAGGCTTGGAGTTACGGGGGAACCGTTCCTTAGAAAGCACTGGTTGTGAATAACTTCACAAGTAGACAAGCCTTGGAAATGTGCTGCTACCATTCTGGAGCCGAGAAGCTGCCAGCTTGGTCAGCCAGGGGCTACAGAAAGCAACCTACTCACCTTGGAAGCAGGAAGACACCAACGGAACGCATGTCAAAGACGGTGGCTTCGCTGCTTCGTATGACCGAATCCCTTGCCCAGGGGGTCTGCAACAGTGGCAGAGACGGATCACCACGTTTTATTCACACAAAGGGTCTCTAAGGCATGGCTTTCTGGAAGGTGTGTGTGGGAAGAGCAAGGGAAGCACCATGGGATAGAGAGCAACTCCGATCTTTGTCTGACCCAAGACACCTCTTCTATGTTGCAAAGAGCACCAAATGCTGGAGAGTAAATCTGCAGAGAGCTGTCAATAGTGCAGAACATGCTGAGGCCGTGGGGCTCCTTGGGTCCTGGCAGGCCAGCGGTGATCAGATCAATGGAGCTTTGGTCGGGTTGGGAAGGAACTGCAAGGAGCACCGTGGAAACGCCCCAACTTACACAGAGAAGAGATTCCAGCAGGTACCCCGTCCTATCCACGCTCTGAAGAAAGTCCTCGTAAAACCTCATTTTCACTTTCTTTTCTCTGATAACCAGGATGCCAATGTTGTTGAAAACCAAGTCAGCATCCTTCCCGTTGGCTAAGACCCGAGAGAAGAAACGCAGCGTCTCTCGGATACAGGCTTCCACCGTGTGCTGAGGGTACCGGGTGGCCAAGGTTATCAGAGCAGAGTTGAGCGGAACAGTTTGCATAAAACCTAGGGAAGAGCAGAAGAGGGTTGCAGGACAAGTCGGGCAGAATGGGGCCAGTTCCCTGTACAAGGTGGACGGCCTGAGAGAGCCGCAGCTGCCCCTATGTGGCTAAAGCCGTTCCAAGGCACGTAGCCTAAGTTTGTGCTACTTGGTGGCTATTTGGTTTTCAGGAGCTGAAGTTGTTCTCAGGAGCTTCTCAGGGACCTCTGTACATCGACCAGCCGTGGCCAGAGCCCAGGCAGTGCATGCTCCACATACGCTGCAGGGCAAAGCAAAGGGTTGGATCGGTCTGCTTACCAGAAATATCATTGCAGACAGGTCTGAGCCCTAATGACTGTGCATAGGAGGCAGACAGACAAAACACAGGCCTCCGAACAGTCAAAGGGGCACGGTTTTTCATGTAGAGGTCCTGGTCCAGAAGGCAGAATGTCCCGATTTCCATTCTGACAGCCTGAGAAGAGAAGAGAAGAGAAGAGAAGAGAAGAGAAGAGAAGAGAAGAGAAGAGAAGAGAAGGGCAGGAAGAAAGCATCTTTGTTTAGGCAGGCAAAGTGACTGATGGCTTGTCAGAGCATGGCCCTGGTGCTTGGTGCCTTGCCCACTCCAGACGCACAAAGGGTCTCTCAGCTTGGGAGAGCTTTGGGGAAGATGTGGAGTCTGGTGCTCTCTTGCCTCTGCCCGCTCTAACAGACAGCGGGCGAAGCAGAAGCAGAGCAACTTCCCTATGCTAGCTCAGCTCCACGGGTGTCCTACAATGGGACAGGCCCCGCAAAGTGTCCAAGGCTGTCTGGGCTTGCTCCTTCCACTCTGGCCGTGGGGCCTCGAGGAGCCGCAGAAAGTGCACAGCCCTTTCTTCTGCTAGAGCTGGGCTTTTTCCTTTCTCCCAAGTGAGAGAGAAGCTGCTCTGCCCCACGTTGGTCAAGCGCAGGGCACTGCTGGGCTGTCCTTTCTGCCTTAAAAGGAGGGGGAGCATTAGGGCACTCGATGGCACGGGGGTGTCAGGGCTACCCACATCCTTGGAATTTGAGGGGAGAAAGGGGATACCTTGTCCAGGATAAGTTCTCGGAAAATGTAATCCGACACACCACCCCAGATAGCAACGATATCTGGAAGGCAAGCGAGAGATAACCGTGCTCTAAGTCAGCAAGCTCACAATCATCCTGCTCGCTCCTAACCAGGGAGGCAGTGGCTGCAAAGGGAATGAGCGAGCCTCGCCTCCTCCGGCGCCCTCCCACATCAAAAGCACCCGAGGCGGGGGCTGCAGAGCCAACATTTTGCGTGGCGTTATGCTATCAGCCTCATTCTCAGCCCAGGAGAGCTCCCAAAGGGAAACAGAGAGCTCCAAGTGCTCTTGAGATCCGCCTGTCAAAAGTACGAGGTTTCACTTTGCAGACCTGCCTTTCAGGCAGCCTCTCTCGAGTTGGGCCAGAGCTGCCGCACAGCTGAGCCATCTGGAAAGGAGACTCCTCTCCGTCCTGGGCAGCTCTCCAAGTGAGAGCCATTCCCTAGGGAAACTCGCCAACG
This sequence comes from Rhea pennata, assembly GCF_028389875.1. Taxonomy (NCBI): domain Eukaryota; kingdom Metazoa; phylum Chordata; class Aves; order Rheiformes; family Rheidae; genus Rhea; species Rhea pennata. The sequence goes on along the minus strand of NC_084685.1, from coordinate 533,256 downwards.
GGCTCCCAGCCCGCAAGAGGATGCTGCTGTGCCCGCAGGAGTCCCATGGGCTCAGGGAATGCCGAGGTTTGTCCCTGGCAGGGGCCAGCTTCACCCATATTCGATGCCTGCCCGCACAGACTTGGCACTTCCACTGGGGCAACGCCAATTCTTCCTGCCAGCGGTGGCCAGTGCCTTCTCCAAGGCAACAGAACCCCGGAATGCTGGCTGCCAAACTGACACCCAGGCCCGTGAGGGACAATCTCTCTCCGGGCTCCCTTTGCAGCTCCCAGTCCTGCCCAGACGTCCCCCACAGGCTCCAGGGTCTTCACAGCACCTCTTACACTTGCTCCTCTCTTCAAATAGAGACATGAAACGGCTCTGCAAGGCCTTACCATCAGTGGTGAGATCGCGCAGCGTTGGAAACATGCCAGGCTTCATGCCTTCCATCTTTCCACACCCTCTCTCCAGCTTAACACCAGCAGAAGGCGGGGGAAAAGGAACTTCCTCCTCTCCAATCTCCTTCTCCTTCTCCCCTTCTGCACTTCACCAAACGGCCCTCCACTGCTAGTGTACTGCCTCCCTTTGCCTTCTCCGTCTCTCGGAAAAGCAGCTCCTGAGGAGGAGAAAGGCAGCACAGAGAGCAGCAGCTAGCGCTGGGGATGCTGCAGGCCTCACAGTGAAGTGCGGGTGGGAGCCAGGGGCCCCGTGGGGAGAGGGGAGCTGTGGCTATGATGCGTGAGTGCCCCACTGTGACCCCAGGCCTTGTCACACCCGGAGGGGCTGCAGGGCCCTGACCGGCCTGCCAGATCATGCCCTACAATGGACATGGCGGTGGCACTGGCCCTTTGGGGGAGCTGCCCTCCTCCTGCTCTCCCTGCTGCCCAGGGGAGGGAATGAATAAAGAGGCCTGCACTGTTGGCTATACACTCATGCGGCCAGTGGGAAGGAAGGGCTGATGCTGGCTGGTATTTCAGTAGGCCATGCGCGTGGAAATAGCACAGCCTGGCAAAGGAGCAGAGAGATTTCCCCTGTCAGCTTGAGGAAGGGTTACTTCCTCTTCCCACAGGGATTCTCAAAAACTTGGAAGCAAGTCTTATCGTGGTTGCCACCAGGTGGTGCCAAAGCCTGTGAAGACTCTCCAGTCGGACACGGGACAGTTTGCTTCTGCTCGTGCTGCCCAAATCTCCCGCCATGCTGAGGAGCGCTGAGAAGGCTGGGGTGGTGGTGGTGGGGGGGGTTCTTTTGGTGTGACATCGTTTGTGTTTTCTTAAGCAGTCCTCACAATCACACGGGAGGAGATCGAGGCTGAGGTTGTGATGGGAGGCTGAACACCAACTTTGACTGCAGATTGCTCCTTTTGTGCAAGCAGGCCACAAAACTCACTTGCAGCCTCCCACACTCCTGTCCTCTGGAGGACTTTTAGACCCACTCCTGATCCAGATCATGGCAACACAACAAGAGGGACCCCAACGATGCCTGGAAATAGCGCCCGCCTGTAACATAATCTGATGATTTACAGCTCTCTCGGGGTCACACTCCTCAGTCACACACGAGCCTTTGAAAAGCACCAGGTCTCTAGCCCCTGCAGTAGTAAGCACTCCTGCAGAAAGGAGAGTTTCCCCCTGGGACACGGCTGCAATGGAAGAATCAGGGCAGGGAACAGTGTGTCCTGCCGAGCCAAGTTTTCCCCCCGTTTTCTGTCTCACCAAGTCCCTTCCGGTGTGGCTGTCCCCCTCAGGAAGCCAGGTAGGCACCCTTGCCCTGTGCTCACCAGTGCGCCTTGATCAAGAATGCACAGAGCTAGCCTGCAGCCTGAACCGTTGGCTCCAGAGGTAGTGCACGGGAGCTGAGAAGCTCAAAAGTCCCAGGCCGCCTTGCACAGAGACAGATCTGATGCCTGCCCTCACGGATGGCTTCCTAACAAGCTACATGATCAGCTCATGGATAAGGGAGAGCACAACGGATGCCACTAGGTGCTCATGGCTAGGCATCATTTCCCCTTTTCCTCCTCAGAGAAATCTCAGGGCAAAGTCGTTCCCCTCATGTTTCTTCGTCCTCTTCACTGCCCAGGCCCCCGGGACTGCTGATCTCTCCTGCACTGACACTGCTGAATGGGACTTGGGCACAAACCTGCTAAGTAACTTGCTTCAGGCAGCATCACTGCCACACGAGTGCTTCTTGCAGGAGAAAGTATTTTCACACGCACTGTCGAACTAAGTCCACCCCACACACGCACTCCCTCGCCAAGTCTTCTTTCCCCACTGGGAACAACAAGCAAGCCTCAAACAAACGGACGATGAAATCCACCAGAATTCCCCTGAAGGAGAGACAGACAGGAAAGGGGATACAACTCGGGGCGCTTCCTCAGTGAACACTTTACAATACCCTTTGAGCCTCCAAAGACTACAAATCCCCCCTAACCCTCGCAAACCCAAGCGGCCCCGCATCCAGAGGGGCTCCTGATGAAAGAGGCCGCGACAATGGAGAAGAAATGCTGACAGCGCCCAGCCCGATTGAAGGGAGAGAAAAGAGTCAGGGGGCCTTTAAACCCCTTCTGACCAGGAAGACAAAGTAGGTGGAAGCTTGCCAAGGAGAGCATTTCTCAGCCAAACTACAGCATTTCTGTGGTAGCCAGCCACAGTCGTTGCCCTGACTGCTTGTCTGGCTGCTCTTGGCTTTTCTCTTTCGGGGATCTCATGCACCAGTGTTAGCTGAGTGCCTACGCGCACTACCAACAATACTACACAACCCAACAGGTATAGAAACCAAAAGCTGCTTTCTAGCAGGGGTTCATCTGCTTCCCATTCCATGTGCAATGGAAGTGTGCTGCTTCGATGGAGATGCTCCCCTGTGTTTATTAGTCTGGCATTAGAATGGTTGAGACTGGCGAGCAAATGGGATTTCTCTGCCCTTACCATTCCTCAAAGCATCTTCCGAGAGCCCAGCACCACCTGCTCTTTCATAAGGGGGTTAGGGTTAAGGCAGAGGCGCCTACAGGTGGCCAACCTGACAACGTGTGGGAAAGAAGGCCTCGCACCACACCGCTCTATGAGCACTTCTCACATTCTGAGGACTGCACGTGCTGGACTGTTTACCACCATACCAGACAGCTGGTTTCCAGAAAGTGTCATTTCACTTACACAGCACAAATGAATGCCTTGAAAGCAGCCATGACAAGCCCTTTCTGCATCAGCACTCAGGCGTTTGGAGGGCAGAGCCAGGGGCAGTAGAAGCATGGTGCTGCCTCCCTCCATGCCCTCCAGCAAGCTAACACCACTCCTGTTCCTGTCCCCTAATGACCTTGGTGGCTGTCCTCTCTCCTTGCTGCACGTGATTACCTTGGTCAGGCTTTACATGCAGCAGGGGAGTCAGTGGCACCGTGGTCAGTGGGGCGGGAGCAACGGTGCTGGCAGAGTTGGCTTCTGTGTGTCTGCGTGCTCCAAGTGCTCCAGGAAGGGCAGCGCCCTACCTGCCTGGGGCAGACCTCCGCGTGGGCGTAGAGCCAAGAGACTGGGCACTGCTCACTGCCTCCTGGGCTTCGGAGGGGGCTGCTCGCTCTGCAGACAATACGTGCGTGTGGGAAAATGTGGAGTGGTTTCCAGGTGCTGAAGGGGGTCCCATGCCCCTGGAGGACGGGGCTTGGGAAAGAAGAGGCGGAAAGTGTGTGTTGGGGTGGTCTCAGGCCTCCCGTCAAGGCCCCTGGTGGCCCTTTGCCCTGGCTGGTGGTGTCAGAGCCAGAGCGCCGATCGTGCTGAAGACAGCCGCAGTGGCCCGGGCCATGAGCACGTCCTCTCCGGCAGCCCCCATCCCTATGGCAGCATCAGCTGAGGGAGTGCTGCTGGGGAGCCCGGGGAGGGGAGGAAGCAGTCTCCAAAGCCTCCTGCCTGGGGACTTGGTGAGGAGAGTTGCAGCAGTGGCTGCAGCAGTCAGCTGTGCGTGCCTCTGGGGCTGTCTGCCGGCATGGAAGAGCCTGGCCGGGTGCAGCAGAGAGATGGTGGGGCTGCCATTCGTACGTGCTCATTTGCCCGCTGAGACAAGTGCCCAGGCCTCAGCAGGAGAGGTCTGAAGGGGACAACCAGGTGCAGGTGAGGGAAGAAGGAGGTCATCCCTTGGGTCAGCTGTCTGCTGGAAAGCTTCCCGCTCACAGGCAGGAAATGGTTGGACAGAAAAGGCCAGTGTGTAACGTGGTGCTTTTAAGAAGCCTGATTATGGTTTAGCTAGCCCCCTCTGAGCCTTCCAGCTCCCAGGTGGTTTCAGCCTTCTCCACTCTCACCATTGCGCTCCTGCTCTCCTGTGGAAGTGGCACTGTGACGGCCAGGCAGGGAAGTGAGTCTGTGGCAGAGGGAAGAAACCGCTGCCTTTCTTTCTGCAACAGCAGCACTTGAAGCACTGAAAACACAGGGAGGGAGCAGGTGGGGGCCTGAGTACACCTGGAGGTGCCTAGCAGACATTGCTCTGAGGGCAATGGAGGATAATAGTGGGGGGCATGTGTATATATATATATATATATATATAATGCATACATATGTGGATAAATGTATGCTTTTATCTATGTGCCCTCCCTTGTACATATATACTCCTATCAGTCATATGTCTATAAGAAAGAGAATAAAAGGAGGTATCTCTGCCTTATTTATCCGTGTTCAGGTGCGTGCATTTGTACGGCGGGAGGTACACTTAGAGATGTTTCTGTGGGGCCTTGACATAGTTCCGAGAGAAGCCTTTCTCTTCAGCCTGGCAGCACGCTAATGGCCCCTGAGGCCAGGATGCCCTCCCTCAGCCTAGGTTCTGTCCCAGAAGTGCCTGGTCCCCCAGTGACCTCCAAACTCCTTGCTGCCCCTGGCTGGGCATGCCAGTGAGCACCAGGCAAGAGCAATGCCCTTCAGCTGGAAAGCTGGCTAACTCATCTCTCGCAAGCAGGCAGCACTTGAATGGGAAAGGACAAAGGCTCACAGGCGCTTTCTTTGAATGCCGCTTCCCGTTTATATTGCTTTCCGCCTCTCTTGCCATCTCTTTCTTTCTTCCTTTTCTTTCCTTTGTATATCTGCAGCCACAGAAGCCCAGAAGATTCTTTGCTCCTCCTGCAGGCAGTGGAAGCACATTTCCTGCAGGGCCACACAAAGGCAAGAGTATGCAGAATTAGTCTCAGCTTTTTTTCTTTCTCCTTTTTTCTTTCTTTTTCTTTTTCACACAAGTAGCTAGTGCTCGCTCTCGCTTCTGCCCCTTCTCTTCGTGCCTTTCTGTCCACAGCGTTTTGTTCTCAAGGCACAACTGAGAGGCCCTTCTGCATTGACCGGAGTTCGAAACCATCAGGGCGCTACAAGGAAACTGCACATTTGCTATCCCCCAAAAGCCTTGCAATTAACCATTCTGGGATGAACAATGCCCCAAGAAGGAGCTGTAAAGTGTTTTGTGAGACTCTAGGCATGAAGAGTACTCTGTAAAAACGTGGAGCAGCTGGCATCTTTGAAAGTAAGAGCCAAAAGAAGTAACCGCATGTTACTATGAACACATAGGAAGGGCTCCCTGCTCAATACCCGTTCAAGTGTGTTCGTGCAGCTGTCTGCAGTCAGACACAAGAATCGTACCAATCCGTACAGTGTACCTGTCCTGCTGTCAGACATCCTTCACACACAGGGTGTGCTGCCTGGCGTTGGGCTTCACGGGTTTCCTGCCCTCGGCAGCCGCTGGGATATGGTGGCAATCTGCAAGTACGCAAAGAGATGCGTTCACGTGTGTGCGGGATAAGTTTGTTGTCCCCCTTGTGCTCAAAAGCTGCTTCCGCAGCAGGAGGTGCTTCTGCAGGAGTGCCTTCCTGGGCTTGATAAACCAAAAGAGGAAGGCAAAACCCTGAGCTGTAACCCTCAGATGTGCCCCAATACTCCGCAAGCATGGTGCAGGGAGCTCAGGCCTGGGCCCCCTCTCTGTAAGAGAGAGCAAGAATAGGAGCAGTGTCATTGCTCCCACAAGTGCCCTCTTGGGAAGCTATCTGGAGAGAGTTTTGACTTCTCCCCTTGTCATGAAATGCTTATAGATCTTGAAGACGGCTCCTGTGAATCAAAAGGATCAAGGTCCTTTAAATGCAGAAGGAATGAGGCAAAGATGCTAAGCCTCGTGAATGGTTACTTGCACTTAGTTCCCAAAGAGATGTGTGCACTGGAAGCACCGTCCCCCGAAAAGCGAGCTCAACATGGGAGTCTCGTAACAACCTGTGACACCCTTCCTCCCCAACAAGAGAAGGCAGCTATGCGCACCACTTGGCACAGCTGCTAGAGACCTTCCCGAGTGCATGCAGACCCTGTGTGCCGGGGAAACCTCTCCCTCGCACAGGACAAGAACACAGGGCCACCCCACCGCACTTCTCCAAGAGTCTCACCTGACAGAAGGCACTGCTCTGCTGGCCACCTCCCCTGCTTCTTCCTTGAGGCTGGGCAGCACATGAACTTGGGACCGCTTTTGAAGACGAAGCCTCTTTAGCGTAAGGAGGCACTTTGCGGGGCTCCCTGAAAGCAGGAATCGGGAGAAACTGCCCACTGGGTAGCTGAAGGCACTAGTACAATGCTCCCCCCACCGCCAAGGCCCTCTCTGCCCCACACCCAGATGCCCCAGCATCTCCTTGACCACCACGTGCGCTCGCCCCCTAGGGACCTTCGTGGCCACGTTCCCTTCTTCCTGGGGCTTACTACCTTGGGTGGGTGTAGCATGGAGGATGGTAGATCTGGAGCCGGCTCTTTTAGGTGCCATCTCAAGCTCAGACCTGGAAGGAAGAAGCAGATAAAGATGGGCCAGCACCAGAAGCAGGGGCAGATGGAGAGTCTCATGGAAACGTGCTGTGCCCTTGCCTGCCCTGCAGCAGGAAAGCACAGGTCACTGTGACAAGAGCTCTCGAGCTCAGCGAGACTCAGTGTCCAAGGGAAGCATCTCTGCCCACGCACAAGTACAGGTTTGCGCAAGGCTCTCACCTCACAGGAGACTCGTCTCGATAGGCACTCTTCCTCATTTCTTCCTGCACAGTCTTAGCTCTAGCCGCCAACTTCTGAGGCGTTATCCTCCTTCGAGCAAGGAGTCGCTTGCAGGCAGGGGTTAGAGGAAGGCTCCCTGACAGGGTGAAATGAGAAAACTCTTCAGAGAGCGGGGCCGCCTTGGATCAGGGTCCTCAGGTTCCTGTCCAGCCAAGGGTGAAGTATCGCTGAGGATGGCCATTCCAGGGCCTCTCCTGGCAACCTGGTCTGAAGTTTGCATGCCCTCCCCGTGAATGGTTTTGGCTTTGGGCGCTTCTCCTCCAGCAACCTCTCCCTCTTGCCTCTCGACCCCTCCCTGGGTACCCCTGAGAAAGCTCTGACTCTGTCTTCCCTGTAACCAACCAGTGGGTGTGAGTAAGGGGGTGTGAGGGGGAGTCAAAGCAAGCCATACAGGCAGCCTGCCTTAGCCTTCCCTTTGCCACAGGGAACAAACCTAGTGCCTGTAGTGTCTCCCAGTAAGTCGGGCACTTCCTCGTGGCCATGTTTGTGGCCGTACTCTCCCTTTCTGCCATCCTCTTCACGTGGGAGGACTTTGGGAGAAGAGAGGAACTTTTTAAAGGTGGTCTTCTGGGGGTTGTCCAAAGGCTTGACCTGGAAGCAAGGAGACAGAGGTGAGTATGGCATGACAGAGACACAAGCTGCTGCTAAAAGCTTGCGGTGCAGCAAGAAAGCAGGGGCCGTGGTGGCAGGGGGTAACAACATTCGGAGTCCACAAGAACATTGTGTCCCAGCACCACATCCCCCTCCCACAAGTAGTAGAGCACACTATCCGCCCAGTCGCCTTCTCCAAAGCGCTCACCTCGCGGGAGACTCGCTCTTCTCCCTCCCTTTGGCCGGCACAGTGAGCCCACTGATGCTCCGGGAAGAATGGCTCTGTTGGGGAAACTGGCGTTTCCCAGGAAGACTCCCTGCAAGGGGGACAGTGGGGAGTTCATCGGCTCTAGGAGGCCGTGCGTTGCCTTTGCATCGTGGCTAGAATTCCCAAGCAAGGAGAAGCAAGCAAAGGCCTACAAGCGTCCGGAAATTCTCCTCTGGGTTTTTACATTACCTTTGTTTGTATTGTCCTTGTCAAGCTGATCTTCCCTGTTCTTTTTTGGGCTGGGGCTGAGAGGTGCACGGTGCGCTGTAGCTGCTGGAGGTCTTGGGAAAAGGTTGCATTTGGACCTGGAAGCAAGAGGAAGGGAAAAATGAGCCAGACAGAAGTGCCTTAGCAAAACCCGCTACCTGCTTGCTGTTCAGCAAGAAAGCAGAAGCCACGGTGGGAGAAGGGTAACAACCTTTCCGAGTGCAGAAGAACATTGTGTCCCAGCAACACTGCCTGCCCACAAGTACCAGAGCACACTGTGTGCCCAGCTGCCTTCTGCAAAGCTCTCACCTCACAGGAGACTGGCTCTTCTGCCTCCCTTTGGCCGGCACAGGGACCCCACTTACGCTCCGGGAAGAATGGCTCTGTTGGCGACACAAGCGCTTCCCCGGAAGATTCCCTGGAAGAGGGACAGCGGTGAGCAAATCAGTTGTACCTGTCCCTGCATTGCATTTGCGTCTTGGCTAGAATTCCCGAGCAAGAAGGACAAAGCGAAAGCCTGCAAACTGCTACGGAAAGCCGGGTCGGGTCTTACATTACCTTTCTTTGCATTGTCATCACCAGCCTCTTCCTGCATGTTCCTTTTGGGGCTGGGGCTAAGCGGTGCACGGGCCACTCCAGTTGCTGGAGGTCTTGGAAAGAGCTTGCCTTCGGACCTGGAACCCAGAAGAAGGGACAAATGATCCTGACAGGAGAATTTCACCTGGAAGAGCTACCTGCCTGCCGTGCAGCAAGAACAGAGAGGCCCTGGTGGGAAAGGGTAACAATCTTCCGGGTCCGGAAGAAGATTGTGTCCCAGTGACACATCTCCCTCCACAAGTACCAGAGCACAGGATCAGCCCAATCCCCTTCTCCAAGGCACCCACCTCACAGGAGACTTGCTCTTTGTCCCTGCTTTTGCCAGCGCTGGGAGCCCACTTGTGCCCCGGGAAGAATGGCTCTGATGAGGAAGCTGGCCCTTCCCAGGAAGACTCCCTGCAAGGCGAGCAGTGAGAGTACATCAGCTCTAATGGTCCCTGCACTGCACTTGCGTCTCGGCTAGAATTCCTGAGCAAGAAGAAGAAAGCAAAGGCCTACAAACCTTCACAAATTCTCCCCTGGGTTTTCGCGTTACCTTTGTTTGTATTGTCACGGCCCAGCTCTTCTTCCACATTGCTTGTTGGGCTGGGGCAAAGCGGTGCACGGGCCACTCTAGTTGGTGGAGGTCTTGGAAAGAGCTTGCGTTCAGACCTGGAACAAAGAGGAAGAGGCAAATGAGCCTGACAGGAGAGTCTCACCAAAGCCCGATACCTGCTAGCCACGCAGCAAGAACAGAGAGGCCCTGGTGGCAGGGAGCCACAATCTCTCGGGGTGCTGAAGAACATTGTGTCTCAGCACCACATTCCCCTCCCCAAAGTACCAGAGCAAACAATCCACCCAGCTGCCTTCTCCGAGGCTCTCACCTCACAGGAGACTTGCTCTCCTCCCTCCCTTTGGCCGGCCCAGTGAGCCCACTCATGCTCCGGGAAGAATGGCTCTGTTGGGGAAACTGGCGCGTCCCAGGAAGATTCCCTGCAAGGGCAACAGGAGAGAGCTCCTCAGATCAGAAGCCCATGGTCAGCTTGAACTAAAACGCCGTTCCGATCTGATCCAGCCTCTTAGAAAATGGCAGCAGCAAGCCGCATTCCATCCACGCCATGCTTCTGAAGAGGTCTTTGGGCTCTTTTATCCTCCGTGGCTAGGGCAGCTGCCTTGTTGCCTCTGAACGTCCACAGCCGAGCCTTATTCCCTGGGGCATCACCCTTTGCCTGCTTTTCCCAGTCCCTGTGCTTCACAGGGTGGATAGCAGGGACCTTTCCAGGAGCTGACATAGTCTCTTTTAGGGGAATACCTTCACACCAGAGGAGCACGTTTTGGCATGTCTGTATCACTCTCATACAGACAATCTTGCTAGCCGCCTATTCAGTCCGAGCCCCCTCTTCTCATGGAAAGAGTACAACCAGTTTTCCCGACATGGGGTCAACCCCTGCCATAGCTGATGACTCAAGGTAGAATTAGTCCCCCAGAAGGCTGATGAGACCTGCCTACAGGTTTCCTCTTCTCCACCGCAAAGCAAAGGGCAGTTTGCAATGCCTGTGACTGTGAGGGAAGAGAGTCCGGCGGGAAGTGTCCTCCGGCCCTGCCAACTGCAGTTTGCAGTGCTGGGCTGTTCTCTGAGCTTGATTTGTAGGGTGCTTGTAGGGAGATTTGTCATGATGGGTAGGTAGTCTTGCCACAGTCTGCTTGTCCTAGCCCTTGCAGTGCATTCACGAGGTGTCTCAAATCGCATAGCAAGAAGGCCAGGATGAAAGTGTAGAAAGCGTGCTCATGTGCCTGCTCTTACGTTACCTTGTTTGTTACCGTGACCATCGGTCTCTTCTTCCGCAGCCTCTTCTGCTCTGGGCTTTACGGACACGGTGGCCAATTTTGTGCCTCTTCTCTTTGGGGGTAGGTGGAGCTCGAACCTGGAAACAAGCGGACAACATCAGTTTGAACACAGGCCTCCAGGTCCCTTTGTAGCTTGCGCTAGCAAGGCCGCTGTGTAGGTGTCCCAGGGCTGTTGGGAAGGCCATAGTTTTCCAAAGCAGAATATGCAATGTCTGGGGGGGCTATATTCAGAACGCGAGTTACACAGGAAAGAATTCCCGTGCCTGGAGGGGCAGGAGCATCTTGGTTAGTAAGCTCAGGGGCTTTGGGGGGCCTTACTGTGAGAAAGCGTATTCGAACACCAGTGCGCTCTCTTGTGCTGTTAGCCCAGCTCTCGCCTGGGGCTCATAAAGTTTGTGGAGAACCGTCTGGTTTTCCTCCCAGTTGCCACGGTGAAACTAAATTCTAATCTCGCCCTTGAGTTCACTTGCAGACCCTCCCTGAGTAACGCCATGTCATTGCGACTGGGAAGCGTAGTGTCAGTCGCCTAGGTCCCTAACGGAACTTCCTAGCAGCACTGGATTCCCTTTGCACGCATCTCCGCAGAGACCCACGGGAGGTTTTGCTGAGAAATCCCTCGTCCTGTACACTTTTGGCCCAAGACAAAGGCTTTCTGGTAACTTTTATTTACTGGAGTCCTCCAAGAGATGTGGTCCGCCCAAGTCACAAGCAGATGACTTGGATGGACCTGCTCTTTGAGCCACCTGCTAAGAGAGCAATGGGCTGAAGCTGTGTGGGAAAGGTTGCCTTAGCTCCTCTCCGTGTCACAGGCTTGGAGTTACGGGGGAACCGTTCCTTAGAAAGCACTGGTTGTGAATGACTTCACAAGTAGACAAGCCTTGGAAATGTGCTGCTACCATTCTGGAGCCGAGAAGCTGCCAGCTTGGTCAGCCAGGGGCTACAGAAAGCAACCTACTCACCTTGGAAGCAGGAAGACACCAACGGAACGCATGTCAAAGACGGTGGCTTCGCTGCTTCGTATGACCGAATCCCTTGCCCAGGGGGTCTGCAACAGTGGCAGAGACGGATCACCACGTTTTATTCACACAAAGGGTCTCTAAGGCATGGCTTTCTGGAAGGTGTGTGTGGGAAGAGCAAGGGAAGCACCATGGGATAGAGAGCAACTCCGATCTTTGTCTGACCCAAGACACCTCTTCTATGTTGCAAAGAGCACCAAATGCTGGAGAGTAAATCTGCAGAGAGCTGTCAATAGTGCAGAACATGCTGAGGCCGTGGGGCTCCTTGGGTCCTGGCAGGCCAGCGGTGATCAGATCAATGGAGCTTTGGCCGGGTTGGGAAGGAACTGCAAGGAGCACCGCGGAAACGCCCCAACTTACACAGAGAAGAGATTCCAGCAGGTACCCCGTCCTATCCACGCTCTGAAGAAAGTCCTCGTAAAACCTCATTTTCACTTTCTTTTCTCTGATAACCAGGATGCCAATGTTGTTGAAAACCAAGTCAGCATCCTTCCCGTTGGCTAAGACCCGAGAGAAGAAACGCAGCGTCTCTTGGATACAGGCTTCCACCGTGTGCTGAGGGTACCGGGTGGCCAAGGTTATCAGAGCAGAGTTGAGCGGAACAGTTTGCATAAAACCTAGGGAAGAGCAGAAGAGGGTTGGTTGCAGGACAAGTCGGGCAGAATGGGGCCAGTTCCCTGTACAAGGTGGACGGCCTGAGAGAGCCGCAGCTGCCCCTATGTGGCTAAAGCTGTTCCAAGGCACGTAGCCTAAGTTTGTGCTACTTGGTGGCTATTTGGTTTTCAGGAGCTGAAGTTGTTCTCAGGAGCTTCTCAGGGACCTCTGTACATCGACCAGCCGTGGCCAGAGCCCAGGCAGTGCATGCTCCACATACGCTGCAGGGTAAAGCAAAGGGTTGGATCGGTCTGCTTACCAGAAATATCATTGCAGACAGGTCTGAGCCCTAATGACTGTGCATAAGAGGCAGACAGACAAAACACAGGCCTCCGAACAGTCAAAGGGGCACGGTTTTTCATGCAGAGGTCCTGGTCCAGAAGGCAGAATGTCCCGATTTCCATTCTGACAGCCTGAGAAGAGAAGAGAAGAGAAGAGAAGAGAAGAGAAGAGAAGAGAAGAGAAGAGAAGAGAAGGGCAGGAAGAAAGCATCTTTGTTTAGGCAGGCAAAGTGACTGATGGCTTGTCAGAGCATGGCCCTGGTGCTTGGTGCCTTGCCCACTCCAGACGCACAAAGGGTCTCTCAGCTTGGGAGAGCTTTGGGGAAGATGTGGAGTCTGGTGCTCTCTTGCCTCTGCCCGCTCTAACAGACAGCGGGCGAAGCAGAAGCAGAGCAACTTCCCTATGCTAGCTCAGCTCCACGGGTGTCCTACAATGGGACAGGCCCCGCAAAGTGTCCAAGGCTGTCTGGGCTTGCTCCTTCCACTCTGGCCGTGGGGCCTCGAGGAGCCGCAGAAAGTGCACAGCCCTTTCTTCTGCTAGAGCTGGGCTTTTTCCTTTCTCCCAAGTGAGAGAGAAGCTGCTCTGCCCCACGTTGGTCAAGCGCAGGGCACTGCTGGGCTGTCCTTTCTGCCTTAAAAGGAGGAGGAGCATTAGGGCACTCGATGGCACGGGGGTGTCAGGGCTACCCACATCCTTGGAATTTGAGGGGAGAAAGGGGATACCTTGTCCAGGATAAGTTCTCGGAAAATGTAATCCGACACACCACCCCAGATAGCAACGATATCTGGAAGGCAAGCGAGAGATAACCGTGCTCTAAGTCAGCAAGCTCACAATCATCCTGCTCGCTCCTAACCAGGGAGGCAGTGGCTGCAAAGGGAATGAGCGAGCCTCGCCTCCTCCGGCGCCCTCCCACATCAAAAGCACCCGAGGCGGGGGCTGCAGAGCCAACATTTTGCGTGGCGTTATGCTATCAGCCTCATTCTCAGCCCAGGAGAGCTCCCAAAGGGAAACAGAGAGCTCCAAGTGCTCTTGAGATCCGCCTGTCAAAAGTACGAGGTTTCACTTTGCAGACCTGCCTTTCAGGCAGCCTCTCTCGAGTTGGGCCAGAGCTGCCGCACAGCTGAGCCATCTGGAAAGGAGACTCCTCTCCGTCCTGGGCAGCTCTCCAAGTGAGAGCCATTCCCTAGGGAAACTCGCCAACGGGCTCCCAGCCCGCAAGAGGATGCTGCTGTGCCCGCAGGAGTCCCATGGGCTCAGGGAATGCCGAGGTTTGTCCCTGGCAGGGGCCAGCTTCACCCATATTCGATGCCTGCCCGCACAGACTTGGCACTTCCACTGGGGCAACGCCAATTCTTCCTGCCAGCGGTGGCCAGTGCCTTCTCCAAGGCAACAGAACCCCGGAATGCTGGCTGCCAAACTGACACCCAGGCCCGTGAGGGACAATCTCTCTCCGGGCTCCCTTTGCAGCTCCCAGTCCTGCCCAGACGTCCCCCACAGGCTCCAGGGTCTTCACAGCACCTCTTACACTTGCTCCTCTCTTCAAATAGAGACATGAAACGGCTCTGCAAGGCCTTACCATCAGTGGTGAGATCGCGCAGCGTTGGAAACATGCCAGGCTTCATGCCTTCCATCTTTCCACACCCTCTCTCCAGCTTAACACCAGCAGAAGGCGGGGGAAAAGGAACTTCCTCCTCTCCAATCTCCTTCTCCTTCTCCCCTTCTGCACTTCACCAAACGGCCCTCCACTGCTAGTGTACTGCCTCCCTTTGCCTTCTCCGTCTCTCGGAAAAGCAGCTCCTGAGGAGGAGAAAGGCAGCACAGAGAGCAGCAGCTAGCGCTGGGGATGCTGCAGGCCTCACAGTGAAGTGCGGGTGGGAGCCAGGGGCCCCGTGGGGAGAGGGGAGCTGTGGCTATGATGCGTGAGTGCCCCACTGTGACCCCAGGCCTTGTCACACCCGGAGGGGCTGCAGGGCCCTGACCGGCCTGCCAGATCATGCCCTACAATGGACATGGCGGTGGCACTGGCCCTTTGGGGGAGCTGCCCTCCTCCTGCTCTCCCTGCTGCCCAGGGGAGGGAATGAATAAAGAGGCCTGCACTGTTGGCTATACGCTCATGCGGCCAGTGGGAAGGAAGGGCTGATGCTGGCTGGTATTTCAGTAGGCCATGCGCGTGGAAATAGCACAGCCTGGCAAAGGAGCAGAGAGATTTCCCCTGTCAGCTTGAGGAAGGGTTACTTCCTCTTCCCACAGGGATTCTCAAAAACTTGGAAGCAAGTCTTATCGTGGTTGCCACCAGGTGGTGCCAAAGCCTGTGAAGACTCTCCAGTCGGACACGGGACAGTTTGCTTCTGCTCGTGCTGCCCAAATCTCCCGCCATGCTGAGGAGCGCTGAGAAGGCTGGGGTGGTGGTGGTGGGGGTGGTTCTTTTGGTGTGACATCGTTTGTGTTTTCTTAAGCAGTCCTCACAATCACACGGGAGGAGATCGAGGCTGAGGTTGTGATGGGAGGCTGAACACCAACTTTGACTGCAGATTGCTCCTTTTGTGCAAGCAGGCCACAAAACTCACTTGCAGCCTCCCACACTCCTGTCCTCTGGAGGACTTTTAGACCCACTCCTGATCCAGATCATGGCAACACAACAAGAGGGACCCCAACGATGCCTGGAAATAGCGCCCGCCTGTAACATAATCTGATGATTTACAGCTCTCTCGGGGTCACACTCCTCAGTCACACACGAGCCTTTGAAAAGCACCAGGTCTCTAGCCCCTGCAGTAGTAAGCACTCCTGCAGAAAGGAGAGTTTCCCCCTGGGACACGGCTGCAATGGAAGAATCAGGGCAGGGAGCAGTGTGTCCTGCCGAGCCAAGTTTTCCCCCCGTTTTCTGTCTCACCAAGTCCCTTCCGGTGTGGCTGTCCCCCTCAGGAAGCCAGGTAGGCACCCTTGCCCTGTGCTCACCAGTGCGCCTTGATCAAGAATGCACAGAGCTAGCCTGCAGCCTGAACCGTTGGCTCCAGAGGTAGTGCACGGGAGCTGAGAAGCTCGAAAGTCCCAGGCCGCCTTGCACAGAGACAGATCTGATGCCTGCCCTCACGGATGGCTTCCTAACAAGCTACATGACCAGCTCATGGATAAGGGAGAGCACAACGGATGCCACTAGGTGCTCATGGCTAGGCATCATTTCCCCTTTTCCTCCTCAGAGAAATCTCAGGGCAAAGTCGTTCCCCTCATGTTTCTTCGTCCTCTTCACTGCCCAGGCCCCCGGGACTGCTGATCTCTCCTGCACTGATACTGCTGAATGGGACTTGGGCACAAACCTGCTAAGTAACTTGCTTCAGGCAGCATCACTGCCACACGAGTGCTTCTTGCAGGAGAAAGTATTTTCACATGCACTGTCGAACTAAGTCCACCCCACACACGCACTCCCTCGCCAAGTCTTCTTTCCCCACTGGGAACAACAAGCAAGCCTCAAACAAACGGACGATGAAATCCACCAGAATTCCCCTGAAGGAGAGACAGACAGGAAAGGGGATACAACTCGGGGCGCTTCCTCAGTGAACACTTTACAATACCCTTTGAGCCTCCAAAGACTACAAATCCCCCCTAACCCTCGCAAACCCAAGCGGCCCCGCATCCAGAGGGGCTCCTGATGAAAGAGGCCGCGACAATGGAGAAGAAATGCTGACAGCGCCCAGCCCGATTGAAGGGAGAGAAAAGAGTCAGGGGGCCTTTAAACCCCTTCTGACCAGGAAGACAAAGTAGGTGGAAGCTTGCCAAGGAGAGCATTTCTCAGCCAAACTACAGCATTTCTGTGGTAGCCAGCCACAGTCGTTGCCCTGACTGCTTGTCTGGCTGCTCTTGGCTTTTCTCTTTCGGGGATCTCATGCACCAGTGTTAGCTGAGTGCCTACGCGCACTACCAACAATACTACACAACCCAACAGGTATAGAAACCAAAAGCTGCTTTCTAGCAGGGGTTCATCTGCTTCCCATTCCATGTGCAATGGAAGTGTGCTGCTTCGATGGAGATGCTCCCCTGTGTTTATTAGTCTGGCATTAGAATGGTTGAGACTGGCGAGCAAATGGGATTTCTCTGCCCTTACCATTCCTCAAAGCATCTTCCGAGAGCCCAGCACCACCTGCTCTTTCATAAGGGGGTTAGGGTTAAGGCAGAGGCGCCTACAGGTGGCCAACCTGACAACGTGTGGGAAAGAAGGCCTCGCACCACACCGCTCTATGAGCACTTCTCACATTCTGAGGACTGCACGTGCTGGACTGTTTACCACCATACCAGACAGCTGGTTTCCAGAAAGTGTCATTTCACTTACACAGCACAAATGAATGCCTTGAAAGCAGCCATGACAAGCCCTTTCTGCATCAGCACTCAGGCGTTTGGAGGGCAGAGCCAGGGGCAGTAGAAGCATGGTGCTGCCTCCCTCCATGCCCTCCAGCAAGCTAACACCACTCCTGTTCCTGTCCCCTAATGACCTTGGTGGCTGTCCTCTCTCCTTGCTGCACGTGATTACCTTGGTCAGGCTTTACATGCAGCAGGGGAGTCAGTGGCACCGTGGTCAGTGGGGCGGGAGCAACGGTGCTGGCAGAGTTGGCTTCTGTGTGTCTGCGTGCTCCAAGTGCTCCAGGAAGGGCAGCGCCCTACCTGCCTGGGGCAGACCTCCGCGTGGGCGTAGAGCCAAGAGACTGGGCACTGCTCACTGCCTCCTGGGCTTCGGAGGGGGCTGCTCGCTCTGCAGACAATACGTGCGTGTGGGAAAATGTGGAGTGGTTTCCAGGTGCTGAAGGGGGTCCCATGCCCCTGGAGGACGGGGCTTGGGAAAGAAGAGGCGGAAAGTGTGTGTCGGGGTGGTCTCAGGCCTCCCGTCAAGGCCCCTGGTGGCCCTTTGCCCTGGCTGGTGGTGTCAGAGCCAGAGCGCCGATCGTGCTGAAGACAGCCGCAGTGGCCCGGGCCATGAGCACGTCCTCTCTGGCAGCCCCCATCCCTATGGCAGCATCAGCTGAGGGAGTGCTGCTGGGGAGCCCGGGGAGGGGAGGAAGCAGTCTCCAAAGCCTCCTGCCTGGGGACTTGGTGAGGAGAGTTGCAGCAGTGGCTGCAGCAGTCAGCTGTGCGTGCCTCTGGGGCTGTCTGCCGGCATGGAAGAGCCTGGCCGGGTGCAGCAGAGAGATGGTGGGGCTGCCATTCGTACGTGCTCATTTGCCCGCTGAGACAAGTGCCCAGGCCTCAGCAGGAGAGGTCTGAAGGGGACAACCAGGTGCAGGTGAGGGAAGAAGGAGGTCATCCCTTGGGTCAGCTGTCTGCTGGAAAGCTTCCCGCTCACAGGCGGGAAATGGTTGGACAGAAAAGGCCAGTGTGTAACGTGGTGCTTTTAAGAAGCCTGATTATGGTTTAGCTAGCCCCCTCTGAGCCTTCCAGCTCCCAGGTGGTTTCAGCCTTCTCCACTCTCACCATTGCGCTCCTGCTCTCCTGTGGAAGTGGCACTGTGACGGCCAGGCAGGGAAGTGAGTCTGTGGCAGAGGGAAGAAACCGCTGCCTTTCTTTCTGCAACAGCAGCACTTGAAGCACTGAAAACACAGGGAGGGAGCAGGTGGGGGCCTGAGTACACCTGGAGGTGCCTAGCAGACATTGCTCTGAGGGCAATGGAGGATAATAGTGGGGGGCATGTGTATATATATATATATATATATATAATGCATACATATGTGGATAAATGTATGCTTTTATCTATGTGCCCTCCCTTGTACATATATACTCCTATCAGTCATATGTCTATAAGAAAGAGAATAAAAGGAGGTATCTCTGCCTTATTTATCCGTGTTCAGGTGCGTGCATGTGTACGGCGGGAGGTACACTTAGAGATGTTTCTGTGGGGCCTTGACATAGTTCCGAGAGAAGCCTTTCTCTTCAGCCTGGCAGCACGCTAATGGCCCCTGAGGCCAGGATGCCCTCCCTCAGCCTAGGTTCTGTCCCAGAAGTGCCTGGTCCCCCAGTGACCTCCAAACTCCTTGCTGCCCCTGGCTGGGCAAGCCAGTGAGCACCAGGCAAGAGCAATGCCCTTCAGCTGGAAAGCTGGCTAACTCATCTCTCGCAAGCAGGCAGCACTTGAATGGGAAAGGACAAAGGCTCACAGGCGCTTTCTTTGAATGCCGCTTCCCGTTTATATTGCTTTCCGCCTCTCTTGCCATCTCTTTCTTTCTTCCTTTTCTTTCCTTTGTATATCTGCAGCCACAGAAGCCCAGAAGATTCTTTGCTCCTCCTGCAGGCAGTGGAAACACATTTCCTGCAGGGCCACACAAAGGCAAGAGTATGCAGGATTAGTCTCAGCTTTTTTTCTTTCTCCTTTTTTCTTTCTTTTTCTTTTTCAGACAAGTAGCTAGTGCTCGCTCTCGCTTCTGCCCCTTCTCTTCGTGCCTTTCTGTCCACAGCGTTTTGTTCTCAAGGCACAACTGAGTGGCCCTTCTGCATTGACCGGAGTTCGAAACCATCAGGGCGCTACAAGGAAACTGCACATTTGCTATCCCCCAAAAGCCTTGCAATTAACCATTCTGGGATGAACAATGCCCCAAGAAGGAGCTGTAAAGTGTTTTGTGAGACTCTAGGCATGAAGAGTACTCTGTAAAAACGTGGAGCAGCTGGCATCTTTGAAAGTAAGAGCCAAAAGAAGTAACCGCATGTTACTATGAACACATAGGAAGGGCTCCCTGCTCAATACCCGTTCAAGTGTGTTCGTGCAGCTGTCTGCAGTCAGACACAAGAATCGTACCAATCCGTACAGTGTACCTGTCCTGCTGTCAGACATCCTTCACACACAGGGTGTGCTGCCTGGCGCTGGGCTTCACGGGTTTCCTGCCCTCGGCAGCCGCTGGGATATGGTGGCAATCTGCAAGTACGCAAAGAGATGCGTTCACGTGTGTGCGGGATAAGTTTGTTGTCCCCCTTGTGCTCAAAAGCTGCACACCTGCTTCCGCAGCAGGAGGTGCTTCTGCAGGAGTGCCTTCCTGGGCTTGATAAACCAAAAGAGGAAGGCAAAACCCTGAGCTGTAACCCTCAGATGTGCCCCAATACTCCGCAAGCATGGTGCAGGGAGCTCAGGCCTGGGCCCCCTCTCTGTAAGAGAGAGCAAGAATAGGAGCAGTGTCATTGCTCCCACAAGTGCCCTCTTGGGAAGCTATCTGGAGAGAGTTTTGACTTCTCCCCTTGTCATGAAATGCTTATAGATCTTGAAGACGGCTCCTGTGAATCAAAAGGATCAAGGTCCTTTAAATGCAGAAGGAATGAGGCAAAGATGCTAAGCCTCGTGAATGGTTACTTGCACTTAGTTCCCAAAGAGATGTGTGCACTGGAAGCACCGTCCCCCGAAAAGCGAGCTCAACATGGGAGTCTCGTAACAACCTGTGACACCCTTCCTCCCCAACAAGAGAAGGCAGCTATGCGCACCACTTGGCACAGCTGCTAGAGACCTTCCCGAGTGCATGCAGACCCTGTGTGCCGGGGAAACCTCTCCCTCGCCCAGGACAAGAACACAGGGCCACCCCACCGCACTTCTCCAAGAGTCTCACCTGACAGAAGGCACTGCTCTGCTGGCCACCTCCCCTGCTTCTTCCTTGAGGCTGGGCAGCACATGAACTTGGGACCGCTTTTGAAGACGAAGCCTCTTTAGCGTAAGGAGGCACTTTGCGGGGCTCCCTGAAAGCAGGAATCGGGAGAAACTGCCCACTGGGTAGCTGAAGGCACTAGTACAATGCTCCCCCCACCGCCAAGGCCCTCTCTGCCCCACACCCAGATGCCCCAGCATCTCCTTGACCACCACGTGCGCTCGCCCCCTAGGGACCTTCGTGGCCACGTTCCCTTCTTCCTGGGGCTTACTACCTTGGGCGGGTGTAGCATGGAGGATGGTAGATCTGGAGCCGGCTCTTTTAGGTGCCATCTCAAGCTCAGACCTGGAAGGAAGAAGCAGATAAAGATGGGCCAGCACCAGAAGCAGGGGCAGATGGAGAGTCTCATGGAAACGTGCTGTGCCCTTGCCTGCCCTGCAGCAGGAAAGCACAGGTCACTGTGACAAGAGCTCTCGAGCTCAGCGAGACTCAGTGTCCAAGGGAAGCATCTCTGCCCACGCACAAGTACAGGCTTGCGCAAGGCTCTCACCTCACAGGAGACTCGTCTCGATAGGCACTCTTCCTCATTTCTTCCTGCACAGTCTTAGCTCTAGCCGCCAACTTCTGAGGCGTTATCCTCCTTCGAGCAAGGAGTCGCTTGCAGGCAGGGGTTAGAGGAAGGCTCCCTGACAGGGTGAAATGAGAAAACTCTTCAGAGAGCGGGGCCGCCTTGGATCAGGGTCCTCAGGTTCCTGTCCAGCCAAGGGTGAAGTATCGCTGAGGATGGCCATTCCAGGGCCTCTCCTGGCAACCTGGTCTGAAGTTTGCATGCCCTCCCCGTGAATGGTTTTGGCTTTGGGCGCTTCTCCTCCAGCAACCTCTCCCTCTTGCCTCTCGACCCCTCCCTGGGTACCCCTGAGAAAGCTCTGACTCTGTCTTCCCTGTAACCAACCAGTGGGTGTGAGTAAGGGGGTGTGAGGGGGAGTCAAAGCAAGCCATACAGGCAGCCTGCCTTAGCCTTCCCTTTGCCACAGGGAACAAACCTAGTGCCTGTAGTGTCTCCCAGTAAGTCGGGCACTTCCTCGTGGCCATGTTTGTGGCCGTACTCTCCCTTTCTGCCATCCTCTTCACGTGGGAGGACTTTGGGAGAAGAGAGGAACTTTTTAAAGGTGGTCTTCTGGGGGTTGTCCAAAGGCTTGACCTGGAAGCAAGGAGACAGAGGTGAGTATGGCATGACAGAGACACAAGCTGCTGCTAAAAGCTTGCGGTGCAGCAAGAAAGCAGGGGCCGTGGTGGCAGGGGGTAACAACATTCGGAGTCCACAAGAACATTGTGTCCCAGCACCACATCCGCCTCCCACAAGTAGTAGAGCACACTATCCGCCCAGTCGCCTTCTCCAAAGCGCTCACCTCGCGGGAGACTCGCTCTTCTCCCTCCCTTTGGCCGGCACAGTGAGCCCACTGATGCTCCGGGAAGAATGGCTCTGTTGGCGACACAAGCGCTTCCCTGGAAGATTCCCTGGAAGAGGGACAGCGGTGAGCAAATCAGTTGTACCTGTCCCTGCATTGCATTTGCGTCTTGGCTAGAATTCCCGAGCAAGAAGGACAAAGCGAAAGCCTGCAAACTGCTACGGAAAGTCGGGTCGGGTCTTACATTACCTTTCTTTGCATTGTCATCACCAGCCTCTTCCTGCATGTTCCTTTTGGGGCTGGGGCTAAGCGGTGCACGGGCCACTCCAGTTGCTGGAGGTCTTGGAAAGAGCTTGCCTTCGGACCTGGAACCCAGAAGAAGGGACAAATGATCCTGACAGGAGAATTTCACCTGGAAGAGCTACCTGCCTGCCGTGCAGCAAGAGCAGAGAGGCCCTGGTAGGAAAGGGTAACAATCTTCCGGGTCTGGAAGAAGATTGTGTCCCAGTGACACATCTCCCTCCACAAGTACCAGAGCACAGGATCAGCCCAATCCCCTTCTCCAAGGCACCCACCTCACAGGAGACTTGCTCTTTGTCCCTGCTTTTGCCAGCGCTGGGAGCCCACTTGTGCCCCGGGAAGAATGGCTCTGATGAGGAAGCTGGCCCTTCCCAGGAAGACTCCCTGCAAGGCAAGCAGTGAGAGTACATCAGCTCTATTGGTCCCTGCACTGCACTTGCGTCTCGGCTAGAATTCCTGAGCAAGAAGAAGAAAGCAAAGGCCTACAAACCTTCACAAATTCTCCCCTGGGTTTTCGCGTTACCTTTGTTTGTATTGTCACGGCCCAGCTCTTCTTCCACATTGCTTGTTGGGCTGGGGCAAAGCGGTGCACGGGCCACTCTAGTTGGTGGAGGTCTTGGAAAGAGCTTGCGTTCAGACCTGGAACAAAGAGGAAGAGGCAAATGAGCCTGACAGGAGAGTCTCACCAAAGCCCGATACCTGCTAGCCACGCAGCAAGAACAGAGAGGCCCTGGTGGCAGGGAGCCACAATCTCTCGGGGTGCTGAAGAACATTGTGTCTCAGCACCACATTCCCCTCCCCAAAGTACCAGAGCAAACAATCCACCCAGCTGCCTTCTCCGAGGCTCTCACCTCACAGGAGACTTGCTCTCCTCCCTCCCTTTGGCCGGCCCAGTGAGCCCACTCATGCTCCGGGAAGAATGGCTCTGTTGGGGAAACTGGCGCGTCCCAGGAAGATTCCCTGCAAGGGCAACAGGAGAGAGCTCCTCAGATCAGAAGCCCATGGTCAGCTTGAACTAAAACGCCGTTCCGATCTGATCCAGCCTCTTAGAAAATGGCAGCAGCAAGCCGCATTCCATCCACGCCATGCTTCTGAAGAGGTCTTTGGGCTCTTTTATCCTCCGTGGCTAGGGCAGCTGCCTTGTTGCCTCTGAACGTCCACAGCCGAGCCTTATTCCCTGGGGCATCACCCTTTGCCTGCTTTTCCCAGTCCCTGTGCTTCACAAGGTGGATAGCAGGGACCTTTCCAGGAGCTGACATAGTCTCTTTTAGGGGAATACCTTCACACCAGAGGAGCACGTTTTGGCATGTCTGTATCACTCTCATACAGACAATCTTGCTAGCCGCCTATTCAGTCCGAGCCCCCTCTTCTCATGGAAAGAGTACAACCAGTTTTCCCGACATGGGGTCAACCCCTGCCATAGCTGATGACTCAAGGTAGAATTAGTCCCCCAGAAGGCTGATGAGACCTGCCTACAGGTTTCCTCTTCTCCACCGCAAAGCAAAGGGCAGTTTGCAATGTCTGTGACTGTGAGGGAAGAGAGTCCGGCGGGAAGTGTCCTCCGGCCCTGCCAACTGCAGTTTGCAGTGCTGGGCTGTTCTCTGAGCTTGATTTGTAGGGTGCTTGTAGGGAGATTTGTCATGATGGGTAGGTAGTCTTGCCACAGTCTGCTTGTCCCCTGCAGTGCATTCACGAGGTGTCTCAAATCGCATAGCAAGAAGGCCAGGATGAAAGTGTAGAAAGCGTGCTCATGTGCCTGCTCTTACGTTACCTTGTTTGTTACCGTGACCATCGGTCTCTTCTTCCGCAGCCTCTTCTGCTCTGGGCTTTACGGACACGGTGGCCAATTTTGTGCCTCTTCTCTTTGGGGGTAGGTGGAGCTCGAACCTGGAAACAAGCGGACAACATCAGTTTGAACACAGGCCTCCAGGTCCCTTTGTAGCTTGCGCTAGCAAGGCCGCTGTGTAGGTGTCCCAGGGCTGTTGGGAAGGCCATAGTTTTCCAAAGCAGAATATGCAATGTCTGGGGGGGGCTATATTCAGAACGCGAGTTATACAGGAAAGAATTCCCGTGCCTGGAGGGGCAGGAGCATCTTTGTTAGTAAGCTCAGGGGCTTTGGGGGGCCTTACTGTGAGAAAGCGTATTCGAACACCAGTGCGCTCTCTTGTGCTGTTAGCCCAGCTCTCGCCTGGGGCTCATAAAGTTTGTGGAGAACCATCTGGTTTTCCTCCCAGTTGCCACGGTGAAACTAAATTCTAATCTCGCCCTTGAGTTCACTTGCAGACCCTCCCTGAGTAACGCCATGTCATTGCGACTGGGAAGCGTAGTGTCAGTCGCCTAGGTCCCTAACGGAACTTCCTAGCAGCACTGGATTCCCTTTGCACGCATCTCCGCAGAGACCCACGGGAGGTTTTGCTGAGAAATCCCTCGTCCTGTACACTTTTGGCCCAAGACAAAGGCTTTCTGGTAACTTTTATTTACTGGAGTCCTCCAAGAGATGTGGTCCGCCCAAGTCACAAGCAGATGACTTGGATGGACCTGCTCTTTGAGCCACCTGCTAAGAGAGCAATGGGCTGAAGCTGTGTGGGAAAGGTTGCCTTAGCTCCTCTCCGTGTCACAGGCTTGGAGTTACGGGGGAACCGTTCCTTAGAAAGCACTGGTTGTGAATGACTTCACAAGTAGACAAGCCTTGGAAATGTGCTGCTACCATTCTGGAGCCGAGAAGCTGCCAGCTTGGTCAGCCAGGGGCTACAGAAAGCAACCTACTCACCTTGGAAGCAGGAAGACACCAACGGAACGCATGTCAAAGACGGTGGCTTCGCTGCTTCGTATGACCGAATCCCTTGCCCAGGGGGTCTGCAACAGTGGCAGAGACGGATCACCACGTTTTATTCACACAAAGGGTCTCTAAGGCATGGCTTTCTGGAAGGTGTGTGTGGGAAGAGCAAGGGAAGCACCATGGGATAGAGAGCAACTCCGATCTTTGTCTGACCCAAGACACCTCTTCTATGTTGCAAAGAGCACCAAATGCTGGAGAGTAAATCTGCAGAGAGCTGTCAATAGTGCAGAACATGCTGAGGCCGTGGGGCTCCTTGGGTCCTGGCAGGCCAGCGGTGATCAGATCAATGGAGCTTTGGCCGGGTTGGGAAGGAACTGCAAGGAGCACCGCGGAAACGCCCCAACTTACACAGAGAAGAGATTCCAGCAGGTACCCCGTCCTATCCACGCTCTGAAGAAAGTCCTCGTAAAACCTCATTTTCACTTTCTTTTCTCTGATAACCAGGATGCCAATGTTGTTGAAAACCAAGTCAGCATCCTTCCCGTTGGCTAAGACCCGAGAGAAGAAATGCAGCGTCTCTCGGATACAGGCTTCCACCGTGTGCTGAGGGTACCGGGTGGCCAAGGTTATCAGAGCAGAGTTGAGCGGAACAGTTTGCATAAAACCTAGGGAAGAGCAGAAGAGGGTTGCAGGACAAGTCGGGCAGAATGGGGCCAGTTCCCTGTACAAGGTGGACGGCCTGAGAGAGCCGCAGCTGCCCCTATGTGGCTAAAGCCGTTCCAAGGCACGTAGCCTAAGTTTGTGCTACTTGGTGGCTATTTGGTTTTCAGGAGCTGAAGTTGTTCTCAGGAGCTTCTCAGGGACCTCTGTACATCGACCAGCCGTGGCCAGAGCCCAGGCAGTGCATGCTCCACATACGCTGCAGGGCAAAGCAAAGGGTTGGATCGGTCTGCTTACCAGAAATATCATTGCAGACAGGTCTGAGCCCTAATGACTGTGCATAGGAGGCAGACAGACAAAACACAGGCCTCCGAACAGTCAAAGGGGCACGGTTTTTCATGTAGAGGTCCTGGTCCAGAAGGCAGAATGTCCCGATTTCCATTCTGACAGCCTGAGAAGAGAAGAGAAGAGAAGAGAAGAGAAGAGAAGAGAAGAGAAGAGAAGAGAAGAGAAGAGAAGGGCAGGAAGAAAGCATCTTTGTTTAGGCAGGCAAAGTGACTGATGGCTTGTCAGAGCATGGCCCATGTGCTTGGTGCCTTGCCCACTCCAGACGCACAAAGGGTCTCTCAGCTTGGGAGAGCTTTGGGGAAGATGTGGAGTCTGGTGCTCTCTTGCCTCTGCCCGCTCTAACAGACAGCGGGCGAAGCAGAAGCAGAGCAACTTCCCTATGCTAGCTCAGCTCCACGGGTGTCCTACAATGGGACAGGCCCCGCAAAGTGTCCAAGGCTGTCTGGGCTTGCTCCTTCCACTCTGGCCGTGGGGCCTCGAGGAGCCGCAGAAAGTGCACAGCCCTTTCTTCTGCTAGAGCTGGGCTTTTTCCTTTCTCCCAAGTGAGAGAGAAGCTGCTCTGCCCCACGTTGGTCAAGCGCAGGGCACTGCTGGGCTGTCCTTTCTGCCTTAAAAGGAGGGGGAGCATTAGGGCACTCGATGGCACGGGGGTGTCAGGGCTACCCACATCCTTGGAATTTGAGGGGAGAAAGGGGATACCTTGTCCAGGATAAGTTCTCGGAAAATGTAATCCGACACACCACCCCAGATAGCAACGATATCTGGAAGGCAAGCGAGAGATAACCGTGCTCTAAGTCAGCAAGCTCACAATCATCCTGCTCGCTCCTAACCAGGGAGGCAGTGGCTGCAAAGGGAATGAGCGAGCCTCGCCTCCTCCGGCGCCCTCCCACATCAAAAGCACCCGAGGCGGGGGCTGCAGAGCCAACATTTTGCGTGGCGTTATGCTATCAGCCTCATTCTCAGCCCAGGAGAGCTCCCAAAGGGAAACAGAGAGCTCCAAGTGCTCTTGAGATCCGCCTGTCAAAAGTACGAGGTTTCACTTTGCAGACCTGCCTTTCAGGCAGCCTCTCTCGAGTTGGGCCAGAGCTGCCGCACAGCTGAGCCATCTGGAAAGGAGACTCCTCTCCGTCCTGGGCAGCTCTCCAAGTGAGAGCCATTCCCTAGGGAAACTCGCCAACGGGCTCCCAGCCCGCAAGAGGATGCTGCTGTGCCCGCAGGAGTCCCATGGGCTCAGGGAATGCCGAGGTTTGTCCCTGGCAGGGGCCAGCTTCACCCATATTCGATGCCTGCCCGCACAGACTTGGCACTTCCACTGGGGCAACGCCAATTCTTCCTGCCAGCGGTGGCCAGTGCCTTCTCCAAGGCAACAGAACCCCGGAATGCTGGCTGCCAAACTGACACCCAGGCCCGTGAGGGACAATCTCTCTCCGGGCTCCCTTTGCAGCTCCCAGTCCTGCCCAGACGTCCCCCACAGGCTCCAGGGTCTTCACAGCACCTCTTACACTTGCTCCTCTCTTCAAATAGAGACATGAAACGGCTCTGCAAGGCCTTACCATCAGTGGTGAGATCGCGCAGCGTTGGAAACATGCCAGGCTTCATGCCTTCCATCTTTCCACACCCTCTCTCCAGCTTAACACCAGCAGAAGGCGGGGGAAAAGGAACTTCCTCCTCTCCAATCTCCTTCTCCTTCTCCCCTTCTGCACTTCACCAAACGGCCCTCCACTGCTAGTGTACTGCCTCCCTTTGCCTTCTCCGTCTCTCGGAAAAGCAGCTCCTGAGGAGGAGAAAGGCAGCACAGAGAGCAGCAGCTAGCGCTGGGGATGCTGCAGGCCTCACAGTGAAGTGCGGGTGGGAGCCAGGGGCCCCGTGGGGAGAGGGGAGCTGTGGCTATGATGCGTGAGTGCCCCACTGTGACCCCAGGCCTTGTCACACCCGGAGGGGCTGCAGGGCCCTGACCGGCCTGCCAGATCATGCCCTACAATGGACATGGCGGTGGCACTGGCCCTTTGGGGGAGCTGCCCTCCTCCTGCTCTCCCTGCTGCCCAGGGGAGGGAATGAATAAAGAGGCCTGCACTGTTGGCTATACGCTCATGCGGCCAGTGGGAAGGAAGGGCTGATGCTGGCTGGTATTTCAGTAGGCCATGCGCGTGGAAATAGCACAGCCTGGCAAAGGAGCAGAGAGATTTCCCCTGTCAGCTTGAGGAAGGGTTACTTCCTCTTCCCACAGGGATTCTCAAAAACTTGGAAGCAAGTCTTATCGTGGTTGCCACCAGGTGGTGCCAAAGCCTGTGAAGACTCTCCAGTCGGACACGGGACAGTTTGCTTCTGCTCGTGCTGCCCAAATCTCCCGCCATGCTGAGGAGCGCTGAGAAGGCTGGGGTGGTGGTGGGGGGGGGGGTTCTTTTGGTGTGACATCGTTTGTGTTTTCTTAAGCAGTCCTCACAATCACACGGGAGGAGATCGAGGCTGAGGTTGTGATGGGAGGCTGAACACCAACTTTGACTGCAGATTGCTCCTTTTGTGCAAGCAGGCCACAAAACTCACTTGCAGCCTCCCACACTCCTGTCCTCTGGAGGACTTTTAGACCCACTCCTGATCCAGATCATGGCAACACAACAAGAGGGACCCCAACGATGCCTGGAAATAGCGCCCGCCTGTAACATAATCTGATGATTTACAGCTCTCTCGGGGTCACACTCCTCAGTCACACACGAGCCTTTGAAAAGCACCAGGTCTCTAGCCCCTGCAGTAGTAAGCACTCCTGCAGAAAGGAGAGTTTCCCCCTGGGACACGGCTGCAATGGAAGAATCAGGGCAGGGAGCAGTGTGTCCTGCCGAGCCAAGTTTTCCCCCCGTTTTCTGTCTCACCAAGTCCCTTCCGGTGTGGCTGTCCCCCTCAGGAAGCCAGGTAGGCACCCTTGCCCTGTGCTCACCAGTGCGCCTTGATCAAGAATGCACAGAGCTAGCCTGCAGCCTGAACCGTTGGCTCCAGAGGTAGTGCACGGGAGCTGAGAAGCTCGAAAGTCCCAGGCCGCCTTGCACAGAGACAGATCTGATGCCTGCCCTCACGGATGGCTTCCTAACAAGCTACATGATCAGCTCATGGATAAGGGAGAGCACAACGGATGCCACTAGGTGCTCATGGCTAGGCATCATTTCCCCTTTTCCTCCTCAGAGAAATCTCAGGGCAAAGTCGTTCCCCTCATGTTTCTTCGTCCTCTTCACTGCCCAGGCCCCCGGGACTGCTGATCTCTCCTGCACTGATACTGCTGAATGGGACTTGGGCACAAACCTGCTAAGTAACTTGCTTCAGGCAGCATCACTGCCACACGAGTGCTTCTTGCAGGAGAAAGTATTTTCACACGCACTGTCAAACTAAGTCCACCCCACACACGCACTCCCTCGCCAAGTCTTCTTTCCCCACTGGGAACAACAAGCAAGCCTCAAACAAACGGACGATGAAATCCACCAGAATTCCCCTGAAGGAGAGACAGACAGGAAAGGGGATACAACTCGGGGCGCTTCCTCAGTGAACACTTTACAATACCCTTTGAGCCTCCAAAGACTACAAATCCCCCCTAACCCTCGCAAACCCAAGCGGCCCCGCATCCAGAGGGGCTCCTGATGAAAGAGGCCGCGACAATGGAGAAGAAATGCTGACAGCGCCCAGCCCGATTGAAGGGAGAGAAAAGAGTCAGGGGGCCTTTAAACCCCTTCTGACCAGGAAGACAAAGTAGGTGGAAGCTTGCCAAGGAGAGCATTTCTCAGCCAAACTACAGCATTTCTGTGGTAGCCAGCCACAGTCGTTGCCCTGACTGCTTGTCTGGCTGCTCTTGGCTTTTCTCTTTCGGGGATCTCATGCACCAGTGTTAGCTGAGTGCCTACGCGCACTACCAACAATACTACACAACCCAACAGGTATAGAAACCAAAAGCTGCTTTCTAGCAGGGGTTCATCTGCTTCCCATTCCATGTGCAATGGAAGTGTGCTGCTTCGATGGAGATGCTCCCCTGTGTTTATTAGTCTGGCATTAGAATGGTTGAGACTGGCGAGCAAATGGGATTTCTCTGCCCTTACCATTCCTCAAAGCATCTTCCGAGAGCCCAGCACCACCTGCTCTTTCATAAGGGGGTTAGGGTTAAGGCAGAGGCGCCTACAGGTGGCCAACCTGACAACGTGTGGGAAAGAAGGCCTCGCACCACACCGCTCTATGAGCACTTCTCACATTCTGAGGACTGCACGTGCTGGACTGTTTACCACCATACCAGACAGCTGGTTTCCAGAAAGTGTCATTTCACTTACACAGCACAAATGAATGCCTTGAAAGCAGCCATGACAAGCCCTTTCTGCATCAGCACTCAGGCGTTTGGAGGGCAGAGCCAGGGGCAGTAGAAGCATGGTGCTGCCTCCCTCCATGCCCTCCAGCAAGCTAACACCACTCCTGTTCCTGTCCCCTAATGACCTTGGTGGCTGTCCTCTCTCCTTGCTGCACGTGATTACCTTGGTCAGGCTTTACATGCAGCAGGGGAGTCAGTGGCACCGTGGTCAGTGGGGCGGGAGCAACGGTGCTGGCAGAGTTGGCTTCTGTGTGTCTGCGTGCTCCAAGTGCTCCAGGAAGGGCAGCGCCCTACCTGCCTGGGGCAGACCTCCGCGTGGGCGTAGAGCCAAGAGACTGGGCACTGCTCACTGCCTCCTGGGCTTCGGAGGGGGCTGCTCGCTCTGCAGACAATACGTGCGTGTGGGAAAATGTGGAGTGGTTTCCAGGTGCTGAAGGGGGTCCCATGCCCCTGGAGGACGGGGCTTGGGAAAGAAGAGGCGGAAAGTGTGTGTTGGGGTGGTCTCAGGCCTCCCGTCAAGGCCCCTGGTGGCCCTTTGCCCTGGCTGGTGGTGTCAGAGCCAGAGCGCCGATCGTGCTGAAGACAGCCGCAGTGGCCCGGGCCATGAGCACGTCCTCTCTGGCAGCCCCCATCCCTATGGCAGCATCAGCTGAGGGAGTGCTGCTGGGGAGCCCGGGGAGGGGAGGAAGCAGTCTCCAAAGCCTCCTGCCTGGGGACTTGGTGAGGAGAGTTGCAGCAGTGGCTGCAGCAGTCAGCTGTGCGTGCCTCTGGGGCTGTCTGCCGGCATGGAAGAGCCTGGCCGGGTGCAGCAGAGAGATGGTGGGGCTGCCATTCGTACGTGCTCATTTGCCCGCTGAGACAAGTGCCCAGGCCTCAGCAGGAGAGGTCTGAAGGGGACAACCAGGTGCAGGTGAGGGAAGAAGGAGGTCATCCCTTGGGTCAGCTGTCTGCTGGAAAGCTTCCCGCTCACAGGCGGGAAATGGTTGGACAGAAAAGGCCAGTGTGTAACGTGGTGCTTTTAAGAAGCCTGATTATGGTTTAGCTAGCCCCCTCTGAGCCTTCCAGCTCCCAGGTGGTTTCAGCCTTCTCCACTCTCACCATTGCGCTCCTGCTCTCCTGTGGAAGTGGCACTGTGACGGCCAGGCAGGGAAGTGAGTCTGTGGCAGAGGGAAGAAACCGCTGCCTTTCTTTCTGCAACAGCAGCACTTGAAGCACTGAAAACACAGGGAGGGAGCAGGTGGGGGCCTGAGTACACCTGGAGGTGCCTAGCAGACATTGCTCTGAGGGCAATGGAGGATAATAGTGGGGGGCATGTGTATATATATATATATATATATATAATGCATACATATGTGGATAAATGTATGCTTTTATCTATGTGCCCTCCCTTGTACATATATACTCCTATCAGACATATGTCTATAAGAAAGAGAATAAAAGGAGGTATCTCTGCCTTATTTATCCGTGTTCAGGTGCGTGCATGCGTACGGCGGGAGGTACACTTAGAGATGTTTCTGTGGGGCCTTGACATAGTTCCGAGAGAAGCCTTTCTCTTCAGCCTGGCAGCACGCTAATGGCCCCTGAGGCCAGGATGCCCTCCCTCAGCCTAGGTTCTGTCCCAGAAGTGCCTGGTCCCCCAGTGACCTCCAAACTCCTTGCTGCCCCTGGCTGGGCAAGCCAGTGAGCACCAGGCAAGAGCAATGCCCTTCAGCTGGAAAGCTGGCTAACTCATCTCTCGCAAGCAGGCAGCACTTGAATGGGAAAGGACAAAGGCTCACAGGCGCTTTCTTTGAATGCCGCTTCCCGTTTATATTGCTTTCCGCCTCTCTTGCCATCTCTTTCTTTCTTCCTTTTCTTTCCTTTGTATATCTGCAGCCACAGAAGCCCAGAAGATTCTTTGCTCCTCCTGCAGGCAGTGGAAGCACATTTCCTGCAGGGCCACACAAAGGCAAGAGTATGCAGAATTAGTCTCAGCTTTTTTTCTTTCTCCTTTTTTCTTTCTTTTTCTTTTTCACACAAGTAGCTAGTGCTCGCTCTCGCTTCTGCCCCTTCTCTTCGTGCCTTTCTGTCCACAGCGTTTTGTTCTCAAGGCACAACTGAGAGGCCCTTCTGCATTGACCGGAGTTCGAAACCATCAGGGCGCTACAAGGAAACTGCACATTTGCTATCCCCCAAAAGCCTTGCAATTAACCATTCTGGGATGAACAATGCCCCAAGAAGGAGCTGTAAAGTGTTTTGTGAGACTCTAGGCATGAAGAGTACTCTGTAAAAACGTGGAGCAGCTGGCATCTTTGAAAGTAAGAGCCAAAAGAAGTAACCGCATGTTACTATGAACACATAGGAAGGGCTCCCTGCTCAATACCCGTTCAAGTGTGTTCGTGGAGCTGTCTGCAGTCAGACACAAGAATCGTACCAATCCGTACAGTGTACCTGTCCTGCTGTCAGACATCCTTCACACACAGGGTGTGCTGCCTGGCGCTGGGCTTCACGGGTTTCCTGCCCTCGGCAGCCACTGGGATATGGTGGCAATCTGCAAGTACGCAAAGAGATGCGTTCACGTGTGTGCGGGATAAGTTTGTTGTCCCCCTTGTGCTCAAAAGCTGCACGCCTGCTTCCGCAGCAGGAGGTGCTTCTGCAGGAGTGCCTTCCTGGGCTTGATAAACCAAAAGAGGAAGGCAAAACCCTGAGCTGTAACCCTCAGATGTGCCCCAATACTCCGCAAGCATGGTGCAGGGAGCTCAGGCCTGGGCCCCCTCTCTGTAAGAGAGAGCAAGAATAGGAGCAGTGTCATTGCTCCCACAAGTGCCCTCTTGGGAAGCTATCTGGAGAGCATTTTGACTTCTCCCCTTGTCATGAAATGCTTATAGATCTTGAAGACGGCTCCCGTGAATCAAAAGCATCAAGGTCCTTTAAATGCAGAAGGAATGAGGCAAAGATGCTAAGCCTCGTGAATGGTTACTTGCACTTAGTTCCCAAAGAGATGTGTGCACTGGAAGCACCGTCCCCCGAAAAGCGAGCTCAACATGGGAGTCTCGTAACAACCTGTGACACCCTTCCTCCCCAACAAGAGAAGGCAGCTATGCGCACCACTTGGCACAGCTGCTAGAGACCTTCCCGAGTGCATGCGGACCCTGTGTGCCGGGGAAACCTCTCCCTCGCACAGGACAAGAACACAGGGCCACCCCACCGCACTT
Organism: Rhea pennata; assembly: GCF_028389875.1. NCBI lineage: Eukaryota > Metazoa > Chordata > Aves > Rheiformes > Rheidae > Rhea > Rhea pennata. The sequence goes on along the minus strand of NC_084685.1, from coordinate 500,180 downwards.
CTCCAAGAGTCTCACCTGACAGAAGGCACTGCTCTGCTGGCCACCTCCCCTGCTTCTTCCTTGAGGCTGGGCAGCACATGAACTTGGGACCGCTTTTGAAGACGAAGCCTCTTTAGCGTAAGGAGGCACTTTGCGGGGCTCCCTGAAAGCAGGAATCGGGAGAAACTGCCCACTGGGTAGCTGAAGGCACTAGTACAATGCTCCCCCCACCGCCAAGGCCCTCTCTGCCCCACACCCAGATGCCCCAGCATCTCCTTGACCACCACGTGCGCTCGCCCCCTAGGGACCTTCGTGGCCACGTTCCCTTCTTCCTGGGGCTTACTACCTTGGGCGGGTGTAGCATGGAGGATGGTAGATCTGGAGCCGGCTCTTTTAGGTGCCATCTCAAGCTCAGACCTGGAAGGAAGAAGCAGATAAAGATGGGCCAGCACCAGAAGCAGGGGCAGATGGAGAGTCTCATGGAAACGTGCTGTGCCCTTGCCTGCCCTGCAGCAGGAAAGCACAGGTCACTGTGACAAGAGCTCTCGAGCTCAGCGAGACTCAGTGTCCAAGGGAAGCATCTCTGCCCACGCACAAGTACAGGCTTGCGCAAGGCTCTCACCTCACAGGAGACTCGTCTCGATAGGCACTCTTCCTCATTTCTTCCTGCACAGTCTTAGCTCTAGCCGCCAACTTCTGAGGCGTTATCCTCCTTCGAGCAAGGAGTCGCTTGCAGGCAGGGGTTAGAGGAAGGCTCCCTGACAGGGTGAAATGAGAAAACTCTTCAGAGAGCGGGGCCGCCTTGGATCAGGGTCCTCAGGTTCCTGTCCAGCCAAGGGTGAAGTATCGCCGAGGATGGCCATTCCAGGGCCTCTCCTGGCAACCTGGTCTGAAGTTTGCATGCCCTCCCCGTGAATGGTTTTGGCTTTGGGCGCTTCTCCTCCAGCAACCTCTCCCTCTTGCCTCTCGACCCCTCCCTGGGTACCCCTGAGAAAGCTCTGACTCTGTCTTCCCTGTAACCAACCAGTGGGTGTGAGTAAGGGGGTGTGAGGGGGAGTCAAAGCAAGCCATACAGGCAGCCTGCCTTAGCCTTCCCTTTGCCACAGGGAACAAACCTAGTGCCTGTAGTGTCTCCCAGTAAGTCGGGCACTTCCTCGTGGCCATGTTTGTGGCCGTACTCTCCCTTTCTGCCATCCTCTTCACGTGGGAGGACTTTGGGAGAAGAGAGGAACTTTTTAAAGGTGGTCTTCTGGGGGTTGTCCAAAGGCTTGACCTGGAAGCAAGGAGACAGAGGTGAGTATGGCATGACAGAGACACAAGCTGCTGCTAAAAGCTTGCGGTGCAGCAAGAAAGCAGGGGCCGTGGTGGCAGGGGGTAACAACATTCGGAGTCCACAAGAACATTGTGTCCCAGCACCACATCCCCCTCCCACAAGTAGTAGAGCACACTATCCGCCCAGTCGCCTTCTCCAAAGCGCTCACCTCGCGGGAGACTCGCTCTTCTCCCTCCCTTTGGCCAGCACAGTGAGCCCACTGATGCTCCGGGAAGAATGGCTCTGTTGGGGAAAGTGGCGTTTCCCAGGAAGACTCCCTGCAAGGGGGACAGTGGGGAGTTCATCGGCTCTACGAGGCCGTGCGTTGCCTTTGCATCGTGGCTAGAATTCCCAAGCAAGGAGAAGCAAGCAAAGGCCTACAAGCGTCCGGAAATTCTCCTCTGGGTTTTTACATTACCTTTGTTTGTATTGTCCTTGTCAAGCTGATCTTCCCTGTTCTTTTTTGGGCTGGGGCTGAGAGGTGCACGGTGCGCTGTAGCTGCTGGAGGTCTTGGGAAAAGGTTGCATTTGGACCTGGAAGCAAGAGGAAGGGAAAAATGAGCCAGACAGAAGTGCCTTAGCAAAACCCGCTACCTGCTTGCTGTTCAGCAAGAAAGCAGAAGCCACGGTGGGAGAAGGGTAACAACCTTTCCGAGTGCAGAAGAACATTGTGTCCCAGCAACACTGCCTGCCCACAAGTACCAGAGCACACTGTGTGCCCAGCTGCCTTCTGCAAAGCTCTCACCTCACAGGAGACTGGCTCTTCTGCCTCCCTTTGGCCGGCACAGGGACCCCACTTACGCTCCGGGAAGAATGGCTCTGTTGGCGACACAAGCGCTTCCCCGGAAGATTCCCTGGAAGAGGGACAGCGGTGAGCAAATCAGTTGTACCTGTCCCTGCATTGCATTTGCGTCTTGGCTAGAATTCCCGAGCAAGAAGGACAAAGCGAAAGCCTGCAAACTGCTACGGAAAGTCGGGTCGGGTCTTACATTACCTTTCTTTGCATTGTCATCACCAGCCTCTTCCTGCATGTTCCTTTTGGGGCTGGGGCTAAGCGGTGCACGGGCCACTCCAGTTGCTGGAGGTCTTGGAAAGAGCTTGCCTTCGGACCTGGAACCCAGAAGAAGGGACAAAAGATCCTGACAGGAGAATTTCACCTGGAAGAGCTACCTGCCTGCCGTGCAGCAAGAACAGAGAGGCCCTGGTGGGAAAAGGTAACAATCTTCCGGGTCCGGAAGAAGATTGTGTCCCAGTGACACATCTCCCTCCACAAGTACCAGAGCACAGGATCAGCCCAATCCCCTTCTCCAAGGCACCCACCTCACAGGAGACTTGCTCTTTGTCCCTGCTTTTGCCAGCGCTGGGAGCCCACTTGTGCCCCGGGAAGAATGGCTCTGATGAGGAAGCTGGCCCTTCCCAGGAAGACTCCCTGCAAGGCGAGCAGTGAGAGTACATCAGCTCTAATGGTCCCTGCACTGCACTTGCGTCTCGGCTAGAATTCCTGAGCAAGAAGAAGAAAGCAAAGGCCTACAAACCTTCACAAATTCTCCCCTGGGTTTTCGCGTTACCTTTGTTTGTATTGTCACGGCCCAGCTCTTCTTCCACATTGCTTGTTGGGCTGGGGCAAAGCGGTGCACGGGCCACTCTAGTTGGTGGAGGTCTTGGAAAGAGCTTGCGTTCAGACCTGGAACAAAGAGGAAGAGGCAAATGAGCCTGACAGGAGAGTCTCACCAAAGCCCGATACCTGCTAGCCACGCAGCAAGAACAGAGAGGCCCTGGTGGCAGGGAGCCACAATCTCTCGGGGTGCTGAAGAACATTGTGTCTCAGCACCACATTCCCCTCCCCAAAGTACCAGAGCAAACAATCCACCCAGCTGCCTTCTCCGAGGCTCTCACCTCACAGGAGACTTGCTCTCCTCCCTCCCTTTGGCCGGCCCAGTGAGCCCACTCATGCTCCGGGAAGAATGGCTCTGTTGGGGAAACTGGCGCGTCCCAGGAAGATTCCCTGCAAGGGCAACAGGAGAGAGCTCCTCAGATCAGAAGCCCATGGTCAGCTTGAACTAAAACGCCGTTCCGATCTGATCCAGCCTCTTAGAAAATGGCAGCAGCAAGCCGCATTCCATCCACGCCATGCTTCTGAAGAGGTCTTTGGGCTCTTTTATCCTCCGTGGCTAGGGCAGCTGCCTTGTTGCCTCTGAACGTCCACAGCCGAGCCTTATTCCCTGGGGCATCACCCTTTGCCTGCTTTTCCCAGTCCCTGTGCTTCACAGGGTGGATAGCAGGGACCTTTCCAGGAGCTGACATAGTCTCTTTTAGGGGAATACCTTCACACCAGAGGAGCACGTTTTGGCATGTCTGTATCACTCTCATACAGACAATCTTGCTAGCCGCCTATTCAGTCCGAGCCCCCTCTTCTCATGGAAAGAGTACAACCAGTTTTCCCGACATGGGGTCAACCCCTGCCATAGCTGATGACTCAAGGTAGAATTAGTCCCCCAGAAGGCTGATGAGACCTGCCTACAGGTTTCCTCTTCTCCACCGCAAAGCAAAGGGCAGTTTGCAATGTCTGTGACTGTGAGGGAAGAGAGTCCGGCGGGAAGTGTCCTCCGGCCCTGCCAACTGCAGTTTGCAGTGCTGGGCTGTTCTCTGAGCTTGATTTGTAGGGTGCTTGTAGGGAGATTTGTCATGATGGGTAGGTAGTCTTGACACAGTCTGCTTGTCCTAACCCTTGCAGTGCATTCACGAGGTGTCTCAAATCGCATAGCAAGAAGGCCAGGATGAAAGTGTAGAAAGCGTGCTCATGTGCCTGCTCTTACGTTACCTTGTTTGTTACCGTGACCATCGGTCTCTTCTTCCGCAGCCTCTTCTGCTCTGGGCTTTACGGACACGGTGGCCAATTTTGTGCCTCTTCTCTTTGGGGGTAGGTGGAGCTCGAACCTGGAAACAAGCGGACAACATCAGTTTGAACACAGGCCTCCAGGTCCCTTTGTAGCTTGCGCTAGCAAGGCCGCTGCGTAGGTGTCCCAGGGCTGTTGGGAAGGCCATAGTTTTCCAAAGCAGAATATGCAATGTCTGGGGGGGCTATATTCAGAACGCGAGTTACACAGGAAAGAATTCCCGTGCCTGGAGGGGCAGGAGCATCTTGGTTAGTAAGCTCAGGGGCTTTGGGGGGCCTTACTGTGAGAAAGCGTATTCGAACACCAGTGCGCTCTCTTGTGCTGTTAGCCCAGCTCTCGCCTGGGGCTCATAAAGTTTGTGGAGAACCGTCTGGTTTTCCTCCCAGTTGCCACGGTGAAACTAAATTCTAATCTCGCCCTTGAGTTCACTTGCAGACCCTCCCTGAGTAACGCCATGTCATTGCGACTGGGAAGCGTAGTGTCAGTCGCCTAGGTCCCTAACGGAACTTCCTAGCAGCACTGGATTCCCTTTGCACGCATCTCCGCAGAGACTGGCGGGAGGTTTTGCTGAGAAATCCCTCGTCCTGTACACTTTTGGCCCAAGACAAAGGCTTTCTGGTAACTTTTATTTACTGGAGTCCTCCAAGAGATGTGGTCCGCCCAAGTCACAAGCAGATGACTTGGATGGACCTGCTCTTTGAGCCACCTGCTAAGAGAGCAATGGGCTGAAGCTGTGTGGGAAAGGTTGCCTTAGCTCCTCTCCGTGTCACAGGCTTGGAGTTACGGGGGAACCGTTCCTTAGAAAGCACTGGTTGTGAATGACTTCACAAGTAGACAAGCCTTGGAAATGTGCTGCTACCATTCTGGAGCCGAGAAGCTGCCAGCTTGGTCAGCCAGGGGCTACAGAAAGCAACCTACTCACCTTGGAAGCAGGAAGACACCAACGGAACGCATGTCAAAGACGGTGGCTTCGCTGCTTCGTATGACCGAATCCCTTGCCCAGGGGGTCTGCAACAGTGGCAGAGACGGAACACCACGTTTTATTCACACAAAGGGTCTCTAAGGCATGGCTTTCTGGAAGGTGTGTGTGGGAAGAGCAAGGGAAGCACCATGGGATAGAGAGCAACTCCGATCTTTGTCTGACCCAAGACACCTCTTCTATGTTGCAAAGAGCACCAAATGCTGGAGAGTAAATCTGCAGAGAGCTGTCAATAGTGCAGAACATGCTGAGGCCGTGGGGCTCCTTGGGTCCTGGCAGGCCAGCGGTGATCAGATCAATGGAGCTTTGGCCGGGTTGGGAAGGAACTGCAAGGAGCACCGCGGAAATGCCCCAACTTACACAGAGAAGAGATTCCAGCAGGTACCCCGTCCTATCCACGCTCTGAAGAAAGTCCTCGTAAAACCTCATTTTCACTTTCTTTTCTCTGATAACCAGGATGCCAATGTTGTTGAAAACCAAGTCAGCATCCTTCCCGTTGGCTAAGACCCGAGAGAAGAAATGCAGCGTCTCTCGGATACAGGCTTCCACCGTGTGCTGAGGGTACCGGGTGGCCAAGGTTATCAGAGCAGAGTTGAGCGGAACAGTTTGCATAAAACCTAGGGAAGAGCAGAAGAGGGTTGCAGGACAAGTCGGGCAGAATGGGGCCAGTTCCCTGTACAAGGTGGACGGCCTGAGAGAGCCGCAGCTGCCCCTATGTGGCTAAAGCCGTTCCAAGGCACGTAGCCTAAGTTTGTGCTACTTGGTGGCTATTTGGTTTTCAGGAGCTGAAGTTGTTCTCAGGAGCTTCTCAGGGACCTCTGTACATCGACCAGCCGTGGCCAGAGCCCAGGCAGTGCATGCTCCACATACGCTGCAGGGCAAAGCAAAGGGTTGGATCGGTCTGCTTACCAGAAATATCATTGCAGACAGGTCTGAGCCCTAATGACTGTGCATAGGAGGCAGACAGACAAAACACAGGCCTCCGAACAGTCAAAGGGGCACGGTTTTTCATGTAGAGGTCCTGGTCCAGAAGGCAGAATGTCCCGATTTCCATTCTGACAGCCTGAGAAGAGAAGAGAAGAGAAGAGAAGAGAAGAGAAGAGAAGAGAAGAGAAGAGAAGAGAAGAGAAGGGCAGGAAGAAAGCATCTTTGTTTAGGCAGGCAAAGTGACTGATGGCTTGTCAGAGCATGGCCCTGGTGCTTGGTGCCTTGCCCACTCCAGACGCACAAAGGGTCTCTCAGCTTGGGAGAGCTTTGGGGAAGATGTGGAGTCTGGTGCTCTCTTGCCTCTGCCCGCTCTAACAGACAGCGGGCGAAGCAGAAGCAGAGCAACTTCCCTATGCTAGCTCAGCTCCACGGGTGTCCTACAATGGGACAGGCCCCGCAAAGTGTCCAAGGCTGTCTGGGCTTGCTCCTTCCACTCTGGCCGTGGGGCCTCGAGGAGCCGCAGAAAGTGCACAGCCCTTTCTTCTGCTAGAGCTGGGCTTTTTCCTTTCTCCCAAGTGAGAGAGAAGCTGCTCTGCCCCACGTTGGTCAAGCGCAGGGCACTGCTGGGCTGTCCTTTCTGCCTTAAAAGGAGGGGGAGCATTAGGGCACTCGATGGCACGGGGGTGTCAGGGCTACCCACATCCTTGGAATTTGAGGGGAGAAAGGGGATACCTTGTCCAGGATAAGTTCTCGGAAAATGTAATCCGACACACCACCCCAGATAGCAACGATATCTGGAAGGCAAGCGAGAGATAACCGTGCTCTAAGTCAGCAAGCTCACAATCATCCTGCTCGCTCCTAACCAGGGAGGCAGTGGCTGCAAAGGGAATGAGCGAGCCTCGCCTCCTCCGGCGCCCTCCCACATCAAAAGCACCCGAGGCGGGGGCTGCAGAGCCAACATTTTGCGTGGCGTTATGCTATCAGCCTCATTCTCAGCCCAGGAGAGCTCCCAAAGGGAAACAGAGAGCTCCAAGTGCTCTTGAGATCCGCCTGTCAAAAGTACGAGGTTTCACTTTGCAGACCTGCCTTTCAGGCAGCCTCTCTCGAGTTGGGCCAGAGCTGCCGCACAGCTGAGCCATCTGGAAAGGAGACTCCTCTCCGTCCTGGGCAGCTCTCCAAGTGAGAGCCATTCCCTAGGGAAACTCGCCAACGGGCTCCCAGCCCGCAAGAGGATGCTGCTGTGCCCGCAGGAGTCCCATGGGCTCAGGGAATGCCGAGGTTTGTCCCTGGCAGGGGCCAGCTTCACCCATATTCGATGCCTGCCCGCACAGACTTGGCACTTCCACTGGGGCAACGCCAATTCTTCCTGCCAGCGGTGGCCAGTGCCTTCTCCAAGGCAACAGAACCCCGGAATGCTGGCTGCCAAACTGACACCCAGGCCCGTGAGGGACAATCTCTCTCCGGGCTCCCTTTGCAGCTCCCAGTCCTGCCCAGACGTCCCCCACAGGCTCCAGGGTCTTCACAGCACCTCTTACACTTGCTCCTCTCTTCAAATAGAGACATGAAACGGCTCTGCAAGGCCTTACCATCAGTGGTGAGATCGCGCAGCGTTGGAAACATGCCAGGCTTCATGCCTTCCATCTTTCCACACCCTCTCTCCAGCTTAACACCAGCAGAAGGCGGGGGAAAAGGAACTTCCTCCTCTCCAATCTCCTTCTCCTTCTCCCCTTCTGCACTTCACCAAACGGCCCTCCACTGCTAGTGTACTGCCTCCCTTTGCCTTCTCCGTCTCTCGGAAAAGCAGCTCCTGAGGAGGAGAAAGGCAGCACAGAGAGCAGCAGCTAGCGCTGGGGATGCTGCAGGCCTCACAGTGAAGTGCGGGTGGGAGCCAGGGGCCCCGTGGGGAGAGGGGAGCTGTGGCTATGATGCGTGAGTGCCCCACTGTGACCCCAGGCCTTGTCACACCCGGAGGGGCTGCAGGGCCCTGACCGGCCTGCCAGATCATGCCCTACAATGGACATGGCGGTGGCACTGGCCCTTTGGGGGAGCTGCCCTCCTCCTGCTCTCCCTGCTGCCCAGGGGAGGGAATGAATAAAGAGGCCTGCACTGTTGGCTATACGCTCATGCGGCCAGTGGGAAGGAAGGGCTGATGCTGGCTGGTATTTCAGTAGGCCATGCGCGTGGAAATAGCACAGCCTGGCAAAGGAGCAGAGAGATTTCCCCTGTCAGCTTGAGGAAGGGTTACTTCCTCTTCCCACAGGGATTCTCAAAAACTTGGAAGCAAGTCTTATCGTGGTTGCCACCAGGTGGTGCCAAAGCCTGTGAAGACTCTCCAGTCGGACACGGGACAGTTTGCTTCTGCTCGTGCTGCCCAAATCTCCCGCCATGCTGAGGAGCGCTGAGAAGGCTGGGGTGGTGGTGGTGGGGGGGGTTCTTTTGGTGTGACATCGTTTGTGTTTTCTTAAGCAGTCCTCACAATCACACGGGAGGAGATCGAGGCTGAGGTTGTGATGGGAGGCTGAACACCAACTTTGACTGCAGATTGCTCCTTTTGTGCAAGCAGGCCACAAAACTCACTTGCAGCTTCCCACACTCCTGTCCTCTGGAGGACTTTTAGACCCACTCCTGATCCAGATCATGGCAACACAACAAGAGGGACCCCAACGATGCCTGGAAATAGCGCCCGCCTGTAACATAATCTGATGATTTACAGCTCTCTCGGGGTCACACTCCTCAGTCACACACGAGCCTTTGAAAAGCACCAGGTCTCTAGCCCCTGCAGTAGTAAGCACTCCTGCAGAAAGGAGAGTTTCCCCCTGGGACACGGCTGCAATGGAAGAATCAGGGCAGGGAGCAGTGTGTCCTGCCGAGCCAAGTTTTCCCCCCGTTTTCTGTCTCACCAAGTCCCTTCCGGTGTGGCTGTCCCCCTCAGGAAGCCAGGTAGGCACCCTTGCCCTGTGCTCACCAGTGCGCCTTGATCAAGAATGCACAGAGCTAGCCTGCAGCCTGAACCGTTGGCTCCAGAGGTAGTGCACGGGAGCTGAGAAGCTCAAAAGTCCCAGGCCGCCTTGCACAGAGACAGATCTGATGCCTGCCCTCACGGATGGCTTCCTAACAAGCTACATGATCAGCTCATGGATAAGGGAGAGCACAACGGATGCCACTAGGTGCTCATGGCTAGGCATCATTTCCCCTTTTCCTCCTCAGAGAAATCTCAGGGCAAAGTCGTTCCCCTCATGTTTCTTCGTCCTCTTCACTGCCCAGGCCCCCGGGACTGCTGATCTCTCCTGCACTGATACTGCTGAATGGGACTTGGGCACAAACCTGCTAAGTAACTTGCTTCAGGCAGCATCACTGCCACACGAGTGCTTCTTGCAGGAGAAAGTATTTTCACACGCACTGTCGAACTAAGTCCACCCCACACACGCACTCCCTCGCCAAGTCTTCTTTCCCCACTGGGAACAACAAGCAAGCCTCAAACAAACGGACGATGAAATCCACCAGAATTCCCCTGAAGGAGAGACAGACAGGAAAGGGGATACAACTCGGGGCGCTTCCTCAGTGAACACTTTACAATACCCTTTGAGCCTCCAAAGACTACAAATCCCCCCTAACCCTCGCAAACCCAAGCGGCCCCGCATCCAGAGGGGCTCCTGATGAAAGAGGCCGCGACAATGGAGAAGAAATGCTGACAGCGCCCAGCCCGATTGAAGGGAGAGAAAAGAGTCAGGGGGCCTTTAAACCCCTTCTGACCAGGAAGACAAAGTAGGTGGAAGCTTGCCAAGGAGAGCATTTCTCAGCCAAATTACAGCATTTCTGTGGTAGCCAGCCACAGTCGTTGCCCTGACTGCTTGTCTGGCTGCTCTTGGCTTTTCTCTTTCGGGGATCTCATGCACCAGTGTTAGCTGAGTGCCTACGCGCACTACCAACAATACTACACAACCCAACAGGTATAGAAACCAAAAGCTGCTTTCTAGCAGGGGTTCATCTGCTTCCCATTCCATGTGCAATGGAAGTGTGCTGCTTCGATGGAGATGCTCCCCTGTGTTTATTAGTCTGGCATTAGAATGGTTGAGACTGGCGAGCAAATGGGATTTCTCTGCCCTTACCATTCCTCAAAGCATCTTCCGAGAGCCCAGCACCACCTGCTCTTTCATAAGGGGGTTAGGGTTAAGGCAGAGGCGCCTACAGGTGGCCAACCTGACAACGTGTGGGAAAGAAGGCCTCGCACCACACCGCTCTATGAGCACTTCTCACATTCTGAGGACTGCACGTGCTGGACTGTTTACCACCATACCAGACAGCTGGTTTCCAGAAAGTGTCATTTCACTTACACAGCACAAATGAATGCCTTGAAAGCAGCCATGACAAGCCCTTTCTGCATCAGCACTCAGGCGTTTGGAGGGCAGAGCCAGGGGCAGTAGAAGCATGGTGCTGCCTCCCTCCATGCCCTCCAGCAAGCTAACACCACTCCTGTTCCTGTCCCCTAATGACCTTGGTGGCTGTCCTCTCTCCTTGCTGCACGTGATTACCTTGGTCAGGCTTTACATGCAGCAGGGGAGTCAGTGGCACCGTGGTCAGTGGGGCGGGAGCAACGGTGCTGGCAGAGTTGGCTTCTGTGTGTCTGCGTGCTCCAAGTGCTCCAGGAAGGGCAGCGCCCTACCTGCCTGGGGCAGACCTCCGCGTGGGCGTAGAGCCAAGAGACTGGGCACTGCTCACTGCCTCCTGGGCTTCGGAGGGGGCTGCTCGCTCTGCAGACAATACGTGCGTGTGGGAAAATGTGGAGTGGTTTCCAGGTGCTGAAGGGGGTCCCATGCCCCTGGAGGACGGGGCTTGGGAAAGAAGAGGCGGAAAGTGTGTGTCGGGGTGGTCTCAGGCCTCCCGTCAAGGCCCCTGGTGGCCCTTTGCCCTGGCTGGTGGTGTCAGAGCCAGAGCGCCGATCGTGCTGAAGACAGCCGCAGTGGCCCGGGCCATGAGCACGTCCTCTCTGGCAGCCCCCATCCCTATGGCAGCATCAGCTGAGGGAGTGCTGCTGGGGAGCCCGGGGAGGGGAGGAAGCAGTCTCCAAAGCCTCCTGCCTGGGGACTTGGTGAGGAGAGTTGCAGCAGTGGCTGCAGCAGTCAGCTGTGCGTGCCTCTGGGGCTGTCTGCCGGCATGGAAGAGCCTGGCCGGGTGCAGCAGAGAGATGGTGGGGCTGCCATTCGTACGTGCTCATTTGCCCGCTGAGACAAGTGCCCAGGCCTCAGCAGGAGAGGTCTGAAGGGGACAACCAGGTGCAGGTGAGGGAAGAAGGAGGTCATCCCTTGGGTCAGCTGTCTGCTGGAAAGCTTCCCGCTCACAGGCAGGAAATGGTTGGACAGAAAAGGCCAGTGTGTAACGTGGTGCTTTTAAGAAGCCTGATTATGGTTTAGCTAGCCCCCTCTGAGCCTTCCAGCTCCCAGGTGGTTTCAGCCTTCTCCACTCTCACCATTGCGCTCCTGCTCTCCTGTGGAAGTGGCACTGTGACGGCCAGGCAGGGAAGTGAGTCTGTGGCAGAGGGAAGAAACCGCTGCCTTTCTTTCTGCAACAGCAGCACTTGAAGCACTGAAAACACAGGGAGGGAGCAGGTGGGGGCCTGAGTACACCTGGAGGTGCCTAGCAGACATTGCTCTGAGGGCAATGGAGGATAATAGTGGGGGGCATGTGTATATATATATATATATATATATAATGCATACATATGTGGATAAATGTATGCTTTTATCTATGTGCCCTCCCTTGTACATATATACTCCTATCAGTCATATGTCTATAAGAAAGAGAATAAAAGGAGGTATCTCTGCCTTATTTATCCGTGTTCAGGTGCGTGCATTTGTACGGCGGGAGGTACACTTAGAGATGTTTCTGTGGGGCCTTGACATAGTTCCGAGAGAAGCCTTTCTCTTCAGCCTGGCAGCACGCTAATGGCCCCTGAGGCCAGGATGCCCTCCCTCAGCCTAGGTTCTGTCCCAGAAGTGCCTGGTCCCCCAGTGACCTCCAAACTCCTTGCTGCCCCTGGCTGGGCATGCCAGTGAGCACCAGGCAAGAGCAATGCCCTTCAGCTGGAAAGCTGGCTAACTCATCTCTCGCAAGCAGGCAGCACTTGAATGGGAAAGGACAAAGGCTCACAGGCGCTTTCTTTGAATGCCGCTTCCCGTTTATATTGCTTTCCGCCTCTCTTGCCATCTCTTTCTTTCTTCCTTTTCTTTCCTTTGTATATCTGCAGCCACAGAAGCCCAGAAGATTCTTTGCTCCTCCTGCAGGCAGTGGAAGCACATTTCCTGCAGGGCCACACAAAGGCAAGAGTATGCAGGATTAGTCTCAGCTTTTTTTCTTTCTCCTTTTTTCTTTCTTTTTCTTTTTCAGACGAGTAGCTAGTGCTCGCTCTCGCTTCTGCCCCTTCTCTTCGTGCCTTTCTGTCCACAGCGTTTTGTTCTCAAGGCACAACTGAGAGGCCCTTCTGCATTGACCGGAGTTCGAAACCATCAGGGCGCTACAAGGAAACTGCACATTTGCTATCCCCCAAAAGCCTTGCAATTAACCATTCTGGGATGAACAATGCCCCAAGAAGGAGCTGTAAAGTGTTTTGTGAGACTCTAGGCATGAAGAGTACTCTGTAAAAACGTGGAGCAGCTGGCATCTTTGAAAGTAAGAGCCAAAAGAAGTAACCGCATGTTACTATGAACACATAGGAAGGGCTCCCTGCTCAATACCCGTTCAAGTGTGTTCGTGCAGCTGTCTGCAGTCAGACACAAGAATCGTACCAATCCGTACAGTGTACCTGTCCTGCTGTCAGACATCCTTCACACACAGGGTGTGCTGCCTGGCGCTGGGCTTCACGGGTTTCCTGCCCTCGGCAGCCGCTGGGATATGGTGGCAATCTGCAAGTACGCAAAGAGATGCGTTCACGTGTGTGCGGGATAAGTTTGTTGTCCCCCTTGTGCTCAAAAGCTGCACGCCTGCTTCCGCAGCAGGAGGTGCTTCTGCAGGAGTGCCTTCCTGGGCTTGATAAACCAAAAGAGAAAGGCAAAACCCTGAGCTGTAACCCTCAGATGTGCCCCAATACTCCGCAAGCATGGTGCAGGGAGCTCAGGCCTGGGCCCCCTCTCTGTAAGAGAGAGCAAGAATAGGAGCAGTGTCATTTCTCCCACAAGTGCCCTCTTGGGAAGCTATCTGGAGAGCATTTTGACTTCTCCCCTTGTCATGAAATGCTTATAGATCTTGAAGACGGCTCCCGTGAATCAAAAGGATCAAGGTCCTTTAAATGCAGAAGGAATGAGGCAAAGATGCTAAGCCTCGTGAATGGTTACTTGCACTTAGTTCCCAAAGAGATGTGTGCACTGGAAGCACCGTCCCCCGAAAAGCGAGCTCAACATGGGAGTCTCGTAACAACCTGTGACACCCTTCCTCCCCAACAAGAGAAGGCAGCTATGCGCACCACTTGGCACAGCTGCTAGAGACCTTCCCGAGCGCATGCGGACCCTGTGTGCCGGGGAAACCTCTCCCTCGCACAGGACAAGAACACAGGGCCACCCCACCGCACTTCTCCAAGAGTCTCACCTGACAGAAGGCACTGCTCTGCTGGCCACCTCCCCTGCTTCTTCCTTGAGGCTGGGCAGCACATGAACTTGGGACCGCTTTTGAAGACGAAGCCTCTTTAGCGTAAGGAGGCACTTTGCGGGGCTCCCTGAAAGCAGGAATCGGGAGAAACTGCCCACTGGGTAGCTGAAGGCACTAGTACAATGCTCCCCCCACCGCCAAGGCCCTCTCTGCCCCACACCCAGATGCCCCAGCATCTCCTTGACCACCACGTGCGCTCGCCCCCTAGGGACCTTCGTGGCCATGTTCCCTTCTTCCTGGGGCTTACTACCTTGGGCGGGTGTAGCATGGAGGATGGTAGATCTGGAGCCGGCTCTTTTAGGTGCCATCTCAAGCTCAGACCTGGAAGGAAGAAGCAGATAAAGATGGGCCAGCACCAGAAGCAGGGGCAGATGGAGAGTCTCATGGAAACATGCTGTGCCCTTGCCTGCCCTGCAGCAGGAAAGCACAGGTCACTGTGACAAGAGCTCTCGAGCTCAGCGAGACTCAGTGTCCAAGGGAAGCATCTCTGCCCACGCACAAGTACAGGCTTGCGCAAGGCTCTCACCTCACAGGAGACTCGTCTCGATAGGCACTCTTCCTCATTTCTTCCTGCACAGTCTTAGCTCTAGCCGCCAACTTCTGAGGCGTTATCCTCCTTCGAGCAAGGAGTCGCTTGCAGGCAGGGGTTAGAGGAAGGCTCCCTGACAGGGTGAAATGAGAAAACTCTTCAGAGAGCGGGGCCGCCTTGGATCAGGGTCCTCAGGTTCCTGTCCAGCCAAGGGTGAAGTATCGCTGAGGATGGCCATTCCAGGGCCTCTCCTGGCAACCTGGTCTGAAGTTTGCATGCCCTCCCCGTGAATGGTTTTGGCTTTGGGCGCTTCTCCTCCAGCAACCTCTCCCTCTTGCCTCTCGACCCCTCCCTGGGTACCCCTGAGAAAGCTCTGACTCTGTCTTCCCTGTAACCAACCAGTGGGTGTGAGTAAGGGGGTGTGAGGGGGAGTCAAAGCAAGCCATACAGGCAGCCTGCCTTAGCCTTCCCTTTGCCACAGGGAACAAACCTAGTGCCTGTAGTGTCTCCCAGTAAGTCGGGCACTTCCTCGTGGCCATGTTTGTGGCCGTACTCTCCCTTTCTGCCATCCTCTTCACGTGGGAGGACTTTGGGAGAAGAGAGGAACTTTTTAAAGGTGGTCTTCTGGGGGTTGTCCAAAGGCTTGACCTGGAAGCAAGGAGACAGAGGTGAGTATGGCATGACAGAGACACAAGCTGCTGCTAAAAGCTTGCGGTGCAGCAAGAAAGCAGGGGCCGTGGTGGCAGGGGGTAACAACATTCGGAGTCCACAAGAACATTGTGTCCCAGGACCACATCCCCCTCCCACAAGTAGTAGAGCACACTATCCGCCCAGTCGCCTTCTCCAAAGCGCTCACCTCGCGGGAGACTCGCTCTTCTCCCTCCCTTTGGCCGGCACAGTGAGCCCACTGATGCTCCGGGAAGAATGGCTCTGTTGGGGAAACTGGCGTTTCCCAGGAAGACTCCCTGCAAGGGGGACAGTGGGGAGTTCATCGGCTCTACGAGGCCGTGCGTTGCCTTTGCATCGTGGCTAGAATTCCCAAGCAAGGAGAAGCAAGCAAAGGCCTACAAGCGTCCGGAAATTCTCCTCTGGGTTTTTACATTACCTTTGTTTGTATTGTCCTTGTCAAGCTGATCTTCCCTGTTCTTTTTTGGGCTGGGGCTGAGAGGTGCACGGTGCGCTGTAGCTGCTGGAGGTCTTGGGAAAAGGTTGCATTTGGACCTGGAAGCAAGAGGAAGGGAAAAATGAGCCAGACAGAAGTGCCTTAGCAAAACCCGCTACCTGCTTGCTGTTCAGCAAGAAAGCAGAAGCCACGGTGGGAGAAGGGTAACAACCTTTCCGAGTGCAGAAGAACATTGTGTCCCAGCAACACTGCCTGCCCACAAGTACCAGAGCACACTGTGTGCCCAGCTGCCTTCTGCAAAGCTCTCACCTCACAGGAGACTGGCTCTTCTGCCTCCCTTTGGCCGGCACAGGGACCCCACTTACGCTCCGGGAAGAATGGCTCTGTTGGCGACACAAGCGCTTCCCCGGAAGATTCCCTGGAAGAGGGACAGCGGTGAGCAAATCAGTTGTACCTGTCCCTGCATTGCATTTGCGTCTTGGCTAGAATTCCCGAGCAAGAAGGACAAAGCGAAAGCCTGCAAACTGCTACGGAAAGTCGGGTCGGGTCTTACATTACCTTTCTTTGCATTGTCATCACCAGCCTCTTCCTGCATGTTCCTTTTGGGGCTGGGGCTAAGCGGTGCACGGGCCACTCCAGTTGCTGGAGGTCTTGGAAAGAGCTTGCCTTCGGACCTGGAACCCAGAAGAAGGGACAAATGATCCTGACAGGAGAATTTCACCTGGAAGAGCTACCTGCCTGCCGTGCAGCAAGAGCAGAGAGGCCCTGGTGGGAAAGGGTAACAATCTTCCGGGTCCGGAAGAAGATTGTGTCCCAGTGACACATCTCCCTCCACAAGTACCAGAGCACAGGATCAGCCCAATCCCCTTCTCCAAGGCACCCACCTCACAGGAGACTTGCTCTTTGTCCCTGCTTTTGCCAGCGCTGGGAGCCCACTTGTGCCCCAGGAAGAATGGCTCTGATGAGGAAGCTGGCCCTTCCCAGGAAGACTCCCTGCAAGGCGAGCAGTGAGAGTACATCAGCTCTAATGGTCCCTGCACTGCACTTGCGTCTCGGCTAGAATTCCTGAGCAAGAAGAAGAAAGCAAAGGCCTACAAACCTTCACAAATTCTCCCCTGGGTTTTCGCGTTACCTTTGTTTGTATTGTCACGGCCCAGCTCTTCTTCCACATTGCTTGTTGGGCTGGGGCAAAGCGGTGCACGGGCCACTCTAGTTGGTGGAGGTCTTGGAAAGAGCTTGCGTTCAGACCTGGAACAAAGAGGAAGAGGCAAATGAGCCTGACAGGAGAGTCTCACCAAAGCCCGATACCTGCTAGCCACGCAGCAAGAACAGAGAGGCCCTGGTGGCAGGGAGCCACAATCTCTCGGGGTGATGAAGAACATTGTTTCTCAGCACCACATTCCCCTCCCCAAAGTACCAGAGCAAACAATCCACCCAGCTGCCTTCTCCGAGGCTCTCACCTCACAGGAGACTTGCTCTCCTCCCTCCCTTTGGCCGGCACAGTGAGCCCACTCATGCTCCGGGAAGAATGACTCTGTTGGGGAAACTGGCGCGTCCCAGGAAGATTCCCTGCAAGGGCAACAGGAGAGAGCTCCTCAGATCAGAAGCCCATGGTCAGCTTGAACTAAAACGCCGTTCCGATCTGATCCAGCCTCTTAGAAAATGGCAGCAGCAAGCCGCATTCCATCCACGCCATGCTTCTGAAGAGGTCTTTGGGCTCTTTTATCCTCCGTGGCTAGGGCAGCTGCCTTGTTGCCTCTGAACGTCCACAGCCGAGCCTTATTCCCTGGGGCATCACCCTTTGCCTGCTTTTCCCAGTCCCTGTGCTTCACAGGGTGGATAGCAGGGACCTTTCCAGGAGCTGACATAGTCTCTTTTAGGGGAATACCTTCACACCAGAGGAGCACGTTTTGGCATGTCTGTATCACTCTCATACAGACAATCTTGCTAGCCGCCTATTCAGTCCGAGCCCCCTCTTCTCATGGAAAGAGTACAACCAGTTTTCCCGACATGGGGTCAACCCCTGCCATAGCTGATGACTCAAGGTAGAATTAGTCCCCCAGAAGGCTGATGAGACCTGCCTACAGGTTTCCTCTTCTCCACCGCAAAGCAAAGGGCAGTTTGCAATGTCTGTGACTGTGAGGGAAGAGAGTCCGGCGGGAAGTGTCCTCCGGCCCTGCCAACTGCAGTTTGCAGTGCTGGGCTGTTCTCTGAGCTTGATTTGTAGGGTGCTTGTAGGGAGATTTGTCATGATGGGTAGGTAGTCTTGCCACAGTCTGCTTGTCCTAGCCCTTGCAGTGCATTCACGAGGTGTCTCAAATCGCATAGCAAGAAGGCCAGGATGAAAGTGTAGAAAGCGTGCTCATGTGCCTGCTCTTACGTTACCTTGTTTGTTACCGTGACCATCGGTCTCTTCTTCCGCAGCCTCTTCTGCTCTGGGCTTTACGGACACGGTGGCCAATTTTGTGCCTCTTCTCTTTGGGGGTAGGTGGAGCTCGAACCTGGAAACAAGCGGACAACATCAGTTTGAACACAGGCCTCCAGGTCCCTTTGTAGCTTGCGCTAGCAAGGCCGCTGCGTAGGTGTCCCAGGGCTGTTGGGAAGGCCATAGTTTTCCAAAGCAGAATATGCAATGTCTGGGGGGGCTATATTCAGAACGCGAGTTACACAGGAAAGAATTCCCGTGCCTGGAGGGGCAGGAGCATCTTTGTTAGTAAGCTCAGGGGCTTTGGGGGGCCTTACTGTGAGAAAGCGTATTCGAACACCAGTGCGCTCTCTTGTGCTGTTAGCCCAGCTCTCGCCTGGGGCTCATAAAGTTTGTGGAGAACCGTCTGGTTTTCCTCCCAGTTGCCACGGTGAAACTAAATTCTAATCTCGCCCTTGAGTTCACTTGCAGACCCTCCCTGAGTAACGCCATGTCATTGCGACTGGGAAGCGTAGTGTCAGTCGCCTAGGTCCCTAACGGAACTTCCTAGCAGCACTGGATTCCCTTTGCACGCATCTCCGCAGAGACCCACGGGAGGTTTTGCTGAGAAATCCCTCGTCCTGTACACTTTTGGCCCAAGACAAAGGCTTTCTGGTAACTTTTATTTACTGGAGTCCTCCAAGAGATGTGGTCCGCCCAAGTCACAAGCAGATGACTTGGATGGACCTGCTCTTTGAGCCACCTGCTAAGAGAGCAATGGGCTGAAGCTGTGTGGGAAAGGTTGCCTTAGCTCCTCTCCGTGTCACAGGCTTGGAGTTACGGGGGAACCGTTCCTTAGAAAGCACTGGTTGTGAATGACTTCACAAGTAGACAAGCCTTGGAAATGTGCTGCTACCATTCTGGAGCCGAGAAGCTGCCAGCTTGGTCAGCCAGGGGCTACAGAAAGCAACCTACTCACCTTGGAAGCAGGAAGACACCAACGGAACGCATGTCAAAGACGGTGGCTTCGCTGCTTCGTATGACCGAATCCCTTGCCCAGGGGGTCTGCAACAGTGGCAGAGACGGATCACCACGTTTTATTCACACAAAGGGACTCTAAGGCATGGCTTTCTGGAAGGTGTGTGTGGGAAGAGCAAGGGAAGCACCATGGGATAGAGAGCAACTCCGATCTTTGTCTGACCCAAGACACCTCTTCTATGTTGCAAAGAGCACCAAATGCTGGAGAGTAAATCTGCAGAGAGCTGTCAATAGTGCAGAACATGCTGAGGCCGTGGGGCTCCTTGGGTCCTGGCAGGCCAGCGGTGATCAGATCAATGGAGCTTTGGCCGGGTTGGGAAGGAACTGCAAGGAGCACCGTGGAAACGCCCCAACTTACACAGAGAAGAGATTCCAGCAGGTACCCCGTCCTATCCACGCTCTGAAGAAAGTCCTCGTAAAACCTCATTTTCACTTTCTTTTCTCTGATAACCAGGATGCCAATGTTGTTGAAAACCAAGTCAGCATCCTTCCCGTTGGCTAAGACCCGAGAGAAGAAACGCAGCGTCTCTCGGATACAGGCTTCCACCGTGTGCTGAGGGTACCGGGTGGCCAAGGTTATCAGAGCAGAGTTGAGCGGAACAGTTTGCATAAAACCTAGGGAAGAGCAGAAGAGGGTTGCAGGACAAGTCGGGCAGAATGGGGCCAGTTCCCTGTACAAGGTGGACGGCCTGAGAGAGCCGCAGCTGCCCCTATGTGGCTAAAGCTGTTCCAAGGCACGTAGCCTAAGTTTGTGCTACTTGGTGGCTATTTGGTTTTCAGGAGCTGAAGTTGTTCTCAGGAGCTTCTCAGGGACCTCTGTACATCGACCAGCCGTGGCCAGAGCCCAGGCAGTGCATGCTCCACATACGCTGCAGGGTAAAGCAAAGGGTTGGATCGGTCTGCTTACCAGAAATATCATTGCAGACAGGTCTGAGCCCTAATGACTGTGCATAGGAGGCAGACAGACAAAACACAGGCCTCCGAACAGTCAAAGGGGCACGGTTTTTCATGCAGAGGTCCTGGTCCAGAAGGCAGAATGTCCCGATTTCCATTCTGACAGCCTGAGAAGAGAAGAGAAGAGAAGAGAAGAGAAGAGAAGAGAAGAGAAGAGAAGAGAAGAGAAGGGCAGGAAGAAAGCATCTTTGTTTAGGCAGGCAAAGTGACTGATGGCTTGTCAGAGCATGGCCCTGGTGCTTGGTGCCTTGCCCACTCCAGACGCACAAAGGGTCTCTCAGCTTGGGAGAGCTTTGGGGAAGATGTGGAGTCTGGTGCTCTCTTGCCTCTGCCCGCTCTAACAGACAGCGGGCGAAGCAGAAGCAGAGCAACTTCCCTATGCTAGCTCAGCTCCACGGGTGTCCTACAATGGGACAGGCCCCGCAAAGTGTCCAAGGCTGTCTGGGCTTGCTCCTTCCACTCTGGCCGTGGGGCCTCGAGGAGCCGCAGAAAGTGCACAGCCCTTTCTTCTGCTAGAGCTGGGCTTTTTCCTTTCTCCCAAGTGAGAGAGAAGCTGCTCTGCCCCACGTTGGTCAAGCGCAGGGCACTGCTGGGCTGTCCTTTCTGCCTTAAAAGGAGGGGGAGCATTAGGGCACTCGATGGCACGGGGGTGTCAGGGCTACCCACATCCTTGGAATTTGAGGGGAGAAAGGGGATACCTTGTCCAGGATAAGTTCTCGGAAAATGTAATCCGACACACCACCCCAGATAGCAACGATATCTGGAAGGCAAGCGAGAGATAACCGTGCTCTAAGTCAGCAAGCTCACAATCATCCTGCTCGCTCCTAACCAGGGAGGCAGTGGCTGCAAAGGGAATGAGCAAGCCTCGCCTCCTCCGGCGCCCTCCCACATCAAAAGCACCCGAGGCGGGGGCTGCAGAGCCAACATTTTGCGTGGCGTTATGCTATCAGCCTCATTCTCAGCCCAGGAGAGCTCCCAAAGGGAAACAGAGAGCTCCAAGTGCTCTTGAGATCCGCCTGTCAAAAGTACGAGGTTTCACTTTGCAGACCTGCCTTTCAGGCAGCCTCTCTCGAGTTGGGCCAGAGCTGCCGCACAGCTGAGCCATCTGGAAAGGAGACTCCTCTCCGTCCTGGGCAGCTCTCCAAGGGAGAGCCATTCCCTAGGGAAACTCGCCAACGGGCTCCCAGCCCGCAAGAGGATGCTGCTGTGCCCGCAGGAGTCCCATGGGCTCAGGGAATGCCGAGGTTTGTCCCTGGCAGGGGCCAGCTTCACCCATATTCGATGCCTGCCCGCACAGACTTGGCACTTCCACTGGGGCAACGCCAATTCTTCCTGCCAGCGGTGGCCAGTGCCTTCTCCAAGGCAACAGAACCCCGGAATGCTGGCTGCCAAACTGACACCCAGGCCCGTGAGGGACAATCTCTCTCCGGGCTCCCTTTGCAGCTCCCAGTCCTGCCCAGACGTCCCCCACAGGCTCCAGGGTCTTCACAGCACCTCTTACACTTGCTCCTCTCTTCAAATAGAGACATGAAACGGCTCTGCAAGGCCTTACCATCAGTGGTGAGATCGCGCAGCGTTGGAAACATGCCAGGCTTCATGCCTTCCATCTTTCCACACCCTCTCTCCAGCTTAACACCAGCAGAAGGCGGGGGAAAAGGAACTTCCTCCTCTCCAATCTCCTTCTCCTTCTCCCCTTCTGCACTTCACCAAACGGCCCTCCACTGCTAGTGTACTGCCTCCCTTTGCCTTCTCCGTCTCTCGGAAAAGCAGCTCCTGAGGAGGAGAAAGGCAGCACAGAGAGCAGCAGCTAGCGCTGGGGATGCTGCAGGCCTCACAGTGAAGTGCGGGTGGGAGCCAGGGGCCCCGTGGGGAGAGGGGAGCTGTGGCTATGATGCGTGAGTGCCCCACTGTGACCCCAGGCCTTGTCACACCCGGAGGGGCTGCAGGGCCCTGACCGGCCTGCCAGATCATGCCCTACAATGGACATGGCGGTGGCACTGGCCCTTTGGGGGAGCTGCCCTCCTCCTGCTCTCCCTGCTGCCCAGGGGAGGGAATGAATAAAGAGGCCTGCACTGTTGGCTATACGCTCATGCGGCCAGTGGGAAGGAAGGGCTGATGCTGGCTGGTATTTCAGTAGGCCATGCGCGTGGAAATAGCACAGCCTGGCAAAGGAGCAGAGAGATTTCCCCTGTCAGCTTGAGGAAGGGTTACTTCCTCTTCCCA
Organism: Rhea pennata; assembly: GCF_028389875.1. NCBI lineage: Eukaryota > Metazoa > Chordata > Aves > Rheiformes > Rheidae > Rhea > Rhea pennata. The sequence continues at coordinate 478,177 of NC_084685.1, read as the reverse complement.
CAGGGATTCTCAAAAACTTGGAAGCAAGTCTTATCGTGGTTGCCACCAGGTGGTGCCAAAGCCTGTGAAGACTCTCCAGTCGGACACGGGACAGTTTGCTTCTGCTCGTGCTGCCCAAATCTCCCGCCATGCTGAGGAGCGCTGAGAAGGCTGGGGTGGTGGTGGTGGGGGGGGTTCTTTTGGTGTGACATCGTTTGTGTTTTCTTAAGCAGTCCTCACAATCACACGGGAGGAGATCGAGGCTGAGGTTGTGATGGGAGGCTGAACACCAACTTTGACTGCAGATTGCTCCTTTTGTGCAAGCAGGCCACAAAACTCACTTGCAGCCTCCCACACTCCTGTCCTCTGGAGGACTTTTAGACCCACTCCTGATCCAGATCATGGCAACACAACAAGAGGGACCCCAACGATGCCTGGAAATAGCGCCCGCCTGTAACATAATCTGATGATTTACAGCTCTCTCGGGGTCACACTCCTCAGTCACACACGAGCCTTTGAAAAGCACCAGGTCTCTAGCCCCTGCAGTAGTAAGCACTCCTGCAGAAAGGAGAGTTTCCCCCTGGGACACGGCTGCAATGGAAGAATCAGGGCAGGGAGCAGTGTGTCCTGCCGAGCCAAGTTTTCCCCCCGTTTTCTGTCTCACCAAGTCCCTTCCGGTGTGGCTGTCCCCCTCAGGAAGCCAGGTAGGCACCCTTGCCCTGTGCTCACCAGTGCGCCTTGATCAAGAATGCACAGAGCTAGCCTGCAGCCTGAACCGTTGGCTCCAGAGGTAGTGCACGGGAGCTGAGAAGCTCGAAAGTCCCAGGCCGCCTTGCACAGAGACAGATCTGATGCCTGCCCTCACGGATGGCTTCCTAACAAGCTACATGATCAGCTCATGGATAAGGGAGAGCACAACGGATGCCACTAGGTGCTCATGGCTAGGCATCATTTCCCCTTTTCCTCCTCAGAGAAATCTCAGGGCAAAGTCGTTCCCCTCATGTTTCTTCGTCCTCTTCACTACCCAGGCCCCCGGGACTGCTGATCTCTCCTGCACTGATACTGCTGAATGGGACTTGGGCACAAACCTGCTAAGTAACTTGCTTCAGGCAGCATCACTGCCACACGAGTGCTTCTTGCAGGAGAAAGTATTTTCACACGCACTGTCGAACTAAGTCCACCCCACACACGCACTCCCTCGCCAAGTCTTCTTTCCCCACTGGGAACAACAAGCAAGCCTCAAACAAACGGACGATGAAATCCACCAGAATTCCCCTGAAGGAGAGACAGACAGGAAAGGGGATACAACTCGGGGCGCTTCCTCAGTGAACACTTTACAATACCCTTTGAGCCTCCAAAGACTACAAATCCCCCCTAACCCTCGCAAACCCAAGTGGCCCCGCATCCAGAGGGGCTCCTGATGAAAGAGGCCGCGACAATGGAGAAGAAATGCTGACAGCGCCCAGCCCGATTGAAGGGAGAGAAAAGAGTCAGGGGGCCTTTAAACCCCTTCTGACCAGGAAGAGAAAGTAGGTGGAAGCTTGCCAAGGAGAGCATTTCTCAGCCAAACTACAGCATTTCTGTGGTAGCCAGCCACAGTCGTTGCCCTGACTGCTTGTCTGGCTGCTCTTGGCTTTTCTCTTTCGGGGATCTCATGCACCAGTGTTAGCTGAGTGCCTACGCGCACTACCAACAATACTACACAACCCAACAGGTATAGAAACCAAAAGCTGCTTTCTAGCAGGGGTTCATCTGCTTCCCATTCCATGTGCAATGGAAGTGTGCTGCTTCGATGGAGATGCTCCCCTGTGTTTATTAGTCTGGCATTAGAATGGTTGAGACTGGCGAGCAAATGGGATTTCTCTGCCCTTACCATTCCTCAAAGCATCTTCCGAGAGCCCAGCACCACCTGCTCTTTCATAAGGGGGTTAGGGTTAAGGCAGAGGCGCCTACAGGTGGCCAACCTGACAACGTGTGGGAAAGAAGGCCTCGCACCACACCGCTCTATGAGCACTTCTCACATTCTGAGGACTGCACGTGCTGGACTGTTTACCACCATACCAGACAGCTGGTTTCCAGAAAGTGTCATTTCACTTACACAGCACAAATGAATGCCTTGAAAGCAGCCATGACAAGCCCTTTCTGCATCAGCACTCAGGCGTTTGGAGGGCAGAGCCAGGGGCAGTAGAGGCATGGTGCTGCCTCCCTCCATGCCCTCCAGCAAGCTAACACCACTCCTGTTCCTGTCCCCTAATGACCTTGGTGGCTGTCCTCTCTCCTTGCTGCACGTGATTACCTTGGTCAGGCTTTACATGCAGCAGGGGAGTCAGTGGCACCGTGGTCAGTGGGGCGGGAGCAACAGTGCTGGCAGAGTTGGCTTCTGTGTGTCTGCGTGCTCCAAGTGCTCCAGGAAGGGCAGCGCCCTACCTGCCTGGGGCAGACCTCCGCGTGGGCGTAGAGCCAAGAGGCTGGGCACTGCTCACTGCCTCCTGGGCTTCGGAGGGGGCTGCTCGCTCTGCAGACAATACGTGCGTGTGGGAAAATGTGGAGTGGTTTCCAGGTGCTAAAGGGGGTCCCATGCCCCTGGAGGATGGGGCTTGGGAAAGAAGAGGCGGAAAGTGTGTGTCGGGGTGGTCTCAGGCCTCCCGTCAAGGCCCCTGGTGGCCCTTTGCCCTGGCTGGTGGTGTCAGAGCCAGAGCGCCGATCGTGCTGAAGACAGCCGCAGTGGCCCGGGCCATGAGCACGTCCTCTCCGGCAGCCCCCATCCCTATGGCAGCATCAGCTGAGGGAGTGCTGCTGGGGAGCCCGGGGAGGGGAGGAAGCAGTCTCCAAAGCCTCCTGCCTGGGGACTTGGTGAGGAGAGTTGCAGCAGTGGCTGCAGCAGTCAGCTGTGCGTGCCTCTGGGGCTGTCTGCCGGCATGGAAGAGCCTGGCCGGGTGCAGCAGAGAGATGGTGGGGCTGCCATTCGTATGTGCTCATTTGCCCGCTGAGACAAGTGCCCAGGCCTCAGCAGGAGAGGTCTGAAGGGGACAACCAGGTGCAGGTGAGGGAAGAAGGAGGTCATCCCTTGGGTCAGCTGTCTGCTGGAAAGCTTCCCGCTCACAGGCGGGAAATGGTTGGACAGAAAAGGCCAGTGTGTAACGTGGTGCTTTTAAGAAGCCTGATTATGTTTTAGCTAGCCCCCTCTGAGCCTTCCAGCTCCCAGGTGGTTTCAGCCTTCTCCACTCTCACCATTGCGCTCCTGCTCTCCTGTGGAAGTGGCACTGTGACGGTCAGGCAGGGAAGTGAGTCTGTGGCAGAGGGAAGAAACCGCTGCCTTTCTTTCTGCAACAGCAGCACTTGAAGCACTGAAAACACAGGGTGGGAGCAGGTGGGGGCCTGAGTACACCTGGAGGTGCCTAGCAGACATTGCTCTGAGGGCAATGGAGGATAATAGTGGGGGGCATGTGTATATATATATATATATATATATAAAATGCATACATATGTGGATAAATGTATGCTTTTATCTATGTGCCCTCCCTTGTACATATATACTCCTATCAGTCATATGTCTATAAGAAAGAGAATAAAAGGAGGTATCTCTGCCTTATTTATCCGTGTTCAGGTGCGTGCATGCGTACAGCGGGAGGTACACTTAGAGATGTTTCTGTGGGGCCTTGACATAGTTCCGAGAGAAGCCTTTCTCTTCAGCCTGGCAGCACGCTAATGGCCCCTGAGGCCAGGATGCCCTCCCTCAGCCTAGGTTCTGTCCCAGAAGTGCCTGGTCCCCCAGTGACCTCCAAACTCCTTGCTGCCCCTGGCTGGGCATGCCAGTGAGCACCAGGCAAGAGCAATGCCCTTCAGCTGGAAAGCTGGCTAACTCATCTCTCGCAAGCAGGCAGCACTTGAATGGGAAAGGACAAAGGCTCACAGGCGCTTTCTTTGAATGCCGCTTCCCGTTTATATTGCTTTCCGCCTCTCTTGCCATCTCTTTCTTTCTTCCTTTTCTTTCCTTTGTATATCTGCAGCCACAGAAGCCCAGAAGATTCTTTGCTCCTCCTGCAGGCAGTGGAAGCACATTTCCTGCAGGGCCACACAAAGGCAAGAGTATGCAGGATTAGTCTCAGCTTTTTTTCTTTCTCCTTTTTTCTTCCTTTTTCTTTTTCAGACGAGTAGCTAGTGCTCGCTCTCGCTTCTGCCCCTTCTCTTCGTGCCTTTCTGTCCACAGCGTTTTGTTCTCAAGGCACAACTGAGAGGCCCTTCTGCATTGACCGGAGTTCGAAACCATCAGGGCGCTACAAGGAAACTGCACATTTGCTATCCCCCAAAAGCCTTGCAATTAACCATTCTGGGATGAACAATGCCCCAAGAAGGAGCTGTAAAGTGTTTTGTGAGACTCTAGGCATGAAGAGTACTCTGTAAAAACGTGGAGCAGCTGGCATCTTTGAAAGTAAGAGCCAAAAGAAGTAACCGCATGTTACTATGAACACATAGGAAGGGCTCCCTGCTCAATACCCGTTCAAGTGTGTTCGTGCAGCTGTCTGCAGTCAGACACAAGAATCGTACCAATCCGTACAGTGTACCTGTCCTGCTGTCAGACATCCTTCACACACAGGGTGTGCTGCCTGGCGCTGGGCTTCACGGGTTTCCTGCCCTCGGCAGCCGCTGGGATATGGTGGCAATCTGCAAGTACGCAAAGAGATGCGTTCACGTGTGTGCGGGATAAGTTTGTTGTCCCCCTTGTGCTCAAAAGCTGCACGCCTGCTTCCGCAGCAGGAGGTGCTTCTGCAGGAGTGCCTTCCTGGGCTTGATAAACCAAAAGAGGAAGGCAAAACCCTGAGCTGTAACCCTCAGATGTGCCCCAATACTCCGCAAGCATGGTGCAGGGAGCTCAGGCCTGGGCCCCCTCTCTGTAAGAGAGAGCAAGAATAGGAGCAGTGTCATTGCTCCCACAAGTGCCCTCTTGGGAAGCTATCTGGAGAGCATTTTGACTTCTCCCCTTGTCATGAAATGCTTATAGATCTTGAAGACGGCTCCCGTGAATCAAAAGGATCAAGGTCCTTTAAATGCAGAAGGAATGAGGCAAAGATGCTAAGCCTCGTGAATGGTTACTTGCACTTAGTTCCCAAAGAGATGTGTGCACTGGAAGCACCGTCCCCCGAAAAGCGAGCTCAACATGGGAGTCTCGTAACAACCTGTGACACCCTTCCTCCCCAACAAGAGAAGGCAGCTATGCGCACCACTTGGCACAGCTGCTAGAGACCTTCCCGAGCGCATGCGGACCCTGTGTGCCGGGGAAACCTCTCCCTCGCACAGGACAAGAACACAGGGCCACCCCACCGCACTTCTCCAAGAGTCTCACCTGACAGAAGGCACTGCTCTGCTGGCCACCTCCCCTGCTTCTTCCTTGAGGCTGGGCAGCACATGAACTTGGGACCGCTTTTGAAGACGAAGCCTCTTTAGCATAAGGAGGCACTTTGCGGGGCTCCCTGAAAGCAGGAATCGGGAGAAACTGCCCACTGGGTAGCTGAAGGCACTAGTACAATGCTCCCCCCACCGCCAAGGCCCTCTCTGCCCCACACCCAGATGCCCCAGCATCTCCTTGACCACCACGTGCGCTCGCCCCCTAGGGACCTTCGTGGCCACGTTCCCTTCTTCCTGGGGCTTACTACCTTGGGCGGGTGTAGCATGGAGGATGGTAGATCTGGAGCCGGCTCTTTTAGGTGCCATCTCAAGCTCAGACCTGGAAGGAAGAAGCAGATAAAGATGGGCCAGCACCAGAAGCAGGGGCAGATGGAGAGTCTCATGGAAACGTGCTGTGCCCTTGCCTGCCCTGCAGCAGGAAAGCACAGGTCACTGTGACAAGAGCTCTCGAGCTCAGCGAGACTCAGTGTCCAAGGGAAGCATCTCTGCCCACGCACAAGTACAGGCTTGCGCAAGGCTCTCACCTCACAGGAGACTCGTCTCGATAGGCACTCTTCCTCATTTCTTCCTGCACAGTCTTAGCTCTAGCCGCCAACTTCTGAGGCGTTATCCTCCTTCGAGCAAGGAGTCGCTTGCAGGCAGGGGTTAGAGGAAGGCTCCCTGACAGGGTGAAATGAGAAAACTCTTCAGAGAGCGGGGCCGCCTTGGATCAGGGTCCTCAGGTTCCTGTCCAGCCAAGGGTGAAGTATCGCCGAGGATGGCCATTCCAGGGCCTCTCCTGGCAACCTGGTCTGAAGTTTGCATGCCCTCCCCGTGAATGGTTTTGGCTTTGGGCGCTTCTCCTCCAGCAACCTCTCCCTCTTGCCTCTCGACCCCTCCCTGGGTACCCCTGAGAAAGCTCTGACTCTGTCTTCCCTGTAACCAACCAGTGGGTGTGAGTAAGGGGGTGTGAGGGGGAGTCAAAGCAAGCCATACAGGCAGCCTGCCTTAGCCTTCCCTTTGCCACAGGGAACAAACCTAGTGCCTGTAGTGTCTCCCAGTAAGTCGGGCACTTCCTCGTGGCCATGTTTGTGGCCGTACTCTCCCTTTCTGCCATCCTCTTCACGTGGGAGGACTTTGGGAGAAGAGAGGAACTTTTTAAAGGTGGTCTTCTGGGGGTTGTCCAAAGGCTTGACCTGGAAGCAAGGAGACAGAGGTGAGTATGGCATGACAGAGACACAAGCTGCTGCTAAAAGCTTGCGGTGCAGCAAAAAAGCAGGGGCCGTGGTGGCAGGGGGTAACAACATTCGGAGTCCACAAGAACATTGTGTCCCAGCACCACATCCCCCTCCCACAAGTAGTAGAGCACACTATCCGCCCAGTCGCCTTCTCCAAAGCACTCACCTCGCGGGAGACTCGCTCTTCTCCCTCCCTTTGGCCGGCACAGTGAGCCCACTGATGCTCCGGGAAGAATGGCTCTGTTGGGGAAATTGGCGTTTCCCAGGAAGACTCCCTGCAAGGGGGACAGTGGGGAGTTCATCGGCTCTACGAGGCCGTGCGTTGCCTTTGCATCGTGGCTAGAATTCCCAAGCAAGGAGAAGCAAGCAAAGGCCTACAAGCGTCCGGAAATTCTCCTCTGGGTTTTTACATTACCTTTGTTTGTATTGTCCTTGTCAAGCTGATCTTCCCTGTTCTTTTTTGGGCTGGGGCTGAGAGGTGCACGGTGCGCTGTAGCTGCTGGAGGTCTTGGGAAAAGGTTGCATTTGGACCTGGAAGCAAGAGGAAGGGAAAAATGAGCCAGACAGAAGTGCCTTAGCAAAACCCGCTATCTGCTTGCTGTTCAGCAAGAAAGCAGAAGCCACGGTGGGAGAAGGGTAACAACCTTTCCGAGTGCAGAAGAACATTGTGTCCCAGCAACACTGCCTGCCCACAAGTACCAGAGCACACTGTGTGCCCAGCTGCCTTCTGCAAAGCTCTCACCTCACAGGAGACTGGCTCTTCTGCCTCCCTTTGGCCGGCACAGGGACCCCACTTACGCTCCGGGAAGAATGGCTCTGTTGGCGACACAAGCGCTTCCCCGGAAGATTCCCTGGAAGAGGGACAGCGGTGAGCAAATCAGTTGTACCTGTCCCTGCATTGCATTTGCGTCTTGGCTAGAATTCCCGAGCAAGAAGGACAAAGCGAAAGCCTGCAAACTGCTACGGAAAGTCGGGTCGGGTCTTACATTACCTTTCTTTGCATTGTCATCACCAGCCTCTTCCTGCATGTTCCTTTTGGGGCTGGGGCTAAGCGGTGCACGGGCCACTCCAGTTGCTGGAGGTCTTGGAAAGAGCTTGCCTTCGGACCTGGAACCCAGAAGAAGGGACAAATGATCCTGACAGGAGAATTTCACCTGGAAGAGCTACCTGCCTGCCGTGCAGCAAGAGCAGAGAGGCCCTGGTGGGAAAGGGTAACAATCTTCCGGGTCCGGAAGAAGATTGTGTCCCAGTGACACATCTCCCTCCACAAGTACCAGAGCACAGGATCAGCCCAATCCCCTTCTCCAAGGCACCCACCTCACAGGAGACTTGCTCTTTGTCCCTGCTTTTGCCAGCGCTGGGAGCCCACTTGTGCCCCAGGAAGAATGGCTCTGATGAGGAAGCTGGCCCTTCCCAGGAAGACTCCCTGCAAGGCGAGCAGTGAGAGTACATCAGCTCTAATGGTCCCTGCACTGCACTTGCGTCTCGGCTAGAATTCCTGAGCAAGAAGAAGAAAGCAAAGGCCTACAAACCTTCACAAATTCTCCCCTGGGTTTTCGCGTTACCTTTGTTTGTATTGTCACGGCCCAGCTCTTCTTCCACATTGCTTGTTGGGCTGGGGCAAAGCGGTGCACGGGCCACTCTAGTTGGTGGAGGTCTTGGAAAGAGCTTGCGTTCAGACCTGGAACAAAGAGGAAGAGGCAAATGAGCCTGACAGGAGAGTCTCACCAAAGCCCGATACCTGCTAGCCATGCAGCAAGAACAGAGAGGCCCTGGTGGCAGGGAGCCACAATCTCTCGGGGTGCTGAAGAACATTGTGTCTCAGCACCACATTCCCCTCCCCAAAGTACCAGAGCAAACAATCCACCCAGCTGCCTTCTCCGAGGCTCTCACCTCACAGGAGACTTGCTCTCCTCCCTCCCTTTGGCCGGCACAGTGAGCCCACTGATGCTCCGGGAAGAATGGCTCTGTTGGGGAAACTGGCGCGTCCCAGGAAGATTCCCTGCAAGGGCAACAGGAGAGAGCTCCTCAGATCAGAAGCCCATGGTCAGCTTGAACTAAAACGCCGTTCCGATCTGATCCAGCCTCTTAGAAAATGGCAGCAGCAAGCCGCATTCCATCCACGCCATGCTTCTGAAGAGGTCTTTGGGCTCTTTTATCCTCCGTGGCTAGGGCAGCTGCCTTGTTGCCTCTGAACGTCCACAGCCGAGCCTTATTCCCTGGGGCATCACCCTTTGCCTGCTTTTCCCAGTCCCTGTGCTTCACAGGGTGGATAGCAGGGACCTTTCCAGGAGCTGACATAGTCTCTTTTAGGGGAATACCTTCACACCAGAGGAGCACGTTTTGGCATGTCTGTATCACTCTCATACAGACAATCTTGCTAGCCGCCTATTCAGTCCGAGCCCCCTCTTCTCATGGAAAGAGTACAACCAGTTTTCCCGACATGGGGTCAACCCCTGCCATAGCTGATGACTCAAGGTAGAATTAGTCCCCCAGAAGGCTGATGAGACCTGCCTACAGGTTTCCTCTTCTCCACCGCAAAGCAAAGGGCAGTTTGCAATGTCTGTGACTGTGAGGGAAGAGAGTCCGGCGGGAAGTGTCCTCCGGCCCTGCCAACTGCAGTTTGCAGTGCTGGGCTGTTCTCTGAGCTTGATTTGTAGGGTGCTTGTAGGGAGATTTGTCATGATGGGTAGGTAGTCTTGCCACAGTCTGCTTGTCCTAGCCCCTGCAGTGCATTCACGAGGTGTCTCAAATCGCATAGCAAGAAGGCCAGGATGAAAGTGTAGAAAGCGTGCTCATGTGCCTGCTCTTACGTTACCTTGTTTGTTACCGTGACCATCGGTCTCTTCTTCCGCAGCCTCTTCTGCTCTGGGCTTTACGGACACGGTGGCCAATTTTGTGCCTCTTCTCTTTGGGGGTAGGTGGAGCTCGAACCTGGAAACAAGCGGACAACATCAGTTTGAACACAGGCCTCCAGGTCCCTTTGTAGCTTGCGCTAGCAAGGCCGCTGCGTAGGTGTCCCAGGGCTGTTGGGAAGGCCATAGTTTTCCAAAGCAGAATATGCAATGTCTGGGGGGGGCTATATTCAGAACGCGAGTTACACAGGAAAGAATTCCCGTGCCTGGAGGGGCAGGAGCATCTTTGTTAGTAAGCTCAGGGGCTTTGGGGGGCCTTACTGTGAGAAAGCGTATTCGAACACCAGTGCGCTCTCTTGTGCTGTTAGCCCAGCTCTCGCCTGGGGCTCATAAAGTTTGTGGAGAACCGTCTGGTTTTCCTCCCAGTTGCCACGGTGAAACTAAATTCTAATCTCGCCCTTGAGTTCACTTGCAGACCCTCCCTGAGTAACGCCATGTCATTGCGACTGGGAAGCGTAGTGTCAGTCGCCTAGGTCCCTAACGGAACTTCCTAGCAGCACTGGATTCCCTTTGCACGCATCTCCGCAGAGACCCACGGGAGGTTTTGCTGAGAAATCCCTCGTCCTGTACACTTTTGGCCCAAGACAAAGGCTTTCTGGTAACTTTTATTTACTGGAGTCCTCCAAGAGATGTGGTCCGCCCAAGTCACAAGCAGATGACTTGGATGGACCTGCTCTTTGAGCCACCTGCTAAGAGAGCAATGGGCTGAAGCTGTGTGGGAAAGGTTGCCTTAGCTCCTCTCCGTGTCACAGGCTTGGAGTTACGGGGGAACCGTTCCTTAGAAAGCACTAGTTGTGAATGACTTCACAAGTAGACAAGCCTTGGAAATGTGCTGCTACCACTCTGGAGCCGAGAAGCTGCCAGCTTGGTCAGCCAGGGGCTACAGAAAGCAACCTACTCACCTTGGAAGCAGGAAGACACCAACGGAACGCATGTCAAAGACAGTGGCTTCGCTGCTTCGTATGACCGAATCCCTTGCCCAGGGGGTCTGCAACAGTGGCAGAGACGGATCACCACGTTTTATTCACCCAAAGGGTCTCTAAGGCATGGCTTTCTGGAAGGTGTGTGTGGGAAGAGCAAGGGAAGCACCATGGGATAGAGAGCAACTCCGATCTTTGTCTGACCCAAGACACCTCTTCTATGTTGCAAAGAGCACCAAATGCTGGAGAGTAAATCTGCAGAGAGCTGTCAATAGTGCAGAACATGCTGAGGCCGTGGGGCTCCTTGGGTCCTGGCAGGCCAGCGGTGATCAGATCAATGGAGCTTTGGCCAGGTTGGGAAGGAACTGCAAGGAGCACCGCGGAAACGCCCCAACTTACACAGAGAAGAGATTCCAGCAGGTACCCCGTCCTATCCACGCTCTGAAGAAAGTCCTCGTAAAACCTCATTTTCACTTTCTTTTCTCTGATAACCAGGATGCCAATGTTGTTGAAAACCAAGTCAGCATCCTTCCCGTTGGCTAAGACCCGAGAGAAGAAACGCAGCGTCTCTTGGATACAGGCTTCCACCGTGTGCTGAGGGTACCGGGTGGCCAAGGTTATCAGAGCAGAGTTGAGCGGAACAGTTTGCATAAAACCTAGGGAAGAGCAGAAGAGGGTTGGTTGCAGGACAAGTCGGGCAGAATGGGGCCAGTTCCCTGTACAAGGTGGACGGCCTGAGAGAGCCGCAGCTGCCCCTATGTGGCTAAAGCTGTTCCAAGGCACGTAGCCTAAGTTTGTGCTACTTGGTGGCTATTTGGTTTTCAGGAGCTGAAGTTGTTCTCAGGAGCTTCTCAGGGACCTCTGTACATCGACCAGCCGTGGCCAGAGCCCAGGCAGTGCATGCTCCACATACGCTGCAGGGTAAAGCAAAGGGTTGGATCGGTCTGCTTACCAGAAATATCATTGCAGACAGGTCTGAGCCCTAATGACTGTGCATAAGAGGCAGACAGACAAAACACAGGCCTCCGAACAGTCAAAGGGGCACGGTTTTTCATGCAGAGGTCCTGGTCCAGAAGGCAGAATGTCCCGATTTCCATTCTGACAGCCTGAGAAGAGAAGAGAAGAGAAGAGAAGAGAAGAGAAGAGAAGAGAAGAGAAGAGAAGAGAAGAGAAGGGCAGGAAGAAAGCATCTTTGTTTAGGCAGGCAAAGTGACTGATGGCTTGTCAGAGCATGGCCCTGGTGCTTGGTGCCTTGCCCAGTCCAGACGCACAAAGGGTCTCTCAGCTTGGGAGAGCTTTGGGGAAGATGTGGAGTCTGGTGCTCTCTTGCCTCTGCCCGCTCTAACAGACAGCGGGCGAAGCAGAAGCAGAGCAACTTCCCTATGCTAGCTCAGCTCCACGGGTGTCCTACAATGGGACAGGCCCCGCAAAGTGTCCAAGGCTGTCTGGGCTTGCTCCTTCCACTCTGGCCGTGGGGCCTCGAGGAGCCGCAGAAAGTGCACAGCCCTTTCTTCTGCTAGAGCTGGGCTTTTTCCTTTCTCCCAAGTGAGAGAGAAGCTGCTCTGCCCCACGTTGGTCAAGCGCAGGGCACTGCTGGGCTGTCTTTTCTGCCTTAAAAGGAGGGGGAGCATTAGGGCACTCGATGGCACGGGGGTGTCAGGGCTACCCACATCCTTGGAATTTGAGGGGAGAAAGGGGATACCTTGTCCAGGATAAGTTCTCGGAAAATGTAATCCGACACACCACCCCAGATAGCAACGATATCTGGAAGGCAAGCGAGAGATAACCGTGCTCTAAGTCAGCAAGCTCACAATCATCCTGCTCGCTCCTAACCAGGGAGGCAGTGGCTGCAAAGGGAATGAGCGAGCCTCGCCTCCTCCGGCGCCCTCCCACATCAAAAGCACCCGAGGCGGGGGCTGCAGAGCCAACATTTTGCGTGGCGTTATGCTATCAGCCTCATTCTCAGCCCAGGAGAGCTCCCAAAGGGAAACAGAGAGCTCCAAGTGCTCTTGAGATCCGCCTGTCAAAAGTACGAGGTTTCACTTTGCAGACCTGCCTTTCAGGCAGCCTCTCTCGAGTTGGGCCAGAGCTGCCGCACAGCTGAGCCATCTGGAAAGGAGACTCCTCTCCGTCCTGGGCAGCTCTCCAAGTGAGAGCCATTCCCTAGGGAAACTCGCCAACGGGCTCCCAGCCCGCAAGAGGATGCTGCTGTGCCCGCAGGAGTCCCATGGGCTCAGGGAATGCCGAGGTTTGTCCCTGGCAGGGGCCAGCTTCACCCATATTCGATGCCTGCCCGCACAGACTTGGCACTTTCACTGGGGCAACGCCAATTCTTCCTGCCAGCGGTGGCCAGTGCCTTCTCCAAGGCAACAGAACCCCGGAATGCTGGCTGCCAAACTGACACCCAGGCCAGTGAGGGACAATCTCTCTCCGGGCTCCCTTTGCAGCTCCCAGTCCTGCCCAGACGTCCCCCACAGGCTCCAGGGTCTTCACAGCACCTCTTATACTTGCTCCTCTCTTCAAATAGAGACATGAAACGGCTCTGCAAGGCCTTACCATCAGTGGTGAGATCGCGCAGCGTTGGAAACATGCCAGGCTTCATGCCTTCCATCTTTCCACACCCTCTCTCCAGCTTAACACCAGCAGAAGGCGGGGGAAAAGGAACTTCCTCCTCTCCAATCTCCTTCTCCTTCTCCCCTTCTGCACTTCACCAAACGGCCCTCCACTGCTAGTGTACTGCCTCCCTTTGCCTTCTCCGTCTCTCGGAAAAGCAGCTCCTGAGGAGGAGAAAGGCAGCACAGAGAGCAGCAGCTAGCGCTGGGGATGCTGCAGGCCTCACAGTGAAGTGCGGGTGGGAGCCAGGGGCCCCGTGGGGAGAGGGGAGCTGTGGCTATGATGCGTGAGTGCCCCACTGTGACCCCAGGCCTTGTCACACCCGGAGGGGCTGCAGGGCCCTGACCGGCCTGCCAGATCATGCCCTACAATGGACATGGCGGTGGCACTGGCCCTTTGGGGGAGCTGCCCTCCTCCTGCTCTCCCTGCTGCCCAGGGGAGGGAATGAATAAAGAGGCCTGCACTGTTGGCTATACGCTCATGCGGCCAGTGGGAAGGAAGGGCTGATGCTGGCTGGTATTTCAGTAGGCCATGCGTGTGGAAATAGCACAGCCTGGCAAAGGAGCAGAGAGATTTCCCCTGTCAGCTTGAGGAAGGGTTACTTCCTCTTCCCACAGGGATTCTCAAAAACTTGGAAGCAAGTCTTATCGTGGTTGCCACCAGGTGGTGCCAAAGCCTGTGAAGACTCTCCAGTCGGACACGGGACAGTTTGCTTCTGCTCGTGCTGCCCAAATCTCCCGCCATGCTGAGGAGCGCTGAGAAGGCTGGGGTGGTGGTGGGGGGGGGGGTTCTTTTGGTGTGACATCGTTTGTGTTTTCTTAAGCAGTCCTCACAATCACACGGGAGGAGATCGAGGCTGAGGTTGTGATGGGAGGCTGAACACCAACTTTGACTGCAGATTGCTCCTTTTGTGCAAGCAGACCACAAAACTCACTTGCAGCCTCCCACACTCCTGTCCTCTGGAGGACTTTTAGACCCACTCCTGATCCAGATCATGGCAACACAACAAGAGGGACCCCAACGATGCCTGGAAATAGCGCCCGCCTGTAACATAATCTGATGATTTACAGCTCTCTCGGGGTCACACTCCTCAGTCACACACGAGCCTTTGAAAAGCACCAGGTCTCTAGCCCCTGCAGTAGTAAGCACTCCTGCAGAAAGGAGAGTTTCCCCCTGGGACACGGCTGCAATGGAAGAATCAGGGCAGGGAGCAGTGTGTCCTGCCGAGCCAAGTTTTCCCCCCGTTTTCTGTCTCACCAAGTCCCTTCCGGTGTGGCTGTCCCCCTCAGGAAGCCAGGTAGGCACCCTTGCCCTGTGCTCACCAGTGCGCCTTGATCAAGAATGCACAGAGCTAGCCTGCAGCCTGAACCGTTGGCTCCAGAGGTAGTGCACGGGAGCTGAGAAGCTCGAAAGTCCCAGGCCGCCTTGCACAGAGACAGATCTGATGCCTGCCCTCACGGATGGCTTCCTAACAAGCTACATGATCAGCTCATGGATAAGGGAGAGCACAACGGATGCCACTAGGTGCTCATGGCTAGGCATCATTTCCCCTTTTCCTCCTCAGAGAAATCTCAGGGCAAAGTCGTTCCCCTCATGTTTCTTCGTCCTCTTCACTGCCCAGGCCCCCGGGACTGCTGATCTCTCTTGCACTGATACTGCTGAATGGGACTTGGGCACAAACCTGCTAAGTAACTTGCTTCAGGCAGCATCACTGCCACACGAGTGCTTCTTGCAGGAGAAAGTATTTTCACACGCACTGTCGAACTAAGTCCACCCCACACACGCACTCCCTCGCCAAGTCTTCTTTCCCCACTGGGAACAACAAGCAAGCCTCAAACAAACGGACGATGAAATCCACCAGAATTCCCCTGAAGGAGAGACAGACAGGAAAGGGGATACAACTCGGGGCGCTTCCTCAGTGAACACTTTACAATACCCTTTGAGCCTCCAAAGACTACAAATCCCCCCTAACCCTCGCAAACCCAAGCGGCCCCGCATCCAGAGGGGCTCCTGATGAAAGAGGCCGCGACAATGGAGAAGAAATGCTGACAGCGCCCAGCCCGATTGAAGGGAGAGAAAAGAGTCAGGGGGCCTTTAAACCCCTTCTGACCAGGAAGAGAAAGTAGGTGGAAGCTTGCCAAGGAGAGCATTTCTCAGCCAAACTACAGCATTTCTGTGGTAGCCAGCCACAGTCGTTGCCCTGACTGCTTGTCTGGCTGCTCTTGGCTTTTCTCTTTCGGGGATCTCATGCACCAGTGTTAGCTGAGTGCCTACGCGCACTACCAACAATACTACACAACCCAACAGGTATAGAAACCAAAAGCTGCTTTCTAGCAGGGGTTCATCTGCTTCCCATTCCATGTGCAATGGAAGTGTGCTGCTTCGATGGAGATGCTCCCCTGTGTTTATTAGTCTGGCATTAGAATGGTTGAGACTGGCGAGCAAATGGGATTTCTCTGCCCTTACCATTCCTCAAAGCATCTTCCGAGAGCCCAGCACCACCTGCTCTTTCATAAGGGGGTTAGGGTTAAGGCAGAGGCGCCTACAGGTGGCCAACCTGACAACGTGTGGGAAAGAAGGCCTCGCACCACACCGCTCTATGAGCACTTCTCACATTCTGAGGACTGCACGTGCTGGACTGTTTACCACCATACCAGACAGCTGGTTTCCAGAAAGTGTCATTTCACTTACACAGCACAAATGAATGCCTTGAAAGCAGCCATGACAAGCCCTTTCTGCATCAGCACTCAGGCATTTGGAGGGCAGAGCCAGGGGCAGTAGAAGCATGGTGCTGCCTCTCTCCATGCCCTCCAGCAAGCTAACACCACTCCTGTTCCTGTCCCCTAATGACCTTGGTGGCTGTCCTCTCTCCTTGCTGCACGTGATTACCTTGGTCAGGCTTTACATGCAGCAGGGGAGTCAGTGGCACCGTGGTCAGTGGGGCGGGAGCAACAGTGCTGGCAGAGTTGGCTTCTGTGTGTCTGCGTGCTCCAAGTGCTCCAGGAAGGGCAGCGCCCTACCTGCCTGGGGCAGACCTCCGCGTGGGCGTAGAGCCAAGAGACTGGGCACTGCTCACTGCCTCCTGGGCTTCGGAGGGGGCTGCTCACTCTGCAGACAATACGTGCGTGTGGGAAAATGTGGAGTGGTTTCCAGGTGCTGAAGGGGGTCCCATGCCCCTGGAGGACGGGGCTTGGGAAAGAAGAGGCGGAAAGTGTGTGTTGGGGTGGTCTCAGGCCTCCCGTCAAGGCCCCTGGTGGCCCTTTGCCCTGGCTGGTGGTGTCAGAGCCAGAGCGCCGATCGTGCTGAAGACAGCCGCAGTGGCCCGGGCCATGAGCACGTCCTCTCTGGCAGCCCCCATCCCTATGGCAGCATCAGCTGAGGGAGTGCTGCTGGGGAGCCCGGGGAGGGGAGGAAGCAGTCTCCAAAGCCTCCTGCCTGGGGACTTGGTGAGGAGAGTTGCAGCAGTGGCTGCAGCAGTCAGCTGTGCGTGCCTCTGGGGCTGTCTGCCGGCATGGAAGAGCCTGGCCGGGTGCAGCAGAGAGATGGTGGGGCTGCCATTCGTACGTGCTCATTTGCCCGCTGAGACAAGTGCCCAGGCCTCAGCAGGAGAGGTCTGAAGGGGACAACCAGGTGCAGGTGAGGGAAGAAGGAGGTCATCCCTTGTCTGCTGGAAAGCTTCCCGCTCACAGGCGGGAAATGGTTGGACAGAAAAGGCCAGTGTGTAACGTGGTGCTTTTAAGAAGCCTGATTATGGTTTAGCTAGCCCCCTCTGAGCCTTCCAGCTCCCAGGTGGTTTCAGCCTTCTCCACTCTCACCATTGCGCTCCTGCTCTCCTGTGGAAGTGGCACTGTGACGGCCAGGCAGGGAAGTGAGTCTGTGGCAGAGGGAAGAAACCGCTGCCTTTCTTTCTGCAACAGCAGCACTTGAAGCACTGAAAACACAGGGTGGGAGCAGGTGGGGGCCTGAGTACACCTGGAGGTGCCTAGCAGACATTGCTCTGAGGGCAATGGAGGATAATAGTGGGGGGCATGTGTATATATATATATATATATATATAAAATGCATACATATGTGGATAAATGTATGCTTTTATCTATGTGCCCTCCCTTGTACATATATACTCCTATCAGTCATATGTCTATAAGAAAGAGAATAAAAGCAGGTATCTCTGCCTTATTTATCCGTGTTCAGGTGCGTGCATGCGTACGGCGGGAGGTACACTTAGAGATGTTTCTGTGGGGCCTTGACATAGTTCCGAGAGAAGCCTTTCTCTTCAGCCTGGCAGCACGCTAATGGCCCCTGAGGCCAGGATGCCCTCCCTCAGCCTAGGTTCTGTCCCAGAAGTGCCTGGTCCCCCAGTGACCTCCAAACTCCTTGCTGCCCCTGGCTGGGCATGCCAGTGAGCACCAGGCAAGAGCAATGCCCTTCAGCTGGAAAGCTGGCTAACTCATCTCTCGCAAGCAGGCAGCACTTGAATGGGAAAGGACAAAGGCTCACAGGCGCTTTCTTTGAATGCCGCTTCCCGTTTATATTGCTTTCCGCCTCTCTTGCCATCTCTTTCTTTCTTCCTTTTCTTTCCTTTGTATATCTGCAGCCACAGAAGCCCAGAAGATTCTTTGCTCCTCCTGCAGGCAGTGGAAGCACATTTCCTGCAGGGCCACACAAAGGCAAGAGTATGCAGGATTAGTCTCAGCTTTTTTTCTTTCTCCTTTTTTCTTCCTTTTTCTTTTTCAGACGAGTAGCTAGTGCTCGCTCTCGCTTCTGCCCCTTCTCTTCGTGCCTTTCTGTCCACAGCGTTTTGTTCTCAAGGCACAACTGAGAGGCCCTTCTGCATTGACCGGAGTTCGAAACCATCAGGGCGCTACAAGGAAACTGCACATTTGCTATCCCCCAAAAGCCTTGCAATTAACCATTCTGGGATGAACAATGCCCCAAGAAGGAGCTGTAAAGTGTTTTGTGAGACTCTAGGCATGAAGAGTACTCTGTAAAAACGTGGAGCAGCTGGCATCTTTGAAAGTAAGAGCCAAAAGAAGTAACCGCATGTTACTATGAACACATAGGAAGGGCTCCCTGCTCAATACCCGTTCAAGTGTGTTCGTGCAGCTGTCTGCAGTCAGACACAAGAATCGTACCAATCCGTACAGTGTACCTGTCCTGCTGTCAGACATCCTTCACACACAGGGTGTGCTGCCTGGCGCTGGGCTTCACGGGTTTCCTGCCCTCGGCAGCCGCTGGGATATGGTGGCAATCTGCAAGTACGCAAAGAGATGCGTTCACGTGTGTGCGGGATAAGTTTGTTGTCCCCCTTGTGCTCAAAAGCTGCACGCCTGCTTCCGCAGCAGGAGGTGCTTCTGCAGGAGTGCCTTCCTGGGCTTGATAAACCAAAAGAGGAAGGCAAAACCCTGAGCTGTAACCCTCAGATGTGCCCCAATACTCCGCAAGCATGGTGCAGGGAGCTCAGGCCTGGGCCCCCTCTCTGTAAGAGAGAGCAAGAATAGGAGCAGTGTCATTGCTCCCACAAGTGCCCTCTTGGGAAGCTATCTGGAGAGCATTTTGACTTCTCCCCTTGTCATGAAATGCTTATAGATCTTGAAGACGGCTCCCGTGAATCAAAAGGATCAAGGTCCTTTAAATGCAGAAGGAATGAGGCAAAGATGCTAAGCCTCGTGAATGGTTACTTGCACTTAGTTCCCAAAGAGATGTGTGCACTGGAAGCACCGTCCCCCGAAAAGCGAGCTCAACATGGGAGTCTCGTAACAACCTGTGACACCCTTCCTCCCCAACAAGAGAAGGCAGCTATGCGCACCACTTGGCACAGCTGCTAGAGACCTTCCCGAGTGCATGCAGACCCTGTGTGCCGGGGAAACCTCTCCCTCGCACAGGACAAGAACACAGGGCCACCCCACCGCACTTCTCCAAGAGTCTCACCTGACAGAAGGCACTGCTCTGCTGGCCACCTCCCCTGCTTCTTCCTTGAGGCTGGGCAGCACATGAACTTGGGACCGCTTTTGAAGACGAAGCCTCTTTAGCGTAAGGAGGCACTTTGCGGGGCTCCCTGAAAGCAGGAATCGGGAGAAACCGCCCACTGGGTAGCTGAAGGCACTAGTACAATGCTCCCCCCACCGCCAAGGCCCTCTCTGCCCACACCCAGATGCCCCAGCATCTCCTTGACCACCACGTGCGCTCGCCCCCTAGGGACCTTCGTGGCCACGTTCCCTTCTTCCTGGGGCTTACTACCTTGGGTGGGTGTAGCATGGAGGATGGTAGATCTGGAGCCGGCTCTTTTAGGTGCCATCTCAAGCTCAGACCTGGAAGGAAGAAGCAGATAAAGATGGGCCAGCACCAGAAGCAGGGGCAGATGGAGAGTCTCATGGAAACGTGCTGTGCCCTTGCCTGCCCTGCAGCAGGAAAGCACAGGTCACTGTGACAAGAGCTCTCGAGCTCAGCGAGACTCAGTGTCCAAGGGAAGCATCTCTGCCCATGCACAAGTACAGGCTTGCGCAAGGCTCTCACCTCACAGGAGACTCGTCTCGATAGGCACTCTTCCTCATTTCTTCCTGCACAGTCTTAGCTCTAGCTGCCAACTTCTGAGGCGTTATCCTCCTTCGAGCAAGGAGTCGCTTGCAGGCAGGGGTTAGAGGAAGGCTCCCTGACAGGGTGAAATGAGAAAACTCTTCAGAGAGCGGGGCCGCCTTGGATCAGGGTCCTCAGGTTCCTGTCCAGCCAAGGGTGAAGTATCGCCGAGGATGGCCATTCCAGGGCCTCTCCTGGCAACCTGGTCTGAAGTTTGCATGCCCTCCCCGTGAATGGTTTTGGCTTTGGGCGCTTCTCCTCCAGCAACCTCTCCCTCTTGCCTCTCGACCCCTCCCTGGGTACCCCTGAGAAAGCTCTGACTCTGTCTTCCCTGTAACCAACCAGTGGGTGTGAGTAAGGGGGTGTGAGGGGGAGTCAAAGCAAGCCATACAGGCAGCCTGCCTTAGCCTTCCCTTTGCCACAGGGAACAAACCTAGTGCCTGTAGTGTCTCCCAGTAAGTCGGGCACTTCCTCGTGGCCATGTTTGTGGCCGTACTCTCCCTTTCTGCCATCCTCTTCACGTGGGAGGACTTTGGGAGAAGAGAGGAACTTTTTAAAGGTGGTCTTCTGGGGGTTGTCCAAAGGCTTGACCTGGAAGCAAGGAGACAGAGGTGAGTATGGCATGACAGAGACACAAGCTGCTGCTAAAAGCTTGCGGTGCAGCAAGAAAGCAGGGGCCGTGGTGGCAGGGGGTAACAACATTCGGAGTCCACAAGAACATTGTGTCCCAGCACCACATCCCCCTCCCACAAGTAGTAGAGCACACTATCCGCCCAGTCACCTTCTCCAAAGCGCTCACCTCGCGGGAGACTCGCTCTTCTCCCTCCCTTTGGCTGGCACAGTGAGCCCACTGATGCTCCGGGAAGAATGGCTCTGTTGGGGAAACTGGCGTTTCCCAGGAAGACTCCCTGCAAGGGGGACAGTGGGGAGTTCATCGGCTCTACGAGGCCGTGCGTTGCCTTTGCATCGTGGCTAGAATTCCCAAGCAAGGAGAAGCAAGCAAAGGCCTACAAGCGTCCGGAAATTCTCCTCTGGGTTTTTACATTACCTTTGTTTGTATTGTCCTTGTCAAGCTGATCTTCCCTGTTCTTTTTTGGGCTGGGGCTGAGAGGTGCACGGTGTGCTGTAGCTGCTGGAGGTCTTGGGAAAAGGTTGCATTTGGACCTGGAAGCAAGAGGAAGGGAAAAATGAGCCAGACAGAAGTGCCTTAGCAAAACCCGCTACCTGCTTGCTGTTCAGCAAGAAAGCAGAAGCCACGGTGGGAGAAGGGTAACAACCTTTCCGAGTGCAGAAGAACATTGTGTCCCAGCAACACTGCCTGCCCACAAGTACCAGAGCACACTGTGTGCCCAGCTGCCTTCTGCAAAGCTCTCACCTCACAGGAGACTGGCTCTTCTGCCTCCCTTTGGCCGGCACAGGGACCCCACTTACGCTCCGGGAAGAATGGCTCTGTTGGCGACACAAGCGCTTCCCCGGAAGATTCCCTGGAAGAGGGACAGCGGTGAGCAAATCAGTTGTACCTGTCCCTGCATTGCATTTGCGTCTTGGCTAGAATTCCCGAGCAAGAAGGACAAAGCGAAAGCCTGCAAACTGCTACGGAAAGTCGGGTCGGGTCTTACATTACCTTTCTTTGCATTGTCATCACCAGCCTCTTCCTGCATGTTCCTTTTGGGGCTGGGGCTAAGCGGTGCACGGGCCACTCCAGTTGCTGGAGGTCTTGGAAAGAGCTTGCCTTCGGACCTGGAACCCAGAAGAAGGGACAAATGATCCTGACAGGAGAATTTCACCTGGAAGAGCTACCTGCCTGCCGTGCAGCAAGAACAGAGAGGCCCTGGTGGGAAAGGGTAACAATCTTCCGGGTCCGGAAGAAGATTGTGTCCCAGTGACACATCTCCCTCCACAAGTACCAGAGCACAGGATCAGCCCAATCCCCTTCTCCAAGGCACCCACCTCACAGGAGACTTGCTCTTTGTCCCTGCTTTTGCCAGCGCTGGGAGCCCACTTGTGCCCCGGGAAGAATGGCTCTGATGAGGAAGCTGGCCCTTCCCAGGAAGACTCCCTGCAAGGCGAGCAGTGAGAGTACATCAGCTCTAATGGTCCCTGCACTGCACTTGCGTCTCGGCTAGAATTCCTGAGCAAGAAGAAGAAAGCAAAGGCCTACAAACCTTCACAAATTCTCCCCTGGGTTTTCGCGTTACCTTTGTTTGTATTGTCACGGCCCAGCTCTTCTTCCACATTGCTTGTTGGGCTGGGGCAAAGCGGTGCACGGGCCACTCTAGTTGGTGGAGGTCTTGGAAAGAGCTTGCGTTCAGACCTGGAACAAAGAGGAAGAGGCAAATGAGCCTGACAGGAGAGTCTTACCAAAGCCCGATACCTGCTAGCCACGCAGCAAGAACAGAGAGGCCCTGGTGGCAGGGAGCCACAATCTCTCGGGGTGCTGAAGAACATTGTGTCTCAGCACCACATTCCCCTCCCCAAAGTACCAGAGCAAACAATCCACCCAGCTGCCTTCTCCGAGGCTCTCACCTCACAGGAGACTTGCTCTCCTCCCTCCCTTTGGCCGGCACAGTGAGCCCACTCATGCTCCGGGAAGAATGGCTCTGTTGGGGAAACTGGCGCGTCCCAGGAAGATTCCCTGCAAGGGCAACAGGAGAGAGCTCCTCAGATCAGAAGCCCATGGTCAGCTTGAACTAAAACGCCGTTCCGATCTGATCCAGCCTCTTAGAAAATGGCAGCAGCAAGCCGCATTCCATCCACGCCATGCTTCTGAAGAGGTCTTTGGGCTCTTTTATCCTCCGTGG
This sequence comes from Rhea pennata, assembly GCF_028389875.1. Lineage (NCBI taxonomy): Eukaryota > Metazoa > Chordata > Aves > Rheiformes > Rheidae > Rhea > Rhea pennata. The sequence continues at coordinate 455,753 of NC_084685.1, read as the reverse complement.
CTAGGGCAGCTGCCTTGTTGCCTCTGAACGTCCACAGCCGAGCCTTATTCCCTGGGGCATCACCCTTTGCCTGCTTTTCCCAGTCCCTGTGCTTCACAGGGTGGATAGCAGGGACCTTTCCAGGAGCTGACATAGTCTCTTTTAGGGGAATACCTTCACACCAGAGGAGCACGTTTTGGCATGTCTGTATCACTCTCATACAGACAATCTTGCTAGCCGCCTATTCAGTCCGAGCCCCCTCTTCTCATGGAAAGAGTACAACCAGTTTTCCCGACATGGGGTCAACCCCTGCCATAGCTGATGACTCAAGGTAGAATTAGTCCCCCAGAAGGCTGATGAGACCTGCCTACAGGTTTCCTCTTCTCCACCGCAAAGCAAAGGGCAGTTTGCAATGTCTGTGACTGTGAGGGAAGAGAGTCCGGTGGGAAGTGTCCTCCGGCCCTGCCAACTGCAGTTTGCAGTGCTGGGCTGTTCTCTGAGCTTGATTTGTAGGGTGCTTGTAGGGAGATTTGTCATGATGGGTAGGTAGTCTTGCCACAGTCTGCTTGTCCCCTGCAGTGCATTCACGAGGTGTCTCAAATCGCATAGCAAGAAGGCCAGGATGAAAGTGTAGAAAGCGTGCTCATGTGCCTGCTCTTACGTTACCTTGTTTGTTACCGTGACCATCGGTCTCTTCTTCCGCAGCCTCTTCTGCTCTGGGCTTTACGGACACGGTGGCCAATTTTGTGCCTCTTCTCTTTGGGGGTAGGTGGAGCTCGAACCTGGAAACAAGCGGACAACATCAGTTTGAACACAGGCCTCCAGGTCCCTTTGTAGCTTGCGCTAGCAAGGCCGCTGCGTAGGTGTCCCAGGGCTGTTGGGAAGGCCATAGTTTTCCAAAGCAGAATATGCAATGTCTGGGGGGGCTATATTCAGAACGCGAGTTACACAGGAAAGAATTCCCGTGCCTGGAGGGGCAGGAGCATCTTTGTTAGTAAGCTCAGGGGCTTTGGGGGGCCTTACTGTGAGAAAGCGTATTCGAACACCAGTGCGCTCTCTTGTGCTGTTAGCCCAGCTCTCGCCTGGGGCTCATAAAGTTTGTGGAGAACCGTCTGGTTTTCCTCCCAGTTGCCACGGTGAAACTAAATTCTAATCTCGCCCTTGAGTTCACTTGCAGACCCTCCCTGAGTAACGCCATGTCATTGCGACTGGGAAGCGTAGTGTCAGTCGCCTAGGTCCCTAACGGAACTTCCTAGCAGCACTGGATTCCCTTTGCACGCATCTCCGCAGAGACCCACGGGAGGTTTTGCTGAGAAATCCCTCGTCCTGTACACTTTTGGCCCAAGACAAAGGCTTTCTGGTAACTTTTATTTACTGGAGTCCTCCAAGAGATGTGGTCCGCCCAAGTCACAAGCAGATGACTTGGATGGACCTGCTCTTTGAGCCACCTGCTAAGAGAGCAATGGGCTGAAGCTGTGTGGGAAAGGTTGCCTTAGCTCCTCTCCGTGTCACAGGCTTGGAGTTACGGGGGAACCGTTCCTTAGAAAGCACTGGTTGTGAATGACTTCACAAGTAGACAAGCCTTGGAAATGTGCTGCTACCATTCTGGAGCCGAGAAGCTGCCAGCTTGGTCAGCCAGGGGCTACAGAAAGCAACCTACTCACCTTGGAAGCAGGAAGACACCAATGGAACGCATGTCAAAGACGGTGGCTTCGCTGCTTCGTATGACCGAATCCCTTGCCCAGGGGGTCTGCAACAGTGGCAGAGACGGAACACCACGTTTTATTCACACAAAGGGTCTCTAAGGCATGGCTTTCTGGAAGGTGTGTGTGGGAAGAGCAAGGGAAGCACCATGGGATAGAGAGCAACTCCGATCTTTGTCTGACCCAAGACACCTCTTCTATGTTGCAAAGAGCACCAAATGCTGGAGAGTAAATCTGCAGAGAGCTGTCAATAGTGCAGAACATGCTGAGGCCGTGGGGCTCCTTGGGTCCTGGCAGGCCAGCGGTGATCAGATCAATGGAGCTTTGGCCGGGTTGGGAAGGAACTGCAAGGAGCACCGCGGAAACGCCCCAACTTACACAGAGAAGAGATTCCAGCAGGTACCCCGTCCTATCCACGCTCTGAAGAAAGTCCTCGTAAAACCTCATTTTCACTTTCTTTTCTCTGATAACCAGGATGCCAATGTTGTTGAAAACCAAGTCAGCATCCTTCCCGTTGGCTAAGACCCGAGAGAAGAAACGCAGCGTCTCTTGGATACAGGCTTCCACCGTGTGCTGAGGGTACCGGGTGGCCAAGGTTATCAGAGCAGAGTTGAGCGGAACAGTTTGCATAAAACCTAGGGAAGAGCAGAAGAGGGTTGCAGGACAAGTCGGGCAGAATGGGGCCAGTTCCCTGTACAAGGTGGACGGCCTGAGAGAGCCGCAGCTGCCCCTATGTGGCTAAAGCCGTTCCAAGGCGCGTAGCCTAAGTTTGTGCTACTTGGTGGCTATTTGGTTTTCAAGAGCTGAAGTTGTTCTCAGGAGCTTCTCAGGGACCTCTGTACATCGACCAGCCGTGGCCAGAGCCCAGGCAGTGCATGCTCCACATACGCTGCAGGGCAAAGCAAAGGGTTGGATCGGTCTGCTTACCAGAAATATCATTGCAGACAGGTCTGAGCTCTAATGACTGTGCATAAGAGGCAGACAGACAAAACACAGGCCTCCGAACAGTCAAAGGGGCACGGTTTTTCATGTAGAGGTCCTGGTCCAGAAGGCAGAATGTCCCGATTTCCATTCTGACAGCCTGAGAAGAGAAGAGAAGAGAAGAGAAGAGAAGAGAAGAGAAGAGAAGAGAAGAGAAGAGAAGAGAAGAGAAGGGCAGGAAGAAAGCATCTTTGTTTAGGCAGGCAAAGTGACTGATGGCTTGTCAGAGCATGGCCCTGGTGCTTGGTGCCTTGCCCAGTCCAGACGCACAAAGGGTCTCTCAGCTTGGGAGAGCTTTGGGGAAGATGTGGAGTCTGGTGCTCTCTTGCCTCTGCCCGCTCTAACAGACAGCGGGCGAAGCAGAAGCAGAGCAACTTCCCTATGCTAGCTCAGCTCCACGGGTGTCCTACAATGGGACAGGCCCCGCAAAGTGTCCAAGGCTGTCTGGGCTTGCTCCTTCCACTCTGGCCGTGGGGCCTCGAGGAGCCGCAGAAAGTGCACAGCCCTTTCTTCTGCTAGAGCTGGGCTTTTTCCTTTCTCCCAAGTGAGAGAGAAGCTGCTCTGCCCCACGTTGGTCAAGCGCAGGGCACTGCTGGGCTGTCTTTTCTGCCTTAAAAGGAGGGGGAGCATTAGGGCACGCGATGGCACGGGGGTGTCAGGGCTACCCACATCCTTGGAATTTGAGGGGAGAAAGGGGATACCTTGTCCAGGATAAGTTCTCGGAAAATGTAATCCGACACACCACCCCAGATAGCAACGATATCTGGAAGGCAAGCGAGAGATAACCGTGCTCTAAGTCAGCAAGCTCACAATCATCCTGCTCGCTCCTAACCAGGGAGGCAGTGGCTGCAAAGGGAATGAGCGAGCCTCGCCTCCTCCGGCGCCCTCCCACATCAAAAGCACCCGAGGCGGGGGCTGCAGAGCCAACATTTTGCGTGGCGTTATGCTATCAGCCTCATTCTCAGCCCAGGAGAGCTCCCAAAGGGAAACAGAGAGCTCCAAGTGCTCTTGAGATCCGCCTGTCAAAAGTACGAGGTTTCACTTTGCAGACCTGCCTTTCAGGCAGCCTCTCTCGAGTTGGGCCAGAGCTGCCACACAGCTGAGCCATCTGGAAAGGAGACTCCTCTCCGTCCTGGGCAGCTCTCCAAGTGAGAGCCATTCCCTAGGGAAACTCGCCAACAGGCTCCCAGCCCGCAAGAGGATGCTGCTGTGCCCGCAGGAGTCCCATGGGCTCAGGGAATGCCGAGGTTTGTCCCTGGCAGGGGCCAGCTTCACCCATATTCGATGCCTGCCCGCACAGACTTGGCACTTCCACTGGGGCAACGCCAATTCTTCCTGCCAGCGGTGGCCAGTGCCTTCTCCAAGGCAACAGAACCCCGGAATGCTGGCTGCCAAACTGACACCCAGGCCAGTGAGGGACAATCTCTCTCCGGGCTCCCTTTGCAGCTCCCAGTCCTGCCCAGACATCCCCCACAGGCTCCAGGGTCTTCACAGCACCTCTTACACTTGCTCCTCTCTTCAAATAGAGACATGAAACGGCTCTGCAAGGCCTTACCATCAGTGGTGAGATCGCGCAGCGTTGGAAACATGCCAGGCTTCATGCCTTCCATCTTTCCACACCCTCTCTCCAGCTTAACACCAGCAGAAGGCGGGGGAAAAGGAACTTCCTCCTCTCCAATCTCCTTCTCCTTCTCCCCTTCTGCACTTCACCAAACGGCCCTCCACTGCTAGTGTACTGCCTCCCTTTGCCTTCTCCGTCTCTCGGAAAAGCAGCTCCTGAGGAGGAGAAAGGCAGCACAGAGAGCAGCAGCTAGCGCTGGGGATGCTGCAGGCCTCACAGTGAAGTGCGGGTGGGAGCCAGGGGCCCCGTGGGGAGAGGGGAGCTGTGGCTATGATGCGTGAGTGCCCCACTGTGACCCCAGGCCTTGTCACACCCGGAGGGGCTGCAGGGCCCTGACCGGCCTGCCAGATCATGCCCTACAATGGACATGGCGGTGGCACTGGCCCTTTGGGGGAGCTGCCCTCCTCCTGCTCTCCCTGCTGCCCAGGGGAGGGAATGAATAAAGAGGCCTGCACTGTTGGCTATACGCTCATGCGGCCAGTGGGAAGGAAGGGCTGATGCTGGCTGGTATTTCAGTAGGCCATGCGCATGGAAATAGCACAGCCTGGCAAAGGAGCAGAGAGATTTCCCCTGTCAGCTTGAGGAAGGGTTACTTCCTCTTCCCACAGGGATTCTCAAAAACTTGGAAGCAAGTCTTATCGTGGTTGCCACCAGGTGGTGCCAAAGCCTGTGAAGACTCTCCAGTCGGACACGGGACAGTTTGCTTCTGCTCGTGCTGCCCAAATCTCCCGCCATGCTGAGGAGCGCTGAGAAGGCTGGGGTGGTGGTGGTGGGGGGGGTTCTTTTGGTGTGACATCGTTTGTGTTTTCTTAAGCAGTCCTCACAATCACACGGGAGGAGATCGAGGCTGAGGTTGTGATGGGAGGCTGAACACCAACTTTGACTGCAGATTGCTCCTTTTGTGCAAGCAGGCCACAAAACTCACTTGCAGCTTCCCACACTCCTGTCCTCTGGAGGACTTTTAGACCCACTCCTGATCCAGATCATGGCAACACAACAAGAGGGACCCCAACGATGCCTGGAAATAGCGCCCGCCTGTAACATAATCTGATGATTTACAGCTCTCTCGGGGTCACACTCCTCAGTCACACACGAGCCTTTGAAAAGCACCAGGTCTCTAGCCCCTGCAGTAGTAAGCACTCCTGCAGAAAGGAGAGTTTCCCCCTGGGACACGGCTGCAATGGAAGAATCAGGGCAGGGAGCAGTGTGTCCTGCCGAGCCAAGTTTTCCCCCCGTTTTCTGTCTCACCAAGTCCCTTCCGGTGTGGCTGTCCCCCTCAGGAAGCCAGGTAGGCACCCTTGCCCTGTGCTCACCAGTGCGCCTTGATCAAGAATGCACAGAGCTAGCCTGCAGCCTGAACCGTTGGCTCCAGAGGTAGTGCACGGGAGCTGAGAAGCTCGAAAGTCCCAGGCCGCCTTGCACAGAGACAGATCTGATGCCTGCCCTCACGGATGGCTTCCTAACAAGCTACATGACCAGCTCATGGATAAGGGAGAGCACAACGGATGCCACTAGGTGCTCATGGCTAGGCATCATTTCCCCTTTTCCTCCTCAGAGAAATCTCAGGGCAAAGTCGTTCCCCTCATGTTTCTTCGTCCTCTTCACTGCCCAGGCCCCCGGGACTGCTGATCTCTCCTGCACTGATACTGCTGAATGGGACTTGGGCACAAACCTGCTAAGTAACTTGCTTCAGGCAGCATCACTGCCACACGAGTGCTTCTTGCAGGAGAAAGTATTTTCACACGCACTGTCGAACTAAGTTCACCCCACACACGCACTCCCTCGCCAAGTCTTCTTTCCCCACTGGGAACAACAAGCAAGCCTCAAACAAACGGACGATGAAATCCACCAGAATTCCCCTGAAGGAGAGACAGACAGGAAAGGGGATACAACTCGGGGCGCTTCCTCAGTGAACACTTTACAATACCCTTTGAGCCTCCAAAGACTACAAATCCCCCCTAACCCTCGCAAACCCAAGCGGCCCCGCATCCAGAGGGGCTCCTGATGAAAGAGGCCACGACAGTGGAGAAGAAATGCTGACAGCGCCCAGCCCGATTGAAGGGAGAGAAAAGAGTCAGGGGGCCTTTAAACCCCTTCTGACCAGGAAGAGAAAGTAGGTGGAAGCTTGCCAAGGAGAGCATTTCTCAGCCAAACTACAGCATTTCTGTGGTAGCCAGCCACAGTCGTTGCCCTGACTGCTTGTCTGGCTGCTCTTGGCTTTTCTCTTTCGGGGATCTCATGCACCAGTGTTAGCTGAGTGCCTACGCGCACTACCAACAATACTACACAACCCAACAGGTATAGAAACCAAAAGCTGCTTTCTAGCAGGGGTTCATCTGCTTCCCATTCCATGTGCAATGGAAGTGTGCTGCTTCGATGGAGATGCTCCCCTGTGTTTATTAGTCTGGCATTAGAATGGTTGAGACTGGCGAGCAAATGGGATTTCTCTGCCCTTACCATTCCTCAAAGCATCTTCCGAGAGCCCAGCACCACCTGCTCTTTCGTAAGGGGGTTATTGTTAAGGCAGAGGCGCCTACAGGTGGCCAACCTGACAACGTGTGGGAAAGAAGGCCTCGCACCACACCGCTCTATGAGCACTTCTCACATTCTGAGGACTGCACGTGCTGGACTGTTTACCACCATACCAGACAGCTGGTTTCCAGAAAGTGTCATTTCACTTACACAGCGCAAATGAATGCCTTGAAAGCAGCCATGACAAGCCCTTTCTGCATCAGCACTCAGGCGTTTGGAGGGCAGAGCCAGGGGCAGTAGAAGCATGGTGCTGCCTCCCTCCATGCCCTCCAGCAAGCTAACACCACTCCTGTTCCTGTCCCCTAATGACCTTGGTGGCTGTCCTCTCTCCTTGCTGCACGTGATTACCTTGGTCAGGCTTTACATGCAGCAGGGGAGTCAGTGGCACCGTGGTCAGTGGGGCGGGAGCAACGGTGCTGGCAGAGTTGGCTTCTGTGTGTCTGCGTGCTCCAAGTGCTCCAGGAAGGGCAGCGCCCTACCTGCCTGGGGCAGACCTCCGCGTGGGCGTAGAGCCAAGAGACTGGGCACTGCTCACTGCCTCCTGGGCTTCGGAGGGGGCTGCTCGCTCTGCAGACAATACGTGCGTGTGGGAAAATGTGGAGTGGTTTCCAGGTGCTGAAGGGGGTCCCATGCCCCTGGAGGACGGGGCTTGGGAAAGAAGAGGCGGAAAGTGTGTGTCAGGGTGGTCTCAGGCCTCCCGTCAAGGCCCCTGGTGGCCCTTTGCCCTGGCTGGTGGTGTCAGAGCCAGAGCGCCCATCGTGCTGAAGACAGCCGCAGTGGCCCGGGCCATGAGCACGTCCTCTCCGGCAGCCCCCATCCCTATGGCAGCATCAGCTGAGGGAGTGCTGCTGGGGAGCCCGGGGAGGGGAGGAAGCAGTCTCCAAAGCCTCCTGCCTGGGGACTTGGTGAGGAGAGTTGCAGCAGTGGCTGCAGCAGTCAGCTGTGCGTGCCTCTGGGGCTGTCTGCCGGCATGGAAGAGCCTGGCCGGGTGCAGCAGAGAGATGGTGGGGCTGCCATTCGTACGTGCTCATTTGCCCGCTGAGACAAGTGCCCAGGCCTCAGCAGGAGAGGTCTGAAGGGGACAACCAGGTGCAGGTGAGGGAAGAAGGAGGTCATCCCTTGGGTCAGCTGTCTGCTGGAAAGCTTCCCGCTCACAGGCGGGAAATGGTTGGACAGAAAAGGCCAGTGTGTAACGTGGTGCTTTTAAGAAGCCTGATTATGGTTTAGCTAGCCCCCTCTGAGCCTTCCAGCTCCCAGGTGGTTTCAGCCTTCTCCACTCTCACCATTGCGCTCCTGCTCTCCTGTGGAAGTGGCACTGTGACGGCCAGGCAGGGAAGTGAGTCTGTGGCAGAGGGAAGAAACCGCTGCCTTTCTTTCTGCAACAGCAGCACTTGAAGCACTGAAAACACAGGGAGGGAGCAGGTGGGGGCCTGAGTACACCTGGAGGTGCCTAGCAGACATTGCTCTGAGGGCAATGGAGGATAATAGTGGGGGGCATGTGTATATATATATATATATATATATAAAATGCATACATATGTGGATAAATGTATGCTTTTATCTATGTGCCCTCCCTTGTACATATATACTCCTATCAGTCATATGTCTATAAGAAAGAGAATAAAAGCAGGTATCTCTGCCTTATTTATCCGTGTTCAGGTGCGTGCATGCGTACGGCAGGAGGTACACTTAGAGATGTTTCTGTGGGGCCTTGACATAGTTCCGAGAGAAGCCTTTCTCTTCAGCCTGGCAGCACGCTAATGGCCCCTGAGGCCAGGATGCCCTCCCTCAGCCTAGGTTCTGTCCCAGAAGTGCCTGGTCCCCCAGTGACCTCCAAACTCCTTGCTGCCCCTGGCTGGGCATGCCAGTGAGCACCAGGCAAGAGCAATGCCCTTCAGCTGGAAAGCTGGCTAACTCATCTCTCGCAAGCAGGCAGCACTTGAATGCAGGCGCTTTCTTTGAATGCCGCTTCCCGTTTATATTGCTTTCCGCCTCTCTTGCTATCTCTTTCTTTCTTCCTTTTCTTTCCTTTGTATATCTGCAGCCACAGAAGCCCAGAAGATTCTTTGCTCCTCCTGCAGGCAGTGGAAGCACATTTCCTGCAGGGCCACACAAAGGCAAGAGTATGCAGGATTAGTCTCAGCTTTTTTTCTTTCTCCTTTTTTCTTTCTTTTTCTTTTTCAGACGAGTAGCTAGTGCTCGCTCTCGCTTCTGCCCCTTCTCTTCGTGCCTTTCTGTCCACAGCGTTTTGTTCTCAAGGCACAACTGAGAGGCCCTTCTGCATTGACCGGAGTTCGAAACCATCAGGGCACTACAAGGAAACTGCACATTTGCTATCCCCCAAAAGCCTTGCAATTAACCATTCTGGGATGAACAATGCCCCAAGAAGGAGCTGTAAAGTGTTTTGTGAGACTCTAGGCATGAAGAGTACTCTGTAAAAACGTGGAGCAGCTGGCATCTTTGAAAGTAAGAGCCAAAAGAAGTAACCGCATGTTACTATGAACACATAGGAAGGGCTCCCTGCTCAATACCCGTTCAAGTGTGTTCGTGCAGCTGTCTGCAGTCAGACACAAGAATCGTACCAATCCGTACAGTGTACCTGTCCTGCTGTCAGACATCCTTCACACACAGGGTGTGCTGCCTGGCGCTGGGCTTCACGGGTTTCCTGCCCTCGGCAGCCGCTGGGATATGGTGGCAATCCGCAAGTACGCAAAGAGATGCGTTCACGTGTGTGCGGGATAAGTTTGTTGTCCCCCTTGTGCTCAAAAGCTGCACACCTGCTTCCGCAGCAGGAGGTGCTTCTGCAGGAGTGCCTTCCTGGGCTTGATAAACCAAAAGAGGAAGGCAAAACCCTGAGCTGTAACCCTCAGATGTGCCCCAATACTCCGCAAGCATGGTGCAGGGAGCTCAGGCCTGGGCCCCCTCTCTGTAAGAGAGAGCAAGAATAGGAGCAGTGTCATTGCTCCCACAAGTGCCCTCTTGGGAAGCTATCTGGAGAGCATTTTGACTTCTCCCCTTGTCATGAAATGCTTATAGATCTTGAAGACGGCTCCCGTGAATCAAAAGGATCAAGGTCCTTTAAATGCAGAAGGAATGAGGCAAAGATGCTAAGCCTCGTGAATGGTTACTTGCACTTAGTTCCCAAAGAGATGTGTGCACTGGAAGCACCGTCCCCCGAAAAGCGAGCTCAACATGGGAGTCTCGTAACAACCTGTGACACCCTTCCTCCCCAACAAGAGAAGGCAGCTATGCGCACCACTTGGCACAGCTGCTAGAGACCTTCCCGAGTGCATGCGGACCCTGTGTGCCGGGGAAACCTCTCCCTCGCACAGGACAAGAACACAGGGCCACCCCACCGCACTTCTCCAAGAGTCTCACCTGACAGAAGGCACTGCTCTGCTGGCCACCTCCCCTGCTTCTTCCTTGAGGCTGGGCAGCACATGAACTTGGGACCGCTTTTGAAGACGAAGCCTCTTTAGCGTAAGGAGGCACTTTGCGGGGCTCCCTGAAAGCAGGAATCGGGAGAAACTGCCCACTGGGTAGCTGAAGGCACTAGTACAATGCTCCCCCCCCACCGCCAAGGCCCTCTCTGCCCCACACCCAGATGCCCCAGCATCTCCTTGACCACCACGTGCGCTCGCCCCCTAGGGACCTTCGTGGCCACGTTCCCTTCTTCCTGGGGCTTACTACCTTGGGCGGGTGTAGCATGGAGGATGGTAGATCTGGAGCCGGCTCTTTTAGGTGCCATCTCAAGCTCAGACCTGGAAGGAAGAAGCAGATAAAGATGGGCCAGCACCAGAAGCAGGGGCAGATGGAGAGTCTCATGGAAACGTGCTGTGCCCTTGCCTGCCCTGCAGCAGGAAAGCACAGGTCACTGTGACAAGAGCTCTCGAGCTCAGTGAGACTCAGTGTCCAAGGGAAGCATCTCTGCCCATGCACAAGTACAGGCTTGCGCAAGGCTCTCACCTCACAGGAGACTCGTCTCGATAGGCACTCTTCCTCATTTCTTCCTGCACAGTCTTAGCTCTAGCCGCCAACTTCTGAGGCGTTATCCTCCTTCGAGCAAGGAGTCGCTTGCAGGCAGGGGTTAGAGGAAGGCTCCCTGACAGGGTGAAATGAGAAAACTCTTCAGAGAGCGGGGCCGCCTTGGATCAGGGTCCTCAGGTTCCTGTCCAGCCAAGGGTGAAGTATCGCCGAGGATGGCCATTCCAGGGCCTCTCCTGGCAACCTGGTCTGAAGTTTGCATGCCCTCCCCGTGAATGGTTTTGGCTTTGGGCGCTTCTCCTCCAGCAACCTCTCCCTCTTGCCTCTCGACCCCTCCCTGGGTACCCCTGAGAAAGCTCTGACTCTGTCTTCCCTGTAACCAACCAGTGGGTGTGAGTAAGGGGGTGTGAGGGGGAGTCAAAGCAAGCCATACAGGCAGCCTGCCTTAGCCTTCCCTTTGCCACAGGGAACAAACCTAGTGCCTGTAGTGTCTCCCAGTAAGTCGGGCACTTCCTCGTGGCCATGTTTGTGGCCGTACTCTCCCTTTCTGCCATCCTCTTCACGTGGGAGGACTTTGGGAGAAGAGAGGAACTTTTTAAAGGTGGTCTTCTGGGGGTTGTCCAAAGGCTTGACCTGGAAGCAAGGAGACAGAGGTGAGTATGGCATGACAGAGACACAAGCTGCTGCTAAAAGCTTGCGGTGCAGCAAGAAAGCAGGGGCCGTGGTGGCAGGGGGTAACAACATTCGGAGTCCACAAGAACATTGTGTCCCAGCACCACATCCCCCTCCCACAAGTAGTAGAGCACACTATCCGCCCAGTCGCCTTCTCCAAAGCGCTCACCTCGCGGGAGACTCGCTCTTCTCCCTCCCTTTGGCCGGCACAGTGAGCCCACTGATGCTCCGGGAAGAATGGCTCTGTTGGGGAAACTGGCGTTTCCCAGGAAGACTCCCTGCAAGGGGGACAGTGGGGAGTTCATCGGCTCTACGAGGCCGTGCGTTGCCTTTGCATCGTGGCTAGAATTCCCAAGCAAGGAGAAGCAAGCAAAGGCCTACAAGCGTCCGGAAATTCTCCTCTGGGTTTTTACATTACCTTTGTTTGTATTGTCCTTGTCAAGCTGATCTTCCCTGTTCTTTTTTGGGCTGGGGCTGAGAGGTGCACGGTGCGCTGTAGCTGCTGGAGGTCTTGGGAAAAGGTTGCATTTGGACCTGGAAGCAAGAGGAAGGGAAAAATGAGCCAGACAGAAGTGCCTTAGCAAAACCCGCTATCTGCTTGCTGTTCAGCAAGAAAGCAGAAGCCACGGTGGGAGAAGGGTAACAACCTTTCCGAGTGCAGAAGAACATTGTGTCCCAGCAACACTGCCTGCCCACAAGTACCAGAGCACACTGTGTGCCCAGCTGCCTTCTGCAAAGCTCTCACCTCACAGGAGACTGGCTCTTCTGCCTCCCTTTGGCCGGCACAGGGACCCCACTTACGCTCCGGGAAGAATGGCTCTGTTGGCGACACAAGCGCTTCCCCGGAAGATTCCCTGGAAGAGGGACAGCGGTGAGCAAATCAGTTGTACCTGTCCCTGCATTGCATTTGCGTCTTGGCTAGAATTCCCGAGCAAGAAGGACAAAGCGAAAGCCTGCAAACTGCTACGGAAAGTCGGGTCGGGTCTTACATTACCTTTCTTTGCATTGTCATCACCAGCCTCTTCCTGCATGTTCCTTTTGGGGCTGGGGCTAAGCGGTGCACGGGCCACTCCAGTTGCTGGAGGTCTTGGAAAGAGCTTGCCTTCGGACCTGGAACCCAGAAGAAGGGACAAATGATCCTGACAGGAGAATTTCACCTGGAAGAGCTACCTGCCTGCCGTGCAGCAAGAGCAGAGAGGCCCTGGTGGGAAAGGGTAACAATCTTCCGGGTCCGGAAGAAGATTGTGTCCCAGTGACACATCTCCCTCCACAAGTACCAGAGCACAGGATCAGCCCAATCCCCTTCTCCAAGGCACCCACCTCACAGGAGACTTGCTCTTTGTCCCTGCTTTTGCCAGCGCTGGGAGCCCACTTGTGCCCCGGGAAGAATGGCTCTGATGAGGAAGCTGGCCCTTCCCAGGAAGACTCCCTGCAAGGCGAGCAGTGAGAGTACATCAGCTCTAATGGTCCCTGCACTGCACTTGCGTCTCGGCTAGAATTCCTGAGCAAGAAGAAGAAAGCAAAGGCCTACAAACCTTCACAAATTCTCCCCTGGGTTTTCGCGTTACCTTTGTTTGTATTGTCACGGCCCAGCTCTTCTTCCACATTGCTTGTTGGGCTGGGGCAAAGCGGTGCACGGGCCACTCTAGTTGGTGGAGGTCTTGGAAAGAGCTTGCGTTCAGACCTGGAACAAAGAGGAAGAGGCAAATGAGCCTGACAGGAGAGTCTCACCAAAGCCCGATACCTGCTAGCCACGCAGCAAGAACAGAGAGGCCCTGGTGGCAGGGAGCCACAATCTCTCGGGGTGCTGAAGAACATTGTGTCTCAGCACCACATTCCCCTCCCCAAAGTACCAGAGCAAACAATCCACCCAGCTGCCTTCTCCGAGGCTCTCACCTCACAGGAGACTTGCTCTCCTCCCTCCCTTTGGCCGGCCCAGTGAGCCCACTCATGCTCCGGGAAGAATGGCTCTGTTGGGGAAACTGGCGCGTCCCAGGAAGATTCCCTGCAAGGGCAACAGGAGAGAGCTCCTCAGATCAGAAGCCCATGGTCAGCTTGAACTAAAACGCCGTTCCGATCTGATCCAGCCTCTTAGAAAATGGCAGCAGCAAGCCGCATTCCATCCACGCCATGCTTCTGAAGAGGTCTTTGGGCTCTTTTATCCTCCGTGGCTAGGGCAGCTGCCTTGTTGCCTCTGAACGTCCACAGCCGAGCCTTATTCCCTGGGGCATCACCCCTTGCCTGCTTTTCCCAGTCCCTGTGCTTCACAGGGTGGATAGCAGGGACCTTTCCAGGAGCTGACATAGTCTCTTTTAGGGGAATACCTTCACACCAGGGGAGCACGTTTTGGCATGTCTGTATCACTCTCATACAGACAATCTTGCTAGCCGCCTATTCAGTCCGAGCCCCCTCTTCTCATGGAAAGAGTACAACCAGTTTTCCCGACATGGGGTCAACCCCTGCCATAGCTGATGACTCAAGGTAGAATTAGTCCCCCAGAAGGCTGATGAGACCTGCCTACAGGTTTCCTCTTCTCCACCGCAAAGCAAAGGGCAGTTTGCAATGTCTGTGACTGTGAGGGAAGAGAGTCCGGCGGGAAGTGTCCTCCGGCCCTGCCAACTGCAGTTTGCAGTGCTGGGCTGTTCTCTGAGCTTGATTTGTAGGGTGCTTGTAGGGAGATTTGTCATGATGGGTAGGTAGTCTTGCCACAGTCTGCTTGTCCCCTGCAGTGCATTCACGAGGTGTCTCAAATCGCATAGCAAGAAGGCCAGGATGAAAGTGTAGAAAGCGTGCTCATGTGCCTGCTCTTACGTTACCTTGTTTGTTACCGTGACCATCGGTCTCTTCTTCCGCAGCCTCTTCTGCTCTGGGCTTTACGGACACGGTGGCCAATTTTGTGCCTCTTCTCTTTGGGGGTAGGTGGAGCTCGAACCTGGAAACAAGCGGACAACATCAGTTTGAACACAGGCCTCCAGGTCCCTTTGTAGCTTGCGCTAGCAAGGCCGCTGCGTAGGTGTCCCAGGGCTGTTGGGAAGGCCATAGTTTTCCAAAGCAGAATATGCAATGTCTGGGGGGGCTATATTCAGAACGCGAGTTACACAGGAAAGAATTCCCGTGCCTGGAGGGGCAGGAGCATCTTGGTTAGTAAGCTCAGGGGCTTTGGGGGGCCTTACTGTGAGAAAGCGTATTCGAACACCAGTGTGCTCTCTTGTGCTGTTAGCCCAGCTCTCGCCTGGGGCTCATAAAGTTTGTGGAGAACCGTCTGGTTTTCCTCCCAGTCGCCACGGTGAAACTAAATTCTAATCTCGCCCTTGAGTTCACTTGCAGACCCTCCCTGAGTAACGCCATGTCATTGCGACTGGGAAGCGTAGTGTCAGTCGCCTAGGTCCCTAATGGAACTTCCTAGCAGCACTGGATTCCCTTTGCACGCATCTCCGCAGAGACCCACAGGAGGTTTTGCTGAGAAATCCCTCGTCCTGTACACTTTTGGCCCAAGACAAAGGCTTTCTGGTAACTTTTATTTACTGGAGTCCTCCAAGAGATGTGGTCCGCCCAAGTCACAAACAGATGACTTGGATGGACCTGCTCTTTGAGCCACCTGCTAAGAGAGCAATGGGCTGAAGCTGTGTGGGAAAGGTTGCCTTAGCTCCTCTCCGTGTCACAGGCTTGGAGTTACGGGGGAACCGTTCCTTAGAAAGCACTGGTTGTGAATGACTTCACAAGTAGACAAGCCTTGGAAATGTGCTGCTACCATTCTGGAGCCGAGAAGCTGCCAGCTTGGTCAGCCAGGGGCTACAGAAGGCAACCTACTCACCTTGGAAGCAGGAAGACACCAACGGAACGCATGTCAAAGACGGTGGCTTCGCTGCTTCGTATGACCGAATCCCTTGCCCAGGGGGTCTGCAACAGTGGCAGAGACGGAACACCACGTTTTATTCACACAAAGGGTCTCTAAGGCATGGCTTTCTGGAAGGTGTGTGTGGGAAGAGCAAGGGAAGCACCATGGGATAGAGAGCAACTCCGATCTTTGTCTGACCCAAGACACCTCTTCTATGTTGCAAAGAGCACCAAATGCTGGAGAGTAAATCTGCAGAGAGCTGTCAATAGTGCAGAACATGCTGAGGCCGTGGGGCTCCTTGGGTCCTGGCAGGCCAGCGGTGATCAGATCAATGGAGCTTTGGCCGGGTTGGGAAGGAACTGCAAGGAGCACCGCGGAAACGCCCCAACTTACACAGAGAAGAGATTCCAGCAGGTACCCCGTCCTATCCACGCTCTGAAGAAAGTCCTCGTAAAACCTCATTTTCACTTTCTTTTCTCTGATAACCAGGATGCCAATGTTGTTGAAAACCAAGTCAGCATCCTTCCCGTTGGCTAAGACCCGAGAGAAGAAACGCAGCGTCTCTCGGATACAGGCTTCCACCGTGTGCTGAGGGTACCGGGTGGCCAAGGTTATCAGAGCAGAGTTGAGCGGAACAGTTTGCATAAAACCTAGGGAAGAGCAGAAGAGGGTTGCAGGACAAGTCGGGCAGAATGGGGCCAGTTCCCTGTACAAGGTGGACGGCCTGAGAGAGCCGCAGCTGCCCCTATGTGGCTAAAGCCGTTCCAAGGCGCGTAGCCTAAGTTTGTGCTACTTGGTGGCTATTTGGTTTTCAAGAGCTGAAGTTGTTCTCAGGAGCTTCTCAGGGACCTCTGTACATCGACCAGCCGTGGCCAGAGCCCAGGCAGTGCATGCTCCACATACGCTGCAGGGCAAAGCAAAGGGTTGGATCGGTCTGCTTACCAGAAATATCATTGCAGACAGGTCTGAGCTCTAATGACTGTGCATAAGAGGCAGACAGACAAAACACAGGCCTCCGAACAGTCAAAGGGGCACGGTTTTTCATGTAGAGGTCCTGGTCCAGAAGGCAGAATGTCCCGATTTCCATTCTGACAGCCTGAGAAGAGAAGAGAAGAGAAGAGAAGAGAAGAGAAGAGAAGAGAAGAGAAGAGAAGAGAAGGGCAGGAAGAAAGCATCTTTGTTTAGGCAGGCAAAGTGACTGATGGCTTGTCAGAGCATGGCCCTGGTGCTTGGTGCCTTGCCCAGTCCAGACGCACAAAGGGTCTCTCAGCTTGGGAGAGCTTTGGGGAAGATGTGGAGTCTGGTGCTCTCTTGCCTCTGCCCGCTCTAACAGACAGCGGGCGAAGCAGAAGCAGAGCAACTTCCCTATGCTAGCTCAGCTCCACGGGTGTCCTACAATGGGACAGGCCCCGCAAAGTGTCCAAGGCTGTCTGGGCTTGCTCCTTCCACTCTGGCCGTGGGGCCTCGAGGAGCCGCAGAAAGTGCACAGCCCTTTCTTCTGCTAGAGCTGGGCTTTTTCCTTTCTCCCAAGTGAGAGAGAAGCTGCTCTGCCCCACGTTGGTCAAGCGCAGGGCACTGCTGGGCTGTCTTTTCTGCCTTAAAAGGAGGGGGAGCATTAGGGCACGCGATGGCACGGGGGTGTCAGGGCTACCCACATCCTTGGAATTTGAGGGGAGAAAGGGGATACCTTGTCCAGGATAAGTTCTCGGAAAATGTAATCCGACACACCACCCCAGATAGCAACGATATCTGGAAGGCAAGCGAGAGATAACCGTGCTCTAAGTCAGCAAGCTCACAATCATCCTGCTCGCTCCTAACCAGGGAGGCAGTGGCTGCAAAGGGAATGAGCGAGCCTCGCCTCCTCCGGCGCCCTCCCACATCAAAAGCACCCGAGGCGGGGGCTGCAGAGCCAACATTTTGCGTGGCGTTATGCTATCAGCCTCATTCTCAGCCCAGGAGAGCTCCCAAAGGGAAACAGAGAGCTCCAAGTGCTCTTGAGATCCGCCTGTCAAAAGTACGAGGTTTCACTTTGCAGACCTGCCTTTCAGGCAGCCTCTCTCGAGTTGGGCCAGAGCTGCCGCACAGCTGAGCCATCTGGAAAGGAGACTCCTCTCCGTCCTGGGCAGCTCTCCAAGTGAGAGCCATTCCCTAGGGAAACTCGCCAACAGGCTCCCAGCCCGCAAGAGGATGCTGCTGTGCCCGCAGGAGTCCCATGGGCTCAGGGAATGCCGAGGTTTGTCCCTGGCAGGGGCCAGCTTCACCCATATTCGATGCCTGCCCGCACAGACTTGGCACTTCCACTGGGGCAACGCCAATTCTTCCTGCCAGCGGTGGCCAGTGCCTTCTCCAAGGCAACAGAACCCCGGAATGCTGGCTGCCAAACTGACACCCAGGCCCGTGAGGGACAATCTCTCTCCGGGCTCCCTTTGCAGCTCCCAGTCCTGCCCAGACGTCCCCCACAGGCTCCAGGGTCTTCACAGCACCTCTTACACTTGCTCCTCTCTTCAAATAGAGACATGAAACGGCTCTGCAAGGCCTTACCATCAGTGGTGAGATCGCGCAGCGTTGGAAACATGCCAGGCTTCATGCCTTCCATCTTTCCACACCCTCTCTCCAGCTTAACACCAGCAGAAGGCGGGGGAAAAGGAACTTCCTCCTCTCCAATCTCCTTCTCCTTCTCCCCTTCTGCACTTCACCAAACGGCCCTCCACTGCTAGTGTACTGCCTCCCTTTGCCTTCTCCGTCTCTCGGAAAAGCAGCTCCTGAGGAGGAGAAAGGCAGCACAGAGAGCAGCAGCTAGCGCTGGGGATGCTGCAGGCCTCACAGTGAAGTGCGGGTGGGAGCCAGGGGCCCCGTGGGGAGAGGGGAGCTGTGGCTATGATGCGTGAGTGCCCCACTGTGACCCCAGGCCTTGTCACACCCGGAGGGGCTGCAGGGCCCTGACCGGCCTGCCAGATCATGCCCTACAATGGACATGGCGGTGGCACTGGCCCTTTGGGGGAGCTGCCCTCCTCCTGCTCTCCCTGCTGCCCAGGGGAGGGAATGAATAAAGAGGCCTGCACTGTTGGCTATACGCTCATGCGGCCAGTGGGAAGGAAGGGCTGATGCTGGCTGGTATTTCAGTAGGCCATGCGCATGGAAATAGCACAGCCTGGCAAAGGAGCAGAGAGATTTCCCCTGTCAGCTTGAGGAAGGGTTACTTCCTCTTCCCACAGGGATTCTCAAAAACTTGGAAGCAAGTCTTATCGTGGTTGCCACCAGGTGGTGCCAAAGCCTGTGAAGACTCTCCAGTCGGACACGGGACAGTTTGCTTCTGCTCGTGCTGCCCAAATCTCCCGCCATGCTGAGGAGCGCTGAGAAGGCTGGGGTGGTGGTGGTGGGGGGGGTTCTTTTGGTGTGACATCGTTTGTGTTTTCTTAAGCAGTCCTCACAATCACACGGGAGGAGATCGAGGCTGAGGTTGTGATGGGAGGCTGAACACCAACTTTGACTGCAGATTGCTCCTTTTGTGCAAGCAGGCCACAAAACTCACTTGCAGCTTCCCACACTCCTGTCCTCTGGAGGACTTTTAGACCCACTCCTGATCCAGATCATGGCAACACAACAAGAGGGACCCCAACGATGCCTGGAAATAGCGCCCGCCTGTAACATAATCTGATGATTTACAGCTCTCTCGGGGTCACACTCCTCAGTCACACACGAGCCTTTGAAAAGCACCAGGTCTCTAGCCCCTGCAGTAGTAAGCACTCCTGCAGAAAGGAGAGTTTCCCCCTGGGACACGGCTGCAATGGAAGAATCAGGGCAGGGAGCAGTGTGTCCTGCCGAGCCAAGTTTTCCCCCCGTTTTCTGTCTCACCAAGTCCCTTCCGGTGTGGCTGTCCCCCTCAGGAAGCCAGGTAGGCACCCTTGCCCTGTGCTCACCAGTGCGCCTTGATCAAGAATGCACAGAGCTAGCCTGCAGCCTGAACCGTTGGCTCCAGAGGTAGTGCACGGGAGCTGAGAAGCTCGAAAGTCCCAGGCCGCCTTGCACAGAGACAGATCTGATGCCTGCCCTCACGGATGGCTTCCTAACAAGCTACATGACCAGCTCATGGATAAGGGAGAGCACAACGGATGCCACTAGGTGCTCATGGCTAGGCATCATTTCCCCTTTTCCTCCTCAGAGAAATCTCAGGGCAAAGTCGTTCCCCTCATGTTTCTTCGTCCTCTTCACTGCCCAGGCCCCCGGGACTGCTGATCTCTCCTGCACTGATACTGCTGAATGGGACTTGGGCACAAACCTGCTAAGTAACTTGCTTCAGGCAGCATCACTGCCACACGAGTGCTTCTTGCAGGAGAAAGTATTTTCACACGCACTGTCGAACTAAGTTCACCCCACACACGCACTCCCTCGCCAAGTCTTCTTTCCCCACTGGGAACAACAAGCAAGCCTCAAACAAACGGACGATGAAATCCGCCAGAATTCCCCTGAAGGAGAGACAGACAGGAAAGGGGATACAACTCGGGGCGCTTCCTCAGTGAACACTTTACAATACCCTTTGAGCCTCCAAAGACTACAAATCCCCCCTAACCCTCGCAAACCCAAGCGGCCCCGCATCCAGAGGGGCTCCTGATGAAAGAGGCCGCGACAGTGGAGAAGAAATGCTGACAGCGCCCAGCCCGATTGAAGGGAGAGAAAAGAGTCAGGGGGCCTTTAAACCCCTTCTGACCAGGAAGAGAAAGTAGGTGGAAGCTTGCCAAGGAGAGCATTTCTCAGCCAAACTACAGCATTTCTGTGGTAGCCAGCCACAGTCGTTGCCCTGACTGCTTGTCTGGCTGCTCTTGGCTTTTCTCTTTCGGGGATCTCATGCACCAGTGTTAGCTGAGTGCCTACGCGCACTACCAACAATACTACACAACCCAACAGGTATAGAAACCAAAAGCTGCTTTCTAGCAGGGGTTCATCTGCTTCCCATTCCATGTGCAATGGAAGTGTGCTGCTTCGATGGAGATGCTCCCCTGTGTTTATTAGTCTGGCATTAGAATGGTTGAGACTGGCGAGCAAATGGGATTTCTCTGCCCTTACCATTCCTCAAAGCATCTTCCGAGAGCCCAGCACCACCTGCTCTTTCGTAAGGGGGTTAGGGTTAAGGCAGAGGCGCCTACAGGTGGCCAACCTGACAACGTGTGGGAAAGAAGGCCTCGCACCACACCGCTCTATGAGCACTTCTCACATTCTGAGGACTGCACGTGCTGGACTGTTTACCACCATACCAGACAGCTGGTTTCCAGAAAGTGTCATTTCACTTACACAGCGCAAATGAATGCCTTGAAAGCAGCCATGACAAGCCCTTTCTGCATCAGCACTCAGGCGTTTGGAGGGCAGAGCCAGGGGCAGTAGAAGCATGGTGCTGCCTCCCTCCATGCCCTCCAGCAAGCTAACACCACTCCTGTTCCTGTCCCCTAATGACCTTGGTGGCTGTCCTCTCTCCTTGCTGCACGTGATTACCTTGGTCAGGCTTTACATGCAGCAGGGGAGTCAGTGGCACCGTGGTCAGTGGGGCGGGAGCAACGGTGCTGGCAGAGTTGGCTTCTGTGTGTCTGCGTGCTCCAAGTGCTCCAGGAAGGGCAGCGCCCTACCTGCCTGGGGCAGACCTCCGCGTGGGCGTAGAGCCAAGAGACTGGGCACTGCTCACTGCCTCCTGGGCTTCGGAGGGGGCTGCTCGCTCTGCAGACCATACGTGCGTGTGGGAAAATGTGGAGTGGTTTCCAGGTGCTGAAGGGGGTCCCATGCCCCTGGAGGACGGGGCTTGGGAAAGAAGAGGCGGAAAGTGTGTGTCAGGGTGGTCTCAGGCCTCCCGTCAAGGCCCCTGGTGGCCCTTTGCCCTGGCTGGTGGTGTCAGAGCCAGAGCGCCCATCGTGCTGAAGACAGCCGCAGTGGCCCGGGCCATGAGCACGTCCTCTCCGGCAGCCCCCATCCCTATGGCAGCATCAGCTGAGGGAGTGCTGCTGGGGAGCCCGGGGAGGGGAGGAAGCAGTCTCCAAAGCCTCCTGCCTGGGGACTTGGTGAGGAGAGTTGCAGCAGTGGCTGCAGCAGTCAGCTGTGCGTGCCTCTGGGGCTGTCTGCCGGCATGGAAGAGCCTGGCCGGGTGCAGCAGAGAGATGGTGGGGCTGCCATTCGTACGTGCTCATTTGCCCGCTGAGACAAGTGCCCAGGCCTCAGCAGGAGAGGTCTGAAGGGGACAACCAGGTGCAGGTGAGGGAAGAAGGAGGTCATGCCTTGGGTCAGCTGTCTGCTGGAAAGCTTCCCGCTCACAGGCGGGAAATGGTTGGACAGAAAAGGCCAGTGTGTAACGTGGTGCTTTTAAGAAGCCTGATTATGGTTTAGCTAGCCCCCTCTGAGCCTTCCAGCTCCCAGGTGGTTTCAGCCTTCTCCACTCTCACCATTGCGCTCCTGCTCTCCTGTGGAAGTGGCACTGTGACGGCCAGGCAGGGAAGTGAGTCTGTGGCAGAGGGAAGAAACCGCTGCCTTTCTTTCTGCAACAGCAGCACTTGAAGCACTGAAAACACAGGGAGGGAGCAGGTGGGGGCCTGAGTACACCTGGAGGTGCCTAGCAGACATTGCTCTGAGGGCAATGGAGGATAATAGTGGGGGGCATGTGTATATATATATATATATATATAAAATGCATACATATGTGGATAAATGTATGCTTTTATCTATGTGCCCTCCCTTGTACATATATACTCCTATCAGTCATATGTCTATAAGAAAGAGAATAAAAGCAGGTATCTCTGCCTTATTTATCCGTGTTCAGGTGCGTGCATGCGTACGGCAGGAGGTACACTTAGAGATGTTTCTGTGGGGCCTTGACATAGTTCCGAGAGAAGCCTTTCTCTTCAGCCTGGCAGCACGCTAATGGCCCCTGAGGCCAGGATGCCCTCCCTCAGCCTAGGTTCTGTCCCAGAAGTGCCTGGTCCCCCAGTGACCTCCAAACTCCTTGCTGCCCCTGGCTGGGCATGCCAGTGAGCACCAGGCAAGAGCAATGCCCTTCAGCTGGAAAGCTGGCTAACTCATCTCTCGCAAGCAGGCAGCACTTGAATGGGAAAGGACAAAGGCTCACAGGCGCTTTCTTTGAATGCCGCTTCCCGTTTATATTGCTTTCCGCCTCTCTTGCTATCTCTTTCTTTCTTCCTTTTCTTTCCTTTGTATATCTGCAGCCACAGAAGCCCAGAAGATTCTTTGCTCCTCCTGCAGGCAGTGGAAGCACATTTCCTGCAGGGCCACACAAAGGCAAGAGTATGCAGGATTAGTCTCAGCTTTTTTTCTTTCTCCTTTTTTCTTTCTTTTTCTTTTTCAGACGAGTAGCTAGTGCTCGCTCTCGCTTCTGCCCCTTCTCTTCGTGCCTTTCTGTCCACAGCGTTTTGTTCTCAAGGCACAACTGAGAGGCCCTTCTGCATTGACCGGAGTTCGAAACCATCAGGGCACTACAAGGAAACTGCACATTTGCTATCCCCCAAAAGCCTTGCAATTAACCATTCTGGGATGAACAATGCCCCAAGAAGGAGCTGTAAAGTGTTTTGTGAGACTCTAGGCATGAAGAGTACTCTGTAAAAACGTGGAGCAGCTGGCATCTTTGAAAGTAAGAGCCAAAAGAAGTAACCGCATGTTACTATGAACACATAGGAAGGGCTCCCTGCTCAATACCCGTTCAAGTGTGTTCGTGCAGCTGTCTGCAGTCAGACACAAGAATCGTACCAATCCGTACAGTGTACCTGTCCTGCTGTCAGACATCCTTCACACACAGGGTATGCTGCCTGGCGCTGGGCTTCACGGGTTTCCTGCCCTCGGCAGCCGCTGGGATATGGTGGCAATCCGCAAGTACGCAAAGAGATGCGTTCACGTGTGTGCGGGATAAGTTTGTTGTCCCCCTTGTGCTCAAAAGCTGCACACCTGCTTCCGCAGCAGGAGGTGCTTCTGCAGGAGTGCCTTCCTGGGCTTGATAAACCAAAAGAGGAAGGCAAAACCCTGAGCTGTAACCCTCAGATGTGCCCCAATACTCCGCAAGCATGGTGCAGGGAGCTCAGGCCTGGGCCCCCTCTCTGTAAGAGAGAGCAAGAATAGGAGCAGTGTCATTGCTCCCACAAGTGCCCTCTTGGGAAGCTATCTGGAGAGCATTTTGACTTCTCCCCTTGTCATGAAATGCTTATAGATCTTGAAGACGGCTCCCGTGAATCAAAAGGATCAAGGTCCTTTAAATGCAGAAGGAATGAGGCAAAGATGCTAAGCCTCGTGAATGGTTACTTGCACTTAGTTCCCAAAGAGATGTGTGCACTGGAAGCACCGTCCCCCGAAAAGCGAGCTCAACATGGGAGTCTCGTAACAACCTGTGACACCCTTCCTCCCCAACAAGAGAAGGCAGCTATGCGCACCACTTGGCACAGCTGCTAGAGACCTTCCCGAGTGCATGCGGACCCTGTGTGCCGGGGAAACCTCTCCCTCGCACAGGACAAGAACACAGGGCCACCCCACCGCACTTCTCCAAGAGTCTCACCTGACAGAAGGCACTGCTCTGCTGGCCACCTCCCCTGCTTCTTCCTTGAGGCTGGGCAGCACATGAACTTGGGACCGCTTTTGAAGACGAAGCCTCTTTAGCGTAAGGAGGCACTTTGCGGGGCTCCCTGAAAGCAGGAATCGGGAGAAACTGCCCACTGGGTAGCTGAAGGCACTAGTACAATGCTCCCCCCACCGCCAAGGCCCTCTCTCCCCCACACCCAGATGCCCCAGCATCTCCTTGACCACCACGTGCGCTCGCCCCCTAGGGACCTTCGTGGCCACGTTCCCTTCTTCCTGGGGCTTACTACCTTGGGCGGGTGTAGCATGGAGGATGGTAGATCTGGAGCCGGCTCTTTTAGGTGCCATCTCAAGCTCAGACCTGGAAGGAAGAAGCAGATAAAGATGGGCCAGCACCAGAAGCAGGGGCAGATGGAGAGTCTCATGGAAACGTGCTGTGCCCTTGCCTGCCCTGCAGCAGGAAAGCACAGGTCACTGTGACAAGAGCTCTCGAGCTCAGTGAGACTCAGTGTCCAAGGGAAGCATCTCTGCCCATGCACAAGTACAGGCTTGCGCAAGGCTCTCACCTCACAGGAGACTCGTCTCGATAGGCACTCTTCCTCATTTCTTCCTGCACAGTCTTAGCTCTAGCCGCCAACTTCTGAGGCGTTATCCTCCTTCGAGCAAGGAGTCGCTTGCAGGCAGGGGTTAGAGGAAGGCTCCCTGACAGGGTGAAATGAGAAAACTCTTCAGAGAGCGGGGCCGCCTTGGATCAGGGTCCTCAGGTTCCTGTCCAGCCAAGGGTGAAGTATCGCCGAGGATGGCCATTCCAGGGCCTCTCCTGGCAACCTGGTCTGAAGTTTGCATGCCCTCCCCGTGAATGGTTTTGGCTTTGGGCGCTTCTCCTCCAGCAACCTCTCCCTCTTGCCTCTCGACCCCTCCCTGGGTACCCCTGAGAAAGCTCTGACTCTGTCTTCCCTGTAACCAACCAGTGGGTGTGAGTAAGGGGGTGTGAGGGGGAGTCAAAGCAAGCCATACAGGCAGCCTGCCTTAGCCTTCCCTTTGCCACAGGGAACAAACCTAGTGCCTGTAGTGTCTCCCAGTAAGTCGGGCACTTCCTCGTGGCCATGTTTGTGGCCGTACTCTCCCTTTCTGCCATCCTCTTCACGTGGGAGGACTTTGGGAGAAGAGAGGAACTTTTTAAAGGTGGTCTTCTGGGGGTTGTCCAAAGGCTTGACCTGGAAGCAAGGAGACAGAGGTGAGTATGGCATGACAGAGACACAAGCTGCTGCTAAAAGCTTGCGGTGCAGCAAGAAAGCAGGGGCCGTGGTGGCAGGGGGTAACAACATTCGGAGTCCACAAGAACATTGTGTCCCAGCACCACATCCCCCTCCCACAAGTAGTAGAGCACACTATCCGCCCAGTCGCCTTCTCCAAAGCGCTCACCTCGCGGGAGACTCGCTCTTCTCCCTCCCTTTGGCTGGCACAGTGAGCCCACTGATGCTCCGGGAAGAATGGCTCTGTTGGGGAAACTGGCGTTTCCCAGGAAGACTCCCTGCAAGGGGGACAGTGGGGAGTTCATCGGCTCTACGAGGCCGTGCGTTGCCTTTGCATCGTGGCTAGAATTCCCAAGCAAGGAGAAGCAAGCAAAGGCCTACAAGCGTCCGGAAATTCTCCTCTGGGTTTTTACATTACCTTTGTTTGTATTGTCCTTGTCAAGCTGATCTTCCCTGTTCTTTTTTGGGCTGGGGCTGAGAGGTGCACGGTGCGCTGTAGCTGCTGGAGGTCTTGGGAAAAGGTTGCATTTGGACCTGGAAGCAAGAGGAAGGGAAAAATGAGCCAGACAGAAGTGCCTTAGCAAAACCCGCTACCTGCTTGCTGTTCAGCAAGAAAGCAGAAGCCACGGTGGGAGAAGGGTAACAACCTTTCCGAGTGCAGAAGAACATTGTGTCCCAGCAACACTGCCTGCCCACAAGTACCAGAGCACACTGTGTGCCCAGCTGCCTTCTGCAAAGCTCTCACCTCACAGGAGACTGGCTCTTCTGCCTCCCTTTGGCCGGCACAGGGACCCCACTTACGCTCCGGGAAGAATGGCTCTGTTGGCGACACAAGCGCTTCCCCGGAAGATTCCCTGGAAGAGGGACAGCGGTGAGCAAATCAGTTGTACCTGTCCCTGCATTGCATTTGCGTCTTGGCTAGAATTCCCGAGCAAGAAGGACAAAGCGAAAGCCTGCAAACTGCTACGGAAAGTCGGGTCGGGTCTTACATTACCTTTCTTTGCATTGTCATCACCAGCCTCTTCCTGCATGTTCCTTTTGGGGCTGGGGCTAAGCGGTGCACGGGCCACTCCAGTTGCTGGAGGTCTTGGAAAGAGCTTGCCTTTGGACCTGGAACCCAGAAGAAGGGACAAATGATCCTGACAGGAGAATTTCACCTGGAAGAGCTACCTGCCTGCCGTGCAGCAAGAGCAGAGAGGCCCTGGTGGGAAAGGGTAACAATCTTCCGGGTCCGGAAGAAGATCGTGTCCCAGTGACACATCTCCCTCCACAAGTACCAGAGCACAGGATCAGCCCAATCCCCTTCTCCAAGGCACCCACCTCACAGGAGACTTGCTCTTTGTCCCTGCTTTTGCCAGCGCTGGGAGCCCACTTGTGCCCCGGGAAGAATGGCTCTGATGAGGAAGCTGGCCCTTCCCAGGAAGACTCCCTGCAAGGCGAGCAGTGAGAGTACATCAGCTCTAATGGTCCCTGCACTGCACTTGCGTCTCGGCTAGAATTCCTGAGCAAGAAGAAGAAAGCAAAGGCCTACAAACCTTCACAAATTCTCCCCTGGGTTTTCGCGTTACCTTTGTTTGTATTGTCACGGCCCAGCTCTTCTTCCACATTGCTTGTTGGGCTGGGGCAAAGCGGTGCACGGGCCACTCTAGTTGGTGGAGGTCTTGGAAAGAGCTTGCGTTCAGACCTGGAACAAAGAGGAAGAGGCAAATGAGCCTGACAGGAGAGTCTCACCAAAGCCCGATACCTGCTAGCCACGCAGCAAGAGCAGAGAGGCCCTGGTGGCAGGGAGCCACAATCTCTCGGGGTGCTGAAGAACATTGTGTCTCAGCACCACATTCCCCTCCCCAAAGTACCAGAGCAAACAATCCACCCAGCTGCCTTCTCCGAGGCTCTCACCTCACAGGAGACTTGCTCTCCTCCCTCCCTTTGGCCGGCACAGTGAGCCCACTGATGCTCCGGGAAGAATGGCTCTGTTGGGGAAACTGGCGCGTCCCAGGAAGATTCCCTGCAAGGGCAACAGGAGAGAGCTCCTCAGATCAGAAGCCCATGGTCAGCTTGAACTAAAACGCCGTTCCGATCTGATCCAGCCTCTTAGAAAATGGCAGCAGCAAGCCGCATTCCATCCACGCCATGCTTCTGAAGAGGTCTTTGGGCTCTTTTATCCTCCGTGGCTAGGGCAGCTGCCTTGTTGCCTCTGAACGTCCACAGCCGAGCCTTATTCCCTGGGGCATCACCCTTTGCCTGCTTTTCCCAGTCCCTGTGCTTCACAGGGTGGATAGCAGGGACCTTTCCAGGAGCTGACATAGTCTCTTTTAGGGGAATACCTTCACACCAGGGGAGCACGTTTTGGCATGTCTGTATCACTCTCATACAGACAATCTTGCTAGCCGCCTATTCAGTCCGAGCCCCCTCTTCTCATGGAAAGAGTACAACCAGTTTTCCCGACATGGGGTCAACCCCTGCCATAGCTGATGACTCAAGGTAGAATTAGTCCCCCAGAAGGCTGATGAGACCTGCCTACAGGTTTCCTCTTCTCCACCGCAAAGCAAAGGGCAGTTTGCAATGTCTGTGACTGTGAGGGAAGAGAGTCCGGCGGGAAGTGTCCTCCGGCCCTGCCAACTGCAGTTTGCAGTGCTGGGCTGTTCTCTGAGCTTGATTTGTAGGGTGCTTGTAGGGAGATTTGTCATGATGGGTAGGTAGTCTTGCCACAGTCTGCTTGTCCCCTGCAGTGCATTCACGAGGTGTCTCAAATCGCATAGCAAGAAGGCCAGGATGAAAGTGTAGAAAGCGTGCTCATGTGCCTGCTCTTACGTTACCTTGTTTGTTACCGTGACCATCGGTCTCTTCTTCCGCAGCCTCTTCTGCTCTGGGCTTTACGGACACGGTGGCCAATTTTGTGCCTCTTCTCTTTGGGGGTAGGTGGAGCTCGAACCTGGAAACAAGCGGACAACATCAGTTTGAACACAGGCCTCCAGGTCCCTTTGTAGCTTGCGCTAGCAAGGCCGCTGCGTAGGTGTCCAGGGCTGTTGGGAAGGCCATAGTTTTCCAAAGCAGAATATGCAATGTCTGGGGGGGCTATATTCAGAACGCGAGTTACACAGGAAAGAATTCCCGTGCCTGGAGGGGCAGGAGCATCTTTGTTAGTAAGCTCAGGGGCTTTGGGGGGCCTTACTGTGAGAAAGCGTATTCGAACACCAGTGCGCTCTCTTGTGCTGTTAGCCCAGCTCTCGCCTGGGGCTCATAAAGTTTGTGGAGAACTGTCTGGTTTTCCTCCCAGTCGCCACGGTGAAACTAAATTCTAATCTCGCCCTTGAGTTCACTTGCAGACCCTCCCTGAGTAACGCCATGTCATTGCGACTGGGAAGCGTAGTGTCAGTCGCCTAGGTCCCTAACGGAACTTCCTAGCAGCACTGGATTCCCTTTGCACGCATCTCCGCAGAGACCCACGGGAGGTTTTGCTGAGAAATCCCTCGTCCTGTACACTTTTGGCCCAAGACAAAGGCTTTCTGGTAACTTTTATTTACTGGAGTCCTCCAAGAGATGTGGTCCGCCCAAGTCACAAGCAGATGACTTGGATGGACCTGCTCTTTGAGCCACCTGCTAAGAGAGCAATGGGCTGAAGCTGTGTGGGAAAGGTTGCCTTAGCTCCTCTCCGTGTCACAGGCTTGGAGTTACGGGGGAACCGTTCCTTAGAAAGCACTAGTTGTGAATGACTTCACAAGTAGACAAGCCTTGGAAATGTGCTGCTACCATTCTGGAGCCGAGAAGCTGCCAGCTTGGTCAGCCAGGGGCTACAGAAAGCAACCTACTCACCTTGGAAGCAGGAAGACACCAACGGAATGCATGTCAAAGACGGTGGCTTCGCTGCTTCGTATGACTGAATCCCTTGCCCAGGGGGTCTGCAACAGTGGCAGAGACGGATCACCACGTTTTGTTCACACAAAGGGTCTCTAAGGCATGGCTTTCTGGAAGGTGTGTGTGGGAAGAGCAAGGGAAGCACCATGGGATAGAGAGCAACTCCGATCTTTGTCTGACCCAAGACACCTCTTCTATGTTGCAAAGAGCACCAAATGCTGGAGAGTAAATCTGCAGAGAGCTGTCAATAGTGCAGAACATGCTGAGGCCGTGGGGCTCCTTGGGTCCTGGCAGGCCAGCGGTGATCAGATCAATGGAGCTTTGGCCGGGTTGGGAAGGAACTGCAAGGAGCACCGCGGAAACGCCCCAACTTACACAGAGAAGAGATTCCAGCAGGTACCCCGTCCTATCCACGCTCTGAAGAAAGTCCTCGTAAAACCTCATTTTCACTTTCTTTTCTCTGATAACCAGGATGCCAATGTTGTTGAAAACCAAGTCAGCATCCTTCCCGTTGGCTAAGACCCGAGAGAAGAAACGCAGTGTCTCTCGGATACAGGCTTCCACCGTGTGCTGAGGGTACCGGGTGGCCAAGGTTATCAGAGCAGAGTTGAGCGGAACAGTTTGCATAAAACCTAGGGAAGAGCAGAAGAGGGTTGCAGGACAAGTCGGGCAGAATGGGGCCAGTTCCCTGTACAAGGTGGACGGCCTGAGAGAGCCGCAGCTGCCCCTATGTGGCTAAAGCCGTTCCAAGGCACGTAGCCTAAGTTTGTGCTACTTGGTGGCTATTTGGTTTTCAGGAGCTGAAGTTGTTCTCAGGAGCTTCTCAGGGACCTCTGTACATCGACCAGCCGTGGCCAGAGCCCAGGCAGTGCATGCTCCACATACGCTGCGGGGCAAAGCAAAGGGTTGGATCGGTCTGCTTACCAGAAATATCATTGCAGACAGGTCTGAGCCCTAATGACTGTGCATAAGAGGCAGACAGACAAAACACAGGCCTCCGAACAGTCAAAGGGGCACGGTTTTTCATGTAGAGGTCCTGGTCCAGAAGGCAGAATGTCCCGATTTCCATTCTGACAGCCTGAGAAGAGAAGAGAAGAGAAGAGAAGAGAAGAGAAGAGAAGAGAAGAGAAGAGAAGAGAAGAGAAGAGAAGAGAAGAGAAGGGCAGGAAGAAAGCATCTTTGTTTAGGCAGGCAAAGTGACTGATGGCTTGTCAGAGCATGGCCCATGTGCTTGGTGCCTTGCCCACTCCAGACGCACAAAGGGTCTCTCAGCTTGGGAGAGCTTTGGGGAAGATGTGGAGTCTGGTGCTCTCTTGCCTCTGCCCGCTCTAACAGACAGCGGGCGAAGCAGAAGCAGAGCAACTTCCCTATGCTAGCTCAGCTCCACGGGTGTCCTACAATGGGACAGGCCCCGCAAAGTGTCCAAGGCTGTCTGGGCTTGCTCCTTCCACTCTGGCCGTGGGGCCTCGAGGAGCCGCAGAAAGTGCACAGCCCTTTCTTCTGCTAGAGCTGGGCTTTTTCCTTTCTCCCAAGTGAGAGAGAAGCTGCTCTGCCCCACGTTGGTCAAGCGCAGGGCACTGCTGGGCTGTCTTTTCTGCCTTAAAAGGAGGGGGAGCATTAGGGCACGCGATGGCACGGGGGTGTCAGGGCTACCCACATCCTTGGAATTTGAGGGGAGAAAGGGGATACCTTGTCCAGGATAAGTTCTCGGAAAATGTAATCCGACACACCACCCCAGATAGCAACGATATCTGGAAGGCAAGCGAGAGATAACCGTGCTCTAAGTCAGCAAGCTCACAATCATCCTGCTCGCTCCTAACCAGGGAGGCAGTGGCTGCAAAGGGAATGAGCGAGCCTCGCCTCCTCCGGCGCCCTCCCACATCAAAAGCACCCGAGGCGGGGGCTGCAGAGCCAACATTTTGCGTGGCGTTATGCTATCAGCCTCATTCTCAGCCCAGGAGAGCTCCCAAAGGGAAACAGAGAGCTCCAAGTGCTCTTGAGATCCGCCTGTCAAAAGTACGAGGTTTCACTTTGCAGACCTGCCTTTCAGGCAGCCTCTCTCGAGTTGGGCCAGAGCTGCCGCACAGCTGAGCCATCTGGAAAGGAGACTCCTCTCCGTCCTGGGCAGCTCTCCAAGGGAGAGCCATTCCCTAGGGAAACTCGCCAACGGGCTCCCAGCCCGCAAGAGGATGCTGCTGTGCCCGCAGGAGTCCCATGGGCTCAGGGAATGCCGAGGTTTGTCCCTGGCAGGGGCCAGCTTCACCCATATTCGATGCCTGCCCGCACAGACTTGGCACTTCCACTGGGGCAACGCCAATTCTTCCTGCCAGCGGTGGCCAGTGCCTTCTCCAAGGCAACAGAACCCCGGAATGCTGGCTGCCAAACTGACACCCAGGCCCGTGAGGGACAATCTCTCTCCGGGCTCCCTTTGCAGCTCCCAGTCCTGCCCAGACGTCCCCCACAGGCTCCAGGGTCTTCACAGCACCTCTTACACTTGCTCCTCTCTTCAAATAGAGACATGAAACGGCTCTGCAAGGCCTTACCATCAGTGGTGAGATCGCGCAGCGTTGGAAACACGCCAGGCTTCATGCCTTCCATCTTTCCACACCCTCTCTCCAGCTTAACACCAGCAGAAGGCGGGGGAAAAGGAACTTCCTCCTCTCCAATCTCCTTCTCCTTCTCCCCTTCTGCACTTCACCAAACGGCCCTCCACTGCTAGTGTACTGCCTCCCTTTGCCTTCTCCGTCTCTCGGAAAAGCAGCTCCTGAGGAGGAGAAAGGCAGCACAGAGAGCAGCAGCTAGCGCTGGGGATGCTGCAGGCCTCACAGTGAAGTGCGGGTGGGAGCCAGGGGCCCCGTGGGGAGAGGGGAGCTGTGGCTATGATGCGTGAGTGCCCCACTGTGACCCCAGGCCTTGTCACACCCGGAGGGGCTGCAGGGCCCTGACCGGCCTGCCAGATCATGCCCTACAATGGACATGGCGGTGGCACTGGCCCTTTGGGGGAGCTGCCCTCCTCCTGCTCTCCCTGCTGCCCAGGGGAGGGAATGAATAAAGAGGCCTGCACTGTTGGCTATACGCTCATGCGGCCAGTGGGAAGGAAGGGCTGATGCTGGCTGGTATTTCAGTAGGCCATGCGCATGGAAATAGCACAGCCTGGCAAAGGAGCAGAGAGATTTCCCCTGTCAGCTTGAGGAAGGGTTACTTCCTCTTCCCACAGGGATTCTCAAAAACTTGGAAGCAAGTCTTATCGTGGTTGCCACCAGGTGGTGCCAAAGCCTGTGAAGACTCTCCAGTCGGACACGGGACAGTTTGCTTCTGCTCGTGCTGCCCAAATCTCCCGCCATGCTGAGGAGCGCTGAGAAGGCTGGGGTGGTGGTGGTGGGGGGGGTTCTTTTGGTGTGACATCGTTTGTGTTTTCTTAAGCAGTCCTCACAATCACACGGGAGGAGATCGAGGCTGAGGTTGTGATGGGAGGCTGAACACCAACTTTGACTGGAGATTGCTCCTTTTGTGCAAGCAGGCCACAAAACTCACTTGCAGCTTCCCACACTCCTGTCCTCTGGAGGACTTTTAGACCCACTCCTGATCCAGATCATGGCAACACAACAAGAGGGACCCCAACGATGCCTGGAAATAGCGCCCGCCTGTAACATAATCTGATGATTTACAGCTCTCTCGGGGTCACACTCCTCAGTCACACACGAGCCTTTGAAAAGCACCAGGTCTCTAGCCCCTGCAGTAGTAAGCACTCCTGCAGAAAGGAGAGTTTCCCCCTGGGACACGGCTGCAATGGAAGAATCAGGGCAGGGAGCAGTGTGTCCTGCCGAGCCAAGTTTTCCCCCCGTTTTCTGTCTCACCAAGTCCCTTCCGGTGTGGCTGTCCCCCTCAGGAAGCCAGGTAGGCACCCTTGCCCTGTGCTCACCAGTGCGCCTTGATCAAGAATGCACAGAGCTAGCCTGCAGCCTGAACCGTTGGCTCCAGAGGTAGTGCACGGGAGCTGAGAAGCTCGAAAGTCCCAGGCCGCCTTGCACAGAGACAGATCTGATGCCTGCCCTCACGGATGGCTTCCTAACAAGCTACATGACCAGCTCATGGATAAGGGAGAGCACAACGGATGCCACTAGGTGCTCATGGCTAGGCATCATTTCCCCTTTTCCTCCTCAGAGAAATCTCAGGGCAAAGTCGTTCCCCTCATGTTTCTTCGTCCTCTTCACTGCCCAGGCCCCCGGGACTGCTGATCTCTCCTGCACTGATACTGCTGAATGGGACTTGGGCACAAACC
Organism: Rhea pennata; assembly: GCF_028389875.1. Lineage (NCBI taxonomy): Eukaryota > Metazoa > Chordata > Aves > Rheiformes > Rheidae > Rhea > Rhea pennata. The sequence continues at coordinate 422,497 of NC_084685.1, read as the reverse complement.
TGCTAAGTAACTTGCTTCAGGCAGCATCACTGCCACACGAGTGCTTCTTGCAGGAGAAAGTATTTTCACACGCACTGTCGAACTAAGTCCACCCCACACACGCACTCCCTCGCCAAGTCTTCTTTCCCCACTGGGAACAACAAGCAAGCCTCAAACAAACGGACGATGAAATCCGCCAGAATTCCCCTGAAGGAGAGACAGACAGGAAAGGGGATACAACTCGGGGCGCTTCCTCAGTGAACACTTTACAATACCCTTTGAGCCTCCAAAGACTACAAATCCCCCCTAACCCTCGCAAACCCAAGCGGCCCCGCATCCAGAGGGGCTCCTGATGAAAGAGGCCGCGACAATGGAGAAGAAATGCTGACAGCGCCCAGCCCGATTGAAGGGAGAGAAAAGAGTCAGGGGGCCTTTAAACCCCTTCTGACCAGGAAGAGAAAGTAGGTGGAAGCTTGCCAAGGAGAGCATTTCTCAGCCAAACTACAGCATTTCTGTGGTAGCCAGCCACAGTCGTTGCCCTGACTGCTTGTCTGGCTGCTCTTGGCTTTTCTCTTTCAGGGATCTCATGCACCAGTGTTAGCTGAGTGCCTACGCGCACTACCAACAATACTACACAACCCAACAGGTATAGAAACCAAAAGCTGCTTTCTAGCAGGGGTTCATCTGCTTCCCATTCCATGTGCAATGGAAGTGTGCTGCTTCGATGGAGATGCTCCCCTGTGTTTATTAGTCTGGCATTAGAATGGTTGAGACTGGCGAGCAAATGGGATTTCTCTGCCCTTACCATTCCTCAAAGCATCTTCCGAGAGCCCAGCACCACCTGCTCTTTCGTAAGGGGTTAAGGCAGAGGCGCCTACAGGTGGCCAACCTGACAACGTGTGGGAAAGAAGGCCTCGCACCACACCGCTCTATGAGCACTTCTCACATTCTGAGGACTGCACGTGCTGGACTGTTTACTACCATACCAGACAGCTGGTTTCCAGAAAGTGTCATTTCACTTACACAGCGCAAATGAATGCCTTGAAAGCAGCCATGACAAGCCCTTTCTGCATCAGCACTCAGGCGTTTGGAGGGCAGAGCCAGGGGCAGTAGAAGCATGGTGCTGCCTCCCTCCATGCCCTCCAGCAAGCTAACACCACTCCTGTTCCTGTCCCCTAATGACCTTGGTGGCTGTCCTCTCTCCTTGCTGCACGTGATTACCTTGGTCAGGCTTTACATGCAGCAGGGGAGTCAGTGGCACCGTGGTCAGTGGGGCGGGAGCAACAGTGCTGGCAGAGTTGGCTTCTGTGTGTCTGCGTGCTCCAAGTGCTCCAGGAAGGGCAGCGCCCTACCTGCCTGGGGCAGACCTCCGCGTGGGCGTAGAGCCAAGAGACTGGGCACTGCTCACTGCCTCCTGGGCTTCGGAGGGGGCTGCTCGCTCTGCAGACAATACGTGCGTGTGGGAAAATGTGGAGTGGTTTCCAGGTGCTGAAGGGGGTCCCATGCCCCTGGAGGACGGGGCTTGGGAAAGAAGAGGCGGAAAGTGTGTGTCGGGGTGGTCTCAGGCCTCCCGTCAAGGCCCCTGGTGGCCCTTTGCCCTGGCTGGTGGTGTCAGAGCCAGAGCGCCGATCGTGCTGAAGACAGCCGCAGTGGCCCGGGCCATGAGCACGTCCTCTCCGGCAGCCCCCATCCCTATGGCAGCATCAGCTGAGGGAGTGCTGCTGGGGAGCCCGGGGAGGGGAGGAAGCAGTCTCCAAAGCCTCCTGCCTGGGGACTTGGTGAGGAGAGTTGCAGCAGTGGCTGCAGCAGTCAGCTGTGCGTGCCTCTGGGGCTGTCTGCCGGCATGGAAGAGCCTGGCCGGGTGCAGCAGAGAGATGGTGGGGCTGCCATTCGTACGTGCTCATTTGCCCGCTGAGACAAGTGCCCAGGCCTCAGCAGGAGAGGTCTGAAGGGGACAACCAGGTGCAGGTGAGGGAAGAAGGAGGTCATCCCTTGGGTCAGCTGTCTGCTGGAAAGCTTCCCGCTCACAGGCGGGAAATGGTTGGACAGAAAAGGCCAGTGTGTAACGTGGTGCTTTTAAGAAGCCTGATTATGGTTTAGCTAGCCCCCTCTGAGCCTTCCAGCTCCCAGGTGGTTTCAGCCTTCTCCACTCTCACCATTGTGCTCCTGCTCTCCTGTGGAAGTGGCACTGTGACAGCCAGGCAGGGAAGTGAGTCTGTGGCAGAGGGAAGAAACCGCTGCCTTTCTTTCTGCAACAGCAGCACTTGAAGCACTGAAAACACAGGGAGGGAGCAGGTGGGGGCCTGAGTACACCTGGAGGTGCCTAGCAGACATTGCTCTGAGGGCAATGGAGGATAATAGTGGGGGGCATGTGTATATATATATATATATATATAAAATGCATACATATGTGGATAAATGTATGCTTTTATCTATGTGCACTCCCTTGTACATATATACTCCTATCAGACATATGTCTATAAGAAAGAGAATAAAAGGAGGTATCTCTGCCTTATTTATCCGTGTTCAGGTGTGTGCACGCGTACGGCGGGAGGTACACTTAGAGATGTTTCTGTGGGGCCTTGACATAGTTCCGAGAGAAGCCTTTCTCTTCAGCCTGGCAGCACGCTAATGGCCCCTGAGGCCAGGATGCCCTCCCTCAGCCTAGGTTCTGTCCCAGAAGTGCCTGGTCCCCCAGTGACCTCCAAACTCCTTGCTGCCCCTGGCTGGGCATGCCAGTGAGCACCAGGCAAGAGCAATGCCCTTCAGCTGGAAAGCTGGCTAACTCATCTCTCGCAAGCAGGCAGCACTTGAATGGGAAAGGACAAAGGCTCACAGGCGCTTTCTTTGAATGCCGCTTCCCGTTTATATTGCTTTCCGCCTCTCTTGCCATCTCTTTCTTTCTTCCTTTTCTTTCCTTTGTATATCTGCAGCCACAGAAGCCCAGAAGATTCTTTGCTCCTCCTGCAGGCAGTGGAAGCACATTTCCTGCAGGGCCACACAAAGGCAAGAGTATGCAGGATTAGTCTCAGCTTTTTTTCTTTCTCCTTTTTTCTTTCTTTTTCTTTTTCAGACGAGTAGCTAGTGCTCGCTCTCGCTTCTGCCCCTTCTCTTCGTGCCTTTCTGTCCACAGCGTTTTGTTCTCAAGGCACAACTGAGAGGCCCTTCTGCATTGACCGGAGTTCGAAACCATCAGGGCGCTACAAGGAAACTGCACATTTGCTATCCCCCAAAAGCCTTGCAATTAACCATTCTGGGATGAACAATGCCCCAAGAAGGAGCTGTAAAGTGTTTTGTGAGACTCTAGGCATGAAGAGTACTCTGTAAAAACGTGGAGCAGCTGGCATCTTTGAAAGTAAGAGCCAAAAGAAGTAACCGCATGTTACTATGAACACATAGGAAGGGCTCCCTGCTCAATACCCGTTCAAGTGTGTTCGTGCAGCTGTCTGCAGTCAGACACAAGAATCGTACCAATCCGTACAGTGTACCTGTCCTGCTGTCAGACATCCTTCACACACAGGGTGTGCTGCCTGGCGCTGGGCTTCACGGGTTTCCTGCCCTCGGCAGCCGCTGGGATATGGTGGCAATCTGCAAGTACGCAAAGAGATGCGTTCACGTGTGTGCGGGATAAGTTTGTTGTCCCCCTTGTGCTCAAAAGCTGCACGCCTGCTTCCGCAGCAGGAGGTGCTTCTGCAGGAGTGCCTTCCTGGGCTTGATAAACCAAAAGAGGAAGGCAAAACCCTGAGCTGTAACCCTCAGATGTGCCCCAATACTCCGCAAGCATGGTGCAGGGAGCTCAGGCCTGGGCCCCCTCTCTGTAAGAGAGAGCAAGAATAGGAGCAGTGTCATTGCTCCCACAAGTGCCCTCTTGGGAAGCTATCTGGAGAGCATTTTGACTTCTCCCCTTGTCATGAAATGCTTATAGATCTTGAAGACGGCTCCCGTGAATCAAAAGCATCAAGGTCCTTTAAATGCAGAAGGAATGAGGCAAAGATGCTAAGCCTCGTGAATGGTTACTTGCACTTAGTTCCCAAAGAGATGTGTGCACTGGAAGCACCGTCCCCCGAAAAGCGAGCTCAACATGGGAGTCTCGTAACAACCTGTGACACCCTTCCTCCCCAACAAGAGAAGGCAGCTATGCGCACCACTTGGCACAGCTGCTAGAGACCTTCCCGAGTGCATACGGACCCTGTGTGCCGGGGAAACCTCTCCCTCGCACAGGACAAGAACACAGGACCACCCCACCGCTCTTCTCCAAGAGTCTCACCTGACAGAAGGCACTGCTCTGCTGGCCACCTCCCCTGCTTCTTCCTTGAGGCTGGGCAGCACATGAACTTGGGACCGCTTTTGAAGACGAAGCCTCTTTAGCGTAAGGAGGCACTTTGCGGGGCTCCCTGAAAGCAGGAATCGGGAGAAACTGCCCACTGGGTAGCTGAAGGCACTAGTACAATGCTCCCCCCACCGCCAAGGCCCTCTCTGCCCCACACCCAGATGCCCCAGCATCTCCTTGACCACCACGTGCGCTCGCCCCCTAGGGACCTTCGTGGCCACGTTCCCTTCTTCCTGGGGCTTACTACCTTGGGCGGGTGTAGCATGGAGGATGGTAGATCTGGAGCCGGCTCTTTTAGGTGCCATCTCAAGCTCAGACCTGGAAGGAAGAAGCAGATAAAGATGGGCCAGCACCAGAAGCAGGGGCAGATGGAGAGTCTCATGGAAACGTGCTGTGCCCTTGCCTGCCCTGCAGCAGGAAAGCACAGGTCACTGTGACAAGAGCTCTCGAGCTCAGCGAGACTCAGTGTCCAAGGGAAGCATCTCTGCCCATGCACAAGTACAGGCTTGCGCAAGGCTCTCACCTCACAAGAGACTCGTCTCGATAGGCACTCTTCCTCATTTCTTCCTGCACAGTCTTAGCTCTAGCCGCCAACTTCTGAGGCGTTATCCTCCTTCGAGCAAGGAGTCGCTTGCAGGCAGGGGTTAGAGGAAGGCTCCCTGACAGGGTGAAATGAGAAAACTCTTCAGAGAGCGGGGCCGCCTTGGATCAGGGTCCTCAGGTTCCTGTCCAGCCAAGGGTGAAGTATCGCCGAGGATGGCCATTCCAGGGCCTCTCCTGGCAACCTGGTCTGAAGTTTGCATGCCCTCCCCGTGAATGGTTTTGGCTTTGGGCGCTTCTCCTCCAGCAACCTCTCCCTCTTGCCTCTCGACCCCTCCCTGGGTACCCCTGAGAAAGCTCTGACTCTGTCTTCCCTGTAACCAACCAGTGGGTGTGAGTAAGGGGGTGTGAGGGGGAGTCAAAGCAAGCCATACAGGCAGCCTGCCTTAGCCTTCCCTTTGCCACAGGGAACAAACCTAGTGCCTGTAGTGTCTCCCAGTAAGTCGGGCACTTCCTCGTGGCCATGTTTGTGGCCGTACTCTCCCTTTCTGCCATCCTCTTCACGTGGGAGGACTTTGGGAGAAGAGAGGAACTTTTTAAAGGTGGTCTTCTGGGGGTTGTCCAAAGGCTTGACCTGGAAGCAAGGAGACAGAGGTGAGTATGGCATGACAGAGACACAAGCTGCTGCTAAAAGCTTGCGGTGCAGCAAGAAAGCAGGGGCCGTGGTGGCAGGGGGTAACAACATTCGGAGTCCACAAGAACATTGTGTCCCAGCACCACATCCCCCTCCCACAAGTAGTAGAGCACACTATCCGCCCAGTCACCTTCTCCAAAGCGCTCACCTCGCGGGAGACTCGCTCTTCTCCCTCCCTTTGGCTGGCACAGTGAGCCCACTGATGCTCCGGGAAGAATGGCTCTGTTGGGGAAACTGGCGTTTCCCAGGAAGACTCCCTGCAAGGGGGACAGTGGGGAGTTCATCGGCTCTACGAGGCCGTGCGTTGCCTTTGCATCGTGGCTAGAATTCCCAAGCAAGGAGAAGCAAGCAAAGGCCTACAAGCGTCCGGAAATTCTCCTCTGGGTTTTTACATTACCTTTGTTTGTATTGTCCTTGTCAAGCTGATCTTCCCTGTTCTTTTTTGGGCTGGGGCTGAGAGGTGCACGGTGTGCTGTAGCTGCTGGAGGTCTTGGGAAAAGGTTGCATTTGGACCTGGAAGCAAGAGGAAGGGAAAAATGAGCCAGACAGAAGTGCCTTAGCAAAACCCGCTACCTGCTTGCTGTTCAGCAAGAAAGCAGAAGCCACGGTGGGAGAAGGGTAACAACCTTTCCGAGTGCAGAAGAACATTGTGTCCCAGCAACACTGCCTGCCCACAAGTACCAGAGCACACTGTGTGCCCAGCTGCCTTCTGCAAAGCTCTCACCTCACAGGAGACTGGCTCTTCTGCCTCCCTTTGGCCGGCACAGGGACCCCACTTACGCTCCGGGAAGAATGGCTCTGTTGGCGACACAAGCGCTTCCCCGGAAGATTCCCTGGAAGAGGGACAGCGGTGAGCAAATCAGTTGTACCTGTCCCTGCATTGCATTTGCGTCTTGGCTAGAATTCCCGAGCAAGAAGGACAAAGCGAAAGCCTGCAAACTGCTACGGAAAGTCGGGTCGGGTCTTACATTACCTTTCTTTGCATTGTCATCACCAGCCTCTTCCTGCATGTTCCTTTTGGGGCTGGGGCTAAGCGGTGCACGGGCCACTCCAGTTGCTGGAGGTCTTGGAAAGAGCTTGCCTTCGGACCTGGAACCCAGAAGAAGGGACAAATGATCCTGACAGGAGAATTTCACCTGGAAGAGCTACCTGCCTGCCGTGCAGCAAGAGCAGAGAGGCCCTGGTGGGAAAGGGTAACAATCTTCCGGGTCCGGAAGAAGATTGTGTCCCAGTGACACATCTCCCTCCACAAGTACCAGAGCACAGGATCAGCCCAATCCCCTTCTCCAAGGCACCCACCTCACAGGAGACTTGCTCTTTGTCCCTGCTTTTGCCAGCGCTGGGAGCCCACTTGTGCCCCGGGAAGAATGGCTCTGATGAGGAAGCTGGCCCTTCCCAGGAAGACTCCCTGCAAGGCGAGCAGTGAGAGTACATCAGCTCTATTGGTCCCTGCACTGCACTTGCGTCTCGGCTAGAATTCCTGAGCAAGAAGAAGAAAGCAAAGGCCTACAAACCTTCACAAATTCTCCCCTGGGTTTTCGCGTTACCTTTGTTTGTATTGTCACGGCCCAGCTCTTCTTCCACATTGCTTGTTGGGCTGGGGCAAAGCGGTGCACGGGCCACTCTAGTTGGTGGAGGTCTTGGAAAGAGCTTGCGTTCAGACCTGGAACAAAGAGGAAGAGGCAAATGAGCCTGACAGGAGAGTCTCACCAAAGCCCGATACCTGCTAGCCACGCAGCAAGAACAGAGAGGCCCTGGTGGCAGGGAGCCACAGTCTCTCCGGGTGCTGAAGAACATTGTGTCTCAGCACCACATTCCCCTCCCCAAAGTACCAGAGCAAACAATCCACCCAGCTGCCTTCTCCGAGGCTCTCACCTCACAGGAGACTTGCTCTCCTCCCTCCCTTTGGCCGGCACAGTGAGCCCACTCATGCTCCGGGAAGAATGGCTCTGTTGGGGAAACTGGCGCGTCCCAGGAAGATTCCCTGCAAGGGCAACAGGAGAGAGCTCCTCAGATCAGAAGCCCATGGTCAGCTTGAACTAAAACGCCGTTCCGATCTGATCCAGCCTCTTAGAAAATGGCAGCAGCAAGCCGCATTCCATCCACGCCATGCTTCTGAAGAGGTCTTTGGGCTCTTTTATCCTCCGTGGCTAGGGCAGCTGCCTTATTGCCTCTGAACGTCCACAGCCGAGCCTTATTCCCTGGGGCATCACCCTTTGCCTGCTTTTCCCAGTCCCTGTGCTTCACAGGGTGGATAGCAGGGACCTTTCCAGGAGCTGACATAGTCTCTTTTAGGGGAATACCTTCACACCAGAGGAGCACGTTTTGGCATGCCTGTATCACTCTCATACAGACAATCTTGCTAGCCGCCTATTCAGTCCGAGCCCCCTCTTCTCATGGAAAGAGTACAACCAGTTTTCCCGACATGGGGTCAACCCCTGCCATAGCTGATGACTCAAGGTAGAATTAGTCCCCCAGAAGGCTGATGAGACCTGCCTACAGGTTTCCTCTTCTCCACCGCAAAGCAAAGGGCAGTTTGCAATGTCTGTGACTGTGAGGGAAGAGAGTCCGGCGGGAAGTGTCCTCCGGCCCTGCCAACTGCAGTTTGCAGTGCTGGGCTGTTCTCTGAGCTTGATTTGTAGGGTGCTTGTAGGGAGATTTGTCATGATGGGTAGGTAGTCTTGCCACAGTCTGCTTGTCCCCTGCAGTGCATTCACGAGGTGTCTCAAATCGCATAGCAAGAAGGCCAGGATGAAAGTGTAGAAAGCGTGCTCATGTGCCTGCTCTTACGTTACCTTGTTTGTTACCGTGACCATCGGTCTCTTCTTCCGCAGCCTCTTCTGCTCTGGGCTTTACGGACACGGTGGCCAATTTTGTGCCTCTTCTCTTTGGGGGTAGGTGGAGCTCGAACCTGGAAACAAGCGGACAACATCAGTTTGAACACAGGCCTCCAGGTCCCTTTGTAGCTTGCGCTAGCAAGGCCGCTGCGTAGGTGTCCAGGGCTGTTGGGAAGGCCATAGTTTTCCAAAGCAGAATATGCAATGTCTGGGGGGGCTATATTCAGAACGCGAGTTACACAGGAAAGAATTCCCGTGCCTGGAGGGGCAGGAGCATCTTTGTTAGTAAGCTCAGGGGCTTTGGGGGGCCTTACTGTGAGAAAGCGTATTCGAACACCAGTGCGCTCTCTTGTGCTGTTAGCCCAGCTCTCGCCTGGGGCTCATAAAGTTTGTGGAGAACCGTCTGGTTTTCCTCCCAGTTGCCACGGTGAAACTAAATTCTAATCTCGCCCTTGAGTTCACTTGCAGACCCTCCCTGAGTAACGCCATGTCATTGCGACTGGGAAGCGTAGTGTCAGTCGCCTAGGTCCCTAACGGAACTTCCTAGCAGCACTGGATTCCCTTTGCACGCATCTCCGCAGAGACCCACGGGAGGTTTTGCTGAGAAATCCCTCGTCCTGTACACTTTTGGCCCAAGACAAAGGCTTTCTGGTAACTTTTATTTACTGGAGTCCTCCAAGAGATGTGGTCCGCCCAAGTCACAAGCAGATGACTTGGATGGACCTGCTCTTTGAGCCACCTGCTAAGAGAGCAATGGGCTGAAGCTGTGTGGGAAAGGTTGCCTTAGCTCCTCTCCGTGCCACAGGCTTGGAGTTACGGGGGAACCGTTCCTTAGAAAGCACTGGTTGTGAATGACTTCACAAGTAGACAAGCCTTGGAAATGTGCTGCTACCATTCTGGAGCCGAGAAGCTGCCAGCTTGGTCAGCCAGGGGCTACAGAAAGCAACCTACTCACCTTGGAAGCAGGAAGACACCAACGGAACGCATGTCAAAGACGGTGGCTTCGCTGCTTCGTATGACTGAATCCCTTGCCCAGGGGGTCTGCAACAGTGGCAGAGACGGATCACCACGTTTTATTCACACAAAGGGTCTCTAAGGCATGGCTTTCTGGAAGGTGTGTGTGGGAAGAGCAAGGGAAGCACCATGGGATAGAGAGCAACTCCGATCTTTGTCTGACCCAAGACACCTCTTCTATGTTGCAAAGAGCACCAAATGCTGGAGAGTAAATCTGCAGAGAGCTGTCAATAGTGCAGAACATGCTGAGGCTGTGGGGCTCCTTAGGTCCTGGCAGGCCAGCGGTGATCAGATCAATGGAGCTTTGGCCGGGTTGGGAAGGAACTGCAAGGAGCACCGCGGAAATGCCCCAACTTACACAGAGAAGAGATTCCAGCAGGTACCCCGTCCTATCCACGCTCTGAAGAAAGTCCTCGTAAAACCTCATTTTCACTTTCTTTTCTCTGATAACCAGGATGCCAATGTTGTTGAAAACCAAGTCAGCATCCTTCCCGTTGGCTAAGACCCGAGAGAAGAAACGCAGCGTCTCTCGGATACAGGCTTCCACCGTGTGCTGAGGGTACTGGGTGGCCAAGGTTATCAGAGCAGAGTTGAGCGGAACAGTTTGCATAAAACCTAGGGAAGAGCAGAAGAGGGTTGCAGGACAAGTCGGGCAGAATGGGGCCAGTTCCCTGTACAAGGTGGACGGCCTGAGAGAGCCGCAGCTGCCCCTATGTGGCTAAAGCCGTTCCAAGGCACGTAGCCTAAGTTTGTGCTACTTGGTGGCTATTTGGTTTTCAGGAGCTGAAGTTGTTCTCAGGAGCTTCTCAGGGACCTCTGTACATCGACCAGCCGTGGCCAGAGCCCAGGCAGTGCATGCTCCACATACGCTGCGGGGCAAAGCAAAGGGTTGGATCGGTCTGCTTACCAGAAATATCATTGCAGACAGGTCTGAGCCCTAATGACTGTGCATAAGAGGCAGACAGACAAAACACAGGCCTCCGAACAGTCAAAGGGGCACGGTTTTTCATGTAGAGGTCCTGGTCCAGAAGGCAGAATGTCCCGATTTCCATTCTGACAGCCTGAGAAGAGAAGAGAAGAGAAGAGAAGAGAAGAGAAGAGAAGAGAAGAGAAGAGAAGAGAAGGGCAGGAAGAAAGCATCTTTGTTTAGGCAGGCAAAGTGACTGATGGCTTGTCAGAGCATGGCCCATGTGCTTGGTGCCTTGCCCACTCCAGACGCACAAAGGGTCTCTCAGCTTGGGAGAGCTTTGGGGAAGATGTGGAGTCTGGTGCTCTCTTGCCTCTGCCCGCTCTAACAGACAGCGGGCGAAGCAGAAGCAGAGCAACTTCCCTATGCTAGCTCAGCTCCATGGGTGTCCTACAATGGGACAGGCCCCACAAAGTGTCCAAGGCTGTCTGGGCTTGCTCCTTCCACTCTGGCCGTGGGGCCTCGAGGAGCCGCAGAAAGTGCACAGCCCTTTCTTCTGCTAGAGCTGGGCTTTTTCCTTTCTCCCAAGTGAGAGAGAAGCTGCTCTGCCCCACGTTGGTCAAGCGCAGGGCACTGCTGGGCTGTCTTTTCTGCCTTAAAAGGAGGGGGAGCATTAGGGCACGCGATGGCACGGGGGTGTCAGGGCTACCCACATCCTTGGAATTTGAGGGGAGAAAGGGGATACCTTGTCCAGGATAAGTTCTCGGAAAATGTAATCCGACACACCACCCCAGATAGCAACGATATCTGGAAGGCAAGCGAGAGATAACCGTGCTCTAAGTCAGCAAGCTCACAATCATCCTGCTCGCTCCTAACCAGGGAGGCAGTGGCTGCAAAGGGAATGAGCGAGCCTCGCCTCCTCCGGCGCCCTCCCACATCAAAAGCGCCCGAGGCGGGGGCTGCAGAGCCAACATTTTGCGTGGCGTTATGCTATCAGCCTCATTCTCAGCCCAGGAGAGCTCCCAAAGGGAAACAGAGAGCTCCAAGTGCTCTTGAGATCCGCCTGTCAAAAGTACGAGGTTTCACTTTGCAGACCTGCCTTTCAGGCAGCCTCTCTCGAGTTGGGCCAGAGCTGCCGCACAGCTGAGCCATCTGGAAAGGAGACTCCTCTCCGTCCTGGGCAGCTCTCCAAGGGAGAGCCATTCCCTAGGGAAACTCGCCAACGGGCTCCCAGCCCGCAAGAGGATGCTGCTGTGCCCGCAGGAGTCCCATGGGCTCAGGGAATGCCGAGGTTTGTCCCTGGCAGGGGCCAGCTTCACCCATATTCGATGCCTGCCCGCACAGACTTGGCACTTCCACTGGGGCAACGCCAATTCTTCCTGCCAGCGGTGGCCAGTGCCTTCTCCAAGACAACAGAACCCCGGAATGCTGGCTGCCAAACTGACACCCAGGCCAGTGAGGGACAATCTCTCTCCGGGCTCCCTTTGCAGCTCCCAGTCCTGCCCAGACATCCCCCACAGGCTCCAGGGTCTTCACAGCACCTCTTACACTTGCTCCTCTCTTCAAATAGAGACATGAAACGGCTCTGCAAGGCCTTACCATCAGTGGTGAGATCGCGCAGCGTTGGAAACACGCCAGGCTTCATGCCTTCCATCTTTCCACACCCTCTCTCCAGCTTAACACCAGCAGAAGGCGGGGGAAAAGGAACTTCCTCCTCTCCAATCTCCTTCTCCTTCTCCCCTTCTGCACTTCACCAAACGGCCCTCCACTGCTAGTGTACTGCCTCCCTTTGCCTTCTCCGTCTCTCGGAAAAGCAGCTCCTGAGGAGGAGAAAGGCAGCACAGAGAGCAGCAGCTAGCGCTGGGGATGCTGCAGGCCTCACAGTGAAGTGCGGGTGGGAGCCAGGGGCCCCGTGGGGAGAGGGGAGCTGTGGCTATGATGCGTGAGTGCCCCACTGTGACCCCAGGCCTTGTCACACCCGGAGGGGCTGCAGGGCCCTGACCGGCCTGCCAGATCATGCCCTACAATGGACATGGCGGTGGCACTGGCCCTTTGGGGGAGCTGCCCTCCTCCTGCTCTCCCTGCTGCCCAGGGGAGGGAATGAATAAAGAGGCCTGCACTGTTGGCTATACGCTCATGCGGCCAGTGGGAAGGAAGGGCTGATGCTGGCTGGTATTTCAGTAGGCCATGCGCGTGGAAATAGCACAGCCTGGCAAAGGAGCAGAGAGATTTCCCCTGTCAGCTTGAGGAAGGGTTACTTCCTCTTCCCACAGGGATTCTCAAAAACTTGGAAGCAAGTCTTATCGTGGTTGCCACCAGGTGGTGCCAAAGCCTGTGAAGACTCTCCAGTCGGACACGGGACAGTTTGCTTCTGCTCGTGCTGCCCAAATCTCCCGCCATGCTGAGGAGCGCTGAGAAGGCTGGGGTGGTGGTGGTGGGGGGGGTTCTTTTGGTGTGACATCGTTTGTGTTTTCTTAAGCAGTCCTCACAATCACACGGGAGGAGATCGAGGCTGAGGTTGTGATGGGAGGCTGAACACCAACTTTGACTGCAGATTGCTCCTTTTGTGCAAGCAGGCCACAAAACTCACTTGCAGCTTCCCACACTCCTGTCCTCTGGAGGACTTTTAGACCCACTCCTGATCCAGATCATGGCAACACAACAAGAGGGACCCCAACGATGCCTGGAAATAGCGCCCGCCTGTAACATAATCTGATGATTTACAGCTCTCTCGGGGTCACACTCCTCAGTCACACACGAGCCTTTGAAAAGCACCAGGTCTCTAGCCCCTGCAGTAGTAAGCACTCCTGCAGAAAGGAGAGTTTCCCCCTGGGACACGGCTGCAATGGAAGAATCAGGGCAGGGAGCAGTGTGTCCTGCCGAGCCAAGTTTTCCCCCCGTTTTCTGTCTCACCAAGTCCCTTCTGGTCTGGCTGTCCCCCTCAGGAAGCCAGGTAGGCACCCTTGCCCTGTGCTCACCAGTGCGCCTTGATCAAGAATGCACAGAGCTAGCCTGCAGCCTGAACCGTTGGCTCCAGAGGTAGTGCACGGGAGCTGAGAAGCTCGAAAGTCCCAGGCCGCCTTGCACAGAGACAGATCTGATGCCTGCCCTCACGGATGGCTTCCTAACAAGCTACATGACCAGCTCATGGATAAGGGAGAGCACAACGGATGCCACTAGGTGCTCATGGCTAGGCATCATTTCCCCTTTTCCTCCTCAGAGAAATCTCAGGGCAAAGTCGTTCCCCTCATGTTTCTTCGTCCTCTTCACTGCCCAGGCCCCCGGGACTGCTGATCTCTCCTGCACTGATACTGCTGAATGGGACTTGGGCACAAACCTGCTAAGTAACTTGCTTCAGGCAGCATCACTGCCACACGAGTGCTTCTTGCAGGAGAAAGTATCTTCACACGCACTGTCGAACTAAGTCCAGCCCACACACGCACTCCCTCGCCAAGTCTTCTTTCCCCACTGGGAACAACAAGCAAGCCTCAAACAAATGGACGATGAAATCCACCAGAATTCCCCTGAAGGAGAGACAGACAGGAAAGGGGATACAACTCGGGGCGCTTCCTCAGTGAACACTTTACAATACCCTTTGAGCCTCCAAAGACTACAAATCCCCCCTAACCCTCGCAAACCCAAGCGGCCCCGCATCCAGAGGGGCTCCTGATGAAAGAGGCCGCGACAGTGGAGAAGAAATGCTGACAGCGCCCAGCCCGATTGAAGGGAGAGAAAAGAGTCAGGGGGCCTTTAAACCCCTTCTGACCAGGAAGAGAAAGTAGGTGGAAGCTTGCCAAGGAGAGCATTTCTCAGCCAAACTACAGCATTTCTGTGGTAGCTAGCCACAGTCGTTGCCCTGACTGCTTGTCTGGCTGCTCTTGGCTTTTCTCTTTCGGGGATCTCATGCACCAGTGTTAGCTGAGTGCCTACGCGCACTACCAACAATACTACACAACCCAACAGGTATAGAAACCAAAAGCTGCTTTCTAGCAGGGGTTCATCTGCTTCCCATTCCATGTGCAATGGAAGTGTGCTGCTTCGATGGAGATGCTCCCCTGTGTTTATTAGTCTGGCATTAGAATGGTTGAGACTGGCGAGCAAATGGGATTTCTCTGCCCTTACCATTCCTCAAAGCATCTTCCGAGAGCCCAGCACCACCTGCTCTTTCGTAAGGGGTTAAGGCAGAGGCGCCTACAGGTGGCCAACCTGACAACATGTGGGAAAGAAGGCCTCGCACCACACCGCTCTATGAGCACTTCTCACATTCTGAGGACTGCACGTGCTGGACTGTTTACTACCATACCAGACAGCTGGTTTCCAGAAAGTGTCATTTCACTTACACAGCGCAAATGAATGCCTTGAAAGCAGCCATGACAAGCCCTTTCTGCATCAGCACTCAGGCGTTTGGAGGGCAGAGCCAGGGGCAGTAGAAGCATGGTGCTGCCTCCCTCCATGCCCTCCAGCAAGCTAACACCACTCCTGTTCCTGTCCCCTAATGACCTTGGTGGCTGTCCTCTCTCCTTGCTGCACGTGATTACCTTGGTCAGGCTTTACATGCAGCAGGGGAGTCAGTGGCACCGTGGTCAGTGGGGCGGGAGCAACAGTGCTGGCAGAGTTGGCTTCTGTGTGTCTGCGTGCTCCAAGTGCTCCAGGAAGGGCAGCGCCCTACCTGCCTGGGGCAGACCTCCGCGTGGGCGTAGAGCCAAGAGACTGGGCACTGCTCACTGCCTCCTGGGCTTCGGAGGGGGCTGCTCGCTCTGCAGACAATACGTGCGTGTGGGAAAATGTGGAGTGGTTTCCAGGTGCTGAAGGGGGTCCCATGCCCCTGGAGGACGGGGCTTGGGAAAGAAGAGGCGGAAAGTGTGTGTCAGGGTGGTCTCAGGCCTCCCGTCAAGGCCCCTGGTGGCCCTTTGCCCTGGCTGGTGGTGTCAGAGCCAGAGCGCCGATCGTGCTGAAGACAGCCGCAGTGGCCCGGGCCATGAGCACGTCCTCTCCGGCAGCCCCCATCCCTATGGCAGCATCAGCTGAGGGAGTGCTGCTGGGGAGCCCGTGGAGGGGAGGAAGCAGTCTCCAAAGCCTCCTGCCTGGGGACTTGGTGAGGAGAGTTGCAGCAGTGGCTGCAGCAGTCAGCTGTGCGTGCCTCTGGGGCTGTCTGCCGGCATGGAAGAGCCTGGCCGGGTGCAGCAGAGAGATGGTGGGGCTGCCATTCGTACGTGCTCATTTGCCCGCTGAGACAAGTGCCCAGGCCTCAGCAGGAGAGGTCTGAAGGGGACAACCAGGTGCAGGTGAGGGAAGAAGGAGGTCATCCCTTGGGTCAGCTGTCTGCTGGAAAGCTTCCCGCTCACAGGCGGGAAATGGTTGGACAGAAAAGGCCGGTGTGTAACGTGGTGCTTTTAAGAAGCCTGATTATGGTTTAGCTAGCCCCCTCTGAGCCTTCCAGCTCCCAGGTGGTTTCAGCCTTCTCCACTCTCACCATTGTGCTCCTGCTCTCCTGTGGAAGTGGCACTGTGACAGCCAGGCAGGGAAGTGAGTCTGTGGCAGAGGGAAGAAACCGCTGCCTTTCTTTCTGCAACAGCAGCACTTGAAGCACTGAAAACACAGGGAGGGAGCAGGTGGGGGCCTGAGTACACCTGGAGGTGCCTAGCAGACATTGCTCTGAGGGCAATGGAGGATAATAGTGGGGGGCATGTGTATATATATATATATATATATAAAATGCATACATATGTGGATAAATGTATGCTTTTATCTATGTGCACTCCCTTGTACATATATACTCCTATCAGACATATGTCTATAAGAAAGAGAATAAAAGGAGGTATCTCTGCCTTATTTATCCGTGTTCAGGTGTGTGCACGCGTACGGCGGGAGGTACACTTAGAGATGTTTCTGTGGGGCCTTGACATAGTTCCGAGAGAAGCCTTTCTCTTCAGCCTGGCAGCACGCTAATGGCCCCTGAGGCCAGGATGCCCTCCCTCAGCCTAGGTTCTGTCCCAGAAGTGCCTGGTCCCCCAGTGACCTCCAAACTCCTTGCTGCCCCTGGCTGGGCATGCCAGTGAGCACCAGGCAAGAGCAATGCCCTTCAGCTGGAAAGCTGGCTAACTCATCTCTCGCAAGCAGGCAGCACTTGAATGGGAAAGGACAAAGGCTCACAGGCGCTTTCTTTGAATGCCGCTTCCCGTTTATATTGCTTTCCGCCTCTCTTGCCATCTCTTTCTTTCTTCCTTTTCTTTCCTTTGTATATCTGCAGCCACAGAAGCCCAGAAGATTCTTTGCTCCTCCTGCAGGCAGTGGAAGCACATTTCCTGCAGGGCCACACAAAGGCAAGAGTATGCAGGATTAGTCTCAGCTTTTTTTCTTTCTCCTTTTTTCTTTCTTTTTCTTTTTCAGACGAGTAGCTAGTGCTCACTCTCGCTTCTGCCCCTTCTCTTCGTGCCTTTCTGTCCACAGCGTTTTGTTCTCAAGGCACAACTGAGAGGCCCTTCTGCATTGACCGGAGTTCGAAACCATCAGGGCGCTACAAGGAAACTGCACATTTGCTATCCCCCAAAAGCCTTGCAATTAACCATTCTGGGATGAACAATGCCCCAAGAAGGAGCTGTAAAGTGTTTTGTGAGACTCTAGGCATGAAGAGTACTCTGTAAAAACGTGGAGCAGCTGGCATCTTTGAAAGTAAGAGCCAAAAGAAGTAACCGCATGTTACTATGAACACATAGGAAGGGCTCCCTGCTCAATACCCGTTCAAGTGTGTTCGTGCAGCTGTCTGCAGTCAGACACAAGAATCGTACCAATCCGTACAGTGTACCTGTCCTGCTGTCAGACATCCTTCACACACAGGGTGTGCTGCCTGGCGCTGGGCTTCACGGGTTTCCTGCCCTCGGCAGCCGCTGGGATATGGTGGCAATCTGCAAGTACGCAAAGAGATGCGTTCACGTGTGTGCGGGATAAGTTTGTTGTCCCCCTTGTGCTCAAAAGCTGCACGCCTGCTTCCGCAGCAGGAGGTGCTTCTGCAGGAGTGCCTTCCTGGGCTTGATAAACCAAAAGAGGAAGGCAAAACCCTGAGCTGTAACCCTCAGATGTGCCCCAATACTCCGCAAGCATGGTGCAGGGAGCTCAGGCCTGGGCCCCCTCTCTGTAAGAGAGAGCAAGAATAGGAGCAGTGTCATTGCTCCCACAAGTGCCCTCTTGGGAAGCTATCTGGAGAGCATTTTGACTTCTCCCCTTGTCATGAAATGCTTATAGATCTTGAAGACGGCTCCCGTGAATCAAAAGCATCAAGGTCCTTTAAATGCAGAAGGAATGAGGCAAAGATGCTAAGCCTCGTGAATGGTTACTTGCACTTAGTTCCCAAAGAGATGTGTGCACTGGAAGCACCGTCCCCCGAAAAGCGAGCTCAACATGGGAGTCTCGTAACAACCTGTGACACCCTTCCTCCCCAACAAGAGAAGGCAGCTATGCGCACCACTTGGCACAGCTGCTAGAGACCTTCCCGAGTGCATACGGACCCTGTGTGCCGGGGAAACCTCTCCCTCGCACAGGACAAGAACACAGGACCACCCCACCGCTCTTCTCCAAGAGTCTCACCTGACAGAAGGCACTGCTCTGCTGGCCACCTCCCCTGCTTCTTCCTTGAGGCTGGGCAGCACATGAACTTGGGACCGCTTTTGAAGACGAAGCCTCTTTAGCGTAAGGAGGCACTTTGCGGGGCTCCCTGAAAGCAGGAATCGGGAGAAACTGCCCACTGGGTAGCTGAAGGCACTAGTACAATGCTCCCCCCACCGCCAAGGCCCTCTCTGCCCCACACCCAGATGCCCCAGCATCTCCTTGACCACCACGTGCGCTCGCCCCCTAGGGACCTTCGTGGCCACGTTCCCTTCTTCCTGGGGCTTACTACCTTGGGCGGGTGTAGCATGGAGGATGGTAGATCTGGAGCCGGCTCTTTTAGGTGCCATCTCAAGCTCAGACCTGGAAGGAAGAAGCAGATAAAGATGGGCCAGCACCAGAAGCAGGGGCAGATGGAGAGTCTCATGGAAACGTGCTGTGCCCTTGCCTGCCCTGCAGCAGGAAAGCACAGGTCACTGTGACAAGAGCTCTCGAGCTCAGTGAGACTCAGTGTCCAAGGGAAGCATCTCTGCCCATGCACAAGTACAGGCTTGCGCAAGGCTCTCACCTCACAGGAGACTCGTCTCGATAGGCACTCTTCCTCATTTCTTCCTGCACAGTCTTAGCTCTAGCCGCCAACTTCTGAGGCGTTATCCTCCTTCGAGCAAGGAGTCGCTTGCAGGCAGGGGTTAGAGGAAGGCTCCCTGACAGGGTGAAATGAGAAAACTCTTCAGAGAGCGGGGCCGCCTTGGATCAGGGTCCTCAGGTTCCTGTCCAGCCAAGGGTGAAGTATCGCCGAGGATGGCCATTCCAGGGCCTCTCCTGGCAACCTGGTCTGAAGTTTGCATGCCCTCCCCGTGAATGGTTTTGGCTTTGGGCGCTTCTCCTCCAGCAACCTCTCCCTCTTGCCTCTCGACCCCTCCCTGGGTACCCCTGAGAAAGCTCTGACTCTGTCTTCCCTGTAACCAACCAGTGGGTGTGAGTAAGGGGGTGTGAGGGGGAGTCAAAGCAAGCCATACAGGCAGCCTGCCTTAGCCTTCCCTTTGCCACAGGGAACAAACCTAGTGCCTGTAGTGTCTCCCAGTAAGTCGGGCACTTCCTCGTGGCCATGTTTGTGGCCGTACTCTCCCTTTCTGCCATCCTCTTCACGTGGGAGGACTTTGGGAGAAGAGAGGAACTTTTTAAAGGTGGTCTTCTGGGGGTTGTCCAAAGGCTTGACCTGGAAGCAAGGAGACAGAGGTGAGTATGGCATGACAGAGACACAAGCTGCTGCTAAAAGCTTGCGGTGCAGCAAGAAAGCAGGGGCCGTGGTGGCAGGGGGTAACAACATTCGGAGTCCACAAGAACATTGTGTCCCAGCACCACATCCCCCTCCCACAAGTAGTAGAGCACACTATCCGCCCAGTCGCCTTCTCCAAAGCGCTCACCTCGCGGGAGACTCGCTCTTCTCCCTCCCTTTGGCTGGCACAGTGAGCCCACTGATGCTCCGGGAAGAATGGCTCTGTTGGGGAAACTGGCGTTTCCCAGGAAGACTCCCTGCAAGGGGGACAGTGGGGAGTTCATCGGCTCTACGAGGCCGTGCGTTGCCTTTGCATCGTGGCTAGAATTCCCAAGCAAGGAGAAGCAAGCAAAGGCCTACAAGCGTCCGGAAATTCTCCTCTGGGTTTTTACATTACCTTTGTTTGTATTGTCCTTGTCAAGCTGATCTTCCCTGTTCTTTTTTGGGCTGGGGCTGAGAGGTGCACGGTGCGCTGTAGCTGCTGGAGGTCTTGGGAAAAGGTTGCATTTGGACCTGGAAGCAAGAGGAAGGGAAAAATGAGCCAGACAGAAGTGCCTTAGCAAAACCCGCTACCTGCTTGCTGTTCAGCAAGAAAGCAGAAGCCACGGTGGGAGAAGGGTAACAACCTTTCCGAGTGCAGAAGAACATTGTGTCCCAGCAACACTGCCTGCCCACAAGTACCAGAGCACACTGTGTGCCCAGCTGCCTTCTGCAAAGCTCTCACCTCACAGGAGACTGGCTCTTCTGCCTCCCTTTGGCCGGCACAGGGACCCCACTTACGCTCCGGGAAGAATGGCTCTGTTGGCGACACAAGCGCTTCCCCGGAAGATTCCCTGGAAGAGGGACAGCGGTGAGCAAATCAGTTGTACCTGTCCCTGCATTGCATTTGCGTCTTGGCTAGAATTCCCGAGCAAGAAGGACAAAGCGAAAGCCTGCAAACTGCTACGGAAAGTCGGGTCGGGTCTTACATTACCTTTCTTTGCATTGTCATCACCAGCCTCTTCCTGCATGTTCCTTTTGGGGCTGGGGCTAAGCGGTGCACGGGCCACTCCAGTTGCTGGAGGTCTTGGAAAGAGCTTGCCTTTGGACCTGGAACCCAGAAGAAGGGACAAATGATCCTGACAGGAGAATTTCACCTGGAAGAGCTACCTGCCTGCCGTGCAGCAAGAGCAGAGAGGCCCTGGTGGGAAAGGGTAACAATCTTCCGGGTCCGGAAGAAGATCGTGTCCCAGTGACACATCTCCCTCCACAAGTACCAGAGCACAGGATCAGCCCAATCCCCTTCTCCAAGGCACCCACCTCACAGGAGACTTGCTCTTTGTCCCTGCTTTTGCCAGCGCTGGGAGCCCACTTGTGCCCCGGGAAGAATGGCTCTGATGAGGAAGCTGGCCCTTCCCAGGAAGACTCCCTGCAAGGCGAGCAGTGAGAGTACATCAGCTCTAATGGTCCCTGCACTGCACTTGCGTCTCGGCTAGAATTCCTGAGCAAGAAGAAGAAAGCAAAGGCCTACAAACCTTCACAAATTCTCCCCTGGGTTTTCGCGTTACCTTTGTTTGTATTGTCACGGCCCAGCTCTTCTTCCACATTGCTTGTTGGGCTGGGGCAAAGCGGTGCACGGGCCACTCTAGTTGGTGGAGGTCTTGGAAAGAGCTTGCGTTCAGACCTGGAACAAAGAGGAAGAGGCAAATGAGCCTGACAGGAGAGTCTCACCAAAGCCCGATACCTGCTAGCCACGCAGCAAGAACAGAGAGGCCCTGGTGGCAGGGAGCCACAATCTCTCGGGGTGCTGAAGAACATTGTGTCTCAGCACCACATTCCCCTCCCCAAAGTACCAGAGCAAACAATCCACCCAGCTGCCTTCTCCGAGGCTCTCACCTCACAGGAGACTTGCTCTCCTCCCTCCCTTTGGCCGGCACAGTGAGCCCACTGATGCTCCGGGAAGAATGGCTCTGTTGGGGAAACTGGCGCGTCCCAGGAAGATTCCCTGCAAGGGCAACAGGAGAGAGCTCCTCAGATCAGAAGCCCATGGTCAGCTTGAACTAAAACGCCGTTCCGATCTGATCCAGCCTCTTAGAAAATGGCAGCAGCAAGCCGCATTCCATCCACGCCATGCTTCTGAAGAGGTCTTTGGGCTCTTTTATCCTCCGTGGCTAGGGCAGCTGCCTTGTTGCCTCTGAACGTCCACAGCCGAGCCTTATTCCCTGGGGCATCACCCTTTGCCTGCTTTTCCCAGTCCCTGTGCTTCACAGGGTGGATAGCAGGGACCTTTCCAGGAGCTGACATAGTCTCTTTTAGGGGAATACCTTCACACCAGGGGAGCACGTTTTGGCATGTCTGTATCACTCTCATACAGACAATCTTGCTAGCCGCCTATTCAGTCCGAGCCCCCTCTTCTCATGGAAAGAGTACAACCAGTTTTCCCGACATGGGGTCAACCCCTGCCATAGCTGATGACTCAAGGTAGAATTAGTCCCCCAGAAGGCTGATGAGACCTGCCTACAGGTTTCCTCTTCTCCACCGCAAAGCAAAGGGCAGTTTGCAATGTCTGTGACTGTGAGGGAAGAGAGTCCGGCGGGAAGTGTCCTCCGGCCCTGCCAACTGCAGTTTGCAGTGCTGGGCTGTTCTCTGAGCTTGATTTGTAGGGTGCTTGTAGGGAGATTTGTCATGATGGGTAGGTAGTCTTGCCACAGTCTGCTTGTCCCCTGCAGTGCATTCACGAGGTGTCTCAAATCGCATAGCAAGAAGGCCAGGATGAAAGTGTAGAAAGCGTGCTCATGTGCCTGCTCTTACGTTACCTTGTTTGTTACCGTGACCATCGGTCTCTTCTTCCGCAGCCTCTTCTGCTCTGGGCTTTACGGACACGGTGGCCAATTTTGTGCCTCTTCTCTTTGGGGGTAGGTGGAGCTCGAACCTGGAAACAAGCGGACAACATCAGTTTGAACACAGGCCTCCAGGTCCCTTTGTAGCTTGCGCTAGCAAGGCCGCTGCGTAGGTGTCCAGGGCTGTTGGGAAGGCCATAGTTTTCCAAAGCAGAATATGCAATGTCTGGGGGGGCTATATTCAGAACGCGAGTTACACAGGAAAGAATTCCCGTGCCTGGAGGGGCAGGAGCATCTTTGTTAGTAAGCTCAGGGGCTTTGGGGGGCCTTACTGTGAGAAAGCGTATTCGAACACCAGTGCGCTCTCTTGTGCTGTTAGCCCAGCTCTCGCCTGGGGCTCATAAAGTTTGTGGAGAACTGTCTGGTTTTCCTCCCAGTCGCCACGGTGAAACTAAATTCTAATCTCGCCCTTGAGTTCACTTGCAGACCCTCCCTGAGTAACGCCATGTCATTGCGACTGGGAAGCGTAGTGTCAGTCGCCTAGGTCCCTAACGGAACTTCCTAGCAGCACTGGATTCCCTTTGCACGCATCTCCGCAGAGACCCACGGGAGGTTTTGCTGAGAAATCCCTCGTCCTGTACACTTTTGGCCCAAGACAAAGGCTTTCTGGTAACTTTTATTTACTGGAGTCCTCCAAGAGATGTGGTCCGCCCAAGTCACAAGCAGATGACTTGGATGGACCTGCTCTTTGAGCCACCTGCTAAGAGAGCAATGGGCTGAAGCTGTGTGGGAAAGGTTGCCTTAGCTCCTCTCCGTGTCACAGGCTTGGAGTTACGGGGGAACCGTTCCTTAGAAAGCACTAGTTGTGAATGACTTCACAAGTAGACAAGCCTTGGAAATGTGCTGCTACCATTCTGGAGCCGAGAAGCTGCCAGCTTGGTCAGCCAGGGGCTACAGAAAGCAACCTACTCACCTTGGAAGCAGGAAGACACCAACGGAATGCATGTCAAAGACGGTGGCTTCGCTGCTTCGTATGACTGAATCCCTTGCCCAGGGGGTCTGCAACAGTGGCAGAGACGGATCACCACGTTTTGTTCACACAAAGGGTCTCTAAGGCATGGCTTTCTGGAAGGTGTGTGTGGGAAGAGCAAGGGAAGCACCATGGGATAGAGAGCAACTCCGATCTTTGTCTGACCCAAGACACCTCTTCTATGTTGCAAAGAGCACCAAATGCTGGAGAGTAAATCTGCAGAGAGCTGTCAATAGTGCAGAACATGCTGAGGCCGTGGGGCTCCTTGGGTCCTGGCAGGCCAGCGGTGATCAGATCAATGGAGCTTTGGCCGGGTTGGGAAGGAACTGCAAGGAGCACCGCGGAAACGCCCCAACTTACACAGAGAAGAGATTCCAGCAGGTACCCCGTCCTATCCACGCTCTGAAGAAAGTCCTCGTAAAACCTCATTTTCACTTTCTTTTCTCTGATAACCAGGATGCCAATGTTGTTGAAAACCAAGTCAGCATCCTTCCCGTTGGCTAAGACCCGAGAGAAGAAACGCAGTGTCTCTCGGATACAGGCTTCCACCGTGTGCTGAGGGTACCGGGTGGCCAAGGTTATCAGAGCAGAGTTGAGCGGAACAGTTTGCATAAAACCTAGGGAAGAGCAGAAGAGGGTTGCAGGACAAGTCGGGCAGAATGGGGCCAGTTCCCTGTACAAGGTGGACGGCCTGAGAGAGCCGCAGCTGCCCCTATGTGGCTAAAGCCGTTCCAAGGCACGTAGCCTAAGTTTGTGCTACTTGGTGGCTATTTGGTTTTCAGGAGCTGAAGTTGTTCTCAGGAGCTTCTCAGGGACCTCTGTACATCGACCAGCCGTGGCCAGAGCCCAGGCAGTGCATGCTCCACATACGCTGCGGGGCAAAGCAAAGGGTTGGATCGGTCTGCTTACCAGAAATATCATTGCAGACAGGTCTGAGCCCTAATGACTGTGCATAAGAGGCAGACAGACAAAACACAGGCCTCCGAACAGTCAAAGGGGCACGGTTTTTCATGTAGAGGTCCTGGTCCAGAAGGCAGAATGTCCCGATTTCCATTCTGACAGCCTGAGAAGAGAAGAGAAGAGAAGAGAAGAGAAGAGAAGAGAAGAGAAGAGAAGAGAAGAGAAGGGCAGGAAGAAAGCATCTTTGTTTAGGCAGGCAAAGTGACTGATGGCTTGTCAGAGCATGGCCCATGTGCTTGGTGCCTTGCCCACTCCAGACGCACAAAGGGTCTCTCAGCTTGGGAGAGCTTTGGGGAAGATGTGGAGTCTGGTGCTCTCTTGCCTCTGCCCGCTCTAACAGACAGCGGGCGAAGCAGAAGCAGAGCAACTTCCCTATGCTAGCTCAGCTCCACGGGTGTCCTACAATGGGACAGGCCCCGCAAAGTGTCCAAGGCTGTCTGGGCTTGCTCCTTCCACTCTGGCCGTGGGGCCTCGAGGAGCCGCAGAAAGTGCACAGCCCTTTCTTCTGCTAGAGCTGGGCTTTTTCCTTTCTCCCAAGTGAGAGAGAAGCTGCTCTGCCCCACGTTGGTCAAGCGCAGGGCACTGCTGGGCTGTCTTTTCTGCCTTAAAAGGAGGGGGAGCATTAGGGCACGCGATGGCACGGGGGTGTCAGGGCTACCCACATCCTTGGAATTTGAGGGGAGAAAGGGGATACCTTGTCCAGGATAAGTTCTCGGAAAATGTAATCCGACACACCACCCCAGATAGCAACGATATCTGGAAGGCAAGCGAGAGATAACCGTGCTCTAAGTCAGCAAGCTCACAATCATCCTGCTCGCTCCTAACCAGGGAGGCAGTGGCTGCAAAGGGAATGAGCGAGCCTCGCCTCCTCCGGCGCCCTCCCACATCAAAAGCACCCGAGGCGGGGGCTGCAGAGCCAACATTTTGCGTGGCGTTATGCTATCAGCCTCATTCTCAGCCCAGGAGAGCTCCCAAAGGGAAACAGAGAGCTCCAAGTGCTCTTGAGATCCGCCTGTCAAAAGTACGAGGTTTCACTTTGCAGACCTGCCTTTCAGGCAGCGTCTCTCGAGTTGGGCCAGAGCTGCCGCACAGCTGAGCCATCTGGAAAGGAGACTCCTCTCCGTCCTGGGCAGCTCTCCAAGGGAGAGCCATTCCCTAGGGAAACTCGCCAACGGGCTCCCAGCCCGCAAGAGGATGCTGCTGTGCCCGCAGGAGTCCCATGGGCTCAGGGAATGCCGAGGTTTGTCCCTGGCAGGGGCCAGCTTCACCCATATTCGATGCCTGCCCGCACAGACTTGGCACTTCCACTGGGGCAACGCCAATTCTTCCTGCCAGCGGTGGCCAGTGCCTTCTCCAAGGCAACAGAACCCCGGAATGCTGGCTGCCAAACTGACACCCAGGCCCGTGAGGGACAATCTCTCTCCGGGCTCCCTTTGCAGCTCCCAGTCCTGCCCAGACGTCCCCCACAGGCTCCAGGGTCTTCACAGCACCTCTTACACTTGCTCCTCTCTTCAAATAGAGACATGAAACGGCTCTGCAAGGCCTTACCATCAGTGGTGAGATCGCGCAGCGTTGGAAACACGCCAGGCTTCATGCCTTCCATCTTTCCACACCCTCTCTCCAGCTTAACACCAGCAGAAGGCGGGGGAAAAGGAACTTCCTCCTCTCCAATCTCCTTCTCCTTCTCCCCTTCTGCACTTCACCAAACGGCCCTCCACTGCTAGTGTACTGCCTCCCTTTGCCTTCTCCGTCTCTCGGAAAAGCAGCTCCTGAGGAGGAGAAAGGCAGCACAGAGAGCAGCAGCTAGCGCTGGGGATGCTGCAGGCCTCACAGTGAAGTGCGGGTGGGAGCCAGGGGCCCCGTGGGGAGAGGGGAGCTGTGGCTATGATGCGTGAGTGCCCCACTGTGACCCCAGGCCTTGTCACACCCGGAGGGGCTGCAGGGCCCTGACCGGCCTGCCAGATCATGCCCTACAATGGACATGGCGGTGGCACTGGCCCTTTGGGGGAGCTGCCCTCCTCCTGCTCTCCCTGCTGCCCAGGGGAGGGAATGAATAAAGAGGCCTGCACTGTTGGCTATACGCTCATGCGGCCAGTGGGAAGGAAGGGCTGATGCTGGCTGGTATTTCAGTAGGCCATGCGCATGGAAATAGCACAGCCTGGCAAAGGAGCAGAGAGATTTCCCCTGTCAGCTTGAGGAAGGGTTACTTCCTCTTCCCACAGGGATTCTCAAAAACTTGGAAGCAAGTCTTATCGTGGTTGCCACCAGGTGGTGCCAAAGCCTGTGAAGACTCTCCAGTCGGACACGGGACAGTTTGCTTCTGCTCGTGCTGCCCAAATCTCCCGCCATGCTGAGGAGCGCTGAGAAGGCTGGGGTGGTGGTGGTGGGGGGGGTTCTTTTGGTGTGACATCGTTTGTGTTTTCTTAAGCAGTCCTCACAATCACACGGGAGGAGATCGAGGCTGAGGTTGTGATGGGAGGCTGAACACCAACTTTGACTGGAGATTGCTCCTTTTGTGCAAGCAGGCCACAAAACTCACTTGCAGCTTCCCACACTCCTGTCCTCTGGAGGACTTTTAGACCCACTCCTGATCCAGATCATGGCAACACAACAAGAGGGACCCCAACGATGCCTGGAAATAGCGCCCGCCTGTAACATAATCTGATGATTTACAGCTCTCTCGGGGTCACACTCCTCAGTCACACACGAGCCTTTGAAAAGCACCAGGTCTCTAGCCCCTGCAGTAGTAAGCACTCCTGCAGAAAGGAGAGTTTCCCCCTGGGACACGGCTGCAATGGAAGAATCAGGGCAGGGAGCAGTGTGTCCTGCCGAGCCAAGTTTTCCCCCCGTTTTCTGTCTCACCAAGTCCCTTCCGGTGTGGCTGTCCCCCTCAGGAAGCCAGGTAGGCACCCTTGCCCTGTGCTCACCAGTGCGCCTTGATCAAGAATGCACAGAGCTAGCCTGCAGCCTGAACCGTTGGCTCCAGAGGTAGTGCACGGGAGCTGAGAAGCTCGAAAGTCCCAGGCCGCCTTGCACAGAGACAGATCTGATGCCTGCCCTCACGGATGGCTTCCTAACAAGCTACATGACCAGCTCATGGATAAGGGAGAGCACAACGGATGCCACTAGGTGCTCATGGCTAGGCATCATTTCCCCTTTTCCTCCTCAGAGAAATCTCAGGGCAAAGTCGTTCCCCTCATGTTTCTTCGTCCTCTTCACTGCCCAGGCCCCCGGGACTGCTGATCTCTCCTGCACTGATACTGCTGAATGGGACTTGGGCACAAACCTGCTAAGTAACTTGCTTCAGGCAGCATCACTGCCACACGAGTGCTTCTTGCAGGAGAAAGTATTTTCACACGCACTGTCGAACTAAGTCCACCCCACACACGCACTCCCTCGCCAAGTCTTCTTTCCCCACTGGGAACAACAAGCAAGCCTCAAACAAACGGACGATGAAATCCGCCAGAATTCCCCTGAAGGAGAGACAGACAGGAAAGGGGATACAACTCGGGGCGCTTCCTCAGTGAACACTTTACAATACCCTTTGAGCCTCCAAAGACTACAAATCCCCCCTAACCCTCGCAAACCCAAGCGGCCCCGCATCCAGAGGGGCTCCTGATGAAAGAGGCCGCGACAATGGAGAAGAAATGCTGACAGCGCCCAGCCCGATTGAAGGGAGAGAAAAGAGTCAGGGGGCCTTTAAACCCCTTCTGACCAGGAAGAGAAAGTAGGTGGAAGCTTGCCAAGGAGAGCATTTCTCAGCCAAACTACAGCATTTCTGTGGTAGCCAGCCACAGTCGTTGCCCTGACTGCTTGTCTGGCTGCTCTTGGCTTTTCTCTTTCAGGGATCTCATGCACCAGTGTTAGCTGAGTGCCTACGCGCACTACCAACAATACTACACAACCCAACAGGTATAGAAACCAAAAGCTGCTTTCTAGCAGGGGTTCATCTGCTTCCCATTCCATGTGCAATGGAAGTGTGCTGCTTCGATGGAGATGCTCCCCTGTGTTTATTAGTCTGGCATTAGAATGGTTGAGACTGGCGAGCAAATGGGATTTCTCTGCCCTTACCATTCCTCAAAGCATCTTCCGAGAGCCCAGCACCACCTGCTCTTTCGTAAGGGGTTAAGGCAGAGGCGCCTACAGGTGGCCAACCTGACAACGTGTGGGAAAGAAGGCCTCGCACCACACCGCTCTATGAGCACTTCTCACATTCTGAGGACTGCACGTGCTGGACTGTTTACTACCATACCAGACAGCTGGTTTCCAGAAAGTGTCATTTCACTTACACAGCGCAAATGAATGCCTTGAAAGCAGCCATGACAAGCCCTTTCTGCATCAGCACTCAGGCGTTTGGAGGGCAGAGCCAGGGGCAGTAGAAGCATGGTGCTGCCTCCCTCCATGCCCTCCAGCAAGCTAACACCACTCCTGTTCCTGTCCCCTAATGACCTTGGTGGCTGTCCTCTCTCCTTGCTGCACGTGATTACCTTGGTCAGGCTTTACATGCAGCAGGGGAGTCAGTGGCACCGTGGTCAGTGGGGCGGGAGCAACAGTGCTGGCAGAGTTGGCTTCTGTGTGTCTGCGTGCTCCAAGTGCTCCAGGAAGGGCAGCGCCCTACCTGCCTGGGGCAGACCTCCGCGTGGGCGTAGAGCCAAGAGACTGGGCACTGCTCACTGCCTCCTGGGCTTCGGAGGGGGCTGCTCGCTCTGCAGACAATACGTGCGTGTGGGAAAATGTGGAGTGGTTTCCAGGTGCTGAAGGGGGTCCCATGCCCCTGGAGGACGGGGCTTGGGAAAGAAGAGGCGGAAAGTGTGTGTCGGGGTGGTCTCAGGCCTCCCGTCAAGGCCCCTGGTGGCCCTTTGCCCTGGCTGGTGGTGTCAGAGCCAGAGCGCCGATCGTGCTGAAGACAGCCGCAGTGGCCCGGGCCATGAGCACGTCCTCTCCGGCAGCCCCCATCCCTATGGCAGCATCAGCTGAGGGAGTGCTGCTGGGGAGCCCGGGGAGGGGAGGAAGCAGTCTCCAAAGCCTCCTGCCTGGGGACTTGGTGAGGAGAGTTGCAGCAGTGGCTGCAGCAGTCAGCTGTGCGTGCCTCTGGGGCTGTCTGCCGGCATGGAAGAGCCTGGCCGGGTGCAGCAGAGAGATGGTGGGGCTGCCATTCGTACGTGCTCATTTGCCCGCTGAGACAAGTGCCCAGGCCTCAGCAGGAGAGGTCTGAAGGGGACAACCAGGTGCAGGTGAGGGAAGAAGGAGGTCATCCCTTGGGTCAGCTGTCTGCTGGAAAGCTTCCCGCTCACAGGCGGGAAATGGTTGGACAGAAAAGGCCAGTGTGTAACGTGGTGCTTTTAAGAAGCCTGATTATGGTTTAGCTAGCCCCCTCTGAGCCTTCCAGCTCCCAGGTGGTTTCAGCCTTCTCCACTCTCACCATTGTGCTCCTGCTCTCCTGTGGAAGTGGCACTGTGACAGCCAGGCAGGGAAGTGAGTCTGTGGCAGAGGGAAGAAACCGCTGCCTTTCTTTCTGCAACAGCAGCACTTGAAGCACTGAAAACACAGGGAGGGAGCAGGTGGGGGCCTGAGTACACCTGGAGGTGCCTAGCAGACATTGCTCTGAGGGCAATGGAGGATAATAGTGGGGGGCATGTGTATATATATATATATATATATAAAATGCATACATATGTGGATAAATGTATGCTTTTATCTATGTGCACTCCCTTGTACATATATACTCCTATCAGACATATGTCTATAAGAAAGAGAATAAAAGGAGGTATCTCTGCCTTATTTATCCGTGTTCAGGTGTGTGCACGCGTACGGCGGGAGGTACACTTAGAGATGTTTCTGTGGGGCCTTGACATAGTTCCGAGAGAAGCCTTTCTCTTCAGCCTGGCAGCACGCTAATGGCCCCTGAGGCCAGGATGCCCTCCCTCAGCCTAGGTTCTGTCCCAGAAGTGCCTGGTCCCCCAGTGACCTCCAAACTCCTTGCTGCCCCTGGCTGGGCATGCCAGTGAGCACCAGGCAAGAGCAATGCCCTTCAGCTGGAAAGCTGGCTAACTCATCTCTCGCAAGCAGGCAGCACTTGAATGGGAAAGGACAAAGGCTCACAGGCGCTTTCTTTGAATGCCGCTTCCCGTTTATATTGCTTTCCGCCTCTCTTGCCATCTCTTTCTTTCTTCCTTTTCTTTCCTTTGTATATCTGCAGCCACAGAAGCCCAGAAGATTCTTTGCTCCTCCTGCAGGCAGTGGAAGCACATTTCCTGCAGGGCCACACAAAGGCAAGAGTATGCAGGATTAGTCTCAGCTTTTTTTCTTTCTCCTTTTTTCTTTCTTTTTCTTTTTCAGACGAGTAGCTAGTGCTCGCTCTCGCTTCTGCCCCTTCTCTTCGTGCCTTTCTGTCCACAGCGTTTTGTTCTCAAGGCACAACTGAGAGGCCCTTCTGCATTGA
The DNA here is from genome assembly GCF_028389875.1 of Rhea pennata. Taxonomy (NCBI): domain Eukaryota; kingdom Metazoa; phylum Chordata; class Aves; order Rheiformes; family Rheidae; genus Rhea; species Rhea pennata. The sequence continues at coordinate 392,064 of NC_084685.1, read as the reverse complement.
CCGGAGTTCGAAACCATCAGGGCGCTACAAGGAAACTGCACATTTGCTATCCCCCAAAAGCCTTGCAATTAACCATTCTGGGATGAACAATGCCCCAAGAAGGAGCTGTAAAGTGTTTTGTGAGACTCTAGGCATGAAGAGTACTCTGTAAAAACGTGGAGCAGCTGGCATCTTTGAAAGTAAGAGCCAAAAGAAGTAACCGCATGTTACTATGAACACATAGGAAGGGCTCCCTGCTCAATACCCGTTCAAGTGTGTTCGTGCAGCTGTCTGCAGTCAGACACAAGAATCGTACCAATCCGTACAGTGTACCTGTCCTGCTGTCAGACATCCTTCACACACAGGGTGTGCTGCCTGGCGCTGGGCTTCACGGGTTTCCTGCCCTCGGCAGCCGCTGGGATATGGTGGCAATCTGCAAGTACGCAAAGAGATGCGTTCACGTGTGTGCGGGATAAGTTTGTTGTCCCCCTTGTGCTCAAAAGCTGCACGCCTGCTTCCGCAGCAGGAGGTGCTTCTGCAGGAGTGCCTTCCTGGGCTTGATAAACCAAAAGAGGAAGGCAAAACCCTGAGCTGTAACCCTCAGATGTGCCCCAATACTCCGCAAGCATGGTGCAGGGAGCTCAGGCCTGGGCCCCCTCTCTGTAAGAGAGAGCAAGAATAGGAGCAGTGTCATTGCTCCCACAAGTGCCCTCTTGGGAAGCTATCTGGAGAGCATTTTGACTTCTCCCCTTGTCATGAAATGCTTATAGATCTTGAAGACGGCTCCCGTGAATCAAAAGCATCAAGGTCCTTTAAATGCAGAAGGAATGAGGCAAAGATGCTAAGCCTCGTGAATGGTTACTTGCACTTAGTTCCCAAAGAGATGTGTGCACTGGAAGCACCGTCCCCCGAAAAGCGAGCTCAACATGGGAGTCTCGTAACAACCTGTGACACCCTTCCTCCCCAACAAGAGAAGGCAGCTATGCGCACCACTTGGCACAGCTGCTAGAGACCTTCCCGAGTGCATACGGACCCTGTGTGCCGGGGAAACCTCTCCCTCGCACAGGACAAGAACACAGGACCACCCCACCGCTCTTCTCCAAGAGTCTCACCTGACAGAAGGCACTGCTCTGCTGGCCACCTCCCCTGCTTCTTCCTTGAGGCTGGGCAGCACATGAACTTGGGACCGCTTTTGAAGACGAAGCCTCTTTAGCGTAAGGAGGCACTTTGCGGGGCTCCCTGAAAGCAGGAATCGGGAGAAACTGCCCACTGGGTAGCTGAAGGCACTAGTACAATGCTCCCCCCACCGCCAAGGCCCTCTCTGCCCCACACCCAGATGCCCCAGCATCTCCTTGACCACCACGTGCGCTCGCCCCCTAGGGACCTTCGTGGCCACGTTCCCTTCTTCCTGGGGCTTACTACCTTGGGCGGGTGTAGCATGGAGGATGGTAGATCTGGAGCCGGCTCTTTTAGGTGCCATCTCAAGCTCAGACCTGGAAGGAAGAAGCAGATAAAGATGGGCCAGCACCAGAAGCAGGGGCAGATGGAGAGTCTCATGGAAACGTGCTGTGCCCTTGCCTGCCCTGCAGCAGGAAAGCACAGGTCACTGTGACAAGAGCTCTCGAGCTCAGCGAGACTCAGTGTCCAAGGGAAGCATCTCTGCCCATGCACAAGTACAGGCTTGCGCAAGGCTCTCACCTCACAAGAGACTCGTCTCGATAGGCACTCTTCCTCATTTCTTCCTGCACAGTCTTAGCTCTAGCCGCCAACTTCTGAGGCGTTATCCTCCTTCGAGCAAGGAGTCGCTTGCAGGCAGGGGTTAGAGGAAGGCTCCCTGACAGGGTGAAATGAGAAAACTCTTCAGAGAGCGGGGCCGCCTTGGATCAGGGTCCTCAGGTTCCTGTCCAGCCAAGGGTGAAGTATCGCCGAGGATGGCCATTCCAGGGCCTCTCCTGGCAACCTGGTCTGAAGTTTGCATGCCCTCCCCGTGAATGGTTTTGGCTTTGGGCGCTTCTCCTCCAGCAACCTCTCCCTCTTGCCTCTCGACCCCTCCCTGGGTACCCCTGAGAAAGCTCTGACTCTGTCTTCCCTGTAACCAACCAGTGGGTGTGAGTAAGGGGGTGTGAGGGGGAGTCAAAGCAAGCCATACAGGCAGCCTGCCTTAGCCTTCCCTTTGCCACAGGGAACAAACCTAGTGCCTGTAGTGTCTCCCAGTAAGTCGGGCACTTCCTCGTGGCCATGTTTGTGGCCGTACTCTCCCTTTCTGCCATCCTCTTCACGTGGGAGGACTTTGGGAGAAGAGAGGAACTTTTTAAAGGTGGTCTTCTGGGGGTTGTCCAAAGGCTTGACCTGGAAGCAAGGAGACAGAGGTGAGTATGGCATGACAGAGACACAAGCTGCTGCTAAAAGCTTGCGGTGCAGCAAGAAAGCAGGGGCCGTGGTGGCAGGGGGTAACAACATTCGGAGTCCACAAGAACATTGTGTCCCAGCACCACATCCCCCTCCCACAAGTAGTAGAGCACACTATCCGCCCAGTCACCTTCTCCAAAGCGCTCACCTCGCGGGAGACTCGCTCTTCTCCCTCCCTTTGGCTGGCACAGTGAGCCCACTGATGCTCCGGGAAGAATGGCTCTGTTGGGGAAACTGGCGTTTCCCAGGAAGACTCCCTGCAAGGGGGACAGTGGGGAGTTCATCGGCTCTACGAGGCCGTGCGTTGCCTTTGCATCGTGGCTAGAATTCCCAAGCAAGGAGAAGCAAGCAAAGGCCTACAAGCGTCCGGAAATTCTCCTCTGGGTTTTTACATTACCTTTGTTTGTATTGTCCTTGTCAAGCTGATCTTCCCTGTTCTTTTTTGGGCTGGGGCTGAGAGGTGCACGGTGTGCTGTAGCTGCTGGAGGTCTTGGGAAAAGGTTGCATTTGGACCTGGAAGCAAGAGGAAGGGAAAAATGAGCCAGACAGAAGTGCCTTAGCAAAACCCGCTACCTGCTTGCTGTTCAGCAAGAAAGCAGAAGCCACGGTGGGAGAAGGGTAACAACCTTTCCGAGTGCAGAAGAACATTGTGTCCCAGCAACACTGCCTGCCCACAAGTACCAGAGCACACTGTGTGCCCAGCTGCCTTCTGCAAAGCTCTCACCTCACAGGAGACTGGCTCTTCTGCCTCCCTTTGGCCGGCACAGGGACCCCACTTACGCTCCGGGAAGAATGGCTCTGTTGGCGACACAAGCGCTTCCCCGGAAGATTCCCTGGAAGAGGGACAGCGGTGAGCAAATCAGTTGTACCTGTCCCTGCATTGCATTTGCGTCTTGGCTAGAATTCCCGAGCAAGAAGGACAAAGCGAAAGCCTGCAAACTGCTACGGAAAGTCGGGTCGGGTCTTACATTACCTTTCTTTGCATTGTCATCACCAGCCTCTTCCTGCATGTTCCTTTTGGGGCTGGGGCTAAGCGGTGCACGGGCCACTCCAGTTGCTGGAGGTCTTGGAAAGAGCTTGCCTTCGGACCTGGAACCCAGAAGAAGGGACAAATGATCCTGACAGGAGAATTTCACCTGGAAGAGCTACCTGCCTGCCGTGCAGCAAGAGCAGAGAGGCCCTGGTGGGAAAGGGTAACAATCTTCCGGGTCCGGAAGAAGATTGTGTCCCAGTGACACATCTCCCTCCACAAGTACCAGAGCACAGGATCAGCCCAATCCCCTTCTCCAAGGCACCCACCTCACAGGAGACTTGCTCTTTGTCCCTGCTTTTGCCAGCGCTGGGAGCCCACTTGTGCCCCGGGAAGAATGGCTCTGATGAGGAAGCTGGCCCTTCCCAGGAAGACTCCCTGCAAGGCGAGCAGTGAGAGTACATCAGCTCTATTGGTCCCTGCACTGCACTTGCGTCTCGGCTAGAATTCCTGAGCAAGAAGAAGAAAGCAAAGGCCTACAAACCTTCACAAATTCTCCCCTGGGTTTTCGCGTTACCTTTGTTTGTATTGTCACGGCCCAGCTCTTCTTCCACATTGCTTGTTGGGCTGGGGCAAAGCGGTGCACGGGCCACTCTAGTTGGTGGAGGTCTTGGAAAGAGCTTGCGTTCAGACCTGGAACAAAGAGGAAGAGGCAAATGAGCCTGACAGGAGAGTCTCACCAAAGCCCGATACCTGCTAGCCACGCAGCAAGAACAGAGAGGCCCTGGTGGCAGGGAGCCACAGTCTCTCCGGGTGCTGAAGAACATTGTGTCTCAGCACCACATTCCCCTCCCCAAAGTACCAGAGCAAACAATCCACCCAGCTGCCTTCTCCGAGGCTCTCACCTCACAGGAGACTTGCTCTCCTCCCTCCCTTTGGCCGGCACAGTGAGCCCACTCATGCTCCGGGAAGAATGGCTCTGTTGGGGAAACTGGCGCGTCCCAGGAAGATTCCCTGCAAGGGCAACAGGAGAGAGCTCCTCAGATCAGAAGCCCATGGTCAGCTTGAACTAAAACGCCGTTCCGATCTGATCCAGCCTCTTAGAAAATGGCAGCAGCAAGCCGCATTCCATCCACGCCATGCTTCTGAAGAGGTCTTTGGGCTCTTTTATCCTCCGTGGCTAGGGCAGCTGCCTTATTGCCTCTGAACGTCCACAGCCGAGCCTTATTCCCTGGGGCATCACCCTTTGCCTGCTTTTCCCAGTCCCTGTGCTTCACAGGGTGGATAGCAGGGACCTTTCCAGGAGCTGACATAGTCTCTTTTAGGGGAATACCTTCACACCAGAGGAGCACGTTTTGGCATGCCTGTATCACTCTCATACAGACAATCTTGCTAGCCGCCTATTCAGTCCGAGCCCCCTCTTCTCATGGAAAGAGTACAACCAGTTTTCCCGACATGGGGTCAACCCCTGCCATAGCTGATGACTCAAGGTAGAATTAGTCCCCCAGAAGGCTGATGAGACCTGCCTACAGGTTTCCTCTTCTCCACCGCAAAGCAAAGGGCAGTTTGCAATGTCTGTGACTGTGAGGGAAGAGAGTCCGGCGGGAAGTGTCCTCCGGCCCTGCCAACTGCAGTTTGCAGTGCTGGGCTGTTCTCTGAGCTTGATTTGTAGGGTGCTTGTAGGGAGATTTGTCATGATGGGTAGGTAGTCTTGCCACAGTCTGCTTGTCCCCTGCAGTGCATTCACGAGGTGTCTCAAATCGCATAGCAAGAAGGCCAGGATGAAAGTGTAGAAAGCGTGCTCATGTGCCTGCTCTTACGTTACCTTGTTTGTTACCGTGACCATCGGTCTCTTCTTCCGCAGCCTCTTCTGCTCTGGGCTTTACGGACACGGTGGCCAATTTTGTGCCTCTTCTCTTTGGGGGTAGGTGGAGCTCGAACCTGGAAACAAGCGGACAACATCAGTTTGAACACAGGCCTCCAGGTCCCTTTGTAGCTTGCGCTAGCAAGGCCGCTGCGTAGGTGTCCAGGGCTGTTGGGAAGGCCATAGTTTTCCAAAGCAGAATATGCAATGTCTGGGGGGGCTATATTCAGAACGCGAGTTACACAGGAAAGAATTCCCGTGCCTGGAGGGGCAGGAGCATCTTTGTTAGTAAGCTCAGGGGCTTTGGGGGGCCTTACTGTGAGAAAGCGTATTCGAACACCAGTGCGCTCTCTTGTGCTGTTAGCCCAGCTCTCGCCTGGGGCTCATAAAGTTTGTGGAGAACCGTCTGGTTTTCCTCCCAGTTGCCACGGTGAAACTAAATTCTAATCTCGCCCTTGAGTTCACTTGCAGACCCTCCCTGAGTAACGCCATGTCATTGCGACTGGGAAGCGTAGTGTCAGTCGCCTAGGTCCCTAACGGAACTTCCTAGCAGCACTGGATTCCCTTTGCACGCATCTCCGCAGAGACCCACGGGAGGTTTTGCTGAGAAATCCCTCGTCCTGTACACTTTTGGCCCAAGACAAAGGCTTTCTGGTAACTTTTATTTACTGGAGTCCTCCAAGAGATGTGGTCCGCCCAAGTCACAAGCAGATGACTTGGATGGACCTGCTCTTTGAGCCACCTGCTAAGAGAGCAATGGGCTGAAGCTGTGTGGGAAAGGTTGCCTTAGCTCCTCTCCGTGTCACAGGCTTGGAGTTACGGGGGAACCGTTCCTTAGAAAGCACTGGTTGTGAATGACTTCACAAGTAGACAAGCCTTGGAAATGTGCTGCTACCATTCTGGAGCCGAGAAGCTGCCAGCTTGGTCAGCCAGGGGCTACAGAAAGCAACCTACTCACCTTGGAAGCAGGAAGACACCAACGGAACGCATGTCAAAGACGGTGGCTTCGCTGCTTCGTATGACTGAATCCCTTGCCCAGGGGGTCTGCAACAGTGGCAGAGACGGATCACCACGTTTTATTCACACAAAGGGTCTCTAAGGCATGGCTTTCTGGAAGGTGTGTGTGGGAAGAGCAAGGGAAGCACCATGGGATAGAGAGCAACTCCGATCTTTGTCTGACCCAAGACACCTCTTCTATGTTGCAAAGAGCACCAAATGCTGGAGAGTAAATCTGCAGAGAGCTGTCAATAGTGCAGAACATGCTGAGGCTGTGGGGCTCCTTAGGTCCTGGCAGGCCAGCGGTGATCAGATCAATGGAGCTTTGGCCGGGTTGGGAAGGAACTGCAAGGAGCACCGCGGAAATGCCCCAACTTACACAGAGAAGAGATTCCAGCAGGTACCCCGTCCTATCCACGCTCTGAAGAAAGTCCTCGTAAAACCTCATTTTCACTTTCTTTTCTCTGATAACCAGGATGCCAATGTTGTTGAAAACCAAGTCAGCATCCTTCCCGTTGGCTAAGACCCGAGAGAAGAAACGCAGCGTCTCTCGGATACAGGCTTCCACCGTGTGCTGAGGGTACTGGGTGGCCAAGGTTATCAGAGCAGAGTTGAGCGGAACAGTTTGCATAAAACCTAGGGAAGAGCAGAAGAGGGTTGCAGGACAAGTCGGGCAGAATGGGGCCAGTTCCCTGTACAAGGTGGACGGCCTGAGAGAGCCGCAGCTGCCCCTATGTGGCTAAAGCCGTTCCAAGGCACGTAGCCTAAGTTTGTGCTACTTGGTGGCTATTTGGTTTTCAGGAGCTGAAGTTGTTCTCAGGAGCTTCTCAGGGACCTCTGTACATCGACCAGCCGTGGCCAGAGCCCAGGCAGTGCATGCTCCACATACGCTGCGGGGCAAAGCAAAGGGTTGGATCGGTCTGCTTACCAGAAATATCATTGCAGACAGGTCTGAGCCCTAATGACTGTGCATAAGAGGCAGACAGACAAAACACAGGCCTCCGAACAGTCAAAGGGGCACGGTTTTTCATGTAGAGGTCCTGGTCCAGAAGGCAGAATGTCCCGATTTCCATTCTGACAGCCTGAGAAGAGAAGAGAAGAGAAGAGAAGAGAAGAGAAGAGAAGAGAAGAGAAGAGAAGAGAAGGGCAGGAAGAAAGCATCTTTGTTTAGGCAGGCAAAGTGACTGATGGCTTGTCAGAGCATGGCCCATGTGCTTGGTGCCTTGCCCACTCCAGACGCACAAAGGGTCTCTCAGCTTGGGAGAGCTTTGGGGAAGATGTGGAGTCTGGTGCTCTCTTGCCTCTGCCCGCTCTAACAGACAGCGGGCGAAGCAGAAGCAGAGCAACTTCCCTATGCTAGCTCAGCTCCATGGGTGTCCTACAATGGGACAGGCCCCGCAAAGTGTCCAAGGCTGTCTGGGCTTGCTCCTTCCACTCTGGCCGTGGGGCCTCGAGGAGCCGCAGAAAGTGCACAGCCCTTTCTTCTGCTAGAGCTGGGCTTTTTCCTTTCTCCCAAGTGAGAGAGAAGCTGCTCTGCCCCACGTTGGTCAAGCGCAGGGCACTGCTGGGCTGTCTTTTCTGCCTTAAAAGGAGGGGGAGCATTAGGGCACGCGATGGCACGGGGGTGTCAGGGCTACCCACATCCTTGGAATTTGAGGGGAGAAAGGGGATACCTTGTCCAGGATAAGTTCTCGGAAAATGTAATCCGACACACCACCCCAGATAGCAACGATATCTGGAAGGCAAGCGAGAGATAACCGTGCTCTAAGTCAGCAAGCTCACAATCATCCTGCTCGCTCCTAACCAGGGAGGCAGTGGCTGCAAAGGGAATGAGCGAGCCTCGCCTCCTCCGGCGCCCTCCCACATCAAAAGCGCCCGAGGCGGGGGCTGCAGAGCCAACATTTTGCGTGGCGTTATGCTATCAGCCTCATTCTCAGCCCAGGAGAGCTCCCAAAGGGAAACAGAGAGCTCCAAGTGCTCTTGAGATCCGCCTGTCAAAAGTACGAGGTTTCACTTTGCAGACCTGCCTTTCAGGCAGCCTCTCTCGAGTTGGGCCAGAGCTGCCGCACAGCTGAGCCATCTGGAAAGGAGACTCCTCTCCGTCCTGGGCAGCTCTCCAAGGGAGAGCCATTCCCTAGGGAAACTCGCCAACGGGCTCCCAGCCCGCAAGAGGATGCTGCTGTGCCCGCAGGAGTCCCATGGGCTCAGGGAATGCCGAGGTTTGTCCCTGGCAGGGGCCAGCTTCACCCATATTCGATGCCTGCCCGCACAGACTTGGCACTTCCACTGGGGCAACGCCAATTCTTCCTGCCAGCGGTGGCCAGTGCCTTCTCCAAGACAACAGAACCCCGGAATGCTGGCTGCCAAACTGACACCCAGGCCAGTGAGGGACAATCTCTCTCCGGGCTCCCTTTGCAGCTCCCAGTCCTGCCCAGACATCCCCCACAGGCTCCAGGGTCTTCACAGCACCTCTTACACTTGCTCCTCTCTTCAAATAGAGACATGAAACGGCTCTGCAAGGCCTTACCATCAGTGGTGAGATCGCGCAGCGTTGGAAACACGCCAGGCTTCATGCCTTCCATCTTTCCACACCCTCTCTCCAGCTTAACACCAGCAGAAGGCGGGGGAAAAGGAACTTCCTCCTCTCCAATCTCCTTCTCCTTCTCCCCTTCTGCACTTCACCAAACGGCCCTCCACTGCTAGTGTACTGCCTCCCTTTGCCTTCTCCGTCTCTCGGAAAAGCAGCTCCTGAGGAGGAGAAAGGCAGCACAGAGAGCAGCAGCTAGCGCTGGGGATGCTGCAGGCCTCACAGTGAAGTGCGGGTGGGAGCCAGGGGCCCCGTGGGGAGAGGGGAGCTGTGGCTATGATGCGTGAGTGCCCCACTGTGACCCCAGGCCTTGTCACACCCGGAGGGGCTGCAGGGCCCTGACCGGCCTGCCAGATCATGCCCTACAATGGACATGGCGGTGGCACTGGCCCTTTGGGGGAGCTGCCCTCCTCCTGCTCTCCCTGCTGCCCAGGGGAGGGAATGAATAAAGAGGCCTGCACTGTTGGCTATACGCTCATGCGGCCAGTGGGAAGGAAGGGCTGATGCTGGCTGGTATTTCAGTAGGCCATGCGCGTGGAAATAGCACAGCCTGGCAAAGGAGCAGAGAGATTTCCCCTGTCAGCTTGAGGAAGGGTTACTTCCTCTTCCCACAGGGATTCTCAAAAACTTGGAAGCAAGTCTTATCGTGGTTGCCACCAGGTGGTGCCAAAGCCTGTGAAGACTCTCCAGTCGGACACGGGACAGTTTGCTTCTGCTCGTGCTGCCCAAATCTCCCGCCATGCTGAGGAGCGCTGAGAAGGCTGGGGTGGTGGTGGTGGGGGGGGTTCTTTTGGTGTGACATCGTTTGTGTTTTCTTAAGCAGTCCTCACAATCACACGGGAGGAGATCGAGGCTGAGGTTGTGATGGGAGGCTGAACACCAACTTTGACTGCAGATTGCTCCTTTTGTGCAAGCAGGCCACAAAACTCACTTGCAGCTTCCCACACTCCTGTCCTCTGGAGGACTTTTAGACCCACTCCTGATCCAGATCATGGCAACACAACAAGAGGGACCCCAACGATGCCTGGAAATAGCGCCCGCCTGTAACATAATCTGATGATTTACAGCTCTCTCGGGGTCACACTCCTCAGTCACACACGAGCCTTTGAAAAGCACCAGGTCTCTAGCCCCTGCAGTAGTAAGCACTCCTGCAGAAAGGAGAGTTTCCCCCTGGGACACGGCTGCAATGGAAGAATCAGGGCAGGGAGCAGTGTGTCCTGCCGAGCCAAGTTTTCCCCCCGTTTTCTGTCTCACCAAGTCCCTTCTGGTCTGGCTGTCCCCCTCAGGAAGCCAGGTAGGCACCCTTGCCCTGTGCTCACCAGTGCGCCTTGATCAAGAATGCACAGAGCTAGCCTGCAGCCTGAACCGTTGGCTCCAGAGGTAGTGCACGGGAGCTGAGAAGCTCGAAAGTCCCAGGCCGCCTTGCACAGAGACAGATCTGATGCCTGCCCTCACGGATGGCTTCCTAACAAGCTACATGACCAGCTCATGGATAAGGGAGAGCACAACGGATGCCACTAGGTGCTCATGGCTAGGCATCATTTCCCCTTTTCCTCCTCAGAGAAATCTCAGGGCAAAGTCGTTCCCCTCATGTTTCTTCGTCCTCTTCACTGCCCAGGCCCCCGGGACTGCTGATCTCTCCTGCACTGATACTGCTGAATGGGACTTGGGCACAAACCTGCTAAGTAACTTGCTTCAGGCAGCATCACTGCCACACGAGTGCTTCTTGCAGGAGAAAGTATCTTCACACGCACTGTCGAACTAAGTCCAGCCCACACACGCACTCCCTCGCCAAGTCTTCTTTCCCCACTGGGAACAACAAGCAAGCCTCAAACAAATGGACGATGAAATCCACCAGAATTCCCCTGAAGGAGAGACAGACAGGAAAGGGGATACAACTCGGGGCGCTTCCTCAGTGAACACTTTACAATACCCTTTGAGCCTCCAAAGACTACAAATCCCCCCTAACCCTCGCAAACCCAAGCGGCCCCGCATCCAGAGGGGCTCCTGATGAAAGAGGCCGCGACAGTGGAGAAGAAATGCTGACAGCGCCCAGCCCGATTGAAGGGAGAGAAAAGAGTCAGGGGGCCTTTAAACCCCTTCTGACCAGGAAGAGAAAGTAGGTGGAAGCTTGCCAAGGAGAGCATTTCTCAGCCAAACTACAGCATTTCTGTGGTAGCTAGCCACAGTCGTTGCCCTGACTGCTTGTCTGGCTGCTCTTGGCTTTTCTCTTTCGGGGATCTCATGCACCAGTGTTAGCTGAGTGCCTACGCGCACTACCAACAATACTACACAACCCAACAGGTATAGAAACCAAAAGCTGCTTTCTAGCAGGGGTTCATCTGCTTCCCATTCCATGTGCAATGGAAGTGTGCTGCTTCGATGGAGATGCTCCCCTGTGTTTATTAGTCTGGCATTAGAATGGTTGAGACTGGCGAGCAAATGGGATTTCTCTGCCCTTACCATTCCTCAAAGCATCTTCCGAGAGCCCAGCACCACCTGCTCTTTCGTAAGGGGTTAAGGCAGAGGCGCCTACAGGTGGCCAACCTGACAACATGTGGGAAAGAAGGCCTCGCACCACACCGCTCTATGAGCACTTCTCACATTCTGAGGACTGCACGTGCTGGACTGTTTACTACCATACCAGACAGCTGGTTTCCAGAAAGTGTCATTTCACTTACACAGCGCAAATGAATGCCTTGAAAGCAGCCATGACAAGCCCTTTCTGCATCAGCACTCAGGCGTTTGGAGGGCAGAGCCAGGGGCAGTAGAAGCATGGTGCTGCCTCCCTCCATGCCCTCCAGCAAGCTAACACCACTCCTGTTCCTGTCCCCTAATGACCTTGGTGGCTGTCCTCTCTCCTTGCTGCACGTGATTACCTTGGTCAGGCTTTACATGCAGCAGGGGAGTCAGTGGCACCGTGGTCAGTGGGGCGGGAGCAACAGTGCTGGCAGAGTTGGCTTCTGTGTGTCTGCGTGCTCCAAGTGCTCCAGGAAGGGCAGCGCCCTACCTGCCTGGGGCAGACCTCCGCGTGGGCGTAGAGCCAAGAGACTGGGCACTGCTCACTGCCTCCTGGGCTTCGGAGGGGGCTGCTCGCTCTGCAGACAATACGTGCGTGTGGGAAAATGTGGAGTGGTTTCCAGGTGCTGAAGGGGGTCCCATGCCCCTGGAGGACGGGGCTTGGGAAAGAAGAGGCGGAAAGTGTGTGTCAGGGTGGTCTCAGGCCTCCCGTCAAGGCCCCTGGTGGCCCTTTGCCCTGGCTGGTGGTGTCAGAGCCAGAGCGCCGATCGTGCTGAAGACAGCCGCAGTGGCCCGGGCCATGAGCACGTCCTCTCCGGCAGCCCCCATCCCTATGGCAGCATCAGCTGAGGGAGTGCTGCTGGGGAGCCCGGGGAGGGGAGGAAGCAGTCTCCAAAGCCTCCTGCCTGGGGACTTGGTGAGGAGAGTTGCAGCAGTGGCTGCAGCAGTCAGCTGTGCGTGCCTCTGGGGCTGTCTGCCGGCATGGAAGAGCCTGGCCGGGTGCAGCAGAGAGATGGTGGGGCTGCCATTCGTACGTGCTCATTTGCCCGCTGAGACAAGTGCCCAGGCCTCAGCAGGAGAGGTCTGAAGGGGACAACCAGGTGCAGGTGAGGGAAGAAGGAGGTCATCCCTTGGGTCAGCTGTCTGCTGGAAAGCTTCCCGCTCACAGGCGGGAAATGGTTGGACAGAAAAGGCCGGTGTGTAACGTGGTGCTTTTAAGAAGCCTGATTATGGTTTAGCTAGCCCCCTCTGAGCCTTCCAGCTCCCAGGTGGTTTCAGCCTTCTCCACTCTCACCATTGTGCTCCTGCTCTCCTGTGGAAGTGGCACTGTGACAGCCAGGCAGGGAAGTGAGTCTGTGGCAGAGGGAAGAAACCGCTGCCTTTCTTTCTGCAACAGCAGCACTTGAAGCACTGAAAACACAGGGAGGGAGCAGGTGGGGGCCTGAGTACACCTGGAGGTGCCTAGCAGACATTGCTCTGAGGGCAATGGAGGATAATAGTGGGGGGCATGTGTATATATATATATATATATATAAAATGCATACATATGTGGATAAATGTATGCTTTTATCTATGTGCACTCCCTTGTACATATATACTCCTATCAGACATATGTCTATAAGAAAGAGAATAAAAGGAGGTATCTCTGCCTTATTTATCCGTGTTCAGGTGTGTGCACGCGTACGGCGGGAGGTACACTTAGAGATGTTTCTGTGGGGCCTTGACATAGTTCCGAGAGAAGCCTTTCTCTTCAGCCTGGCAGCACGCTAATGGCCCCTGAGGCCAGGATGCCCTCCCTCAGCCTAGGTTCTGTCCCAGAAGTGCCTGGTCCCCCAGTGACCTCCAAACTCCTTGCTGCCCCTGGCTGGGCATGCCAGTGAGCACCAGGCAAGAGCAATGCCCTTCAGCTGGAAAGCTGGCTAACTCATCTCTCGCAAGCAGGCAGCACTTGAATGGGAAAGGACAAAGGCTCACAGGCGCTTTCTTTGAATGCCGCTTCCCGTTTATATTGCTTTCCGCCTCTCTTGCCATCTCTTTCTTTCTTCCTTTTCTTTCCTTTGTATATCTGCAGCCACAGAAGCCCAGAAGATTCTTTGCTCCTCCTGCAGGCAGTGGAAGCACATTTCCTGCAGGGCCACACAAAGGCAAGAGTATGCAGGATTAGTCTCAGCTTTTTTTCTTTCTCCTTTTTTCTTTCTTTTTCTTTTTCAGACGAGTAGCTAGTGCTCACTCTCGCTTCTGCCCCTTCTCTTCGTGCCTTTCTGTCCACAGCGTTTTGTTCTCAAGGCACAACTGAGAGGCCCTTCTGCATTGACCGGAGTTCGAAACCATCAGGGCGCTACAAGGAAACTGCACATTTGCTATCCCCCAAAAGCCTTGCAATTAACCATTCTGGGATGAACAATGCCCCAAGAAGGAGCTGTAAAGTGTTTTGTGAGACTCTAGGCATGAAGAGTACTCTGTAAAAACGTGGAGCAGCTGGCATCTTTGAAAGTAAGAGCCAAAAGAAGTAACCGCATGTTACTATGAACACATAGGAAGGGCTCCCTGCTCAATACCCGTTCAAGTGTGTTTGTGGAGCTGTCTGCAGTCAGACACAAGAATCGTACCAATCCGTACAGTGTACCTGTCCTGCTGTCAGACATCCTTCACACACAGGGTGTGCTGCCTGGCGCTGGGCTTCACGGGTTTCCTGCCCTCGGCAGCCGCTGGGATATGGTGGCAATCTGCAAGTACGCAAAGAGATGCGTTCACGTGTGTGCGGGATAAGTTTGTTGTCCCCCTTGTGCTCAAAAGCTGCACGCCTGCTTCCGCAGCAGGAGGTGCTTCTGCAGGAGTGCCTTCCTGGGCTTGATAAACCAAAAGAGGAAGGCAAAACCCTGAGCTGTAACCCTCAGATGTGCCCCAATACTCCGCAAGCATGGTGCAGGGAGCTCAGGCCTGGGCCCCCTCTCTGTAAGAGAGAGCAAGAATAGGAGCAGTGTCATTGCTCCCACAAGTGCCCTCTTGGGAAGCTATCTGGAGAGCATTTTGACTTCTCCCCTTGTCATGAAATGCTTATAGATCTTGAAGACGGCTCCCGTGAATCAAAAGCATCAAGGTCCTTTAAATGCAGAAGGAATGAGGCAAAGATGCTAAGCCTCGTGAATGGTTACTTGCACTTAGTTCCCAAAGAGATGTGTGCACTGGAAGCACCGTCCCCCGAAAAGCGAGCTCAACATGGGAGTCTCGTAACAACCTGTGACACCCTTCCTCCCCAACAAGAGAAGGCAGCTATGCGCACCACTTGGCACAGCTGCTAGAGACCTTCCCGAGTGCATACGGACCCTGTGTGCCGGGGAAACCTCTCCCTCGCACAGGACAAGAACACAGGACCACCCCACCGCTCTTCTCCAAGAGTCTCACCTGACAGAAGGCACTGCTCTGCTGGCCACCTCCCCTGCTTCTTCCTTGAGGCTGGGCAGCACATGAACTTGGGACCGCTTTTGAAGACGAAGCCTCTTTAGCGTAAGGAGGCACTTTGCGGGGCTCCCTGAAAGCAGGAATCGGGAGAAACTGCCCACTGGGTAGCTGAAGGCACTAGTACAATGCTCCCCCCACCGCCAAGGCCCTCTCTGCCCCACACCCAGATGCCCCAGCATCTCCTTGACCACCACGTGCGCTCGCCCCCTAGGGACCTTCGTGGCCACGTTCCCTTCTTCCTGGGGCTTACTACCTTGGGCGGGTGTAGCATGGAGGATGGTAGATCTGGAGCCGGCTCTTTTAGGTGCCATCTCAAGCTCAGACCTGGAAGGAAGAAGCAGATAAAGATGGGCCAGCACCAGAAGCAGGGGCAGATGGAGAGTCTCATGGAAACGTGCTGTGCCCTTGCCTGCCCTGCAGCAGGAAAGCACAGGTCACTGTGACAAGAGCTCTCGAGCTCAGCGAGACTCAGTGTCCAAGGGAAGCATCTCTGCCCATGCACAAGTACAGGCTTGCGCAAGGCTCTCACCTCACAGGAGACTCGTCTCGATAGGCACTCTTCCTCATTTCTTCCTGCACAGTCTTAGCTCTAGCCGCCAACTTCTGAGGCGTTATCCTCCTTCGAGCAAGGAGTCGCTTGCAGGCAGGGGTTAGAGGAAGGCTCCCTGACAGGGTGAAATGAGAAAACTCTTCAGAGAGCGGGGCCGCCTTGGATCAGGGTCCTCAGGTTCCTGTCCAGCCAAGGGTGAAGTATCGCCGAGGATGGCCATTCCAGGGCCTCTCCTGGCAACCTGGTCTGAAGTTTGCATGCCCTCCCCGTGAATGGTTTTGGCTTTGGGCGCTTCTCCTCCAGCAACCTCTCCCTCTTGCCTCTCGACCCCTCCCTGGGTACCCCTGAGAAAGCTCTGACTCTGTCTTCCCTGTAACCAACCAGTGGGTGTGAGTAAGGGGGTGTGAGGGGGAGTCAAAGCAAGCCATACAGGCAGCCTGCCTTAGCCTTCCCTTTGCCACAGGGAACAAACCTAGTGCCTGTAGTGTCTCCCAGTAAGTCGGGCACTTCCTCGTGGCCATGTTTGTGGCCGTACTCTCCCTTTCTGCCATCCTCTTCACGTGGGAGGACTTTGGGAGAAGAGAGGAACTTTTTAAAGGTGGTCTTCTGGGGGTTGTCCAAAGGCTTGACCTGGAAGCAAGGAGACAGAGGTGAGTATGGCATGACAGAGACACAAGCTGCTGCTAAAAGCTTGCGGTGCAGCAAGAAAGCAGGGGCCGTGGTGGCAGGGGGTAACAACATTCGGAGTCCACAAGAACATTGTGTCCCAGCACCACATCCCCCTCCCACAAGTAGTAGAGCACACTATCCGCCCAGTCACCTTCTCCAAAGCGCTCACCTCGCGGGAGACTCGCTCTTCTCCCTCCCTTTGGCTGGCACAGTGAGCCCACTGATGCTCCGGGAAGAATGGCTCTGTTGGGGAAACTGGCGTTTCCCAGGAAGACTCCCTGCAAGGGGGACAGTGGGGAGTTCATCGGCTCTACGAGGCCGTGCGTTGCCTTTGCATCGTGGCTAGAATTCCCAAGCAAGGAGAAGCAAGCAAAGGCCTACAAGCGTCCGGAAATTCTCCTCTGGGTTTTTACATTACCTTTGTTTGTATTGTCCTTGTCAAGCTGATCTTCCCTGTTCTTTTTTGGGCTGGGGCTGAGAGGTGCACAGTGCGCTGTAGCTGCTGGAGGTCTTGGGAAAAGGTTGCATTTGGACCTGGAAGCAAGAGGAAGGGAAAAATGAGCCAGACAGAAGTGCCTTAGCAAAACCCGCTACCTGCTTGCTGTTCAGCAAGAAAGCAGAAGCCACGGTGGGAGAAGGGTAACAACCTTTCCGAGTGCAGAAGAACATTGTGTCCCAGCAACACTGCCTGCCCACAAGTACCAGAGCACACTGTGTGCCCAGCTGCCTTCTGCAAAGCTCTCACCTCACAGGAGACTGGCTCTTCTGCCTCCCTTTGGCCGGCACAGGGACCCCACTTACGCTCCGGGAAGAATGGCTCTGTTGGCGACACAAGCGCTTCCCCGGAAGATTCCCTGGAAGAGGGACAGCGGTGAGCAAATCAGTTGTACCTGTCCCTGCATTGCATTTGCGTCTTGGCTAGAATTCCCGAGCAAGAAGGACAAAGCGAAAGCCTGCAAACTGCTACGGAAAGTCGGGTCGGGTCTTACATTACCTTTCTTTGCATTGTCATCACCAGCCTCTTCCTGCATGTTCCTTTTGGGGCTGGGGCTAAGCGGTGCACGGGCCACTCCAGTTGCTGGAGGTCTTGGAAAGAGCTTGCCTTCGGACCTGGAACCCAGAAGAAGGGACAAATGATCCTGACAGGAGAATTTCACCTGGAAGAGCTACCTGCCTGCCGTGCAGCAAGAGCAGAGAGGCCCTGGTGGGAAAGGGTAACAATCTTCCGGGTCCGGAAGAAGATTGTGTCCCAGTGACACATCTCCCTCCACAAGTACCAGAGCACAGGATCAGCCCAATCCCCTTCTCCAAGGCACCCACCTCACAGGAGACTTGCTCTTTGTCCCTGCTTTTGCCAGCGCTGGGAGCCCACTTGTGCCCCGGGAAGAATGGCTCTGATGAGGAAGCTGGCCCTTCCCAGGAAGACTCCCTGCAAGGCGAGCAGTGAGAGTACATCAGCTCTATTGGTCCCTGCACTGCACTTGCGTCTCGGCTAGAATTCCTGAGCAAGAAGAAGAAAGCAAAGGCCTACAAACCTTCACAAATTCTCCCCTGGGTTTTCGCGTTACCTTTGTTTGTATTGTCACGGCCCAGCTCTTCTTCCACATTGCTTGTTGGGCTGGGGCAAAGCGGTGCACGGGCCACTCTAGTTGGTGGAGGTCTTGGAAAGAGCTTGCGTTCAGACCTGGAACAAAGAGGAAGAGGCAAATGAGCCTGACAGGAGAGTCTCACCAAAGCCCGATACCTGCTAGCCACGCAGCAAGAACAGAGAGGCCCTGGTGGCAGGGAGCCACAGTCTCTCCGGGTGCTGAAGAACATTGTGTCTCAGCACCACATTCCCCTCCCCAAAGTACCAGAGCAAACAATCC
Source organism: Rhea pennata (assembly GCF_028389875.1). Classification (NCBI taxonomy): domain Eukaryota; kingdom Metazoa; phylum Chordata; class Aves; order Rheiformes; family Rheidae; genus Rhea; species Rhea pennata. The sequence continues at coordinate 374,190 of NC_084685.1, read as the reverse complement.
ACCCAGCTGCCTTCTCCGAGGCTCTCACCTCACAGGAGACTTGCTCTCCTCCCTCCCTTTGGCCGGCACAGTGAGCCCACTCATGCTCCGGGAAGAATGGCTCTGTTGGGGAAACTGGCGCGTCCCAGGAAGATTCCCTGCAAGGGCAACAGGAGAGAGCTCCTCAGATCAGAAGCCCATGGTCAGCTTGAACTAAAACGCCGTTCCGATCTGATCCAGCCTCTTAGAAAATGGCAGCAGCAAGCCGCATTCCATCCACGCCATGCTTCTGAAGAGGTCTTTGGGCTCTTTTATCCTCCGTGGCTAGGGCAGCTGCCTTGTTGCCTCTGAACGTCCACAGCCGAGCCTTATTCCCTGGGGCATCACCCTTTGCCTGCTTTTCCCAGTCCCTGTGCTTCACAGGGTGGATAGCAGGGACCTTTCCAGGAGCTGACATAGTCTCTTTTAGGGGAATACCTTCACACCAGGGGAGCACGTTTTGGCATGTCTGTATCACTCTCATACAGACAATCTTGCTAGCCGCCTATTCAGTCCGAGCCCCCTCTTCTCATGGAAAGAGTACAACCAGTTTTCCCGACATGGGGTCAACCCCTGCCATAGCTGATGACTCAAGGTAGAATTAGTCCCCCAGAAGGCTGATGAGACCTGCCTACAGGTTTCCTCTTCTCCACCGCAAAGCAAAGGGCAGTTTGCAATGTCTGTGACTGTGAGGGAAGAGAGTCCGGCGGGAAGTGTCCTCCGGCCCTGCCAACTGCAGTTTGCAGTGCTGGGCTGTTCTCTGAGCTTGATTTGTAGGGTGCTTGTAGGGAGATTTGTCATGATGGGTAGGTAGTCTTGCCACAGTCTGCTTGTCCCCTGCAGTGCATTCACGAGGTGTCTCAAATCGCATAGCAAGAAGGCCAGGATGAAAGTGTAGAAAGCGTGCTCATGTGCCTGCTCTTACGTTACCTTGTTTGTTACCGTGACCATCAGTCTCTTCTTCCGCAGCCTCTTCTGCTCTGGGCTTTACGGACACGGTGGCCAATTTTGTGCCTCTTCTCTTTGGGGGTAGGTGGAGCTCGAACCTGGAAACAAGCGGACAACATCAGTTTGAACACAGGCCTCCAGGTCCCTTTGTAGCTTGCGCTAGCAAGGCCGCTGCGTAGGTGTCCAGGGCTGTTGGGAAGGCCATAGTTTTCCAAAGCAGAATATGCAATGTCTGGGGGGGCTATATTCAGAACGCGAGTTACACAGGAAAGAATTCCCGTGCCTGGAGGGGCAGGAGCATCTTTGTTAGTAAGCTCAGGGGCTTTGGGGGGCCTTACTGTGAGAAAGCGTATTCGAACACCAGTGCGCTCTCTTGTGCTGTTAGCCCAGCTCTCGCCTGGGGCTCATAAAGTTTGTGGAGAACCGTCTGGTTTTCCTCCCAGTCGCCACGGTGAAACTAAATTCTAATCTCGCCCTTGAGTTCACTTGCAGACCCTCCCTGAGTAACGCCATGTCATTGCGACTGGGAAGCGTAGTGTCAGTCGCCTAGGTCCCTAACGGAACTTCCTAGCAGCACTGGATTCCCTTTGCACGCATCTCCGCAGAGACCCACGGGAGGTTTTGCTGAGAAATCCCTCGTCCTGTACACTTTTGGCCCAAGACAAAGGCTTTCTGGTAACTTTTATTTACTGGAGTCCTCCAAGAGATGTGGTCCGCCCAAGTCACAAGCAGATGACTTGGATGGACCTGCTCTTTGAGCCACCTGCTAAGAGAGCAATGGGCTGAAGCTGTGTGGGAATGGTTGCCTTAGCTCCTCTCCGTGTCACAGGCTTGGAGTTACGGGGGAACCGTTCCTTAGAAAGCACTGGTTGTGAATGACTTCACAAGTAGACAAGCCTTGGAAATGTGCTGCTACCATTCTGGAGCCGAGAAGCTGCCAGCTTGGTCAGCCAGGGGCTACAGAAAGCAACCTACTCACCTTGGAAGCAGGAAGACACCAACGGAACGCATGTCAAAGACGGTGGCTTCGCTGCTTCGTATGACTGAATCCCTTGCCCAGGGGGTCTGCAACAGTGGCAGAGACGGATCACCACGTTTTATTCACACAAAGGGTCTCTAAGGCATGGCTTTCTGGAAGGTGTGTGTGGGAAGAGCAAGGGAAGCACCATGGGATAGAGAGCAACTCCGATCTTTGTCTGACCCAAGACACCTCTTCTATGTTGCAAAGAGCACCAAATGCTGGAGAGTAAATCTGCAGAGAGCTGTCAATAGTGCAGAACATGCTGAGGCTGTGGGGCTCCTTAGGTCCTGGCAGGCCAGCGGTGATCAGATCAATGGAGCTTTGGCCGGGTTGGGAAGGAACTGCAAGGAGCACCGCGGAAACGCCCCAACTTACACAGAGAAGAGATTCCAGCAGGTACCCCGTCCTATCCACGCTCTGAAGAAAGTCCTCGTAAAACCTCATTTTCACTTTCTTTTCTCTGATAACCAGGATGCCAATGTTGTTGAAAACCAAGTCAGCATCCTTCCCGTTGGCTAAGACCCGAGAGAAGAAACGCAGCGTCTCTCGGATACAGGCTTCCACCGTGTGCTGAGGGTACCGGGTGGCCAAGGTTATCAGAGCAGAGTTGAGCGGAACAGTTTGCATAAAACCTAGGGAAGAGCAGAAGAGGGTTGCAGGACAAGTCGGGCAGAATGGGGCCAGTTCCCTGTACAAGGTGGACGGCCTGAGAGAGCCGCAGCTGCCCCTATGTGGCTAAAGCCGTTCCAAGGCACGTAGCCTAAGTTTGTGCTACTTGGTGGCTATTTGGTTTTCAGGAGCTGAAGTTGTTCTCAGGAGCTTCTCAGGGACCTCTGTACATCGACCAGCCGTGGCCAGAGCCCAGGCAGTGCATGCTCCACATACGCTGCGGGGCAAAGCAAAGGGTTGGATCGGTCTGCTTACCAGAAATATCATTGCAGACAGGTCTGAGCCCTAATGACTGTGCATAAGAGGCAGACAGACAAAACACAGGCCTCCGAACAGTCAAAGGGGCACGGTTTTTCATGTAGAGGTCCTGGTCCAGAAGGCAGAATGTCCCGATTTCCATTCTGACAGCCTGAGAAGAGAAGAGAAGAGAAGAGAAGAGAAGAGAAGAGAAGAGAAGAGAAGAGAAGAGAAGAGAAGAGAAGAGAAGGGCAGGAAGAAAGCATCTTTGTTTAGGCAGGCAAAGTGACTGATGGCTTGTCAGAGCATGGCCCATGTGCTTGGTGCCTTGCCCACTCCAGACGCACAAAGGGTCTCTCAGCTTGGGAGAGCTTTGGGGAAGATGTGGAGTCTGGTGCTCTCTTGCCTCTGCCCGCTCTAACAGACAGCGGGCGAAGCAGAAGCAGAGCAACTTCCCTATGCTAGCTCAGCTCCATGGGTGTCCTACAATGGGACAGGCCCCGCAAAGTGTCCAAGGCTGTCTGGGCTTGCTCCTTCCACTCTGGCCGTGGGGCCTCGAGGAGCCGCAGAAAGTGCACAGCCCTTTCTTCTGCTAGAGCTGGGCTTTTTCCTTTCTCCCAAGTGAGAGAGAAGCTGCTCTGCCCCACGTTGGTCAAGCGCAGGGCACTGCTGGGCTGTCTTTTCTGCCTTAAAAGGAGGGGGAGCATTAGGGCACGCGATGGCACGGGGGTGTCAGGGCTACCCACATCCTTGGAATTTGAGGGGAGAAAGGGGATACCTTGTCCAGGATAAGTTCTCGGAAAATGTAATCCGACACACCACCCCAGATAGCAACGATATCTGGAAGGCAAGCGAGAGATAACCGTGCTCTAAGTCAGCAAGCTCACAATCATCCTGCTCGCTCCTAACCAGGGAGGCAGTGGCTGCAAAGGGAATGAGCGAGCCTCGCCTCCTCCGGCGCCCTCCCACATCAAAAGCGCCCGAGGCGGGGGCTGCAGAGCCAACATTTTGCGTGGCGTTATGCTATCAGCCTCATTCTCAGCCCAGGAGAGCTCCCAAAGGGAAACAGAGAGCTCCAAGTGCTCTTGAGATCCGCCTGTCAAAAGTACGAGGTTTCACTTTGCAGACCTGCCTTTCAGGCAGCCTCTCTCGAGTTGGGCCAGAGCTGCCGCACAGCTGAGCCATCTGGAAAGGAGACTCCTCTCCGTCCTGGGCAGCTCTCCAAGTGAGAGCCATTCCCTAGGGAAACTCGCCAACGGGCTCCCAGCCCGCAAGAGGATGCTGCTGTGCCCGCAGGAGTCCCATGGGCTCAGGGAATGCCGAGGTTTGTCCCTGGCAGGGGCCAGCTTCACCCATATTCGATGCCTGCCCGCACAGACTTGGCACTTCCACTGGGGCAACGCCAATTCTTCCTGCCAGCGGTGGCCAGTGCCTTCTCCAAGGCAACAGAACCCCGGAATGCTGGCTGCCAAACTGACACCCAGGCCAGTGAGGGACAATCTCTCTCCGGGCTCCCTTTGCAGCTCCCAGTCCTGCCCAGACGTCCCCCACAGGCTCCAGGGTCTTCACAGCACCTCTTACACTTGCTCCTCTCTTCAAATAGAGACATGAAACGGCTCTGCAAGGCCTTACCATCAGTGGTGAGATCGCGCAGCGTTGGAAACACGCCAGGCTTCATGCCTTCCATCTTTCCACACCCTCTCTCCAGCTTAACACCAGCAGAAGGCGGGGGAAAAGGAACTTCCTCCTCTCCAATCTCCTTCTCCTTCTCCCCTTCTGCACTTCACCAAACGGCCCTCCACTGCTAGTGTACTGCCTCCCTTTGCCTTCTCCGTCTCTCGGAAAAGCAGCTCCTGAGGAGGAGAAAGGCAGCACAGAGAGCAGCAGCTAGCGCTGGGGATGCTGCAGGCCTCACAGTGAAGTGCGGGTGGGAGCCAGGGGCCCCGTGGGGAGAGGGGAGCTGTGGCTATGATGCGTGAGTGCCCCACTGTGACCCCAGGCCTTGTCACACCCGGAGGGGCTACAGGGCCCTGACCGGCCTGCCAGATCATGCCCTACAATGGACATGGCGGTGGCACTGGCCCTTTGGGGGAGCTGCCCTCCTCCTGCTCTCCCTGCTGCCCAGGGGAGGGAATGAATAAAGAGGCCTGCACTGTTGGCTATACGCTCATGCGGCCAGTGGGAAGGAAGGGCTGATGCTGGCTGGTATTTCAGTAGGCCATGCGCGTGGAAATAGCACAGCCTGGCAAAGGAGCAGAGAGATTTCCCCTGTCAGCTTGAGGAAGGGTTACTTCCTCTTCCCACAGGGATTCTCAAAAACTTGGAAGCAAGTCTTATCGTGGTTGCCACCAGGTGGTGCCAAAGCCTGTGAAGACTCTCCAGTCGGACACGGGACAGTTTGCTTCTGCTCGTGCTGCCCAAATCTCCCGCCATGCTGAGGAGCGCTGAGAAGGCTGGGGTGGTGGTGGTGGGGGGGGTTCTTTTGGTGTGACATCGTTTGTGTTTTCTTAAGCAGTCCTCACAATCACACGGGAGGAGATCGAGGCTGAGGTTGTGATGGGAGGCTGAACACCAACTTTGACTGGAGATTGCTCCTTTTGTGCAAGCAGGCCACAAAACTCACTTGCAGCTTCCCACACTCCTGTCCTCTGGAGGACTTTTAGACCCACTCCTGATCCAGATCATGGCAACACAACAAGAGGGACCCCCACGATGCCTGGAAATAGCGCCCGCCTGTAACATAATCTGATGATTTACAGCTCTCTCGGGGTCACACTCCTCAGTCACACACGAGCCTTTGAAAAGCACCAGGTCTCTAGCCCCTGCAGTAGTAAGCACTCCTGCAGAAAGGAGAGTTTCCCCCTGGGAAACGGCTGCAATGGCAGGATCAGGGCAGGGAGCAGTGTGTCCTGCCGAGCCAAGTTTTCCCCCCGTTTTCTGTCTCACCAAGTCCCTTCTGGTCTGGCTGTCCCCCTCAGGAAGCCAGGTAGGCACCCTTGCCCTGTGCTCACCAGTGCACCTTGATCAAGAATGCACAGAGCTAGCCTGCAGCCTGAACCGTTGGCTCCAGAGGTAGTGCACGGGAGCTGAGAAGCTCGAAAGTCCCAGGCCGCCTTGCACAGAGACAGATCTGATGCCTGCCCTCACGGATGGCTTCCTAACAAGCTACATGACCAGCTCATGGATAAGGGAGAGCACAACGGATGCCACTAGGTGCTCATGGCTAGGCATCATTTCCCCTTTTCCTCCTCAGAGAAATCTCAGGGCAAAGTCGTTCCCCTCATGTTTCTTCGTCCTCTTCACTGCCCAGGCCCCCGGGACTGCTGATCTCTCCTGCACTGATACTGCTGAATGGGACTTGGGCACAAACCTGCTAAGTAACTTGCTTCAGGCAGCATCACTGCCACACGAGTGCTTCTTGCAGGAGAAAGTATCTTCACACGCACTGTCGAACTAAGTCCAGCCCACACACGCACTCCCTCGCCAAGTCTTCTTTCCCCACTGGGAACAACAAGCAAGCCTCAAACAAACGGACGATGAAATCCACCAGAATTCCCCTGAAGGAGAGACAGACAGGAAAGGGGATACAACTCGGGGCGCTTCCTCAGTGAACACTTTACAATACCCTTTGAGCCTCCAAAGACTACAAATCCCCCCTAACCCTCGCAAACCCAAGCGGCCCCGCATCCAGAGGGGCTCCTGATGAAAGAGGCCGCGACAGTGGAGAAGAAATGCTGACAGCGCCCAGCCCGATTGAAGGGAGAGAAAAGAGTCAGGGGGCCTTTAAACCCCTTCTGACCAGGAAGAGAAAGTAGGTGGAAGCTTGCCAAGGAGAGCATTTCTCAGCCAAACTACAGCATTTCTGTGGTAGCCAGCCACAGTCGTTGCCCTGACTGCTTGTCTGGCTGCTCTTGGCTTTTCTCTTTCGGGGATCTCATGCACCAGTGTTAGCTGAGTGCCTACGCGCACTACCAACAATACTACACAACCCAACAGGTATAGAAACCAAAAGCTGCTTTCTAGCAGGGGTTCATCTGCTTCCCATTCCATGTGCAATGGAAGTGTGCTGCTTCGATGGAGATGCTCCCCTGTGTTTATTAGTCTGGCATTAGAATGGTTGAGACTGGCGAGCAAATGGGATTTCTCTGCCCTTACCATTCCTCAAAGCATCTTCCGAGAGCCCAGCACCACCTGCTCTTTCATAAGGGCGTTAGGGTTAAGGCAGAGGCGCCTACAGGTGGCCAACCTGACAACATGTGGGAAAGAAGGCCTCGCACCACACCGCTCTATGAGCACTTCTCACATTCTGAGGACTGCACGTGCTGGACTGTTTACCACCATACCAGACAGCTGGTTTCCAGAAAGTGTCATTTCACTTACACAGCACAAATGAATGCCTTGAAAGCAGCCATGACAAGCCCTTTCTGCATCAGCACTCAGGCGTTTGGAGGGCAGAGCCAGGGGCAGTAGAAGCATGGTGCTGCCTCCCTCCATGCCCTCCAGCAAGCTAACACCACTCCTGTTCCTGTCCCCTAATGACCTTGGTGGCTGTCCTCTCTCCTTGCTGCACGTGATTACCTTGGTCAGGCTTTACATGCAGCAGGGGAGTCAGTGGCACCGTGGTCAGTGGGGCGGGAGCAACGGTGCTGGCAGAGTTGGCTTCTGTGTGTCTGCGTGCTCCAAGTGCTCCAGGAAGGGCAGCGCCCTACCTGCCTGGGGCAGACCTCCGCGTGGGCGTAGAGCCAAGAGGCTGGGCACTGCTCACTGCCTCCTGGGCTTCGGAGGGGGCTGCTCGCTCTGCAGACAATACGTGCGTGTGGGAAAATGTGGAGTGGTTTCCAGGTGCTGAAGGGGGTCCCATGCCCCTGGAGGACGGGGCTTGGGAAAGAAGAGGCGGAAAGTGTGTGTCGGGGTGGTCTCAGGCCTCCCGTCAAGGCCCCTGGTGGCCCTTTGCCCTGGCTGGTGGTGTCAGAGCCAGAGCACCGATCGTGCTGAAGACAGCCGCAGTGGCCCGGGCCATGAGCACGTCCTCTCCGGCAGCCTCCATCCCTATGGCAGCATCAGCTGAGGGAGTGCTGCTGGGGAGCCCGGGGAGGGGAGGAAGCAGTCTCCAAAGCCTCCTGCCTGGGGACTTGGTGAGGAGAGTTGCAGCAGTGGCTGCAGCAGTCAGCTGTGCGTGCCTCTGGGGCTGTCTGCCGGCATGGAAGAGCCTGGCCGGGTGCAGCAGAGAGATGGTGGGGCTGCCATTCGTACGTGCTCATTTGCCCGCTGAGACAAGTGCCCAGGCCTCAGCAGGAGAGGTCTGAAGGGGACAACCAGGTGCAGGTGAGGGAAGAAGGAGGTCATCCCTTGGGTCAGCTGTCTGCTGGAAAGCTTCCCGCTCACAGGCGGGAAATGGTTGGACAGAAAAGGCCGGTGTGTAACGTGGTGCTTTTAAGAAGCCTGATTATGGTTTAGCTAGCCCCCTCTGAGCCTTCCAGCTCCCAGGTGGTTTCAGCCTTCTCCACTCTCACCATTGTGCTCCTGCTCTCCTGTGGAAGTGGCACTGTGACGGCCAGGCAGGGAAGTGAGTCTGTGGCAGAGGGAAGAAACCGCTGCCTTTCTTTCTGCAACAGCAGCACTTGAAGCACTGAAAACACAGGGAGGGAGCAGGTGGGGGCCTGAGTACACCTGGAGGTGCCTAGCAGACATTGCTCTGAGGGCAATGGAGGATAATAGTGGGGGGCATGTGTATATATATATATATATATATAAAATGCATACATATGTGGATAAATGTATGCTTTTATCTATGTGCCCTCCCTTGTACATATATACTCCTATCAGACATATGTCTATAAGAAAGAGAATAAAAGGAGGTATCTCTGCCTTATTTATCCGTGTTCAGGTGCGTGCATTTGTACGGCGGGAGGTACACTTAGAGATGTTTCTGTGAGGCCTTGACATAGTTCCGAGAGAAGCCTTTCTCTTCAGCCTGGCAGCACGCTAATGGCCCCTGAGGCCAGGATGCCCTCCCTCAGCCTAGGTTCTGTCCCAGAAGTGCCTGGTCCCCCAGTGACCTCCAAACTCCTTGCTGCCCCTGGCTGGGCATGCCAGTGAGCACCAGGCAAGAGCAATGCCCTTCAGCTGGAAAGCTGGCTAACTCATCTCTCGCAAGCAGGCAGCACTTGAATGGGAAAGGACAAAGGCTCACAGGCGCTTTCTTTGAATGCCGCTTCCCGTTTATATTGCTTTCCGCCTCTCTTGCCATCTCTTTCTTTCTTCCTTTTCTTTCCTTTGTATATCTGCAGCCACAGAAGCCCAGAAGATTCTTTGCTCCTCCTGCAGGCAGTGGAAGCACATTTCCTGCAGGGCCACACAAAGGCAAGAGTATGCAGGATTAGTCTCAGCTTTTTTTCTTTCTCCTTTTTTCTTTCTGTTTCTTTTTCAGACGAGTAGCTAGTGCTCGCTCTCGCTTCTGCCCCTTCTCTTCGTGCCTTTCTGTCCACAGCGTTTTGTTCTCAAGGCACAACTGAGAGGCCCTTCTGCATTGACCGGAGTTCGAAACCATCAGGGCGCTACAAGGAAACTGCACATTTGCTATCCCCCAAAAGCCTTGCAATTAACCATTCTGGGATGAACAATGCCCCAAGAAGGAGCTGTAAAGTGTTTTGTGAGACTCTAGGCATGAAGAGTACTCTGTAAAAACGTGGAGCAGCTGGCATCTTTGAAAGTAAGAGCCAAAAGAAGTAACCGCATGTTACTATGAACACATAGGAAGGGCTCCCTGCTCAATACCCGTTCAAGTGTGTTCGTGCAGCTGTCTGCAGTCAGACACAAGAATCGTACCAATCCGTACAGTGTACCTGTCCTGCTGTCAGACATCCTTCACACACAGGGTGTGCTGCCTGGCGCTGGGCTTCACGGGTTTCCTGCCCTCGGCAGCCGCTGGGATATGGTGGCAATCTGCAAGTACGCAAAGAGATGCGTTCACGTGTGTGCGGGATAAGTTTGTTGCCCCCCTTGTGCTCAAAAGCTGCACGCCTGCTTCCGCAGCAGGAGGTGCTTCTGCAGGAGTGCCTTCCTGGGCTTGATAAACCAAAAGAGGAAGGCAAAACCCTGAGCTGTAACCCTCAGATGTGCCCCAATACTCCGCAAGCATGGTGCAGGGAGCTCAGGCCTGGGCCCCCTCTCTGTAAGAGAGAGCAAGAATAGGAGCAGTGTCATTGCTCCCACAAGTGCCCTCTTGGGAAGCTATCTGGAGAGCATTTTGACTTCTCCCCTTGTCATGAAATGCTTATAGATCTTGAAGACGGCTCCTGTGAATCAAAAGGATCAAGGTCCTTTAAATGCAGAAGGAATGAGGCAAAGATGCTAAGCCTCGTGAATGGTTACTTGCACTTAGTTCCCAAAGAGATGTGTGCACTGGAAGCACCGTCCCCCGAAAAGCGAGCTCAACATGGGAGTCTCGTAACAACCTGTGACACCCTTCCTCCCCAACAAGAGAAGGCAGCTATGCGCACCACTTGGCACAGCTGCTAGAGACCTTCCCGAGCGCATGCGGACCCTGTGTGCCGGGGAAACCTCTCCCTCGCACAGGACAAGAACACAGGGCCACCCCACCGCACTTCTCCAAGAGTCTCACCTGACAGAAGGCACTGCTCTGCTGGCCACCTCCCCTGCTTCTTCCTTGAGGCTGGGCAGCACATGAACTTGGGACCGCTTTTGAAGACGAAGCCTCTTTAGCGTAAGGAGGCACTTTGCGGGGCTCCCTGAAAGCAGGAATCGGGAGAAACTGCCCACTGGGTAGCTGAAGGCACTAGTACAATGCTCCCCCCACCGCCAAGGCCCTCTCTCCCCCACACCCAGATGCCCCAGCATCTCCTTGACCACCACGTGCGCTCGCCCCCTAGGGACCTTCGTGGCCACGTTCCCTTCTTCCTGGGGCTTACTACCTTGGGCGGGTGTAGCATGGAGGATGGTAGATCTGGAGCCGGCTCTTTTAGGTGCCATCTCAAGCTCAGACCTGGAAGGAAGAAGCAGATAAAGATGGGCCAGCACCAGAAGCAGGGGCAGATGGAGAGTCTCATGGAAACGTGCTGTGCCCTTGCCTGCCCTGCAGCAGGAAAGCACAGGTCACTGTGACAAGAGCTCTCGAGCTCAGCGAGACTCAGTGTCCAAGGGAAGCATCTCTGCCCACGCACAAGTACAGGCTTGCGCAAGGCTCTCACCTCACAGGAGACTCGTCTCGATAGGCACTCTTCCTCATTTCTTCCTGCACAGTCTTAGCTCTAGCCGCCAACTTCTGAGGCGTTATCCTCCTTCGAGCAAGGAGTCGCTTGCAGGCAGGGGTTAGAGGAAGGCTCCCTGACAGGGTGAAATGAGAAAACTCTTCAGAGAGCGGGGCCGCCTTGGATCAGGGTCCTCAGGTTCCTGTCCAGCCAAGGGTGAAGTATCGCCGAGGATGGCCATTCCAGGGCCTCTCCTGGCAACCTGGTCTGAAGTTTGCATGCCCTCCCCGTGAATGGTTTTGGCTTTGGGCGCTTCTCCTCCAGCAACCTCTCCCTCTTGCCTCTCGACCCCTCCCTGGGTACCCCTGAGAAAGCTCTGACTCTGTCTTCCCTGTAACCAACCAGTGGGTGTGAGTAAGGGGGTGTGAGGGGGAGTCAAAGCAAGCCATACAGGCAGCCTGCCTTAGCCTTCCCTTTGCCACAGGGAACAAACCTAGTGCCTGTAGTGTCTCCCAGTAAGTCGGGCACTTCCTCGTGGCCATGTTTGTGGCCGTACTCTCCCTTTCTGCCATCCTCTTCACGTGGGAGGACTTTGGGAGAAGAGAGGAACTTTTTAAAGGTGGTCTTCTGGGGGTTGTCCAAAGGCTTGACCTGGAAGCAAGGAGACAGAGGTGAGTATGGCATGACAGAGACACAAGCTGCTGCTAAAAGCTTGCGGTGCAGCAAGAAAGCAGGGGCCGTGGTGGCAGGGGGTAACAACATTCGGAGTCCACAAGAACATTGTGTCCCAGCACCACATCCCCCTCCCACAAGTAGTAGAGCACACTATCCGCCCAGTCGCCTTCTCCAAAGCGCTCACCTCGCGGGAGACTCGCTCTTCTCCCTCCCTTTGGCCGGCACAGAGAGCCCACTGATGCTCCGGGAAGAATGGCTCTGTTGGGGAAACTGGCGTTTCCCAGGAAGACTCCCTGCAAGGGGGACAGTGGGGAGTTCATCGGCTCTACGAGGCCGTGCGTTGCCTTTGCATCGTGGCTAGAATTCCCAAGCAAGGAGAAGCAAGCAAAGGCCTACAAGCGTCCGGAAATTCTCCTCTGGGTTTTTACATTACCTTTGTTTGTATTGTCCTTGTCAAGCTGATCTTCCCTGTTCTTTTTTGGGCTGGGGCTGAGAGGTGCACGGTGCGCTGTAGCTGCTGGAGGTCTTGGGAAAAGGTTGCATTTGGACCTGGAAGCAAGAGGAAGGGAAAAATGAGCCAGACAGAAGTGCCTTAGCAAAACCCGCTACCTGCTTGCTGTTCAGCAAGAAAGCAGAAGCCACGGTGGGAGAAGGGTAACAACCTTTCCGAGTGCAGAAGAACATTGTGTCCCAGCAACACTGCCTGCCCACAAGTACCAGAGCACACTGTGTGCCCAGCTGCCTTCTGCAAAGCTCTCACCTCACAGGAGACTGGCTCTTCTGCCTCCCTTTGGCCGGCACAGGGACCCCACTTACGCTCCGGGAAGAATGGCTCTGTTGGCGACACAAGCGCTTCCCCGGAAGATTCCCTGGAAGAGGGACAGCGGTGAGCAAATCAGTTGTACCTGTCCCTGCATTGCATTTGCGTCTTGGCTAGAATTCCCGAGCAAGAAGGACAAAGCGAAAGCCTGCAAACTGCTACGGAAAGTCGGGTCGGGTCTTACATTACCTTTCTTTGCATTGTCATCACCAGCCTCTTCCTGCATGTTCCTTTTGGGGCTGGGGCTAAGCGGTGCACGGGCCACTCCAGTTGCTGGAGGTCTTGGAAAGAGCTTGCCTTCGGACCTGGAACCCAGAAGAAGGGACAAATGATCCTGACAGGAGAATTTCACCTGGAAGAGCTACCTGCCTGCCGTGCAGCAAGAACAGAGAGGCCCTGGTGGGAAAGGGTAACAATCTTCCGGGTCCGGAAGAAGATTGTGTCCCAGTGACACATCTCCCTCCACAAGTACCAGAGCACAGGATCAGCCCAATCCCCTTCTCCAAGGCACCCACCTCACAGGAGACTTGCTCTTTGTCCCTGCTTTTGCCAGCGCTGGGAGCCCACTTGTGCCCCGGGAAGAATGGCTCTGATGAGGAAGCTGGCCCTTCCCAGGAAGACTCCCTGCAAGGCGAGCAGTGAGAGTACATCAGCTCTAATGGTCCCTGCACTGCACTTGCGTCTCGGCTAGAATTCCTGAGCAAGAAGAAGAAAGCAAAGGCCTACAAACCTTCACAAATTCTCCCCTGGGTTTTCGCGTTACCTTTGTTTGTATTGTCACGGCCCAGCTCTTCTTCCACATTGCTTGTTGGGCTGGGGCAAAGCGGTGCACGGGCCACTCTAGTTGGTGGAGGTCTTGGAAAGAGCTTGCGTTCAGACCTGGAACAAAGAGGAAGAGGCAAATGAGCCTGACAGGAGAGTCTCACCAAAGCCCGATACCTGCTAGCCACGCAGCAAGAACAGAGAGGCCCTGGTGGCAGGGAGCCACAATCTCTCGGGGTGCTGAAGAACATTGTGTCTCAGCACCACATTCCCCTCCCCAAAGTACCAGAGCAAACAATCCACCCAGCTGCCTTCTCCGAGGCTCTCACCTCACAGGAGACTTGCTCTCCTCCCTCCCTTTGGCCGGCCCAGTGAGCCCACTCATGCTCCGGGAAGAATGGCTCTGTTGGGGAAACTGGCGCGTCCCAGGAAGATTCCCTGCAAGGGCAACAGGAGAGAGCTCCTCAGATCAGAAGCCCATGGTCAGCTTGAACTAAAACGCCGTTCCGATCTGATCCAGCCTCTTAGAAAATGGCAGCAGCAAGCCGCATTCCATCCACGCCATGCTTCTGAAGAGGTCTTTGGGCTCTTTTATCCTCCGTGGCTAGGGCAGCTGCCTTGTTGCCTCTGAACGTCCACAGCCGAGCCTTATTCCCTGGGGCATCACCCTTTGCCTGCTTTTCCCAGTCCCTGTGCTTCACAGGGTGGATAGCAGGGACCTTTCCAGGAGCTGACATAGTCTCTTTTAGGGGAATACCTTCACACCAGGGGAGCACGTTTTGGCATGTCTGTATCACTCTCATACAGACAATCTTGCTAGCCGCCTATTCAGTCCGAGCCCCCTCTTCTCATGGAAAGAGTACAACCAGTTTTCCCGACATGGGGTCAACCCCTGCCATAGCTGATGACTCAAGGTAGAATTAGTCCCCCAGAAGGCTGATGAGACCTGCCTACAGGTTTCCTCTTCTCCACCGCAAAGCAAAGGGCAGTTTGCAATGTCTGTGACTGTGAGGGAAGAGAGTCCGGCGGGAAGTGTCCTCCGGCCCTGCCAACTGCAGTTTGCAGTGCTGGGCTGTTCTCTGAGCTTGATTTGTAGGGTGCTTGTAGGGAGATTTGTCATGATGGGTAGGTAGTCTTGCCACAGTCTGCTTGTCCCCTGCAGTGCATTCACGAGGTGTCTCAAATCGCATAGCAAGAAGGCCAGGATGAAAGTGTAGAAAGCGTGCTCATGTGCCTGCTCTTACGTTACCTTGTTTGTTACCGTGACCATCGGTCTCTTCTTCCGCAGCCTCTTCTGCTCTGGGCTTTACGGACACGGTGGCCAATTTTGTGCCTCTTCTCTTTGGGGGTAGGTGGAGCTCGAACCTGGAAACAAGCGGACAACATCAGTTTGAACACAGGCCTCCAGGTCCCTTTGTAGCTTGCGCTAGCAAGGCCGCTGCGTAGGTGTCCAGGGCTGTTGGGAAGGCCATAGTTTTCCAAAGCAGAATATGCAATGTCTGGGGGGGCTATATTCAGAACGCGAGTTACACAGGAAAGAATTCCCGTGCCTGGAGGGGCAGGAGCATCTTTGTTAGTAAGCTCAGGGGCTTTGGGGGGCCTTACTGTGAGAAAGCGTATTCGAACACCAGTGCGCTCTCTTGTGCTGTTAGCCCAGCTCTCGCCTGGGGCTCATAAAGTTTGTGGAGAACCGTCTGGTTTTCCTCCCAGTTGCCACGGTGAAACTAAATTCTAATCTCGCCCTTGAGTTCACTTGCAGACCCTCCCTGAGTAACGCCATGTCATTGCGACTGGGAAGCGTAGTGTCAGTCGCCTAGGTCCCTAACGGAACTTCCTAGCAGCACTGGATTCCCTTTGCACGCATCTCCGCAGAGACCCACGGGAGGTTTTGCTGAGAAATCCCTCGTCCTGTACACTTTTGGCCCAAGACAAAGGCTTTCTGGTAACTTTTATTTACTGGAGTCCCCCAAGAGATGTGGTCCGCCCAAGTCACAAGCAGATGACTTGGATGGACCTGCTCTTTGAGCCACCTGCTAAGAGAGCAATGGGCTGAAGCTGTGTGGGAAAGGTTGCCTTAGCTCCTCTCCGTGTCACAGGCTTGGAGTTACGGGGGAACCGTTCCTTAGAAAGTACTGGTTGTGAATGACTTCACAAGTAGACAAGCCTTGGAAATGTGCTGCTACCATTCTGGAGCCGAGAAGCTGCCAGCTTGGTCAGCCAGGGGCTACAGAAAGCAACCTACTCACCTTGGAAGCAGGAAGACACCAACGGAACGCATGTCAAAGACGGTGGCTTCGCTGCTTCGTATGACTGAATCCCTTGCCCAGGGGGTCTGCAACAGTGGCAGAGACGGATCACCACGTTTTATTCACACAAAGGGTCTCTAAGGCATGGCTTTCTGGAAGGTGTGTGTGGGAAGAGCAAGGGAAGCACCATGGGATAGAGAGCAACTCCAATCTTTGTCTGACCCAAGACACCTCTTCTATGTTGCAAAGAGCACCAAATGCTGGAGAGTAAATCTGCAGAGAGCTGTCAATAGTGCAGAACATGCTGAGGCTGTGGGGCTCCTTAGGTCCTGGCAGGCCAGCGGTGATCAGATCAATGGAGCTTTGGCCGGGTTGGGAAGGAACTGCAAGGAGCACCGCGGAAACGCCCCAACTTACACAGAGAAGAGATTCCAGCAGGTACCCCGTCCTATCCACGCTCTGAAGAAAGTCCTCGTAAAACCTCATTTTCACTTTCTTTTCTCTGATAACCAGGATGCCAATGTTGTTGAAAACCAAGTCAGCATCCTTCCCGTTGGCTAAGACCCGAGAGAAGAAACGCAGCGTCTCTCGGATACAGGCTTCCACCGTGTGCTGAGGGTACCGGGTGGCCAAGGTTATCAGAGCAGAGCTGAGCGGAACAGTTTGCATAAAACCTAGGGAAGAGCAGAAGAGGGTTGCAGGACAAGTCGGGCAGAATGGGGCCAGTTCCCTGTACAAGGTGGACGGCCTGAGAGAGCCGCAGCTGCCCCTATGTGGCTAAAGCCGTTCCAAGGCACGTAGCCTAAGTTTGTGCTACTTGGTGGCTATTTGGTTTTCAGGAGCTGAAGTTGTTCTCAGGAGCTTCTCAGGGACCTCTGTACATCGACCAGCCGTGGCCAGAGCCCAGGCAGTGCATGCTCCACATACGCTGCGGGGCAAAGCAAAGGGTTGGATCGGTCTGCTTACCAGAAATATCATTGCAGACAGGTCTGAGCCCTAATGACTGTGCATAAGAGGCAGACAGACAAAACACAGGCCTCCGAACAGTCAAAGGGGCACGGTTTTTCATGTAGAGGTCCTGGTCCAGAAGGCAGAATGTCCCGATTTCCATTCTGACAGCCTGAGAAGAGAAGAGAAGAGAAGAGAAGAGAAGAGAAGAGAAGAGAAGAGAAGAGAAGAGAAGAGAAGAGAAGAGAAGGGCAGGAAGAAAGCATCTTTGTTTAGGCAGGCAAAGTGACTGATGGCTTGTCAGAGCATGGCCCATGTGCTTGGTGCCTTGCCCACTCCAGACGCACAAAGGGTCTCTCAGCTTGGGAGAGCTTTGGGGAAGATGTGGAGTCTGGTGCTCTCTTGCCTCTGCCCGCTCTAACAGACAGCGGGCGAAGCAGAAGCAGAGCAACTTCCCTATGCTAGCTCAGCTCCATGGGTGTCCTACAATGGGACAGGCCCCGCAAAGTGTCCAAGGCTGTCTGGGCTTGCTCCTTCCACTCTGGCCGTGGGGCCTCGAGGAGCCGCAGAAAGTGCACAGCCCTTTCTTCTGCTAGAGCTGGGCTTTTTCCTTTCTCCCAAGTGAGAGAGAAGCTGCTCTGCCCCACGTTGGTCAAGCGCAGGGCACTGCTGGGCTGTCTTTTCTGCCTTAAAAGGAGGGGGAGCATTAGGGCACGCGATGGCACGGGGGTGTCAGGGCTACCCACATCCTTGGAATTTGAGGGGAGAAAGGGGATACCTTGTCCAGGATAAGTTCTCGGAAAATGTAATCCGACACACCACCCCAGATAGCAACGATATCTGGAAGGCAAGCGAGAGATAACCGTGCTCTAAGTCAGCAAGCTCACAATCATCCTGCTCGCTCCTAACCAGGGAGGCAGTGGCTGCAAAGGGAATGAGCGAGCCTCGCCTCCTCCAGCGCCCTCCCACATCAAAAGCGCCCGAGGCGGGGACTGCAGAGCCAACATTTTGCGTGGCGTTATGCTATCAGCCTCATTCTCAGCCCAGGAGAGCTCCCAAAGGGAAACAGAGAGCTCCAAGTGCTCTTGAGATCCGCCTGTCAAAAGTACGAGGTTTCACTTTGCAGACCTGCCTTTCAGGCAGCCTCTCTCGAGTTGGGCCAGAGCTGCCACACAGCTGAGCCATCTGGAAAGGAGACTCCTCTCCGTCCTGGGCAGCTCTCCAAGTGAGAGCCATTCCCTAGGGAAACTCGCCAACGGGCTCCCAGCCCGCAAGAGGATGCTGCTGTGCCCGCAGGAGTCCCATGGGCTCAGGGAATGCCGAGGTTTGTCCCTGGCAGGGGCCAGCTTCACCCATATTCGATGCCTGCCCGCACAGACTTGGCACTTCCACTGGGGCAACGCCAATTCTTCCTGCCAGCGGTGGCCAGTGCCTTCTCCAAGGCAACAGAACCCCGGAATGCTGGCTGCCAAACTGACACCCAGGCCAGTGGGGGACAATCTCTCTCCGGGCTCCCTTTGCAGCTCCCAGTCCTGCCCAGACGTCCCCCACAGGCTCCAGGGTCTTCACAGCACCTCTTACACTTGCTCCTCTCTTCAAATAGAGACATGAAACGGCTCTGCAAGGCCTTACCATCAGTGGTGAGATCGCGCAGCGTTGGAAACACGCCAGGCTTCATGCCTTCCATCTTTCCACACCCTCTCTCCAGCTTAACACCAGCAGAAGGCGGGGGAAAAGGAACTTCCTCCTCTCCAACCTCCTTCTCCTTCTCCCCTTCTGCACTTCACCAAACGGCCCTCCACTGCTAGTGTACTGCCTCCCTTTGCCTTCTCCGTCTCTCGGAAAAGCAGCTCCTGAGGAGGAGAAAGGCAGCACAGAGAGCAGCAGCTAGCGCTGGGGATGCTGCAGGCCTCACAGTGAAGTGCGGGTGGGAGCCAGGGGCCCCGTGGGGAGAGGGGAGCTGTGGCTATGATGCGTGAGTGCCCCACTGTGACCCCAGGCCTTGTCACACCCGGAGGGGCTGCAGGGCCCTGACCGGCCTGCCAGATCATGCCCTACAATGGACATGGCGGTGGCACTGGCCCTTTGGGGGAGCTGCCCTCCTCCTGCTCTCCCTGCTGCCCAGGGGAGGGAATGAATAAAGAGGCCTGCACTGTTGGCTATACGCTCATGCGGCCAGTGGGAAGGAAGGGCTGATGCTGGCTGGTATTTCAGTAGGCCATGCGCGTGGAAATAGCACAGCCTGGCAAAGGAGCAGAGAGATTTCCCCTGTCAGCTTGAGGAAGGGTTACTTCCTCTTCCCACAGGGATTCTCAAAAACTTGGAAGCAAGTCTTATCGTGGTTGCCACCAGGTGGTGCCAAAGCCTGTGAAGACTCTCCAGTCGGACACGGGACAGTTTGCTTCTGCTCGTGCTGCCCAAATCTCCCGCCATGCTGAGGAGCGCTGAGAAGGCTGGGGTGGTGGTGGTGGGGGGGGTTCTTTTGGTGTGACATCGTTTGTGTTTTCTTAAGCAGTCCTCACAATCACACGGGAGGAGATCGAGGCTGAGGTTGTGATGGGAGGCTGAACACCAACTTTGACTGGAGATTGCTCCTTTTGTGCAAGCAGGCCACAAAACTCACTTGCAGCTTCCCACACTCCTGTCCTCTGGAGGACTTTTAGACCCACTCCTGATCCAGATCATGGCAACACAACAAGAGGGACCCCCACGATGCCTGGAAATAGCGCCCGCCTGTAACATAATCTGATGATTTACAGCTCTCTCGGGGTCACACTCCTCAGTCACACACGAGCCTTTGAAAAGCACCAGGTCTCTAGCCCCTGCAGTAGTAAGCACTCCTGCAGAAAGGAGAGTTTCCCCCTGGGACACGGCTGCAATGGAAGGATCAGGGCAGGGAGCAGTGTGTCCTGCCGAGCCAAGTTTTCCCCCCGTTTTCTGTCTCACCAAGTCCCTTCTGGTCTGGCTGTCCCCCTCAGGAAGCCAGGTAGGCACCCTTGCCCTGTGCTCACCAGTGCGCCTTGATCAAGAATGCACAGAGCTAGCCTGCAGCCTGAACCGTTGGCTCCAGAGGTAGTGCACGGGAGCTGAGAAGCTCGAAAGTCCCAGGCCGCCTTGCACAGAGACAGATCTGATGCCTGCCCTCACGGATGGCTTCCTAACAAGCTACATGACCAGCTCATGGATAAGGGAGAGCACAACGGATGCCACTAGGTGCTCATGGCTAGGCATCATTTCCCCTTTTCCTCCTCAGAGAAATCTCAGGGCAAAGTCGTTCCCCTCATGTTTCTTCGTCCTCTTCACTGCCCAGGCCCCCGGGACTGCTGATCTCTCCTGCACTGATACTGCTGAATGGGACTTGGGCACAAACCTGCTAAGTAACTTGCTTCAGGCAGCATCACTGCCACACGAGTGCTTCTTGCAGGAGAAAGTATCTTCACACGCACTGTCGAACTAAGTCCAGCCCACACACGCACTCCCTCGCCAAGTCTTCTTTCCCCACTGGGAACAACAAGCAAGCCTCAAACAAACGGACGATGAAATCCACCAGAATTCCCCTGAAGGAGAGACAGACAGGAAAGGGGATACAACTCGGGGCGCTTCCTCAGTGAACACTTTACAATACCCTTTGAGCCTCCAAAGACTACAAATCCCCCCTAACCCTCGCAAACCCAAGCGGCCCCGCATCCAGAGGGGCTCCTGATGAAAGAGGCCGCGACAGTGGAGAAGAAATGCTGACAGCGCCCAGCCCGATTGAAGGGAGAGAAAAGAGTCAGGGGGCCTTTAAACCCCTTCTGACCAGGAAGAGAAAGTAGGTGGAAGCTTGCCAAGGAGAGCATTTCTCAGCCAAACTACAGCATTTCTGTGGTAGCTAGCCACAGTCGTTGCCCTGACTGCTTGTCTGGCTGCTCTTGGCTTTTCTCTTTCGGGGATCTCATGCACCAGTGTTAGCTGAGTGCCTACGCGCACTACCAACAATACTACACAACCCAACAGGTATAGAAACCAAAAGCTGCTTTCTAGCAGGGGTTCATCTGCTTCCCATTCCATGTGCAATGGAAGTGTGCTGCTTCGATGGAGATGCTCCCCTGTGTTTATTAGTCTGGCATTAGAATGGTTGAGACTGGCGAGCAAATGGGATTTCTCTGCCCTTACCATTCCTCAAAGCATCTTCCGAGAGCCCAGCACCACCTGCTCTTTCATAAGGGGGTTAGGGTTAAGGCAGAGGCGCCTACAGGTGGCCAACCTGACAACATGTGGGAAAGAAGGCCTCGCACCACACCGCTCTATGAGCACTTCTCACATTCTGAGGACTGCACGTGCTGGACTGTTTACCACCATACCAGACAGCTGGTTTCCAGAAAGTGTCATTTCACTTACACAGCACAAATGAATGCCTTGAAAGCAGCCATGACAAGCCCTTTCTGCATCAGCACTCAGGCGTTTGGAGGGCAGAGCCAGGGGCAGTAGAAGCATGGTGCTGCCTCCCTCCATGCCCTCCAGCAAGCTAACACCACTCCTGTTCCTGTCCCCTAATGACCTTGGTGGCTGTCCTCTCTCCTTGCTGCACGTGATTACCTTGGTCAGGCTTTACATGCAGCAGGGGAGTCAGTGGCACCGTGGTCAGTGGGGCGGGAGCAACGGTGCTGGCAGAGTTGGCTTCTGTGTGTCTGCGTGCTCCAAGTGCTCCAGGAAGGGCAGCGCCCTACCTGCCTGGGGCAGACCTCCGCGTGGGCGTAGAGCCAAGAGGCTGGGCACTGCTCACTGCCTCCTGGGCTTCGGAGGGGGCTGCTCGCTCTGCAGACAATACGTGCGTGTGGGAAAATGTGGAGTGGTTTCCAGGTGCTGAAGGGGGTCCCATGCCCCTGGAGGACGGGGCTTGGGAAAGAAGAGGCGGAAAGTGTGTGTCGGGGTGGTCTCAGGCCTCCCGTCAAGGCCCCTGGTGGCCCTTTGCCCTGGCTGGTGGTGTCAGAGCCAGAGCGCCGATCGTGCTGAAGACAGCCGCAGTGGCCCGGGCCATGAGCACGTCCTCTCCGGCAGCCCCCATCCCTATGGCAGCATCAGCTGAGGGAGTGCTGCTGGGGAGCCCGGGGAGGGGAGGAAGCAGTCTCCAAAGCCTCCTGCCTGGGGACTTGGTGAGGAGAGTTGCAGCAGTGGCTGCAGCAGTCAGCTGTGCGTGCCTCTGGGGCTGTCTGCCGGCATGGAAGAGCCTGGCCGGGTGCAGCAGAGAGATGGTGGGGCTGCCATTCGTACGTGCTCATTTGCCCGCTGAGACAAGTGCCCAGGCCTCAGCAGGAGAGGTCTGAAGGGGACAACCAGGTGCAGGTGAGGGAAGAAGGAGGTCATCCCTTGGGTCAGCTGTCTGCTGGAAAGCTTCCCGCTCACAGGCGGGAAATGGTTGGACAGAAAAGGCCAGTGTGTAACGTGGTGCTTTTAAGAAGCCTGATTATGGTTTAGCTAGCCCCCTCTGAGCCTTCCAGCTCCCAGGTGGTTTCAGCCTTCTCCACTCTCACCATTGCGCTCCTGCTCTCCTGTGGAAGTGGCACTGTGACGGCCAGGCAGGGAAGTGAGTCTGTGGCAGAGGGAAGAAACCGCTGCCTTTCTTTCTGCAACAGCAGCACTTGAAGCACTGAAAACACAGGGAGGGAGCAGGTGGGGGCCTGAGTACACCTGGAGGTGCCTAGCAGACATTGCTCTGAGGGCAATGGAGGATAATAGTGGGGGGCATGTGTATATATATGTATATATATAAAATGCATACATACGTGGATAAATGTATGCTTTTATCTATGTGCCCTCCCTTGTACATATATACTCCTATCAGTCATATGTCTATAAGAAAGAGAATAAAAGGAGGTATCTCTGCCTTATTTATCCGTGTTCAGGTGCGTGCATTTGTACGGCGGGAGGTACACTTAGAGATGTTTCTGTGGGGCCTTGACATAGTTCCGAGAGAAGCCTTTCTCTTCAGCCTGGCAGCACGCTAATGGCCCCTGAGGCCAGGATGCCCTCCCTCAGCCTAGGTTCTGTCCCAGAAGTGCCTGGTCCCCCAGTGACCTCCAAACTCCTTGCTGCCCCTGGCTGGGCATGCCAGTGAGCACCAGGCAAGAGCAATGCCCTTCAGCTGGAAAGCTGGCTAACTCATCTCTCGCAAGCAGGCAGCACTTGAATGGGAAAGGACAAAGGCTCACAGGCGCTTTCTTTGAATGCCGCTTCCCGTTTATATTGCTTTCCGCCTCTCTTGCCATCTCTTTCTTTCTTCCTTTTCTTTCCTTTGTATATCTGCAGCCACAGAAGCCCAGAAGATTCTTTGCTCCTCCTGCAGGCAGTGGAAGCACATTTCCTGCAGGGCCACACAAAGGCAAGAGTATGCAGGATTAGTCTCAGCTTTTTTTCTTTCTCCTTTTTTCTTTCTTTTTCTTTTTCAGACGAGTAGCTAGTGCTCGCTCTCGCTTCTGCCCCTTCTCTTCGTGCCTTTCTGTCCACAGCGTTTTGTTCTCAAGGCACAACTGAGAGGCCCTTCTGCATTGACCGGAGTTCGAAACCATCAGGGCGCTACAAGGAAACTGCACATTTGCTATCCCCCAAAAGCCTTGCAATTAACCATTGTGGGATGAACAATGCCCCAAGAAGGAGCTGTAAAGTGTTTTGTGAGACTCTAGGCATGAAGAGTACTCTGTAAAAACGTGGAGCAGCTGGCATCTTTGAAAGTAAGAGCCAAAAGAAGTAACCGCATGTTACTATGAACACATAGGAAGGGCTCCCTGCTCAATACCCGTTCAAGTGTGTTTGTGGAGCTGTCTGCAGTCAGACACAAGAATCGTACCAATCCGTACAGTGTACCTGTCCTGCTGTCAGACATCCTTCACACACAGGGTGTGCTGCCTGGCGCTGGGCTTCACGGGTTTCCTGCCCTCGGCAGCCGCTGGGATATGGTGGCAATCTGCAAGTACGCAAAGAGATGCGTTCACGTGTGTGCGGGATAAGTTTGTTGCCCCCCTTGTGCTCAAAAGCTGCACGCCTGCTTCCGCAGCAGGAGGTGCTTCTGCAGGAGTGCCTTCCTGGGCTTGATAAACCAAAAGAGGAAGGCAAAACCCTGAGCTGTAACCCTCAGATGTGCCCCAATACTCCGCAAGCATGGTGCAGGGAGCTCAGGCCTGGGCCCCCTCTCTGTAAGAGAGAGCAAGAATAGGAGCAGTGTCATTGCTCCCACAAGTGCCCTCTTGGGAAGCTATCTGGAGAGCATTTTGACTTCTCCCCTTGTCATGAAATGCTTATAGATCTTGAAGACGGCTCCTGTGAATCAAAAGGATCAAGGTCCTTTAAATGCAGAAGGAATGAGGCAAAGATGCTAAGCCTCGTGAATGGTTACTTGCACTTAGTTCCCAAAGAGATGTGTGCACTGGAAGCACCGTCCCCCGAAAAGCGAGCTCAACATGGGAGTCTCGTAACAACCTGTGACACCCTTCCTCCCCAACAAGAGAAGGCAGCTATGCGCACCACTTGGCACAGCTGCTAGAGACCTTCCCGAGTGCATACGGACCCTGTGTGCCGGGGAAACCTCTCCCTCGCCCAGGACAAGAACACAGGGCCACCCCACCGCACTTCTCCAAGAGTCTCACCTGACAGAAGGCACTGCTCTGCTGGCCACCTCCCCTGCTTCTTCCTTGAGGCTGGGCAGCACATGAACTTGGGACCGCTTTTGAAGACGAAGCCTCTTTAGCGTAAGGAGGCACTTTGCGGGGCTCCCTGAAAGCAGGAATCGGGAGAAACTGCCCACTGGGTAGCTGAAGGCACTAGTACAATGCTCCCCCCACCGCCAAGGCCCTCTCTGCCCCACACCCAGATGCCCCAGCATCTCCTTGACCACCACGTGCGCTCGCCCCCTAGGGACCTTCGTGGCCATGTTCCCTTCTTCCTGGGGCTTACTACCTTGGGCGGGTGTAGCATGGAGGATGGTAGATCTGGAGCCGGCTCTTTTAGGTGCCATCTCAAGCTCAGACCTGGAAGGAAGAAGCAGATAAAGATGGGCCAGCACCAGAAGCAGGGGCAGATGGAGAGTCTCATGGAAACGTGCTGTGCCCTTGCCTGCCCTGCAGCAGGAAAGCACAGGTCACTGTGACAAGAGCTCTCGAGCTCAGCGAGACTCAGTGTCCAAGGGAAGCATCTCTGCCCACGCACAAGTACAGGCTTGCGCAAGGCTCTCACCTCACAGGAGACTCGTCTCGATAGGCACTCTTCCTCATTTCTTCCTGCACAGTCTTAGCTCTAGCCGCCAACTTCTGAGGCGTTATCCTCCTTCGAGCAAGGAGTCGCTTGCAGGCAGGGGTTAGAGGAAGGCTCCCTGACAGGGTGAAATGAGAAAACCCTTCAGAGAGCGGGGCCGCCTTGGATCAGGGTCCTCAGGTTCCTGTCCAGCCAAGGGTGAAGTATCGCCGAGGATGGCCATTCCAGGGCCTCTCCTGGCAACCTGGTCTGAAGTTTGCATGCCCTCCCCGTGAATGGTTTTGGCTTTGGGCGCTTCTCCTCCAGCAACCTCTCCCTCTTGCCTCTCGACCCCTCCCTGGGTACCCCTGAGAAAGCTCTGACTCTGTCTTCCCTGTAACCAACCAGTGGGTGTGAGTAAGGGGGGGTGAGGGGGAGTCAAAGCAAGCCACACAGGCAGCCTGCCTTAGCCTTCCCTTTGCCACAGGGAACAAACCTAGTGCCTGTAGTGTCTCCCAGTAAGTCGGGCACTTCCTCGTGGCCATGTTTGTGGCCGTACTCTCCCTTTCTGCCATCCTCTTCACGTGGGAGGACTTTGGGAGAAGAGAGGAACTTTTTAAAGGTGGTCTTCTGGGGGTTGTCCAAAGGCTTGACCTGGAAGCAAGGAGACAGAGGTGAGTATGGCATGACAGAGACACAAGCTGCTGCTAAAAGCTTGCGGTGCAGCAAGAAAGCAGGGGCCGTGGTGGCAGGGGGTAACAACATTCGGAGTCCACAAGAACATTGTGTCCCAGCACCACATCCCCCTCCCACAAGTAGTAGAGCACACTATCCGCCCAGTCGCCTTCTCCAAAGCGCTCACCTCGCGGGAGACTCGCTCTTCTCCCTCCCTTTGGCCGGCACAGAGAGCCCACTGATGCTCCGGGAAGAATGGCTCTGTTGGGGAAACTGGCGTTTCCCAGGAAGACTCCCTGCAAGGGGGACAGTGGGGCGTTCATCGGCTCTACGAGGCCGTGCATTGCCTTTGCATCGTGGCTAGAATTCCCAAGCAAGGAGAAGCAAGCAAAGGCCTACAAGCGTCCGGAAATTCTCCTCTGGGTTTTTACATTACCTTTGTTTGTATTGTCCTTGTCAAGCTGATCTTCCCTGTTCTTTTTTGGGCTGGGGCTGAGAGGTGCACGGTGCGCTGTAGCTGCTGGAGGTCTTGGGAAAAGGTTGCATTTGGACCTGGAAGCAAGAGGAAGGGAAAAATGAGCCAGACAGAAGTGCCTTAGCAAAACCCGCTACCTGCTTGCTGTTCAGCAAGAAAGCAGAAGCCACGGTGGGAGAAGGGTAACAACCTTTTCGAGTGCAGAAGAACATTGTGTCCCAGCAACACTGCCTGCCCACAAGTATCAGAGCACACTGTGTGCCCAGCTGCCTTCTGCAAAGCTCTCACCTCACAGGAGACTGGCTCTTCTGCCTCCCTTTGGCCGGCACAGGGACCCCACTTACGCTCCGGGAAGAATGGCTCTGTTGGCGACACAAGCGCTTCCACGGAAGATTCCCTGGAAGAGGGACAGCGGTGAGCAAATCAGTTGTACCTGTCCCTGCATTGCATTTGCGTCTTGGCTAGAATTCCCGAGCAAGAAGGACAAAGCGAAAGCCTGCAAACTGCTACGGAAAGTCGGGTCGGGTCTTACATTACCTTTCTTTGCATTGTCATCACCAGCCTCTTCCTGCATGTTCCTTTTGGGGCTGGGGCTAAGCGGTGCACGGGCCACTCCAGTTGCTGGAGGTCTTGGAAAGAGCTTGCCTTCGGACCTGGAACCCAGAAGAAGGGACAAATGATCCTGACAGGAGAATTTCACCTGGAAGAGCTACCTGCCTGCCGTGCAGCAAGAACAGAGAGGCCCTGGTGGGAAAGGGTAACAATCTTCCGGGTCCGGAAGAAGATTGTGTCCCAGTGACACATCTCCCTCCACAAGTACCAGAGCACAGGATCAGCCCAATCCCCTTCTCCAAGGCACCCACCTCACAGGAGACTTGCTCTTTGTCCCTGCTTTTGCCAGCGCTGGGAGCCCACTTGTGCCCCAGGAAGAATGGCTCTGATGAGGAAGCTGGCCCTTCCCAGGAAGACTCCCTGCAAGGCGAGCAGTGAGAGTACATCAGCTCTATTGGTCCCTGCACTGCACTTGCGTCTCGGCTAGAATTCCTGAGCAAGAAGAAGAAAGCAAAGGCCTACAAACCTTCACAAATTCTCCCCTGGGTTTTCGCGTTACCTTTGTTTGTATTGTCACGGCCCAGCTCTTCTTCCACATTGCTTGTTGGGCTGGGGCAAAGCGGTGCACGGGCCACTCTAGTTGGTGGAGGTCTTGGAAAGAGCTTGCGTTCAGACCTGGAACAAAGAGGAAGAGGCAAATGAGCCTGACAGGAGAGTCTCACCAAAGCCCGATACCTGCTAGCCACGCAGCAAGAACAGAGAGGCCCTGGTGGCAGGGAGCCACAATCTCTCCGGGTGCTGAAGAACATTGTGTCTCAGCACCACATTCCCCTCCCCAAAGTACCAGAGCAAACAATCCACCCAGCTGCCTTCTCCGAGGCTCTCACCTCACAGGAGACTTGCTCTCCTCCCTCCCTTTGGCCGGCCCAGTGAGCCCACTCATGCTCCGGGAAGAATGGCTCTGTTGGGGAAACTGGCGCGTCCCAGGAAGATTCCCTGCAAGGGCAACAGGAGAGAGCTCCTCAGATCAGAAGCCCATGGTCAGCTTGAACTAAAACGCCGTTCCGATCTGATCCAGCCTCTTAGAAAATGGCAGCAGCAAGCCGCATTCCATCCACGCCATGCTTCTGAAGAGGTCTTTGGGCTCTTTTATCCTCCGTGGCTAGGGCAGCTGCCTTGTTGCCTCTGAACGTCCACAGCCGAGCCTTATTCCCTGGGGCATCACCCTTTGCCTGCTTTTCCCAGTCCCTGTGCTTCACAGGGTGGATAGCAGGGACCTTTCCAGGAGCTGACATAGTCTCTTTTAGGGGAATACCTTCACACCAGGGGAGCACGTTTTGGCATGTCTGTATCACTCTCATACAGACAATCTTGCTAGCCGCCTATTCAGTCCGAGCCCCCTCTTCTCATGGAAAGAGTACAACCAGTTTTCCCGACATGGGGTCAACCCCTGCCATAGCTGATGACTCAAGGTAGAATTAGTCCCCCAGAAGGCTGATGAGACCTGCCTACAGGTTTCCTCTTCTCCACTGCAAAGCAAAGGGCAGTTTGCAATGTCTGTGACTGTGAGGGAAGAGAGTCCGGCGGGAAGTGTCCTCTGGCCCTGCCAACTGCAGTTTGCAGTGCTGGGCTGTTCT
Organism: Rhea pennata; assembly: GCF_028389875.1. Taxonomy (NCBI): domain Eukaryota; kingdom Metazoa; phylum Chordata; class Aves; order Rheiformes; family Rheidae; genus Rhea; species Rhea pennata. Next base: position 346,092 of record NC_084685.1, on the reverse strand, counting down.
CTGAGCTTGATTTGTAGGGTGCTTGTAGGGAGATTTGTCATGATGGGTAGGTAGTCTTGCCACAGTCTGCTTGTCCCCTGCAGTGCATTCACGAGGTGTCTCAAATCGCATAGCAAGAAGGCCAGGATGAAAGTGTAGAAAGCATGCTCATGTGCCTGCTCTTACGTTACCTTGTTTGTTACCGTGACCATCGGTCTCTTCTTCCGCAGCCTCTTCTGCTCTGGGCTTTACGGACACGGTGGCCAATTTTGTGCCTCTTCTCTTTGGGGGTAGGTGGAGCTCGAACCTGGAAACAAGCGGACAACATCAGTTTGAACACAGGCCTCCAGGTCCCTTTGTAGCTTGCGCTAGCAAGGCCGCTGCGTAGGTGTCCAGGGCTGTTGGGAAGGCCATAGTTTTCCAAAGCAGAATATGCAATGTCTGGGGGGGCTATATTCAGAACGCGAGTTACACAGGAAAGAATTCCCGTGCCTGGAGGGGCAGGAGCATCTTTGTTAGTAAGCTCAGGGGCTTTGGGGGGCCTTACTGTGAGAAAGCGTATTCGAACACCAGTGCGCTCTCTTGTGCTGTTAGCCCAGCTCTCGCCTGGGGCTCATAAAGTTTGTGGAGAACCGTCTGGTTTTCCTCCCAGTTGCCACGGTGAAACTAAATTCTAATCTCGCCCTTGAGTTCACTTGCAGACCCTCCCTGAGTAACGCCATGTCATTGTGACTGGGAAGCGTAGTGTCAGTCGCCTAGGTCCCTAACGGAACTTCCTAGCAGCACTGGATTCCCTTTGCACGCATCTCCGCAGAGACCCACGGGAGGTTTTGCTGAGAAATCCCTCGTCCTGTACACTTTTGGCCCAAGACAAAGGCTTTCTGGTAACTTTTATTTACTGGAGTCCTCCAAGAGGTGTGGTCCGCCCAAGTCACAAGCAGATGACTTGGATGGACCTGCTCTTTGAGCCACCTGCTAAGAGAGCAATGGGCTGAAGCTGTGTGGGAAAGGTTGCCTTAGCTCCTCTCCGTGTCACAGGCTTGGAGTTACGGGGGAACCGTTCCTTAGAAAGCACTAGTTGTGAATGACTTCACAAGTAGACAAGCCTTGGAAATGTGCTGCTACCACTCTGGAGCCGAGAAGCTGCCAGCTTGGTCAGCCAGGGGCTACAGAAAGCAACCTACTCACCTTGGAAGCAGGAAGACACCAACGGAACGCATGTCAAAGACGGTGGCTTCGCTGCTTCGTATGACTGAATCCCTTGCCCAGGGGGTCTGCAACAGTGGCAGAGACGGATCACCACGTTTTATTCACACAAAGGGTCTCTAAGGCATGGCTTTCTGGAAGGTGTGTGTGGGAAGAGCAAGGGAAGCACCATGGGATAGAGAGCAACTCCGATCTTTGTCTGACCCAAGACACCTCTTCTATGTTGCAAAGAGCACCAAATGCTGGAGAGTAAATCTGCAGAGAGCTGTCAATAGTGCAGAACATGCTGAGGCCGTGGGGCTCCTTAGGTCCTGGCAGGCCAGCGGTGATCAGATCAATGGAGCTTTGGCCGGGTTGGGAAGGAACTGCAAGGAGCACCGCGGAAACGCCCCAACTTACACAGAGAAGAGATTCCAGCAGGTACCCCGTCCTATCCACGCTCTGAAGAAAGTCCTCGTAAAACCTCATTTTCACTTTCTTTTCTCTGATAACCAGGATGCCAATGTTGTTGAAAACCAAGTCAGCATCCTTCCCGTTGGCTAAGACCCGAGAGAAGAAACGCAGTGTCTCTCGGATACAGGCTTCCACCGTGTGCTGAGGGTACCGGGTGGCCAAGGTTATCAGAGCAGAGCTGAGCGGAACAGTTTGCATAAAACCTAGGGAAGAGCAGAAGAGGGTTGCAGGACAAGTCGGGCAGAATGGGGCCAGTTCCCTGTACAAGGTGGACGGCCTGAGAGAGCCACAGCTGCCCCTATGTGGCTAAAGCCGTTCCAAGGCACGTAGCCTAAGTTTGTGCTACTTGGTGGCTATTTGGTTTTCAAGAGCTGAAGTTGTTCTCAGGAGCTTCTCAGGGACCTCTGTACATCGACCAGCCGTGGCCAGAGCCCAGGCAGTGCATGCTCCACATACGCTGCAGGGCAAAGCAAAGGGTTGGATCGGTCTGCTTACCAGAAATATCATTGCAGACAGGTCTGAGCCCTAATGACTGTGCATAAGAGGCAGACAGACAAAACACAGGCCTCCGAACAGTCAAAGGGGCACGGTTTTTCATGTAGAGGTCCTGGTCCAGAAGGCAGAATGTCCCGATTTCCATTCTGACAGCCTGAGAAGAGAAGAGAAGAGAAGAGAAGAGAAGAGAAGAGAAGAGAAGAGAAGGGCAGGAAGAAAGCATCTTTGTTTAGGCAGGCAAAGTGACTGATGGCTTGTCAGAGCATGGCCCTGGTGCTTGGTGCCTTGCCCACTCCAGACGCACAAAGGGTCTCTCAGCTTGGGAGAGCTTTGGGGAAGATGTGGAGTCTGGTGCTCTCTTGCCTCTGCCCGCTCTAACAGACAGCGGGCGAAGCAGAAGCAGAGCAACTTCCCTATGCTAGCTCAGCTCCATGGGTGTCCTACAATGGGACAGGCCCCGCAAAGTGTCCAAGGCTGTCTGGGCTTGCTCCTTCCACTCTGGCCGTGGGGCCTCGAGGAGCCGCAGAAAGTGCACAGCCCTTTCTTCTGCTAGAGCTGGGCTTTTTCCTTTCTCCCAAGTGAGAGAGAAGCTGCTCTGCCCCACGTTGGTCAAGCGCAGGGCACTGCTGGGCTGTCTTTTCTGCCTTAAAAGGAGGGGGAGCATTAGGGCACTCGATGGCACGGGGGTGTCAGGGCTACCCACATCCTTGGAATTTGAGGGGAGAAAGGGGATACCTTGTCCAGGATAAGTTCTCGGAAAATGTAATCCGACACACCACCCCAGATAGCAACGATATCTGGAAGGCAAGCGAGAGATAACCGTGCTCTAAGTCAGCAAGCTCACAATCATCCTGCTCGCTCCTAACCAGGGAGGCAGTGGCTGCAAAGGGAATGAGCGAGCCTCGCCTCCTCCGGCGCCCTCCCACATCAAAAGCGCCCGAGGCGGGGGCTGCAGAGCCAACATTTTGCGTGGCGTTATGCTATCAGCCTCATTCTCAGCCCAGGAGAGCTCCCAAAGGGAAACAGAGAGCTCCAAGTGCTCTTGAGATCCGCCTGTCAAAAGTACGAGGTTTCACTTTGCAGACCTGCCTTTCAGGCAGCCTCTCTCGAGTTGGGCCAGAGCTGCCGCACAGCTGAGCCATCTGGAAAGGAGACTCCTCTCCGTCCTGGGCAGCTCTCCAAGTGAGAGCCATTCCCTAGGGAAACTCGCCAACGGGCTCCCAGCCCGCAAGAGGATGCTGCTGTGCCCGCAGGAGTCCCATGGGCTCAGGGAATGCCGAGGTTTGTCCCTGGCAGGGGCCAGCTTCACCCATATTCGATGCCTGCCCGCACAGACTTGGCACTTCCACTGGGGCAACGCCAATTCTTTCTGCCAGCGGTGGCCAGTGCCTTCTCCAAGGCAACAGAACCCCGGAATGCTGGCTGCCAAACTGACACCCAGGCCAGTGAGGGACAATCTCTCTCCGGGCTCCCTTTGCAGCTCCCAGTCCTGCCCAGACGTCCCCCACCGGCTCCAGGGTCTTCACAGCACCTCTTACACTTGCTCCTCTCTTCAAATAGAGACATGAAACGGCTCTGCAAGGCCTTACCATCAGTGGTGAGATCGCGCAGCGTTGGAAACATGCCAGGCTTCATGCCTTCCATCTTTCCACACCCTCTCTCCAGCTTAACACCAGCAGAAGGCGGGGGAAAAGGAACTTCCTCCTCTCCAATCTCCTTCTCCTTCTCCCCTTCTGCACTTCACCAAACGGCCCTCCACTGCTAGTGTACTGCCTCCCTTTGCCTTCTCCGTCTCTCGGAAAAGCAGCTCCTGAGGAGGAGAAAGGCAGCACAGAGAGCAGCAGCTAGCGCTGGGGATGCTGCAGGCCTCACAGTGAAGTGCGGGTGGGAGCCAGGGGCCCCGTGGGGAGAGGGGAGCTGTGGCTATGATGCGTGAGTGCCCCACTGTGACCCCAGGCCTTGTCACACCCGGAGGGGCTGCAGGGCCCTGACCGGCCTGCCAGATCATGCCCTACAATGGACATGGCGGTGGCACTGGCCCTTTGGGGGAGCTGCCCTCCTCCTGCTCTCCCTGCTGCCCAGGGGAGGGAATGAATAAAGAGGCCTGCACTGTTGGCTATACGCTCATGCGGCCAGTGGGAAGGAAGGGCTGATGCTGGCTGGTATTTCAGTAGGCCATGCGCGTGGAAATAGCACAGCCTGGCAAAGGAGCAGAGAGATTTCCCCTGTCAGCTTGAGGAAGGGTTACTTCCTCTTCCCACAGGGATTCTCAAAAACTTGGAAGCAAGTCTTATCGTGGTTGCCACCAGGTGGTGCCAAAGCCTGTGAAGACTCTCCAGTCGGACACGGGACAGTTTGCTTCTGCTCGTGCTGCCCAAATCTCCCGCCATGCTGAGGAGCGCTGAGAAGGCTGGGGTGGTGGTGGTGGGGGGGGTTCTTTTGGTGTGACATCGTTTGTGTTTTCTTAAGCAGTCCTCACAATCACACGGGAGGAGATCGAGGCTGAGGTTGTGATGGGAGGCTGAACACCAACTTTGACTGGAGATTGCTCCTTTTGTGCAAGCAGGCCACAAAACTCACTTGCAGCTTCCCACACTCCTGTCCTCTGGAGGACTTTTAGACCCACTCCTGATCCAGATCATGGCAACACAACAAGAGGGACCCCAACGATGCCTGGAAATAGCGCCCGCCTGTAACATAATCTGATGATTTACAGCTCTCTCGGGGTCACACTCCTCAGTCACACACGAGCCTTTGAAAAGCACCAGGTCTCTAGCCCCTGCAGTAGTAAGCACTCCTGCAGAAAGGAGAGTTTCCCCCTGGGACACGGCTGCAATGGAAGAATCAGGGCAGGGAGCAGTGTGTCCTGCCGAGCCAAGTTTTCCCCCCGTTTTCTGTCTCACCAAGTCCCTTCCGGTGTGGCTGTCCCCCTCAGGAAGCCAGGTAGGCACCCTTGCCCTGTGCTCACCAGTGCGCCTTGATCAAGAATGCACAGAGCTAGCCTGCAGCCTGAACCGTTGGCTCCAGAGGTAGTGCACGGGAGCTGAGAAGCTCGAAAGTCCCAGGCCGCCTTGCACAGAGACAGATCTGATGCCTGCCCTCACGGATGGCTTCCTAACAAGCTACATGACCAGCTCATGGATAAGGGAGAGCACAACGGATGCCACTAGGTGCTCATGGCTAGGCATCATTTCCCCTTTTCCTCCTCAGAGAAATCTCAGGGCAAAGTCGTTCCCCTCATGTTTCTTCATCCTCTTCACTGCCCAGGCCCCCGGGACTGCTGATCTCTCCTGCACTGATACTGCTGAATGGGACTTGGGCACAAACCTGCTAAGTAACTTGCTTCAGGCAGCATCACTGCCACACGAGTGCTTCTTGCAGGAGAAAGTATCTTCACACGCACTGTCGAACTAAGTCCACCCCACACACGCACTCCCTCGCCAAGTCTTCTTTCCCCACTGGGAACAACAAGCAAGCCTCAAACAAACGGACGATGAAATCCACCAGAATTCCCCTGAAGGAGAGACAGACAGGAAAGGGGATACAACTCGGGGCGCTTCCTCAGTGAACACTTTACAATACCCTTTGAGCCTCCAAAGACTACAAATCCCCCCTAACCCTCGCAAACCCAAGCGGCCCCGCATCCAGAGGGGCTCCTGATGAAAGAGGCCGCGACAGTGGAGAAGAAATGCTGACAGCGCCCAGCCCGATTGAAGGGAGAGAAAAGAGTCAGGGGGCCTTTAAACCCCTTCTGACCAGGAAGAGAAAGTAGGTGGAAGCTTGCCAAGGAGAGCATTTCTCAGCCAAACTACAGCATTTCTGTGGTAGCCAGCCACAGTCGTTGCCCTGACTGCTTGTCTGGCTGCTCTTGGCTTTTCTCTTTCGGGGATCTCATGCACCAGTGTTAGCTGAGTGCCTACGCGCACTACCAACAATACTACACAACCCAACAGGTATAGAAACCAAAAGCTGCTTTCTAGCAGGGGTTCATCTGCTTCCCATTCCATGTGCAATGGAAGTGTGCTGCTTCGATGGAGATGCTCCCCTGTGTTTATTAGTCTGGCATTAGAATGGTTGAGACTGGCGAGCAAATGGGATTTCTCTGCCCTTACCATTCCTCAAAGCATCTTCCGAGAGCCCAGCACCACCTGCTCTTTCGTAAGGGGGTTAGGGTTAAGGCAGAGGCGCCTACAGGTGGCCAACCTGACAACATGTGGGAAAGAAGGCCTCGCACCACACCGCTCTATGAGCACTTCTCACATTCTGAGGACTGCACGTGCTGGACTGTTTACCACCATACCAGACAGCTGGTTTCCAGAGAGTGTCATTTCACTTACACAGCACAAATGAATGCCTTGAAAGCAGCCATGACAAGCCCTTTCTGCATCAGCACTCAGGCGTTTGGAGGGCAGAGCCAGGGGCAGTAGAAGCATGGTGCTGCCTCCCTCCATGCCCTCCAGCAAGCTAACACCACTCCTGTTCCTGTCCCCTAATGACCTTGGTGGCTGTCCTCTCTCCTTGCTGCACGTGATTACCTTGGTCAGGCTTTACATGCAGCAGGGGAGTCAGTGGCACCGTGGTCAGTGGGGCGGGAGCAACGGTGCTGGCAGAGTTGGCTTCTGTGTGTCTGTGTGCTCCAAGTGCTCCAGGAAGGGCAGCGCCCTACCTGCCTGGGGCAGACCTCCGCGTGGGCGTAGAGCCAAGAGACTGGGCACTGCTCACTGCCTCCTGGGCTTCGGAGGGGGCTGCTCGCTCTGCAGACAATACGTGCGTGTGGGAAAATGTGGAGTGGTTTCCAGGTGCTGAAGGGGGTCCCATGCCCCTGGAGGACGGGGCTTGGGAAAGAAGAGGCAGAAAGTGTGTGTCGGAGTGGTCTCAGGCCTCCCGTCAAGGCCCCTGGTGGCCCTTTGCCCTGGCTGGTGGTGTCAGAGCCAGAGCGCCGATCGTGCTGAAGACAGCCGCAGTGGCCCGGGCCATGAGCACGTCCTCTCCGGCAGCCCCCATCCCTATGGCAGCATCAGCTGAGGGAGTGCTGCTGGGGAGCCCGGGGAGGGGAGGAAGCAGTCTCCAAAGCCTCCTGCCTGGGGACTTGGTGAGGAGAGTTGCAGCAGTGGCTGCAGCAGTCAGCTGTGCGTGCCTCTGGGGCTGTCTGCCGGCATGGAAGAGCCTGGCCGGGTGCAGCAGAGAGATGGTGGGGCTGCCATTCGTACGTGCTCATTTGCCCGCTGAGACAAGTGCCCAGGCCTCAGCAGGAGAGGTCTGAAGGGGACAACCAGGTGCAGGTGAGGGAAGAAGGAGGTCATCCCTTGGGTCAGCTGTCTGCTGGAAAGCTTCCCGCTCACAGGCGGGAAATGGTTGGACAGAAAAGGCCAGTGTGTAACGTGGTGCTTTTAAGAAGCCTGATTATGGTTTAGCTAGCCCCCTCTGAGCCTTCCAGCTCCCAGGTGGTTTCAGCCTTCTCCACTCTCACCATTGCACTCCTGCTCTCCTGTGGAAGTGGCACTGTGACGGCCAGGCAGGGAAGTGAGTCTGTGGCAGAGGGAAGAAACCGCTGCCTTTCTTTCTGCAACAGCAGCACTTGAAGCACTGAAAACACAGGGAGGGAGCAGGTGGGGGCCTGAGTACACCTGGAGGTGCCTAGCAGACATTGCTCTGAGGGCAATGGAGGATAATAGTGGGGGGCATGTGTATATATATATATATATATAAAATGCATACATATGTGGATAAATGTATGCTTTTATCTATGTGCCCTCCCTTGTACATATATACTCCTATCAGACATATGTCTATAAGAAAGAGAATAAAAGGAGGTATCTCTGCCTTATTTATCCGTGTTCAGGTGCGTGCACGCGTACGGCGGGAGGTACACTTAGAGATGTTTCTGTGGGGCCTTGACATAGTTCCGAGAGAAGCCTTTCTCTTCAGCCTGGCAGCACGCTAATGGCCCCTGAGGCCAGGATGCCCTCCCTCAGCCTAGGTTCTGTCCCAGAAGTGCCTGGTCCCCCAGTGACCTCCAAACTCCTTGCTGCCCCTGGCTGGGCATGCCAGTGAGCACCAGGCAAGAGCAATGCCCTTCAGCTGGAAAGCTGGCTAACTCATCTCTCGCAAGCAGGCAGCACTTGAATGGGAAAGGACAAAGGCTCACAGGCGCTTTCTTTGAATGCCGCTTCCCGTTTATATTGCTTTCCGCCTCTCTTGCCATCTCTTTCTTTCTTCCTTTTCTTTCCTTTGTATATCTGCAGCCACAGAAGCCCAGAAGATTCTTTGCTCCTCCTGCAGGCAGTGGAAGCACATTTCCTGCAGGGCCACACAAAGGCAAGAGTATGCAGGATTAGTCTCAGCTTTTTTTCTTTCTCTTTTTTTCTTTCTTTTTCTTTTTCAGACGAGTAGCTAGTGCTCGCTCTCGCTTCTGCCCCTTCTCTTCGTGCCTTACTGTCCACAGCGTTTTGTTCTCAAGGCACAACTGAGAGGCCCTTCTGCATTGACCGGAGTTCGAAACCATCAGGGCGCTACAAGGAAACTGCACATTTGCTATCCCCCAAAAGCCTTGCAATTAACCATTGTGGGATGAACAATGCCCCAAGAAGGAGCTGTAAAGTGTTTTGTGAGACTCTAGGCATGAAGAGTACTCTGTAAAAACGTGGAGCAGCTGGCATCTTTGAAAGTAAGAGCCAAAAGAAGTAACCGCATGTTACTATGAACACATAGGAAGGGCTCCCTGCTCAATACCCGTTCAAGTGTGTTTGTGGAGCTGTCTGCAGTCAGACACAAGAATCGTACCAATCCGTACAGTGTACCTGTCCTGCTGTCAGACATCCTTCACACACAGGGTGTGCTGCCTGGCGTTGGGCTTCACGGGTTTCCTGCCCTCGGCAGCCACTGGGATATGGTGGCAATCTGCAAGTACGCAAAGAGATGCATTCACGTGTGTGCGGGATAAGTTTGTTGCCCCCCTTGTGCTCAAAAGCTGCACGCCTGCTTCCGCAGCAGGAGGTGCTTCTGCAGGAGTGCCTTCCTGGGCTTGATAAACCAAAAGAGGAAGGCAAAACCCTGAGCTGTAACCCTCAGATGTGCCCCAATACTCCGCAAGCATGGTGCAGGGAGCTCAGGCCTGGGCCCCCTCTCTGTAAGAGAGAGCAAGAATAGGAGCAGTGTCATTGCTCCCACAAGTGCCCTCTTGGGAAGCTATCTGGAGAGCATTTTGACTTCTCTCCTTGTCATGAAATGCTTATAGATCTTGAAGACGGCTCCCGTGAATCAAAAGGATCAAGGTCCTTTAAATGCAGAAGGAATGAGGCAAAGATGCTAAGCCTCGTGAATGGTTACTTGCACTTAGTTCCCAAAGAGATGTGTGCACTGGAAGCACCGTCCCCCGAAAAGCGAGCTCAACATGGGAGTCTCGTAACAACCTGTGACACCCTTCCTCCCCAACAAGAGAAGGCAGCTGTGTGCACCACTTGGCACAGCTGCTAGAGACCTTCCCGAGTGCATGCGGACCCTGTGTGCCGGGGAAACCTCTCCCTCGCCCAGGACAAGAACACAGGGCCACCCCACCGCACTTCTCCAAGAGTCTCACCTGACAGAAGGCACTGCTCTGCTGGCCACCTCCCCTGCTTCTTCCTTGAGGCTGGGCAGCACATGAACTTGGGACCGCTTTTGAAGACGAAGCCTCTTTAGCGTAAGGAGGCACTTTGCGGGGCTCCCTGAAAGCAGGAATCGGGAGAAACTGCCCACTGGGTAGCTGAAGGCACTAGTACAATGCTCCCCCCACCGCCAAGGCCATCTCTCCCCCACACCCAGATGCCCCAGCATCTCCTTGACCACCACGTGCGCTCACCCCCTAGGGACCTTCGTGGCCACGTTCCCTTCTTCCTGGGGCTTACTACCTTGGGCGGGTGTAGCATGGAGGATGGTAGATCTGGAGCCGGCTCTTTTAGGTGCCATCTCAAGCTCAGACCTGGAAGGAAGAAGCAGATAAAGATGGGCCAGCACCAGAAGCAGGGGCAGATGGAGAGTCTCATGGAAACGTGCTGTGCCCTTGCCTGCCCTGCAGCAGGAAAGCACAGGTCACTGTGACAAGAGCTCTCGAGCTCAGCGAGACTCAGTGTCCAAGGGAAGCATCTCTGCCCATGCACAAGTACAGGCTTGCGCAAGGCTCTCACCTCACAGGAGACTCGTCTCGATAGGCACTCTTCCTCATTTCTTCCTGCACAGTCTTAGCTCTAGCCGCCAACTTCTGAGGCGTTATCCTCCTTCGAGCAAGGAGTCGCTTGCAGGCAGGGGTTAGAGGAAGGCTCCCTGACAGGGTGAAATGAGAAAACCCTTCAGAGAGCGGGGCCGCCTTGGATCAGGGTCCTCAGGTTCCTGTCCAGCCAAGGGTGAAGTATCGCCGAGGATGGCCATTCCAGGGCCTCTCCTGGCAACCTGGTCTGAAGTTTGTATGCCCTCCCCGTGAATGGTTTTGGCTTTGGGCGCTTCTCCTCCAGCAACCTCTCCCTCTTGCCTCTCGACCCCTCCCTGGGTACCCCTGAGAAAGCTCTGACTCTGTCTTCCCTGTAACCAACCAGTGGGTGTGAGTAAGGGGGTGTGAGGGGGAGTCAAAGCAAGCCATACAGGCAGCCTGCCTTAGCCTTCCCTTTGCCACAGGGAACAAACCTAGTGCCTGTAGTGTCTCCCAGTAAGTCGGGCACTTCCTCGTGGCCATGTTTGTGGCCGTACTCTCCCTTTCTGCCATCCTCTTCACGTGGGAGGACTTTGGGAGAAGAGAGGAACTTTTTAAAGGTGGTCTTCTGGGGGTTGTCCAAAGGCTTGACCTGGAAGCAAGGAGACAGAGGTGAGTATGGCATGACAGAGACACAAGCTGCTGCTAAAAGCTTGCGGTGCAGCAAGAAAGCAGGGGCCGTGGTGGCAGGGGGTAACAACATTCGGAGTCCACAAGAACATTGTGTCCCAGCACCACATCCCCCTCCCACAAGTAGTAGAGCACACTATCCGCCCAGTCGCCTTCTCCAAAGCGCTCACCTCGCGGGAAGTCTTCCCAGGAAGACTCCCTGCAAGGGGGACAGTGGGGAGTTCATTGGCTCTACGAGGCCGTGCATTGCCTTTGCATCGTGGCTAGAATTCCCAAGCAAGGAGAAGCAAGCAAAGGCCTACAAGCGTCCGGAAATTCTCCTCTGGGTTTTTACATTACCTTTGTTTGTATTGTCCTTGTCAAGCTGATCTTCCCTGTTCTTTTTTGGGCTGGGGCTGAGAGGTGCACGGTGTGCTGTAGCTGCTGGAGGTCTTGGGAAAAGGTTGCATTTGGACCTGGAAGCAAGAGGAAGGGAAAAATGAGCCAGACAGAAGTGCCTTAGCAAAACCCGCTACCTGCTTGCTGTTCAGCAAGAAAGAGGAAGCCAGGGTGGGAGAAGGGTAACAACCTTTCCGAGTGCAGAAGAACATTGTGTCCCAGCAACACTGCCTGCCCACAAGTACCAGAGCACACTGTGTGCCCAGCTGCCTTCTTCAAAGCTCTCACCTCACAGGAGACTGGCTCTTCTGCCTCCCCTTGGCCGGCACAGGGACCCCACTTACGCTCCGGGAAGAATGGCTCTGTTGGCGACACAAGCGCTTCCCCGGAAGATTCCCTGGAAGAGGGACAGCGGTGAGCAAATCAGTTGTACCTGTCCCTGCATTGCATTTGCGTCTTGGCTAGAATTCCCGAGCAAGAAGGACAAAGCGAAAGCCTGCAAACTGCTACGGAAAGTCGGGTCGGGTCTTACATTACCTTTCTTTGCATTGTCATCACCAGCCTCTTCCTGCATGTTCCTTTTGGGGCTGGGGCTAAGCGGTGCACGGGCCACTCCAGTTGCTGGAGGTCTTGGAAAGAGCTTGCCTTCGGACCTGGAACCCAGAAGAAGGGACAAATGATCCTGACAGGAGAATTTCACCTGGAAGAGCTACCTGCCTGCCGTGCAGCAAGAGCAGAGAGGCCCTGGTGGGAAAGGGTAACAATCTTCCGGGTCCGGAAGAAGATTGTGTCCCAGTGACACATCTCCCTCCACAAGTACCAGAGCACAGGATCAGCCCAATCCCCTTCTCCAAGGCACCCACCTCACAGGAGACTTGCTCTTTGTCCCTGCTTTTGCCAGCACTGGGAGCCCACTTGTGCCCTGGGAAGAATGGCTCTGATGAGGAAGCTGGCCCTTCCCAGGAAGACTCCCTGCAAGGCGAGCAGTGAGAGTACATCAGCTCTAATGGTCCCTGCACTGCACTTGCGTCTCGGCTAGAATTCCTGAGCAAGAAGAAGAAAGCAAAGGCCTACAAACCTTCACAAATTCTCCCCTGGGTTTTCGCGTTACCTTTGTTTGTATTGTCACGGCCCAGCTCTTCTTCCACATTGCTTGTTGGGCTGGGGCAAAGCGGTGCACGGGCCACTCCAGTTGGTGGAGGTCTTGGAAAGAGCTTGCGTTCAGACCTGGAACAAAGAGGAAGAGGCAAATGAGCCTGACAGGAGAGTCTCACCAAAGCCCGATACCTGCTAGCCACGCAGCAAGAACAGAGAGGCCCTGGTGGCAGGGAGCCACAATCTCTCGGGGTGCTGAAGAACATTGTGTCTCAGCACCACATTCCCCTCCCCAAAGTACCAGAGCAAACAATCCACCCAGCTGCCTTCTCCGAGGCTCTCACCTCACAGGAGACTTGCTCTCCTCCCTCCCTTTGGCCGGCACAGTGAGCCCACTCATGCTCCGGGAAGAATGGCTCTGTTGGGGAAACTGGCGCGTCCCAGGAAGATTCCCTGCAAGGGCAACAGGAGAGAGCTCCTCAGATCAGAAGCCCATGGTCAGCTTGAACTAAAACGCCGTTCCGATCTGATCCAGCCTCTTAGAAAATGGCAGCAGCAAGCCGCATTCCATCCACGCCATGCTTCTGAAGAGGTCTTTGGGCTCTTTTATCCTCCGTGGCTAGGGCAGCTGCCTTGTTGCCTCTGAACGTCCACAGCCGAGCCTTATTCCCTGGGGCATCACCCTTTGCCTGCTTTTCCCAGTCCCTGTGCTTCACAGGGTGGATAGCAGGGACCTTTCCAGGAGCTGACATAGTCTCTTTTAGGGGAATACCTTCACACCAGGGGAGCATATTTTGGCATGTCTGTATCACTCTCATACAGACAATCTTGCTAGCTGCCTATTCAGTCCGAGCCCCCTCTTCTCATGGAAAGAGTACAACCAGTTTTCCCGACATGGGGTCAACCCCTGCCATAGCTGATGACTCAAGGTAGAATTAGTCCCCCAGAAGGCTGATGAGACCTGCCTACAGGTTTCCTCTTCTCCACCGCAAAGCAAAGGGCAGTTTGCAATGTCTGTGACTGTGAGGGAAGAGAGTCCGGCAGGAAGTGTCCTCCGGCCCTGCCAACTGCAGTTTGCAGTGCTGGGCTGTTCTCTGAGCTTGATTTGTAGGGTGCTTGTAGGGAGATTTGTCATGATGGGTAGGTAGTCTTGCCACAGTCTGCTTGTCCCCTGCAGTGCATTCACGAGGTGTCTCAAATCGCATAGCAAGAAGGCCAGGATGAAAGTGTAGAAAGCGTGCTCATGTGCCTGCTCTTACGTTACCTTGTTTGTTGCCGTGACCATCGGTCTCTTCTTCCGCAGCCTCTTCTGCTCTGGGCTTTACGGACACGGTGGCCAATTTTGTGCCTCTTCTCTTTGGGGGTAGGTGGAGCTCGAACCTGGAAACAAGCGGACAACATCAGTTTGAACACAGGCCTCCAGGTCCCTTTGTAGCTTGCGCTAGCAAGGCCGCTGCGTAGGTGTCCCAGGGCTGTTGGGAAGGCCATAGTTTTCCAAAGCAGAATATGCAATGTCTGGGGGGGCTATATTCAGAACGCGAGTTACACAGGAAAGAATTCCCGTGCCTGGAGGGGCAGGAGCATCTTTGTTAGTAAGCTCAGGGGCTTTGGGGGGGCCTTACTGTGAGAAAGCGTATTCGAACACCAGTGCGCTCTCTTGTGCTGTTAGCCCAGCTCTCGCCTGGGGCTCATAAAGTTTGTGGAGAACCGTCTGGTTTTCCTCCCAGTTGCCACGGTGAAACTAAATTCTAATCTCGCCCTTGAGTTCACTTGCAGACCCTCCCTGAGTAACGCCATGTCATTGCGACTGGGAAGCGTAGTGTCAGTCGCCTAGGTCCCTAACGGAACTTCCTAGCAGCACTGGATTCCCTTTGCACGCATCTCCGCAGAGACCGGCGGGAGGTTTTGCTGAGAAATCCCTCGTCCTGTACACTTTTGGCCCAAGACAAAGGCTTTCTGGTAACTTTTATTTACTAGAGTCCTCCAAGAGATGTGGTCCACCCAAGTCACAAGCAGATGACTTGGATGGACCTGCTCTTTGAGCCACCTGCTAAGAGAGCAATGGGCTGAAGCTGTGTGGGAAAGGTTGCCTTAGCTCCTCTCCGTGTCACAGGCTTGGAGTTACGGCGGAACCGTTCCTTAGAAAGCACTAGTTGTGAATGACTTCACAAGTAGACAAGCCTTGGAAATGTGCTGCTACCACTCTGGAGCCGAGAAGCTGCCAGCTTGGTCAGCCAGGGGCTACAGAAAGCAACCTACTCACCTTGGAAGCAGGAAGACACCAACGGAACGCATGTCAAAGACGGTGGCTTCGCTGCTTCGTATGACTGAATCCCTTGCCCAGGGGGTCTGCAACAGTGGCAGAGACGGATCACCACGTTTTATTCACACAAAGGGTCTCTAAGGCATGGCTTTCTGGAAGGTGTGTGTGGGAAGAGCAAGGGAAGCACCATGGGATAGAGAGCAACTCCGATCTTTGTCTGACCCAAGACACCTCTTCTATGTTGCAAAGAGCACCAAATGCTGGAGAGTAAATCTGCAGAGAGCTGTCAATAGTGCAGAACATGCTGAGGCCGTGGGGCTCCTTGGGTCCTGGCAGGCCAGCGGTGATCAGATCAATGGAGCTTTGGCCGGGTTGGGAAGGAACTGCAAGGAGCACCGCGGAAACGCCCCAACTTACACAGAGAAGAGATTCCAGCAGGTACCCCGTCCTATCCACACTCTGAAGAAAGTCCTCGTAAAACCTCATTTTCACTTTCTTTTCTCTGATAACCAGGATGCCAATGTTGTTGAAAACCAAGTCAGCATCCTTCCCGTTGGCTAAGACCCGAGAGAAGAAACGCAGTGTCTCTCGGATACAGGCTTCCACCGTGTGCTGAGGGTACCGGGTGGCCAAGGTTATCAGAGCAGAGCTGAGCGGAACAGTTTGCATAAAACCTAGGGAAGAGCAGAAGAGGGTTGCAGGACAAGTTGGGCAGAATGGGGCCAGTTCCCTGTACAAGGTGGACGGCCTGAGAGAGCCGCAGCTGCCCCTATGTGGCTAAAGCCGTTCCAAGGCACGTAGCCTAAGTTTGTGCTACTTGGTGGCTATTTGGTTTTCAGGAGCTGAAGTTGTTCTCAGGAGCTTCTCAGGGACCTCTGTACATCGACCAGCCGTGGCCAGAGCCCAGGCAGTGCATGCTCCACATACGCTGCAGGGCAAAGCAAAGGGTTGGATCGGTCTGCTTACCAGAAATATCATTGCAGACAGGTCTGAGCCCTAATGACTGTGAATAAGAGGCAGACAGACAAAACACAGGCCTCCGAACAGTCAAAGGGGCACGGTTTTTCATGTAGAGGTCCTGGTCCAGAAGGCAGAATGTCCCGATTTCCATTCTGACAGCCTGAGAAGAGAAGAGAAGAGAAGAGAAGAGAAGAGAAGAGAAGAGAAGAGAAGAGAAGAGAAGAGAAGGGCAGGAAGAAAGCATCTTTGTTTAGGCAGGCAAAGTGACTGATGGCTTGTCAGAGCATGGCCCATGTGCTTGGTGCCTTGCCCACTCCAGACGCACAAAGGGTCTCTCCGCTTGGGAGAGCTTTGGGGAAGATGTGGAGTCTGGTGCTCTCTTGCCTCTGCCCGCTCTAACAGACAGCGGGCGAAGCAGAAGCAGAGCAACTTCCCTATGCTAGCTCAGCTCCACGGGTGTCCTACAATGGGACAGGCCCCGCAAAGTGTCCAAGGCTGTCTGGGCTTGCTCCTTCCACTCTGGCCGTGGGGCCTCGAGGAGCCGCAGAAAGTGCACAGCCCTTTCTTCTGCTAGAGCTGGGCTTTTTCCTTTCTCCCAAGTGAGAGAGAAGCTGCTCTGCCCCACGTTGGTCAAGCGCAGGGCACTGCTGGGCTGTCTTTTCTGCCTTAAAAGGAGGGGGAGCATTAGGGCACTCGATGGCACGGGGGTGTCAGGGCTACCCACATCCTTGGAATTTGAGGGGAGAAAGGGGATACCTTGTCCAGGATAAGTTCTCGGAAAATGTAATCCGACACACCACCCCAGATAGCAACGATATCTGGAAGGCAAGCGAGAGATAACCGTGCTCTAAGTCAGCAAGCTCACAATCATGCTGCTCGCTCCTAACCAGGGAGGCAGTGGCTGCAAAGGGAATGAGCGAGCCTCGCCTCCTCCGGCGCCCTCCCACATCAAAAGCACCCGAGGCGGGGGCTGCAGAGCCAACATTTTGCGTGGCGTTATGCTATCAGCCTCATTCTCAGCCCAGGAGAGCTCCCAAAGGGAAACAGAGAGCTCCAAGTGCTCTTGAGATCCGCCTGTCAAAAGTACGAGGTTTCACTTTGCAGACCTGCCTTTCAGGCAGCCTCTCTCGAGTTGGGCCAGAGCTGCCGCACAGCTGAGCCATCTGGAAAGGAGACTCCTCTCTGTCCTGGGCAGCTCTCCAAGTGAGAGCCATTCCCTAGGGAAACTCGCCAACGGGCTCCCAGCCCGCAAGAGGATGCTGCTGTGCCCGCAGGAGTCCCATGGGCTCAGGGAATGCCGAGGTTTGTCCCTGGCAGGGGCCAGCTTCACCCATATTCGATGCCTGCCCGCACAGACTTGGCACTTCCACTGGGGCAACGCCAATTCTTCCTGCCAGCGGTGGCCAGTGCCTTCTCCAAGGCAACAGAACCCCGGAATGCTGGCTGCCAAACTGACACCCAGGCCAGTGAGGGACAATCTCTCTCCGGGCTCCCTTTGCAGCTCCCAGTCCTGCCCAGACGTCCCCCACAGGCTCCAGGGTCTTCACAGCACCTCTTACACTTGCTCCTCTCTTCAAATAGAGACATGAAACGGCTCTGCAAGGCCTTACCATCAGTGGTGAGATCGCGCAGCGTTGGAAACATGCCAGGCTTCATGCCTTCCATCTTTCCACACCCTCTCTCCAGCTTAACACCAGCAGAAGGCGGGGGAAAAGGAACTTCCTCCTCTCCAATCTCCTTCTCCTTCTCCCCTTCTGCACTTCACCAAACGGCCCTCCACTGCTAGTGTACTGCCTCCCTTTGCCTTCTCCGTCTCTCGGAAAAGCAGCTCCTGAGGAGGAGAAAGGCAGCACAGAGAGCAGCAGCTAGCGCTGGGGATGCTGCAGGCCTCACAGTGAAGTGCGGGTGGGAGCCAGGGGCCCCGTGGGGAGAGGGGAGCTGTGGCTATGATGTGTGAGTGCCCAACTGTGACCCCAGGCCTTGTCACACCCGGAGGGGCTGCAGGGCCCTGACCGGCCTGCCAGATCATGCCCTACAATGGACATGGCGGTGGCACTGGCCCTTTGGGGGAGCTGCCCTCCTCCTGCTCTCCCTGCTGCCCAGGGGAGGGAATGAATAAAGAGGCCTGCACTGTTGGCTATACGCTCATGCGGCCAGTGGGAAGGAAGGGCTGATGCTGGCTGTTATTTCAGTAGGCCATGCGCGTGGAAATAGCACAGCCTGGCAAAGGAGCAGAGAGATTTCCCCTGTCAGCTTGAGGAAGGGTTACTTCCTCTTCCCACAGGGATTCTCAAAAACTTGGAAGCAAGTCTTATCATGGTTGCCACCAGGTGGTGCCAAAGCCTGTGAAGACTCTCCAGTCGGACACGGGACAGTTTGCTTCTGCTCGTGCTGCCCAAATCTCCCGCCATGCTGAGGAGCGCTGAGAAGGCTGGGGTGGTGGTGGGGGGGGGGTTCTTTTGGTGTGACATCGTTTGTGTTTTCTTAAGCAGTCCTCACAATCACACGGGAGGAGATCGAGGCTGAGGTTGTGATGGGAGGCTGAACACCAACTTTGACTGCAGATTGCTCCTTTTGTGCAAGCAGGCCACAAAACTCACTTGCAGCCTCCCACACTCCTGTCCTCTGGAGGACTTTTAGACCCACTCCTGATCCAGATCATGGCAACACAACAAGAGGGACCCCAACGATGCCTGGAAATAGCGCCCGCCTGTAACATAATCTGATGATTTACAGCTCTCTCGGGGTCACACTCCTCAGTCACACACGAGCCTTTGAAAAGCACCAGGTCTCTAGCCCCTGCAGTAGTAAGCACTCCTGCAGAAAGGAGAGTTTCCCCCTGGGACACGGCTACAATGGAAGAATCAGGGCAGGGAGCAGTGTGTCCTGCCGAGCCAAGTTTTCCCCCCGTTTTCTGTCTCACCAAGTCCCTTCCGGTGTGGCTGTCCCCCTCAGGAAGCCAGGTAGGCACCCTTGCCCTGTGCTCACCAGTGCGCCTTGATCAAGAATGCACAGAGCTAGCCTGCAGCCTGAACCGTTGGCTCCAGAGGTAGTGCACGGGAGCTGAGAAGCTCGAAAGTCCCAGGCCGCCTTGCACAGAGACAGATCTGATGCCTGCCCTCACGGATGGCTTCCTAACAAGCTACATGATCAGCTCATGGATAAGGGAGAGCACAACGGATGCCACTAGGTGCTCATGGCTAGGCATCATTTGCCCTTTTCCTCCTCAGAGAAATCTCAGGGCAAAGTCGTTCCCCTCATGTTTCTTCGTCCTCTTCACTGCCCAGGCCCCCGGGACTGCTGATCTCTCCTGCACTGATACTGCTGAATGGGACTTGGGCACAAACCTGCTAAGTAACTTGCTTCAGGCAGCATCACTGCCACACGAGTGCTTCTTGCAGGAGAAAGTATTTTCACACGCACTGTCGAACTAAGTCCACCCCACACACGCACTCCCTCGCCAAGTCTTCTTTCCCCACTGGGAACAACAAGCAAGCCTCAAACAAACGGACGATGAAATCCACCAGAATTCCCCTGAAGGAGAGACAGACAGGAAAGGGGATACAACTCGGGGCGCTTCCTCAGTGAACACTTTACAATACCCTTTGAGCCTCCAAAGACTACAAATCCCCCCTAACCCTCGCAAACCCAAGCGGCCCCGCATCCAGAGGGGCTCCTGATGAAAGAGGCCACGACAGTGGAGAAGAAATGCTGACAGCGCCCAGCCCGATTGAAGGGAGAGAAAAGAGTCAGGGGGCCTTTAAACCCCTTCTGACCAGGAAGAAAAAGTAGGTGGAAGCTTGCTAAGGAGAGCATTTCTCAGCCAAACTACAGCATTTCTGTGGTAGCCGGCCACAGTCGTTGCCCTGACTGCTTGTCTGGCTGCTCTTGGCTTTTCTCTTTCGGGGATCTCATGCACCAGTGTTAGCTGAGTGCCTACACGCACTACCAACAATACTACACAACCCAACAGGTATAGAAACCAAAAGCTGCTTTCTAGCAGGGGTTCATCTGCTTCCCATTCCATGTGCAATGGAAGTGTGCTGCTTCGATGGAGATGCTCCCCTGTGTTTATTAGTCTGGCATTAGAATGGTTGAGACTGGCGAGCAAATGGGATTTCTCTGCCCTTACCATTCCTCAAAGCATCTTCCGAGAGCCCAGCACCACCTGCTCTTTCATAAGGGGGTTAGGGTTAAGGCAGAGGCGCCTACAGGTGGCCAACCTGACAACGTGTGGGAAAGAAGGCCTCGCACCACACCGCTCTATGAGCACTTCTCACATTCTGAGGACTGCACGTGCTGGACTGTTTACCACCATACCAGACAGCTGGTTTCCAGAAAGTGTCATTTCACTTACACAGCGCAAATGAATGCCTTAAAAGCAGCCATGACAAGCCCTTTCTGCATCAGCACTCAGGCGTTTGGAGGGCAGAGCCAGGGGCAGTAGAAGCATGGTGCTGCCTCCCTCCATGCCCTCCAGCAAGCTAACACCACTCCTGTTCCTGTCCCCTAATGACCTTGGTGGCTGTCCTCTCTCCTTGCTGCACGTGATTACCTTGGTCAGGCTTTACATGCAGCAGGGGAGTCAGTGGCACCGTGGTCAGTGGGGCGGGAGCAACGGTGCTGGCAGAGTTGGCTTCTGTGTGTCTGCGTGCTCCAAGTGCTCCAGGAAGGGCAGCGCCCTACCTGCCTGGGGCAGACCTCCGCGTGGGCGTAGAGCCAAGAGGCTGGGCACTGCTCACTGCCTCCTGGGCTTCGGAGGGGGCTGCTCGCTCTGCAGACAATACGTGCGTGTGGGAAAATGTGGAGTGGTTTCCAGGTGCTGAAGGGGGTCCCATGCCCCTGGAGGACGGGGCTTGGGAAAGAAGAGGCGGAAAGTGTGTGTCGGGGTGGTCTCAGGCCTCCCGTCAAGGCCCCTGGTGGCCCTTTGCCCTGGCTGGTGGTGTCAGAGCCAGAGCGCCCATCATGCTGAAGACAGCCACAGTGGCCCGGGCCACGAGCACGTCCTCTCCGGCAGCCCCCATCCCTATGGCAGCATCAGCTGAGGGAGTGCTGCTGGGGAGCCCGTGGAGGGGAGGAAGCAGTCTCCAAAGCCTCCTGCCTGGGGACTTGGTGAGGAGAGTTGCAGCAGTGGCTGCAGCAGTCAGCTGTGCGTGCCTCTGGGGCTGTCTGCCGGCATGGAAGAGCCTGGCCGGGTGCAGCAGAGAGATGGTGGGGCTGCCATTCGTACGTGCTCATTTGCCCGCTGAGACAAGTGCCCAGGCCTCAACAGGAGAGGTCTGAAGGGGACAACCAGGTGCAGGTGAGGGAAGAAGGAGGTCATCCCTTGGGTCAGCTGTCTGCTGGAAAGCTTCCCGCTCACAGGCGGGAAATGGTTGGACAGAAAAGGCCAGTGTGTAACGTGGTGCTTTTAAGAAGCCTGATTATGGTTTAGCTAGCCCCCTCTGAGCCTTCCAGCTCCCAGGTGGTTTCAGCCTTCTCCACTCTCACCATTGTGCTCCTGCTCTCCTGTGGAAGTGGCACTGTGACAGCCAGGCAGGGAAGTGAGTCTGTGGCAGAGGGAAGAAACCGCTGCCTTTCTTTCTGCAACAGCAGCACTTGAAGCACTGAAAACACAGGGAGGGAGCAGGTGGGGGCCTGAGTACACCTGGAGGTGCCTAGCAGACATTGCTCTGAGGGCAATGGAGGATAATAGTGGGGGGCATGTGTATATATATATATATATATATAAAATGCATACATATGTGGATAAATGTATGCTTTTATCTATGTGCCCTCCCTTGTACATATATACTCCTATCAGACATATGTCTATAAGAAAGAGAATAAAAGGAGGTATCTCTGCCTTATTTATCCGTGTTCAGGTGTGTGCACGCGTACGGCGGGAGGTACACTTAGAGATGTTTCTGTGGGGCCTTGACATAGTTCCGAGAGAAGCCTTTCTCTTCAGCCTGGCAGCACGCTAATGGCCCCTGAGGCCAGGATGCCCTCCCTCAGCCTAGGTTCTGTCCCAGAAGTGCCTGGTCCCCCAGTGACCTCCAAACTCCTTGCTGCCCCTGGCTGGGCATGCCAGTGAGCACCAGGCAAGAGCAATGCCCTTCAGCTGGAAAGCTGGCTAACTCATCTCTCGCAAGCAGGCAGCACTTGAATGGGAAAGGACAAAGGCTCACAGGCGCTTTCTTTGAATGCCGCTTCCCGTTTATATTGCTTTCCGCCTCTCTTGCCATCTCTTTCTTTCTTCCTTTTCTTTCCTTTGTATATCTGCAGCCACAGAAGCCCAGAAGATTCTTTGTTCCTCCTGCAGGCAGTGGAAGCACATTTCCTGCAGGGCCACACAAAGGCAAGAGTATGCAGGATTAGTCTCAGCTTTTTTTCTTTCTCCTTTTTTCTTTCTGTTTCTTTTTCAGACGAGTAGCTAGTGCTCGCTCTCGCTTCTGCCCCTTCTCTTCGTGCCTTTCTGTCCACAGCGTTTTGTTCTCAAGGCACAACTGAGAGGCCCTTCTGCATTGACCGGAGTTCGAAACCATCAGGGCGCTACAAGGAAACTGCACATTTGCTATCCCCCAAAAGCCTTGCAATTAACCATTCTGGGATGAACAATGCCCCAAGAAGGAGCTGTAAAGTGTTTTGTGAGACTCTAGGCATGAAGAGTACTCTGTAAAAACGTGGAGCAGCTGGCATCTTTGAAAGTAAGAGCCAAAAGAAGTAACCGCATGTTACTATGAACACATAGGAAGGGCTCCCTGCTCAATACCCGTTCAAGTGTGTTTGTGGAGCTGTCTGCAGTCAGACACAAGAATCGTACCAATCCGTACAGTGTACCTGTCCTGCTGTCAGACATCCTTCACACACAGGGTGTGCTGCCTGGCGCTGGGCTTCACGGGTTTCCTGCCCTCGGCAGCCGCTGGGATATGGTGGCAATCTGCAAGTACGCAAAGAGATGCGTTCACGTGTGTGCGGGATAAGTTTGTTGCCCCCCTTGTGCTCAAAAGCTGCACGCCTGCTTCCGCAGCAGGAGCTGATTCTGCAGGAGTGCCTTCCTGGGCTTGATAAACCAAAAGAGGAAGGCAAAACCCTGAGCTGTAACCCTCAGATGTGCCCCAATACTCCGCAAGCATGGTGCAGGGAGCTCAGGCCTGGGCCCCCTCTCTGTAAGAGAGAGCAAGAATAGGAGCAGTGTCATTGCTCCCACAAGTGCCCTCTTGGGAAGCTATCTGGAGAGCATTTTGACTTCTCCCCTTGTCATGAAATGCTTATAGATCTTGAAGACGGCTCCCGTGAATCAAAAGGATCAAGGTCCTTTAAATGCAGAAGGAATGAGGCAAAGATGCTAAGCCTCGTGAATGGTTACTTGCACTTAGTTCCCAAAGAGATGTGTGCACTGGAAGCACCGTCCCCCGAAAAGCGAGCTCAACATGGGAGTCTCGTAACAACCTGTGACACCCTTCCTCCCCAACAAGAGAAGGCAGCTATGCGCACCACTTGGCACAGCTGCTAGAGACCTTCCCGAGCGCATGCGGACCCTGTGTGCCGGGGAAACCTCTCCCTCGCCCAGGACAAGAACACAGGGCCACCCCACCGCACTTCTCCAAGAGTCTCACCTGACAGAAGGCACTGCTCTGCTGGCCACCTCCCCTGCTTCTTCCTTGAGGCTGGGCAGCACATGAACTTGGGACCGCTTTTGAAGACGAAGCCTCTTTAGCGTAAGGAGGCACTTTGTGGGGCTCCCTGAAAGCAGGAATCGGGAGAAACCGCCCACTGGGTAGCTGAAGGCACTAGTACAACGCTCCCCCCACCGCCAAGGCCCTCTCTGCCCCACACCCAGGTGCCCCAGCATCTCCTTGACCACCACGTGCGCTCGCCCCCTAGGGACCTTCGTGGCCACGTTCCCTTCTTCCTGGGGCTTACTACCTTGGGCGGGTGTAGCATGGAGGATGGTAGATCTGGAGCCGGCTCTTTTAGGTGCCATCTCAAGCTCAGACCTGGAAGGAAGAAGCAGATAAAGATGGGCCAGCACCAGAAGCAGGGGCAGATGGAGAGTCTCATGGAAACGTGCTGTGCCCTTGCCTGCCCTGCAGCAGGAAAGCACAGGTCACTGTGACAAGAGCTCTCGAGCTCAGCGAGACTCAGTGTCCAAGGGAAGCATCTCTGCCCATGCACAAGTACAGGCTTGCGCAAGGCTCTCACCTCACAGGAGACTTGTCTCGATAGGCACTCTTCCTCATTTCTTCCTGCACAGTCTTAGCTCTAGCCGCCAACTTCTGAGGCGTTATCCTCCTTCGAGCAAGGAGTCGCTTGCAGGCAGGGGTTAGAGGAAGGCTCCCTGACAGGGTGAAATGAGAAAACTCTTCAGAGAGCGGGGCCGCCTTGGATCAGGGTCCTCAGGTTCCTGTCCAGCCAAGGGTGAAGTATCGCCGAGGATGGCCATTCCAGGGCCTCTCCTGGCAACCTGGTCTGAAGTTTGCATGCCCTCCCCGTGAATGGTTTTGGCTTTGGGCGCTTCTCCAGCAACCTCTCCCTCTTGCCTCTCGACCCCTCCCTGGGTACCCCTGAGAAAGCTCTGACTCTGTCTTCCCTGTAACCAACCAGTGGGTGTGAGTAAGGGGGTGTGAGGGGGAGTCAAAGCAAGCCATACAGGCAGCCTGCCTTAGCCTTCCCTTTGCCACAGGGAACAAACCTAGTGCCTGTAGTGTCTCCCAGTAAGTCGGGCACTTCCTCGTGGCCATGTTTGTGGCCGTACTCTCCCTTTCTGCCATCCTCTTCACGTGGGAGGACTTTGGGAGAAGAGAGGAACTTTTTAAAGGTGGTCTTCTGGGGGTTGTCCAAAGGCTTGACCTGGAAGCAAGGAGACAGAGGTGAGTATGGCATGACAGAGACACAAGCTGCTGCTAAAAGCTTGCGGTGCAGCAAGAAAGCAGGGGCCGTGGTGGCAGGGGGTAACAACATTCGGAGTCCACAAGAACATTGTGTCCCAGGACCACATCCCCCTCCCACAAGTAGTAGAGCACACTATCCGCCCAGTCGCCTTCTCCAAAGCGCTCACCTCGCGGGAGACTCGCTCTTCTCCCTCCCTTTGGCTGGCACAGTGAGCCCACTGATGCTCCGGGAAGAATGGCTCTGTTGGGGAAACTGGCATTTCCCAGGAAGACTCCCTGCAAGGGGGACAGTGGGGAGTTCATCGGCTCTACGAGGCCGTGCGTTGCCTTTGCATCGTGGCTAGAATTCCCAAGCAAGGAGAAGCAAGCAAAGGCCTACAAGCGTCCGGAAATTCTCCTCTGGGTTTTTACATTACCTTTGTTTGTATTGTCCTTGTCAAGCTGATCTTCCCTGTTCTTTTTTGGGCTGGGGCTGAGAGGTGCACGGTGCGCTGTAGCTGCTGGAGGTCTTGGGAAAAGGTTGCATTTGGACCTGGAAGCAAGAGGAAGGGAAAAATGAGCCAGACAGAAGTGCCTTAGCAAAACCTGCTACCTGCTTGCTGTTCAGCAAGAAAGAGGAAGCCACGGTGGGAGAAGGGTAACAACCTTTCCGAGTGCAGAAGAACATTGTGTCCCAGCAACACTGCCTGCCCACAAGTACCAGAGCACACTGTGTGCCCAGCTGCCTTCTGCAAAGCTCTCACCTCACAGGAGACTCGCTCTTCTGCCTCCCTTTGGCCGGCACAGGGACCCCACTTACGCTCCGGGAAGAATGGCTCTGTTGGCGACACAAGCGCTTCCACGGAAGATTCCCTGGAAGAGGGACAGCGGTGAGCAAATCAGTTGTACCTGTCCCTGCATTGCATTTGCGTCTTGGCTAGAATTCCCGAGCAAGAAGGACAAAGCGAAAGCCTGCAAACTGCTACGGAAAGTCGGGTCGGGTCTTACATTACCTTTCTTTGCATTGTCATCACCAGCCTCTTCCTGCATGTTCCTTTTGGGGCTGGGGCTAAGCGGTGCACGGGCCACTCCAGTTGCTGGAGGTCTTGGAAAGAGCTTGCCTTCGGACCTGGAACCCAGAAGAAGGGACAAAAGATCCTGACAGGAGAATTTCACCTGGAAGAGCTACCTGCCTGCCGTGCAGCAAGAGCAGAGAGGCCCTGGTGGGAAAGGGTAACAATCTTCCGGGTCCGGAAGAAGATTGTGTCCCAGTGACACATCTCCCTCCACAAGTACCAGAGCACAGGATCAGCCCAATCCCCTTCTCCAAGGCACCCACCTCACAGGAGACTTGCTCTTTGTCCCTGCTTTTGCCAGCGCTGGGAGCCCACTTGTGCCCCGGGAAGAATGGCTCTGATGAGGAAGCTGGCCCTTCCCAGGAAGACTCCCTGCAAGGCGAGCAGTGAGAGTACATCAGCTCTAATGGTCCCTGCACTGCACTTGCGTCTTGGCTAGAATTCCTGAGCAAGAAGAAGAAAGCAAAGGCCTACAAACCTTCACAAATTCTCCCCTGGGTTTTCGCGTTACCTTTGTTTGTATTGTCACGGCCCAGCTCTTCTTCCACATTGCTTGTTGGGCTGGGGCAAAGCGGTGCACGGGCCACTCTAGTTGGTGGAGGTCTTGGAAAGAGCTTGCGTTCAGACCTGGAACAAAGAGGAAGAGGCAAATGAGCCTGACAGGAGAGTCTCACCAAAGCCCGATACCTGCTAGCCACGCAGCAAGAACAGAGAGGCCCTGGTGGCAGGGAGCCACAATCTCTCGGGGTGCTGAAGAACATTGTGTCTCAGCACCACATTCCCCTCCCCAAAGTACCAGAGCAAACAATCCACCCAGCTGCCTTCTCCGAGGCTCTCACCTCACAGGAGACTTGCTCTCCTCCCTCCCTTTGGCCGGCCCAGTGAGCCCACTCATGCTCCGGGAAGAATGGCTCTGTTGGGGAAACTGGCGCGTCCCAGGAAGATTCCCTGCAAGGGCAACAGGAGAGAGCTCCTCAGATCAGAAGCCCATGGTCAGCTTGAACTAAAACGCCGTTCCGATCTGATCCAGCCTCTTAGAAAATGGCAGCAGCAAGCCGCATTCCATCCACGCCATGCTTCTGAAGAGGTCTTTGGGCTCTTTTATCCTCCGTGGCTAGGGCAGCTGCCTTGTTGCCTCTGAACGTCCACAGCCGAGCCTTATTCCCTGGGGCATCACCCTTTGCCTGCTTTTCCCAGTCCCTGTGCTTCACAGGGTGGATAGCAGGGACCTTTCCAGGAGCTGACATAGTCTCTTTTAGGGGAATACCTTCACACCAGGGAAGCACGTTTTGGCATGTCTGTATCACTCTCATACAGACAATCTTGCTAGCCGCCTATTCAGTCCGAGCCCCCTCTTCTCATGGAAAGAGTACAACCAGTTTTCCCGACATGGGGTCAACCCCTGCCATAGCTGATGACTCAAGGTAGAATTAGTCCCCCAGAAGGCTGATGAGACCTGCCTACAGGTTTCCTCTTCTCCACCAAAAGCAAAGGGCAGTTTGCAATGTCTGTGACTGTGAGGGAAGAGAGTCCGGCAGGAAGTGTCCTCTGGCCCTGCCAACTGCAGTTTGCAGTGCTGGGCTGTTCTCTGAGCTTGATTTGTAGGGTGCTTGTAGGGAGATTTGTCATGATGGGTAGGTAGTCTTGCCACAGTCTGCTTGTCCCCTGCAGTGCATTCACGAGGTGTCTCAAATCGCATAGCAAGAAGGCCAGGATGAAAGTGTAGAAAGCGTGCTCATGTGCCTGCTCTTACGTTACCTTGTTTGTTACCGTGACCATCGGTCTCTTCTTCCGCAGCCTCTTCTGCTCTGGGCTTTACGGACACGGTGGCCAATTTTGTGCCTCTTCTCTTTGGGGGTAGGTGGAGCTCGAACCTGGAAACAAGCGGACAACATCAGTTTGAACACAGGCCTCCAGGTCCCTTTGTAGCTTGCGCTACCAAGGCCGCTGCGTAGGTGTCCCAGGGCTGTTGGGAAGGCCATAGTTTTCCAAAGCAGAATATGCAATGTCTGGGGGGGCTATATTCAGAACGCGAGTTACACAGGAAAGAATTCCCGTGCCTGGAGGGGCAGGAGCATCTTTGTTAGTAAGCTCAGGGGCTTTGGGGGGCCTTACTGTGAGAGAGCGTATTCGAACACCAGTGCGCTCTCTTGTGCTGTTAGCCCAGCTCTCGCCTGGGGCTCATAAAGTTTGTGGAGAACCATCTGGTTTTCCTCCCAGTCGCCACGGTGAAACTAAATTCTAATCTCGCCCTTGAGTTCACTTGCAGACCCTCCCTGAGTAACGCCATGTCATTGCGACTGGGAAGCGTAGTGTCAGTCGCCTAGGTCCCTAACGGAACTTCCTAGCAGCACTGGATTCCCTTTGCACGCATCTCCGCAGAGACCGGCGGGAGGTTTTGCTGAGAAATCCCTCGTCCTGTACACTTTTGGCCCAAGACAAAGGCTTTCTGGTAACTTTTATTTACTGGAGTCCCCCAAGAGATGTGGTCCGCCCAAGTCACAAGCAGATGACTTGGATGGACCTGCTCTTTGAGCCACCTGCTAAGAGAGCAATGGGCTGAAGCTGTGTGGGAAAGGTTGCCTTAGCTCCTCTCCGTGTCACAGGCTTGGAGTTACGGGGGAACCGTTCCTTAGAAAGCACTAGTTGTGAATGACTTCACAAGTAGACAAGCCTTGGAAATGTGCTGCTACCATTCTGGAGCCGAGAAGCTGCCAGCTTGGTCAGCCAGGGGCTACAGAAAGCAACCTACTCACCTTGGAAGCAGGAAGACACCAACGGAACGCATGTCAAAGACGGAGGCTTCGCTGCTTCGTATGACTGAATCCCTTGCCCAGGGGGTCTGCAACAGTGGCAGAGACGGATCACCACGTTTTATTCACACAAAGGGTCTCTAAGGCATGGCTTTCTGGAAGGTGTGTGTGGGAAGAGCAAGGGAAGCACCATGGGATAGAGAGCAACTCCGATCTTTGTCTGACCCAAGACACCTCTTCTATGTTGCAAAGAGCACCAAATGCTGGAGAGTAAATCTGCAGAGAGCTGTCAATAGTGCAGAACATGCTGAGGCCGTGGGGCTCCTTGGGTCCTGGCAGGCCAGCGGTGATCAGATCAATGGAGCTTTGGCCGGGTTGGGAAGGAACTGCAAGGAGCACCGCGGAAACGCCCCAACTTACACAGAGAAGAGATTCCAGCAGGTACCCCGTCCTATCCACGCTCTGAAGAAAGTCCTCGTAAAACCTCATGTTCACTTTCTTTTCTCTGATAACCAGGATGCCAATGTTGTTGAAAACCAAGTCAGCATCCTTCCCGTTGGCTAAGACCCGAGAGAAGAAACGCAGCGTCTCTCGGATACAGGCTTCCACCGTGTGCTGAGGGTACTGGGTGGCCAAGGTTATCAGAGCAGAGTTGAGCGGAACAGTTTGCATAAAACCTAGGGAAGAGCAGAAGAGGGTTGCAGGACAAGTCGGGCAGAATGGGGCCAGTTCCCTGTACAAGGTGGACGGCCTGAGAGAGCCGCAGCTGCCCCTATGTGGCTAAAGCCGTTCCAAGGCACGTAGCCTAAGTTTGTGCTACTTGGTGGCTATTTGGTTTTCAGGAGCTGAAGTTGTTCTCAGGAGCTTCTCAGGGACCTCTGTACATCGACCAGCCGTGGCCAGAGCCCAGGCAGTGCATGCTCCACATACGCTGCAGGGCAAAGCAAAGGGTTGGATCGGTCTGCTTACCAGAAATATCATTGCAGACAGGTCTGAGCCCTAATGACTTTGCATAAGCGGCAGACAGACAAAACACAGGCCTCCGAACAGTCAAAGGGGCACGGTTTTTCATGTAGAGGTCCTGATCCAGAAGGCAGAATGTCCCGATTTCCATTCTGACAGCCTGAGAAGAGAAGAGAAGAGAAGAGAAGAGAAGAGAAGAGAAGAGAAGAGAAGAGAAGGGCAGGAAGAAAGCATCTTTGTTTAGGCAGGCAAAGTGACTGATGGCTTGTCAGAGCATGGCCCTGGTGCTTGGTGCCTTGCCCACTCCAGACGCACAAAGGGTCTCTCAGCTTGGGAGAGCTTTGGGGAAGATGTGGAGTCTGGTGCTCTCTTGCCTCTGCCCGCTCTAACAGACAGCGGGCGAAGCAGAAGCAGAGCAACTTCCCTATGCTAGCTCAGCTCCACGGGTGTCCTACAATGGGACAGGCCCCGCAAAGTGTCCAAGGCTGTCTGGGCTTGCTCCTTCCACTCTGGCCGTGGGGCCTCGAGGAGCCGCAGAAGGTGCACAGCCCTTTCTTCTGCTAGAGCTGGGCTTTTTCCTTTCTCCCAAGTGAGAGAGAAGCTGCTCTGCCCCACGTTGGTCAAGCGCAGGGCACTGCTGGGCTGTCTTTTCTGCCTTAAAAGGAGGGGGAGCATTAGGGCACTCGATGGCACGGGGGTGTCAGGGCTACCCACATCCTTGGAATTTGAGGGGAGAAAGGGGATACCTTGTCCAGGATAAGTTCTTGGAAAATGTAATCCGACACACCACCCCAGATAGCAACGATATCTGGAAGGCAAGCGAGAGATAACCGTGCTCTAAGTCAGCAAGCTCACAATCATCCTGCTCGCTCCTAACCAGGGAGGCAGTGGCTGCAAAGGGAATGAGCGAGCCTCGCCTCCTCCGGCGCCCTCCCACATCAAAAGCACCCGAGGCGGGGGCTGCAGAGCCAACATTTTGCGTGGCGTTATGCTATCAGCCTCATTCTCAGCCCAGGAGAGCTCCCAAAGGGAAACAGAGAGCTCCAAGTGCTCTTGAGATCCGCCTGTCAAAAGTACGAGGTTTCACTTTGCAGACCTGCCTTTCAGGCAGCCTCTCTCGAGTTGGGCCAGAGCTGCCACACAGCTGAGCCATCTGGAAAGGAGACTCCTCTCCGTCCTGGGCAGCTCTCCAAGTGAGAGCCATTCCCTAGGGAAACTCGCCAACGGGCTCCCAGCCCGCAAGAGGATGCTGCTGTGCCCGCAGGAGTCCCATGGGCTCAGGGAATGCCGAGGTTTGTCCCTGGCAGGGGCCAGCTTCACCCATATTCGATGCCTGCCCGCACAGACTTGGCACTTCCACTGGGGCAACGCCAATTCTTTCTGCCAGCGGTGGCCAGTGCCTTCTCCAAGGCAACAGAACCCCGGAATGCTGGCTGCCAAACTGACACCCAGGCCAGTGAGGGACAATCTCTCTCCGGGCTCCCTTTGCAGCTCCCAGTCCTGCCCAGACGTCCCCCACAGGCTCCAGGGTCTTCACAGCACCTCTTACACTTGCTCCTCTCTTCAAATAGAGACATGAAACGGCTCTGCAAGGCCTTACCATCAGTGGTGAGATCGCGCAGCGTTGGAAACATGCCAGGCTTCATGCCTTCCATCTTTCCACACCCTCTCTCCAGCTTAACACCAGCAGAAGGCGGGGGAAAAGGAACTTCCTCCTCTCCAATCTCCTTCTCCTTCTCCCCTTCTGCACTTCACCAAACGGCCCTCCACTGCTAGTGTACTGCCTCCCTTTGCCTTCTCCGTCTCTCGGAAAAGCAGCTCCTGAGGAGGAGAAAGGCAGCACAGAGAGCAGCAGCTAGCGCTGGGGATGCTGCAGGCCTCACAGTGAAGTGCGGGTGGGAGCCAGGGGCCCCGTGGGGAGAGGGGAGCTGTGGCTATGATGTGTGAGTGCCCAACTGTGACCCCAGGCCTTGTCACACCCGGAGGGGCTGCAGGGCCCTGACCGGCCTGCCAGATCATGCCCTACAATGGACATGGCGGTGGCACTGGCCCTTTGGGGGAGCTGCCCTCCTCCTGCTCTCCCTGCTGCCCAGGGGAGGGAATGAATAAAGAGGCCTGCACTGTTGGCTATACGCTCATGCGGCCAGTGGGAAGGAAGGGCTGATGCTGGCTGTTATTTCAGTAGGCCATGCGCGTGGAAATAGCACAGCCTGGCAAAGGAGCAGAGAGATTTCCCCTGTCAGCTTGAGGAAGGGTTACTTCCTCTTCCCACAGGGATTCTCAAAAACTTGGAAGCAAGTCTTATCGTGGTTGCCACCAGGTGGTGCCAAAGCCTGTGAAGACTCTCCAGTCGGACACGGGACAGTTTGCTTCTGCTCGTGCTGCCCAAATCTCCCGCCATGCTGAGGAGCGCTGAGAAGGCTGGGGTGGTGGTGGTGGGGGGGTTCTTTTGGTGTGACATCGTTTGTGTTTTCTTAAGCAGTCCTCACAATCACACGGGAGGAGATCGAGGCTGAGGTTGTGATGGGAGGCTGAACACCAACTTTGACTGCAGATTGCTCCTTTTGTGCAAGCAGGCCACAAAACTCACTTGCAGCCTCCCACACTCCTGTCCTCTGGAGGACTTTTAGACCCACTCCTGATCCAGATCATGGCAACACAACAAGAGGGACCCCAACGATGCCTGGAAATAGCGCCCGCCTGTAACATAATCTGATGATTTACAGCTCTCTCGGGGTCACACTCCTCAGTCACACACGAGCCTTTGAAAAGCACCAGGTCTCTAGCCCCTGCAGTAGTAAGCACTCCTGCAGAAAGGAGAGTTTCCCCCTGGGACACGGCTGCAATGGAAGAATCAGGGCAGGGAGCAGTGTGTCCTGCCGAGCCAAGTTTTCCCCCCGTTTTCTGTCTCACCAAGTCCCTTCCGGTGTGGCTGTCCCCCTCAGGAAGCCAGGTAGGCACCCTTGCCCTGTGCTCACCAGTGCGCCTTGATCAAGAATGCACAGAGCTAGCCTGCAGCCTGAACCGTTGGCTCCAGAGGTAGTGCACGGGAGCTGAGAAGCTCGAAAGTCCCAGGCCGCCTTGCACAGAGACAGATCTGATGCCTGCCCTCACGGATGGCTTCCTAACAAGCTACATGACCAGCTCATGGATAAGGGAGAGCACAACGGATGCCACTAGGTGCTCATGGCTAGGCATCATTTCCCCTTTTCCTCCTCAGAGAAATCTCAGGGCAAAGTCGTTCCCCTCATGTTTCTTCGTCCTCTTCACTGCCCAGGCCCCCGGGACTGCTGCTCTCTCCTGCACTGATACTGCTGAATGGGACTTGGGCACAAACCTGCTAAGTAACTTGCTTCAGGCAGCATCACTGCCACACGAGTGCTTCTTGCAGGAGAAAGTATTTTCACACGCACTGTCGAACTAAGTCCACCCCACACACGCACTCCCTCGCCAAGTCTTCTTTCCCCACTGGGAACAACAAGCAAGCCTCAAACAAACGGACGATGAAATCCACCAGAATTCCCCTGAAGGAGAGACAGACAGGAAAGGGGATACAACTCGGGGCGCTTCCTCAGTGAACACTTTACAATACCCTTTGAGCCTCCAAAGACTACAAATCCCCCCTAACCCTCGCAAACCCAAGCGGCCCCGCATCCAGAGGGGCTCCTGATGAAAGAGGCCGCGACAGTGGAGAAGAAATGCTGACAGCGCCCAGCCCGATTGAAGGGAGAGAAAAGAGTCAGGGGGCCTTTAAACCCCTTCTGACCAGGAAGAAAAAGTAGGTGGAAGCTTGCTAAGGAGAGCATTTCTCAGCCAAACTACAGCATTTCTGTGGTAGCCGGCCACAGTCGTTGCCCTGACTGCTTGTCTGGCTGCTCTTGGCTTTTCTCTTTCGGGGATCTCATGCACCAGTGTTAGCTGAGTGCCTACACGCACTACCAACAATACTACACAACCCAACAGGTATAGAAACCAAAAGCTGCTTTCTAGCAGGGGTTCATCTGCTTCCCATTCCATGTGCAATGGAAGTGTGCTGCTTCGATGGAGATGCTCCCCTGTGTTTATTAGTCTGGCATTAGAATGGTTGAGACTGGCGAGCAAATGGGATTTCTCTGCCCTTACCATTCCTCAAAGCATCTTCTGAGAGCCCAGCACCACCTGCTCTTTCGTAAGGGGGTTAGGGTTAAGGCAGAGGCGCCTACAGGTGGCCAACCTGACAACGTGTGGGAAAGAAGGCCTCGCACCACACCGCTCTATGAGCACTTCTCACATTCTGAGGACTGCACGTGCTGGACTGTTTACCACCATACCAGACAGCTGGTTTCCAGAAAGTGTCATTTCACTTACACAGCGCAAATGAATGCCTTAAAAGCAGCCATGACAAGCCCTTTCTGCATCAGCACTCAGGCGTTTGGAGAGCAGAGCCAGGGGCAGTAGAAGCATGGTGCTGCCTCCCTCCATGCCCTCCAGCAAGCTAACACCACTCCTGTTCCTGTCCCCTAATGACCTTGGTGGCTGTCCTCTCTCCTTGCTGCACGTGATTACCTTGGTCAGGCTTTACATGCAGCAGGGGAGTCAGTGGCACCGTGGTCAGTGGGGCGGGAGCAACGGTGCTGGCAGAGTTGGCTTCTGTGTGTCTGCGTGCTCCAAGTGCTCCAGGAAGGGCAGCGCCCTACCTGCCTGGGGCAGACCTCCGCGTGGGCGTAGAGCCAAGAGGCTGGGCACTGCTCACTGCCTCCTGGGCTTCGGAGGGGGCTGCTCGCTCTGCAGACAATACGTGCGTGTGGGAAAATGTGGAGTGGTTTCCAGGTGCTGAAGGGGGTCCCATGCCCCTGGAGGACGGGGCTTGGGAAAGAAGAGGCGGAAAGTGTGTGTCAGGGTGGTCTCAGGCCTCCCGTCAAGGCCCCTGGTGGCCCTTTGCCCTGGCTGGTGGTGTCAGAGCCAGAGCGCCCATCGTGCTGAAGACAGCCGCAGTGGCCCGGGCCATGAGCACGTCCTCTCCGGCAGCCCCCATCCCTATGGCAGCATCAGCTGAGGGAGTGCTGCTGGGGAGCCCGGGGAGGGGAGGAAGCAGTCTCCAAAGCCTCCTGCCTGGGGACTTGGTGAGGAGAGTTGCAGCAGTGGCTGCAGCAGTCAGCTGTGCGTGCCTCTGGGGCTGTCTGCCGGCATGGAAGAGCCTGGCCGGGTGCAGCAGAGAGATGGTGGGGCTGCCATTCGTACGTGCTCATTTGCCCGCTGAGACAAGTGCCCAGGCCTCAGCAGGAGAGGTCTGAAGGGGACAACCAGGTGCAGGTGAGGGAAGAAGGAGGTCATCCCTTGGGTCAGCTGTCTGCTGGAAAGCTTCCCGCTCACAGGCGGGAAATGGTTGGACAGAAAAGGCCAGTGTGTAACGTGGTGCTTTTAAGAAGCCTGATTATGGTTTAGCTAGCCCCCTCTGAGCCTTCCAGCTCCCAGGTGGTTTCAGCCTTCTCCACTCTCACCATTGTGCTCCTGCTCTCCTGTGGAAGTGGCACTGTGACGGCCAGGCAGGGAAGTGAGTCTGTGGCAGAGGGAAGAAACCGCTGCCTTTCTTTCTGCAGCAGCAGCACTTGAAGCACTGAAAACACAGGGAGGGAGCAGGTGGGGGCCTGAGTACACCTGGAGGTGCCTAGCAGACATTGCTCTGAGGGCAATGGAGGATAATAGTGGGGGGCATATGTATATATATATATATATAAAATGCATACATATGTGGATAAATGTATGCTTTTATCTATGTGCCCTCCCTTGTACATATATACTCCTATCAGACATATGTCTATAAGAAAGAGAATAAAAGGAGGTATCTCTGCCTTATTTATCCGTGTTCAGGTGCGTGCATGCGTACGGCAGGAGGTACACTTAGAGATGTTTCTGTGGGGCCTTGACATAGTTCCGAGAGAAGCCTTTCTCTTCAGCCTGGCAGCACGCTAATGGCCCCTGAGGCCAGGATGCCCTCCCTCAGCCTAGGTTCTGTCCCAGAAGTGCCTGGTCCCCCAGTGACCTCCAAACTCCTTGCTGCCCCTGGCTGGGCATGCCAGTGAGCACCAGGCAAGAGCAATGCCCTTCAGCTGGAAAGCTGGCTAACTCATCTCTCGCAAGCAGGCAGCACTTGAATGGGAAAGGACAAAGGCTCACAGGCGCTTTCTTTGAATGCCGCTTCCCATTTATATTGCTTTCCGCCTCTCTTGCCATCTCTTTCTTTCTTCCTTTTCTTTCCTTTGTATATCTGCAGCCACAGAAGCCCAGAAGATTCTTTGCTCCTCCTGCAGGCAGTGGAAGCACATTTCCTGCAGGGCCACACAAAGGCAAGAGTATGCAGGATTAGTCTCAGCTTTTTTTCTTTCTCCTTTTTTCTTTTTCTCTTTCAGACGAGTAGCTAGTGCTCGCTCTCGCTTCTGCCCCTTCTCTTCGTGCCTTTCTGTCCACAGCGTTTTGTTCTCAAGGCACAACTGAGAGGCCCTTCTGCATTGACCGGAGTTCGAAACCATCAGGGCGCTACAAGGAAACTGCACATTTGCTATCCCCCAAAAGCCTTGCAATTAACCATTCTGGGATGAACAATGCCCCAAGAAGGAGCTGTAAAGTGTTTTGTGAGACTCTAGGCATGAAGAGTACTCTGTAAAAACGTGGAGCAGCTGGCATCTTTGAAAGTAAGAGCCAAAAGAAGTAACCGCATGTTACTATGAACACATAGGAAGGGCTCCCTGCTCAATACCCGTTCAAGTGTGTTTGTGGAGCTGTCTGCAGTCAGACACAAGAATCGTACCAATCCGTACAGTGTACCTGTCCTGCTGTCAGACATCCTTCACACACAGGGTGTGCTGCCTGGCGTTGGGCTTCACGGGTTTCCTGCCCTCGGCAGCCGCTGGGATATGGTGGCAATCTGCAAGTACGCAAAGAGATGCGTTCACGTGAGCGCGGGATAAGTTTGTTGTCCCCCTTGTGCTCAAAAGCTGCACACCTGCTTCCGCAGCAGGAGGTGCTTCTGCAGGAGTGCCTTCCTGGGCTTGATAAACCAAAAGAGGAAGGCAAAACCCTGAGCTGTAACCCTCAGATGTGCCCCAATACTCCGCAAGCATGGTGCAGGGAGCTCAGGCCTGGGCCCCCTCTCTGTAAGAGAGAGCAAGAATAGGAGCAGTGTCATTGCTCCCACAAGTGCCCTCTTGGGAAGCTATCTGGAGAGCGTTTTGACTTCTCCCCTTGTCATGAAATGCTTATAGATCTTGAAGACGGCTCCCGTGAATCAAAAGCATCAAGGTCCTTTAAATGCAGAAGGAATGAGGCAAAGATGCTAAGCCTCGTGAATGGTTACTTGCACTTAGTTCCCAAAGAGATGTGTGCACTGGAAGCACCGTCCCCCGAAAAGCGAGCTCAACATGGGAGTCTCGTAACAACCTGTGACACCCTTCCTCCCCAACAGGAGAAGGCAGCTATGCGCACCACTTGGCACAGCTGCTAGAGACCTTCCCGAGTGCATGCAGACCCTGTGTGCCGGGGAAACCTCTCCCTCGCACAGGACAAGAACACAGGGCCACCCCACCGCACTTCTCCAAGAGTCTCACCTGACAGAAGGCACTGCTCTGCTGGCCACCTCCCCTGCTTCTTCCTTGAGGCTGGGCAGCACATGAACTTGGGACCGCTTTTGAAGACGAAGCCTCTTTAGCGTAAGGAGGCACTTTGTGGGGCTCCCTGAAAGCAGGAATCGGGAGAAACCGCCCACTGGGTAGCTGAAGGCACTAGTACAACGCTCCCCCCACCGCCAAGGCCCTCTCTGCCCCACACCCAGGTGCCCCAGCATCTCCTTGACCACCACGTGCGCTCGCCCCCTAGGGACCTTCGTGGCCACGTTCCCTTCTTCCTGGGGCTTACTACCTTGGGCAGGTGTAGCATGGAGGATGGTAGATCTGGAGCCGGCTCTTTTAGGTGCCATCTCAAGCTCAGACCTGGAAGGAAGAAGCAGATAAAGATGGGCCAGCACCAGAAGCAGGGGCAGATGGAGAGTCTCATGGAAACGTGCTGTGCCCTTGCCTGCCCTGCAGCAGGAAAGCACAGGTCACTGTGACAAGAGCTCTCGAGCTCAGCGAGACTCAGTGTCCAAGGGAAGCATCTCTGCCCATGCACAAGTACAGGCTTGCGCAAGGCTCTCACCTCACAGGAGACTCGTCTCGATAGGCACTCTTCCTCATTTCTTCCTGCACAGTCTTAGCTCTAGCCGCCAACTTCTGAGGCGTTATCCTCCTTCGAGCAAGGAGTCGCTTGCAGGCAGGGGTTAGAGGAAGGCTCCCTGACAGGGTGAAATGAGAAAACCCTTCAGAGAGCGGGGCCGCCTTGGATCAGGGTCCTCAGGTTCCTGTCCAGCCAAGGGTGAAGTATCGCCGAGGATGGCCATTCCAGGGCCTCTCCTGGCAACCTGGTCTGAA
The DNA here is from genome assembly GCF_028389875.1 of Rhea pennata. Lineage (NCBI taxonomy): Eukaryota > Metazoa > Chordata > Aves > Rheiformes > Rheidae > Rhea > Rhea pennata. Next base: position 308,321 of record NC_084685.1, on the reverse strand, counting down.
GTTTGCATGCCCTCCCCGTGAATGGTTTTGGCTTTGGGCGCTTCTCCTCCAGCAACCTCTCCCTCTTGCCTCTCGACCCCTCCCTGGGTACCCCTGAGAAAGCTCTGACTCTGTCTTCCCTGTAACCAACCAGTGGGTGTGAGCAAGGGGGTGTGAGGGGGAGTCAAAGCAAGCCATACAGGCAGCCTGCCTTAGCCTTCCCTTTGCCACAGGGAACAAACCTAGTGCCTGTAGTGTCTCCCAGTAAGTCGGGCACTTCCTCGTGGCCATGTTTGTGGCCGTACTCTCCCTTTCTGCCATCCTCTTCACGTGGAAGGACTTTGGGAGAAGAGAGGAACTTTTTAAAGGTGGTCTTCTGGGGGTTGTCCAAAGGCTTGACCTGGAAGCAAGGAGACAGAGGTGAGTATGGCATGACAGAGACACAAGCTGCTGCTAAAAGCTTGCGGTGCAGCAAGAAAGCAGGGGCCGTGGTGGCAGGGGGTAACAACATTCGGAGTCCACAAGAACATTGTGTCCCAGCACCACATCCCCCTCCCACAAGTAGTAGAGCACACTATCCGCCCAGTCGCCTTCTCCAAAGCGCTGACCTCGCGGGAGACTCGCTCTTCTGCCTCCCTTTGGCCGGCACAGGGACCCCACTTACGCTCCGGGAAGAATGGCTCTGTTGGCGACACAAGCGCTTCCCCGGAAGATTCCCTGGAAGAGGGACAGCGGTGAGCAGATCAGTTGTACCTGTCCCTGCATTGCATTTGCGTCTTGGCTAGAATTCCCGAGCAAGAAGGACAAAGCGAAAGCCTGCAAACTGCTATGGAAAGTCGGGTCGGGTCTTACATTACCTTTCTTTGCATTGTCATCACCAGCCTCTTCCTGCATGTTCCTTTTGGGGCTGGGGCTAAGCGGTGCACGGGCCACTCCAGTTGCTGGAGGTCTTGGAAGGAGCTTGCCTTCGGACCTGGAACCCAGAAGAAGGGACAAAAGATCCTGACAGGAGAATTTCACCTGGAAGAGCTACCTGCCTGCCGTGCAGCAAGAGCAGAGAGGCCCTGGTGGGAAAGGGTAACAATCTTCCGGGTCCGGAAGAAGATCGTGTCCCAGTGACACATCTCCCTCCACAAGTACCAGAGCACAGGATCAGCCCAATCCCCTTCTCCAAGGCACCCACCTCACAGGAGACTTGCTCTTTGTCCCTGCTTTTGCCAGCGCTGGGAGCCCACTTGTGCCCCGGGAAGAATGGCTCTGATGAGGAAGCTGGCCCTTCCCAGGAAGACTCCCTGCAAGGCGAGCAGTGAGAGTACATCAGCTCTACTAGTCCTTGCACTGCACTTGCGTCTCGGCTAGAATTCCTGAGCAAGAAGAAGAAAGCAAAGGCCTACAAACCTTCACAAATTCTCCCCTGGGTTTTCGCGTTACCTTTGTTTGTATTGTCACGGCCCAGCTCTTCTTCCACATTGCTTGTTGGGCTGGGGCAAAGCGGTGCACGGGCCACTCTAGTTGGTGGAGGTCTTGGAAAGAGCTTGCGTTCAGACCTGGAACAAAGAGGAAGAGGCAAATGAGCCTGACAGGAGAGTCTCACCAAAGCCCGATACCTGCTAGCCACGCAGCAAGAACAGAGAGGCCCTGGTGGCAGGGAGCCACAATCTCTCGGGGTGCTGAAGAACATTGTGTCTCAGCACCACATTCCCCTCCCCAAAGTACCAGAGCAAACAATCCACCCAGCTGCCTTCTCCGAGGCTCTCACCTCACAGGAGACTTGCTCTCCTCCCTCCCTTTGGCCGGCCCAGTGAGCCCACTCATGCTCCGGGAAGAATGGCTCTGTTGGGGAAACTGGCGCGTCCCAGGAAGATTCCCTGCAAGGGCAACAGGAGAGAGCTCCTCAGATCAGAAGCCCATGGTCAGCTTGAACTAAAACGCCGTTCCGATCTGATCCAGCCTCTTAGAAAATGGCAGCAGCAAGCCGCATTCCATCCACGCCATGCTTCTGAAGAGGTCTTTGGGCTCTTTTATCCTCCGTGGCTAGGGCAGCTGCCTTGTTGCCTCTGAACGTCCACAGCCGAGCCTTATTCCCTGGGACATCACCCTTTGCCTGCTTTTCCCAGTCCCTGTGCTTCACAGGGTGGATAGCAGGGACCTTTCCAGGAGCTGACATAGTCTCTTTTAGGGGAATACCTTCACACCAGGGGAGCACGTTTTGGCATGCCTGTATCACTCTCATACAGACAATCTTGCTAGCCGCCTATTCAGTCCGAGCCCCCTCTTCTCATGGAAAGAGTACAACCAGTTTTCCCGACATGGGGTCAACCCCTGCCATAGCTGATGACTCAAGGTAGAATTAGTCCCCCAGAAGGCTGATGAGACCTGCCTACAGGTTTCCTCTTCTCCACCGCAAAGCAAAGGGCAGTTTGCAATGTCTGTGACTGTGAGGGAAGAGAGTCCGGCGGGAAGTGTCCTCCGGCCCTGCCAACTGCAGTTTGCAGTGCTGGGCTGTTCTCTGAGCTTGATTTGTAGGGTGCTTGTAGGGAGATTTGTCATGATGGGTAGGTAGTCTTGCCACAGTCTGCTTGTCCTAGCCCTTGCAGTGCATTCACGAGGTGTCTCAAATCGCATAGCAAGAAGGCCAGGATGAAAGTGTAGAAAGCGTGCTCATGTGCCTGCTCTTACGTTACCTTGTTTGTTACCGTGACCATCAGTCTCTTCTTCCGCAGCCTCTTCTGCTCTGGGCTTTACGGACACGGTGGCCAATTTTGTGCCTCTTCTCTTTGGGGGTAGGTGGAGCTCGAACCTGGAAACAAGCGGACAACATCAGTTTGAACACAGGCCTCCAGGTCCCTTTGTAGCTTGCGCTAGCAAGGCCGCTGCGTAGGTGTCCCAGGGCTGTTGGGAAGGCCATAGTTTTCCAAAGCAGAATATGCAATGTCTGGGGGGGCTATATTCAGAACACGAGTTACACAGGAAAGAATTCCCGTGCCTGGAGGGGCAGGAGCATCTTTGTTAGTAAGCTCAGGGGCTTTGGGGGCCTTACTGTGAGAAAGCGTATTCGAACACCAGTGTGCTCTCTTGTGCTGTTAGCCCAGCTCTCGCCTGGGGCTCATAAAGTTTGTGGAGAACCGTCTGGTTTTCCTCCCAGTCGCCACGGTGAAACTAAATTCTAATCTCGCCCTTGAGTTCACTTGCAGACCCTCCCTGAGTAACGCCATGTCATTGCGACTGGGAAGCATAGTGTCAGTCGCCTAGGTCCTTAACGGAACTTCCTAGCAGCACTGGATTCCCTTTGCACGCATCTCCGCAGAGACCCGCGGGAGGTTTTGCTGAGAAATCCCTCGTCCTGTACACTTTTGGCCCAAGACAAAGGCTTTCTGGTAACTTTTATTTACTGGAGTCCCCCAAGAGATGTGGTCCGCCCAAGTCACAAGCAGATGACTTGGATGGACCTGCTCTTTGAGCCACCTGCTAAGAGAGCAATGGGCTGAAGCTGTGTGGGAAAGGTTGCCTTAGCTCCTCTCCGTGTCACAGGCTTGGAGTTACGGTGGAACCGTTCCTTAGAAAGCACTAGTTGTGAATGACTTCACAAGTAGACAAGCCTTGGAAATGTGCTGCTACCACTCTGGAGCCGAGAAGCTGCCAGCTTGGTCAGCCAGGGGCTACAGAAGGCAACCTACTCACCTTGGAAGCAGGAAGACTCCAACAGAACACATGTCAAAGACGGTGGATTCGCTGCTTCGTATGACTGAATCCCTTGCCCAGGGGATCTGCAACAGTGGCAGATATGGATCACCACGTTTTGTTCACACAAAGGGTCTCTAAGGCATGGCTTTCTGGAAGGTGTGTGTGGGGAAGAGCAAGGGAAGCACCATGGGATAGAGAGCAACTCCGATCTTTGTCTGACCCAAGACACCTCTTCTATGTTGCAAAGAGCACCAAATGCTGGAGAGTAAATCTGCAGAGAGCTGTCAATAGTGCAGAACATGCTGAGGCCGTGGGGCTCCTTGGGTCCTGGCAGGCCAGCGGTGATCAGATCAATGGAGCTTTGGCCGGGTTGGGAAGGAACTGCAAGGAGCACCGCGGAAACGCCCCAACTTACACAGAGAAGAGATTCCAGCAGGTACCCCGTCCTATCCACGCTCTGAAGAAAGTCCTCGTAAAACCTCATTTTCACTTTCTTTTCTCTGATAACCAGGATGCCAATGTTGTTGAAAACCAAGTCAGCATCCTTCCCGTTGGCTAAGACCCGAGAGAAGAAACGCAGCGTCTCTCGGATACAGGCTTCCACCGTGTGCTGAGGGTACCGGGTGGCCAAGGTTATCAGAGCAGAGTTGAGCGGAACAGTTTGCATAAAACCTAGGGAAGAGCAGAAGAGGGTTGCAGGACAAGTCGGGCAGAATGGGGCCAGTTCCCTGTACAAGGTGGACGGCCTGAGAGAGCCGCAGCTGCCCCTATGTGGCTAAAGCCGTTCCAAGGCACGTAGCCTAAGTTTGTGCTACTTGGTGGCTATTTGGTTTTCAGGAGCTGAAGTTGTTCTCAGGAGCTTCTCAGGGACCTCTGTACATCGACCAGCCGTGGCCAGAGCCCAGGCAGTGCATGCTCCACATACGCTGCGGGGCAAAGCAAAGGGTTGGATCGGTCTGCTTACCAGAAATATCATTGCAGACAGGTCTGAGCCCTAATGACTTTGCATAAGTGGCAGACAGACAAAACACAGGCCTCCGAACAGTCAAAGGGGCACGGTTTTTCATGTAGAGGTCCTGATCCAGAAGGCAGAATGTCCCGATTTCCATTCTGACAGCCTGAGAAGAGAAGAGAAGAGAAGAGAAGAGAAGAGAAGAGAAGAGAAGAGAAGAGAAGAGAAGGGCAGGAAGAAAGCATCTTTGTTTAGGCAGGCAAAGTGACTGATGGCTTGTCAGAGCATGGCCCTGGTGCTTGGTGCCTTGCCCACTCCAGACGCACAAAGGGTCTCTCAGCTTGGGAGAGCTTTGGGGAAGATGTGGAGTCTGGTGTTCTCTTGCCTCTGCCCGCTCTAACAGACAGCGGGCGAAGCAGAAGCAGAGCAACTTCCCTATGCTAGCTCAGCTCCACGGGTGTCCTACAATGGGACAGGCCCCGCAAAGTGTCCAAGGCTGTCTGGGCTTGCTCCTTCCACTCTGGCCGTGGGGCCTCGAGGAGCCGCAGAAAGTGCACAGCCCTTTCTTCTGCTAGAGCTGGGCTTTTTCCTTTCTCCCAAGTGAGAGAGAAGCTGCTCTGCCCCACGTTGGTCAAGCGCAGGGCACTGCTGGGCTGTCTTTTCTGCCTTAAAAGGAGGGGGAGCATTAGGGCACTCGATGGCACGGGGGTGTCAGGGCTACCCACATCCTTGGAATTTGAGGGGAGAAAGGGGATACCTTGTCCAGGATAAGTTCTTGGAAAATGTAATCCGACACACCACCCCAGATAGCAACGATATCTGGAAGGCAAGCGAGAGATAACCGTGCTCTAAGTCAGCAAGCTCACAATCATCCTGCTCGCTCCTAACCAGGGAGGCAGTGGCTGCAAAGGGAATGAGCGAGCCTCGCCTCCTCCGGCGCCCTCCCACATCAAAAGCGCCCGAGGCGGGGGCTGCAGAGCCAACATTTTGCGTGGCGTTATGCTATCAGCCTCATTCTCAGCCCAGGAGAGCTCCCAAAGGGAAACAGAGAGCTCCAAGTGCTCTTGAGATCCGCCTGTCAAAAAGTACGAGGTTTCACTTTGCAGACCTGCCTTTCAGGCAGCCTCTCTCGAGTTGGGCCAGAGCTGCCGCACAGCTGAGCCATCTGGAAAGGAGACTCCTCTCCGTCCTGGGCAGCTCTCCAAGTGAGAGCCATTCCCTAGGGAAACTCGCCAACGGGCTCCCAGCCCGCAAGAGGATGCTGCTGTGCCCGCAGGAGTCCCATGGGCTCAGGGAATGCCGAGGTTTGTCCCTGGCAGGGGCCAGCTTCACCCATATTCGATGCCTGCCCGCACAGACTTGGCACTTCCACTGGGGCAACGCCAGTTCTTCCTGCCAGCGGTGGCCAGTGCCTTCTCCAAGGCAACAGAACCCCGGAATGCTGGCTGCCAAACTGACACCCAGGCCAGTGAGGGACAATCTCTCTCCGGGCTCCCTTTGCAGCTCCCAGTCCTGCCCAGACGTCCCCCACAGGCTCCAGGGTCTTCACAGCACCTCTTACACTTGCTCCTCTCTTCAAATAGAGACATGAAACGGCTCTGCAAGGCCTTACCATCAGTGGTGAGATCGCGCAGCGTTGGAAACATGCCAGGCTTCATGCCTTCCATCTTTCCACACCCTCTCTCCAGCTTAACACCAGCAGAAGGCGGGGGAAAAGGAACTTCCTCCTCTCCAATCTCCTTCTCCTTCTCCCCTTCTGCACTTCACCAAACGGCCCTCCACTGCTAGTGTACTGCCTCCCTTTGCCTTCTCCGTCTCTCGGAAAAGCAGCTCCTGAGGAGGAGAAAGGCAGCACAGAGAGCAGCAGCTAGCGCTGGGGATGCTGCAGGCCTCACAGTGAAGTGCAGGTGGGAGCCAGGGGCCCCGTGGGGAGAGGGGAGCTGTGGCTATGATGTGTGAGTGCCCAACTGTGACCCCAGGCCTTGTCACACCCGGAGGGGCTGCAGGGCCCTGACCGGCCTGCCAGATCATGCCCTACAATGGACATGGCGGTGGCACTGGCCCTTTGGGGGAGCTGCCCTCCTCCTGCTCTCCCTGCTGCCCAGGGGAGGGAATGAATAAAGAGGCCTGCACTGTTGGCTATACGCTCATGCGGCCAGTGGGAAGGAAGGGCTGATGCTGGCTTGTATTTCAGTAGGCCATGCGCATGGAAATAGCACAGCCTGGCAAAGGAGCAGAGAGATTTCCCCTGTCAGCTTGAGGAAGGGTTACTTCCTCTTCCCACAGGGATTCTCAAAAACTTGGAAGCAAGTCTTATCGTGGTTGCCACCAGGTGGTGCCAAAGCCTGTGAAGACTCTCCAGTCGGACACGGGACAGTTTGCTTCTGCTCGTGCTGCCCAAATCTCCCGCCATGCTGAGGAGCGCTGAGAAGGCTGGGGTGGTGGTGGTGGGGGGGGTTCTTTTGGTGTGACATCGTTTGTGTTTTCTTAAGCAGTCCTCACAATCACACGGGAGGAGACCAAGGCTGAGGTTATGATGGGAGGCTGAACACCAACTTTGACTGCAGATTGCTCCTTTTGTGCAAGCAGGCCACAAAACTCACTTGCAGCCTCCCACACTCCTGTCCTCTGGAGGACTTTTAGACCCACTCCTGATCCAGATCATGGCAACACAACAAGAGGGACCCCAACGATGCCTGGAAATAGCGCCCGCCTGTAACATAATCTGATGATTTACAGCTCTCTCGGGGTCACACTCCTCAGTCACACACGAGCCTTTGAAAAGCACCAGGTCTCTAGCCCCTGCAGTAGTAAGCACTCCTGCAGAAAGGAGAGTTTCCCCCTGGGACACGGCTGCAATGGAAGAATCAGGGCAGGGAGCAGTGTGTCCTGCCGAGCCAAGTTTTCCCCCCGTTTTCTGTCTCACCAAGTCCCTTCCGGTGTGGCTGTCCCCCTCAGGAAGCCAGGTAGGCACCCTTGCCCTGTGCTCACCAGTGCGCCTTGATCAAGAATGCACAGAGCTAGCCTGCAGCCTGAACCGTTGGCTCCAGAGGTAGTGCACGGGAGCTGAGAAGCTCGAAAGTCCCAGGCCGCCTTGCACAGAGACAGATCTGATGCCTGCCCTCACGGATGGCTTCCTAACAAGCTACATGACCAGCTCATGGATAAGGGAGAGCACAACGGATGCCACTAGGTGCTCATGGCTAGGCATCATTTCCCCTTTTCCTCCTCAGAGAAATCTCAAAGCAAAGTCATTCCCCTCATGTTTCTTCGTCCTCTTCACTGCCCAGGCCCCCGGGACTGCTGCTCTCTCCTGCACTGATACTGCTGAATGGGACTTGGGCACAAACCTGCTCAGTAACTTGCTTCAGGCAGCATCACTGCCACACGAGTGCTTCTTGCAGGAGAAAGTATTTTCACATGCACTGTCAAACTAAGTCCACCCCACACACGCACTCCCTCGCCAAGTCTTCTTTCCCCACTGGGAACAACAAGCAAGCCTCAAACAAACGGACGATGAAATCCGCCAGAATTCCCCTGAAGAAGAGACAGACAGGAAAGGGGATACAACTCGGGGCGCTTCCTCAGTGAATACTTTACAATACCCTTTGAGCCTCCAAAGACTACAAATCCCCCCTAACCCTCGCAAACCCAAGCGGCCCCGCATCCAGAGGCCGCGACAATGGAGAAGAAATGCTGACAGCGCCCAGCCCGATTGAAGGGAGAGAAAAGAGTCAGGGGGCCTTTAAACCCCTTCTGACCAGGAAGAGAAAGTAGGTGGAAGCTTGCCAAGGAAAGCATTTCTCAGCCAAACTATAGCATTTCTGTGATAGCCGGCCACAGTCGTTGCCCTGACTGCTTGTCTGGCTGCTCTTGGCTTTTCTCTTTCAGGGATCTCATGCACCAGTGTTAGCTGAGTGCCTACGCGCACTACCAACAATACTACACAACCCAAAAGGTATAGAAACCAAAAGCTGCTTTCTAGCAGGGGTTCATCTGCTTCCCATTCCATGTGCAATGGAAGTGTGCTGCTTCGATGGAGATGCTCCCCTGTGTTTATTAGTCTGGCATTAGAATGGTTGAGACTGGCGAGCAAATGGGATTTCTCTGCCCTTACCATTCCTCAAAGCATCTTCCGAGAGCCCAGCACCACCTGCTCTTTCGTAAGGGGGTTAGGGTTAAGGCAGAGGCGCCTACAGGTGGCCAACCTGACAACGTGTGGGAAAGAAGGCCTCGCACCACACCGCTCTATGAGCACTTCTCACATTCTGAGGACTGCACGTGCTGGACTGTTTACCACCATACCAGACAGCTGGTTTCCAGAAAGTGTCATTTCACTTACACAGCGCAAATGAATGCCTTGAAAGCAGCCATGACAAGCCCTTTCTGCATCAGCACTCAGGCGTTTGGAGGGCAGAGCCAGGGGCAGTAGAAGCATGGTGCTGCCTCCCTCCATGCCCTCCAGCAAGCTAACACCACTCCTGTTCCTGTCCCCTAATGACCTTGGTGGCTGTCCTCTCTCCTTGCTGCACGTGATTACCTTGGTCAGGCTTTACATGCAGCAGAGGAGTCAGTGGCACCGTGGTCAGTGGGGCGGGAGCAACGGTGCTGGCAGAGTTGGCTTCTGTGTGTCTGCGTGCTCCAAGTGCTCCAGGAAGGGCAGCGCCCTACCTGCCTGGGGCAGACCTCCGCGTGGGCGTAGAGCCAAGAGGCTGGGCACTGCTCACTGCCTCCTGGGCTTCGGAGGGGGCTGCTCGCTCTGCAGACAATACGTGCGTGTGGGAAAATGTGGAGTGGTTTCCAGGTGCTGAAGGGGGTCCCATGCCCCTGGAGGACGGGGCTTGGGAAAGAAGAGGCGGAAAGTGTGTGTCAGGGTGGTCTCAGGCCTCCCGTCAAGGCCCCTGGTGGCCCTTTGCCCTGGCTGGTGGTGTCAGAGCCAGAGCGCCCATCGTGCTGAAGACAGCCGCAGTGGCCCGGGCCATGAGCACGTCCTCTCCGGCAGCCCCCATCCCTATGGCAGCATCAGCTGAGGGAGTGCTGCTGGGGAGCCCGGGGAGGGGAGGAAGCAGTCTCCAAAGCCTCCTGCCTGGGGACTTGGTGAGGAGAGTTGCAGCAGTGGCTGCAGCAGTCAGCTGTGCGTGCCTCTGGGGCTGTCTGCTGGCATGGAAGAACCTGGCCGGGTGCAGCAGAGAGATGGTGGGGCTGCCATTCGTACGTGCTCATTTGCCCGCTGAGACAAGTGCCCAGGCCTCAGCAGGAGAGGTCTGAAGGGGACAACCAGGTACAGGTGAGGGAAGAAGGAGGTCATCCCTTGGGTCAGCTGTCTGCTGGAAAGCTTCCCGCTCACAGGCGGGGAAATGGTTGGACAGAAAAGGCCAGTGTGTAACGTGGTGCTTTTAAGAAGCCTGATTATGGTTTAGCTACCCCCCTCTGAGCCTTCCAGCTCCCAGGTGGTTTCAGCCTTCTCCACTCTCACCATTGTGCTCCTGCTCTCCTGTGGAAGTGGCACTGTGACGGCCAGGCAGGGAAGTGAGTCTGTGGCAGAGGGAAGAAACCGCTGCCTTTCTTTCTGCAGCAGCAGCACTTGAAGCACTGAAAACACAGGGAGGGAGCAGGTGGGGGCCTGAGTACACCTGGAGGTGCCTAGCAGACATTGCTCTGAGGGCAATGGAGGATAATAGTGGGGGGCATGTGTATATGTATATATATAAAATGCATACATATGTGGATAAATGTATGCTTTTATCTATGTGCCCTCCCTTGTACATATATACTCCTATCAGACATATGTCTATAAGAAAGAGAATAAAAGGAGGTATCTCTGCCTTATTTATCCGTGTTCAGGTGCGTGCATGCGTACGGCAGGAGGTACACTTAGAGATGTTTCTGTGGGGCCTTGACATAGTTCCGAGAGAAGCCTTTCTCTTCAGCCTGGCAGCACGCTAATGGCCCCTGAGGCCAGGATGCCCTCCCTCAGCCTAGGTTCTGTCCCAGAAGTGCCTGGTCCCCCAGTGACCTCCAAACTCCTTGCTGCCCCTGGCTGGGCATGCCAGTGAGCACCAGGCAAGAGCAATGCCCTTCAGCTGGAAAGCTGGCTAACTCATCTCTCGCAAGCAGGCAGCACTTGAATGGGAAAGGACAAAGGCTCACAGGCGCTTTCTTTGAATGCCGCTTCCCGTTTATATTGCTTTCCGCCTCTCTTGCCATCTCTTTCTTTCTTCCTTTTCTTTCCTTTGTATATCTGCAGCCACAGAAGCCCAGAAGATTCTTTGCTCCTCCTGCAGGCAGTGGAAGCACATTTCCTGCAGGGCCACACAAAGGCAAGAGTATGCAGGATTAGTCTCAGCTTTTTTTCTTTCTCCTTTTTTCTGTTTCTCTTTCAGACGAGTAGCTAGTGCTCGCTCTCGCTTCTGCCCCTTCTCTTCGTGCCTTTCTGTCCACAGCGTTTTGTTCTCAAGGCACAACTGAGAGGCCCTTCTGCATTGACCGGAGTTCGAAACCATCAGGGCGCTACAAGGAAACTGCACATTTGCTATCCCCCAAAAGCCTTGCAATTAACCATTCTGGGATGAACAATGCCCCAAGAAGGAGCTGTAAAGTGTTTTGTGAGACTCTAGGCATGAAGAGTACTCTGTAAAAACGTGGAGCAGCTGGCATCTTTGAAAGTAAGAGCCAAAAGAAGTAACCGCATGTTACTATGAACACATAGGAAGGGCTCCCTGCTCAATACCCGTTCAAGTGTGTTCGTGGAGCTGTCTGCAGTCAGACACAAGAATCGTACCAATCCGTACAGTGTACCTGTCCTGCTGTCAGACATCCTTCACACATAGGGTGTGCTGCCTGGCGTTGGGCTTCACGGGTTTCCTGCCCTCGGCAGCCGCTGGGATATGGTGGCAATCTGCAAGTACGCAAAGAGATGCGTTCACGTGAGCGCGGGATAAGTTTGTTGTCCCCCTTGTGCTCAAAAGCTGCACGCCTGCTTCCGCAGCAGGAGGTGCTTCTGCAGGAGTGCCTTCCTGGGCTTGATAAACCAAAAGAGGAAGGCAAAACCCTGAGCTGTAACCCTCAGATGTGCCCCAATACTCCGCAAGCATGGTGCAGGGAGCTCAGGCCTGGGCCCCCTCTCTGTAAGAGAGAGCAAGAATAGGAGCAGTGTCATTGCTCCCACAAGTGCCCTCTTGGGAAGCTATCTGGAGAGCGTTTTGACTTCTCCCCTTGTCATGAAATGCTTATAGATCTTGAAGACGGCTCCCGTGAATCAAAAGCATCAAGGTCCTTTAAATGCAGAAGGAATGAGGCAAAGATGCTAAGCCTCGTGAATGGTTACTTGCACTTAGTTCCCAAAGAGATGTGTGCACTGGAAGCACCGTCCCCCGAAAAGCGAGCTCAACATGGGAGTCTCGTAACAACCTGTGACACCCTTCCTCCCCAACAGGAGAAGGCAGCTATGCGCACCACTTGGCACAGCTGCTAGAGACCTTCCCGAGTGCATACGGACCCTGTGTGCCGGGGAAACCTCTCCCTCGCCCAGGACAAGAACACAGGGCCACCCCACCGCACTTCTCCAAGAGTCTCACCTGACAGAAGGCACTGCTCTGCTGGCCACCTCCCCTGCTTCTTCCTTGAGGCTGGGCAGCACATGAACTTGGGACCGCTTTTGAAGACGAAGCCTCTTTAGCGTAAGGAGGCACTTTGCGGGGCTCCCTGAAAGCAGGAATCGGGAGAAACCGCCCACTGGGTAGCTGAAGGCACTAGTACAACGCTCCCCCCACCACCAAGGCCATCTCTGCCCCAGACCCAGGTGCCCCAGCATCTCCTTGACCACCACGTGCGCTCGCCCCCTAGGGACCTTCGTGGCCACGTTCCCTTCTTCCTGGGGCTTACTACCTTGGGCGGGTGTAGCATGGAGGATGGTAGATCTGGAGCCGGCTCTTTTAGGTGCCATCTCAAGCTCAGACCTGGAAGGAAGAAGCAGATAAAGATTGGCCAGCACCAGAAGCAGGGGCAGATGGAGAGTCTCATGGAAACGTGCTGTGCCCTTGCCTGCCCTGCAGCAGGAAAGCACAGGTCACTGTGACAAGAGCTCTCGAGCTCAGCGAGACTCAGTGTCCAAGGGAAGCATCTCTGCCCATGCACAAGTACAGGCTTGCGCAAGGCTCTCACCTCACAGGAGACTCGTCTCGATAGGCACTCTTCCTCATTTCTTCCTGCACAGTCTTAGCTCTAGCCGCCAACTTCTGAGGCGTTATCCTCCTTCGAGCAAGGAGTCGCTTGCAGGCAGGGGTTAGAGGAAGGCTCCCTGACAGGGTGAAATGAGAAAACCCTTCAGAGAGCGGGGCCGCCTTGGATCAGGGTCCTCAGGTTCCTGTCCAGCCAAGGGTGAAGTATCGCCGAGGATGGCCATTCCAGGGCCTCTCCTGGCAACCTGGTCTGAAGTTTGCATGCCCTCCCCGTGAATGGTTTTGGCTTTGGGCGCTTCTCCTCCAGCAACCTCTCCCTCTTGCCTCTCGACCCCTCCCTGGGTACCCCTGAGAAAGCTCTGACTCTGTCTTCCCTGTAACCAACCAGTGGGTGTGAGTAAGGGGGTGTGAGGGGGAGTCAAAGCAAGCCATACAGGCAGCCTGCCTTAGCCTTCCCTTTGCCACAGGGAACAAACCTAGTGCCTGTAGTGTCTCCCAGTAAGTCGGGCACTTCCTCGTGGCCATGTTTGTGGCCGTACTCTCCCTTTCTGCCATCCTCTTCACGTGGGAGGACTTTGGGAGAAGAGAGGAACTTTTTAAAGGTGGTCTTCTGGGGGTTGTCCAAAGGCTTGACCTGGAAGCAAGGAGACAGAGGTGAGTATGGCATGACAGAGACACAAGCTGCTGCTAAAAGCTTGCGGTGCAGCAAGAAAGCAGGGGCCGTGGTGGCAGGGGGTAACAACATTCGGAGTCCACAAGAACATTGTGTCCCAGCACCACATCCCCCTCCCACAAGTAGTAGAGCACACTATCCGCCCAGTCGCCTTCTCCAAAGCTCTCACCTCGCGGGAGACTCGCTCTTCTGCCTCCCTTTGGCCGGCACAGGGACCCCACTTACGCTCCGGGAAGAATGGCTCTGTTGGCGACACAAGCGCTTCCCCGGAAGATTCCCTGGAAGAGGGACAGCGGTGAGCAAATCAGTTGTACCTGTCCCTGCATTGCATTTGCGTCTTGGCTAGAATTCCCGAGCAAGAAGGACAAAGCGAAAGCCTGCAAACTGCTACGGAAAGTCGGGTCGGGTCTTACATTACCTTTCTTTGCATTGTCATCACCAGCCTCTTCCTGCATGTTCCTTTTGGGGCTGGGGCTAAGCGGTGCACGGGCCACTCCAGTTGCTGGAGGTCTTGGAAAGAGCTTGCCTTCGGACCTGGAACCCAGAAGAAGGGACAAATGATCCTGACAGGAGAATTTCACCTGGAAGAGCTACCTGCCTGCCGTGCAGCAAGAGCAGAAAGGCCCTGGTGGGAAAGGGTAACAATCTTCCGGGTCCGGAAGAAGATCGTGTCCCAGTGACACATCTCCCTCCACAAGTACCAGAGCACAGGATCAGCCCAATCCCCTTCTCCAAGGCACCCACCTCACAGGAGACTTGCTCTTTGTCCCTGCTTTTGCCAGTGCTGGGAACCCACTTGTGCCCCTGAAGAATGGCTCTGATGAGGAAGCTGGCCCTTCCCAGGAAGACTCCCTGCAAGGCGAGCAGTGAGAGTACATCAGCTCTATTGGTCCCTGCACTGCACTTGCGTCTCGGCTAGAATTCCTGAGCAAGAAGAAGAAAGCAAAGGCCTACAAACCTTCACAAATTCTCCCCTGGGTTTTCGCGTTACCTTTGATTGTATTGTCACGGCCCAGCTCTTCTTCCACATTGCTTGTTGGGCTGGGGCAAAGCGGTGCACGGGCCACTCTAGTTGGTGGAGGTCTTGGAAAGAGCTTGCGTTCAGACCTGGAACAAAGAGGAAGAGGCAAATGAGCCTGACAGGAGAGTCTCACCAAAGCCCGATACCTGCTAGCCACGCAGCAAGAACAGAGAGGCCCTGGTGGCAGGGAGCCACAATCTCTCCGGGTGCTGAAGAACATTGTGTCTCAGCACCACATTCCCCTCCCCAAAGTACCAGAGCAAACAATCCACCCAGCTGCCTTCTCCGAGGCTCTCACCTCACAGGAGACTTGCTCTCCTCCCTCCCTTTGGCCGGCCCAGTGAGCCCACTCATGCTCCGGGAAGAATGGCTCTGTTGGAGAAACTGGCGCGTCCCAGGAAGATTCCCTGCAAGGGCAACAGGAGAGAGCTCCTTAGATCAGAAGCCCATGGTCAGCTTGAACTAAAACGCCGTTCCGATCTGATCCAGCCTCTTAGAAAATGGCAGCAGCAAGCCGCATTCCATCCACGCCATGCTTCTGAAGAGGTCTTTGGGCTCTTTTATCCTCCGTGGCTAGTGCAGCTGCCTTGTTGCCTCTGAACGTCCACAGCCGAGCCTTATTCCCTGGGACATCACCCTTTGCCTGCTTTTCCCAGTCCCTGTGCTTCACAGGGTGGATAGCAGGGACCTTTCCAGGAGCTGACATAGTCTCTTTTAGGGGAATACCTTCACACCAGGGGAGCACGTTTTGGCATGTCTGTATCACTCTCATACAGACAATCTTGCTAGCCGCCTATTCAGTCCGAGCCCCCTCTTCTCATGGAAAGAGTACAACCAGTTTTCCCGACATGGGGTCAACCCCTGCCATAGCTGATGACTCAAGGTAGAATTAGTCCCCCAGAAGGCTGATGAGACCTGCCTACAGGTTTCCTCTTCTCCACCGCAAAGCAAAGGGCAGTTTGCAATGTCTGTGACTGTGAGGGAAGAGAGTCCGGCGGGAAGTGTCCTCCGGCCCTGCCAACTGCAGTTTGCAGTGCTGGGCTGTTCTCTGAGCTTGATTTGTAGGGTGCTTGTAGGGAGATTTGTCATGATGGGTAGGTAGTCTTGCCACAGTCTGCTTGTCCTAGCCCTTGCAGTGCATTCACGAGGTGTCTCAAATCGCATAGCAAGAAGGCCAGGATGAAAGTGTAGAAAGCGTGCTCATGTGCCTGCTCTTACGTTACCTTGTTTGTTACCGTGACCATCAGTCTCTTCTTCCGCAGCCTCTTCTGCTCTGGGCTTTACGGACACGGTGGCCAATTTTGTGCCTCTTCTCTTTGGGGGTAGGTGGAGCTCGAACCTGGAAACAAGCGGACAACATCAGTTTGAACACAGGCCTCCAGGTCCCTTTGTAGCTTGCGCTAGCAAGGCCGCTGCGTAGGTGTCCCAGGGCTGTTGGGAAGGCCATAGTTTTCCAAAGCAGAATATGCAATGTCTGGGGGGGCTATATTCAGAACACGAGTTACACAGGAAAGAATTCCCGTGCCTGGAGGGGCAGGAGCATCTTTGTTAGTAAGCTCAGGGGCTTTGGGGGCCTTACTGTGAGAAAGCGTATTCGAACACCAGTGCGCTCTCTTGTGCTGTTAGCCCAGCTCTCGCCTGGGGCTCATAAAGTTTGTGGAGAACCGTCTGGTTTTCCTCCCAGTCGCCACGGTGAAACTAAATTCTAATCTCGCCCTTGAGTTCACTTGCAGACCCTCCCTGAGTAACGCCATGTCATTGCGACTGGGAAGCGTAGTGTCAGTCGCCTAGGTCCTTAACGGAACTTCCTAGCAGCACTGGATTCCCTTTGCACGCATCTCCGCAGAGACCCGCGGGAGGTTTTGCTGAGAAATCCCTCGTCCTGTACACTTTTGGCCCAAGACAAAGGCTTTCTGGTAACTTTTATTTACTGGAGTCCCCCAAGAGATGTGGTCCGCCCAAGTCACAAGCAGATGACTTGGATGGACCTGCTCTTTGAGCCACCTGCTAAGAGAGCAATGGGCTGAAGCTGTGTGGGAAAGGTTGCCTTAGCTCCTCTCCGTGTCACAGGCTTGGAGTTACGGCGGAACCGTTCCTTAGAAAGCACTAGTTGTGAATGACTTCACAAGTAGACAAGCCTTGGAAATGTGCTGCTACCACTCTGGAGCCGAGAAGCTGCCAGCTTGGTCAGCCAGGGGCTACAGAAGGCAACCTACTCACCTTGGAAGCAGGAAGACACCAACGGAACGCATGTCAAAGACGGTGGCTTCGCTGCTTCGTATGACTGAATCCCTTGCCCAGGGGGTCTGCAACAGTGGCAGAGATGGATCACCACGTTTTGTTCACACAAACGGTCTCTAAGGCATGGCTTTCTGGAAGGTGTGTGTGGGGAAGAGCAAGGGAAGCACCATGGGATAGAGAGCAACTCCGATCTTTGTCTGACCCAAGACACCTCTTCTATGTTGCAAAGAGCACCAAATGCTGGAGAGTAAATCTGCAGAGAGCTGTCAATAGTGCAGAACATGCTGAGGCCGTGGGGCTCCTTGGGTCCTGGCAGGCCAGCGGTGATCAGATCAATGGAGCTTTGGCCGGGTTGGGAAGGAACTGCAAGGAGCACCGCGGAAACGCCCCAACTTACACAGAGAAGAGATTCCAGCAGGTACCCCGTCCTATCCACGCTCTGAAGAAAGTCCTCGTAAAACCTCATGTTCACTTTCTTTTCTCTGATAACCAGGATGCCAATGTTGTTGAAAACCAAGTCAGCATCCTTCCCGTTGGCTAAGACCCGAGAGAAGAAACGCAGCATCTCTCGGATACAGGCTTCCACCGTGTGCTGAGGGTACCGGGTGGCCAAGGTTATCAGAGCAGAGTTGAGCGGAACAGTTTGCATAAAACCTAGGGAAGAGCAGAAGAGGGTTGCAGGACAAGTCGGGCAGAATGGGGCCAGTTCCCTGTACAAGGTGGACGGCCTGAGAGAGCCGCAGCTGCCCCTATGTGGCTAAAGCCGTTCCAAGGCACGTAGCCTAAGTTTGTGCTACTTGGTGGCTATTTGGTTTTCAAGAGCTGAAGTTGTTCTCAGGAGCTTCTCAGGGACCTCTGTACATCGACCAGCCGTGGCCAGAGCCCAGGCAGTGCATGCTCCACATACGCTGCGGAGCAAAGCAAAGGGTTGGATCGGTCTGCTTACCAGAAATATCATTGCAGACAGGTCTGAGCCCTAATGACTGTGCATAAGCGGCAGACAGACAAAACACAGGCCTCCGAACAGTCAAAGGGGCACGGTTTTTCATGTAGAGGTCCTGATCCAGAAGGCAGAATGTCCCGATTTCCATTCTGACAGCCTGAGAAGAGAAGAGAAGAGAAGAGAAGAGAAGAGAAGAGAAGAGAAGAGAAGAGAAGAGAAGAGAAGAGAAGAGAAGGGCAGGAAGAAAGCATCTTTGTTTAGGCAGGCAAAGTGACTGATGGCTTGTCAGAGCATGGCCCTGGTGCTTGGTGCCTTGCCCACTCCAGACGCACAAAGGGTCTCTCCGCTTGGGAGAGCTTTGGGGAAGATGTGGAGTCTGGTGCTCTCTTGCCTCTGCCCGCTCTAACAGACAGCGGGCGAAGCAGAAGCAGAGCAACTTCCCTATGCTAGCTCAGCTCCACGGGTGTCCTACAATGGGACAGGCCCCGCAAAGTGTCCAAGGCTGTCTGGGCTTGCTCCTTCCACTCTGGCCGTGGGGCCTCGAGGAGCCGCAGAAAGTGCACAGCCCTTTCTTCTGCTAGAGCTGGGCTTTTTCCTTTCTCCCAAGTGAGAGAGAAGCTGCTCTGCCCCACGTTGGTCAAGCGCAGGGCACTGCTGGGCTGTCTTTTCTGCCTTAAAAGGAGGGGGAGCATTAGGGCACTCGATGGCACGGGGGTGTCAGGGCTACCCACATCCTTGGAATTTGAGGGGAGAAAGGGGATACCTTGTCCAGGATAAGTTCTCGGAAAATGTAATCCGACACACCACCCCAGATAGCAACGATATCTGGAAGGCAAGCGAGAGATATCCGTGCTCTAAGTCAGCAAGCTCACAATCATCCTGCTCGCTCCTAACCAGGGAGGCAGTGGCTGCAAAGGGAATGAGCGAGCCTCGCCTCCTCCGGCGCCCTCCCACATCAAAAGCACCCGAGGCGGGGGCTGCAGAGCCAACATTTTGCGTGGCGTTATGCTATCAGCCTCATTCTCAGCCCAGGAGAGCTCCCAAAGGGAAACAGAGAGCTCCAAGTGCTCTTGAGATCCGCCTGTCAAAAGTACGAGGTTTCACTTTGCAGACCTGCCTTTCAGGCAGCCTCTCTCGAGTTGGGCCAGAGCTGCCGCACAGCTGAGCCATCTGGAAAGGAGACTCCTCTCCGTCCTGGGCAGCTCTCCAAGTGAGAGCCATTCCCTAGGGAAACTCGCCAACGGGCTCCCAGCCCGCAAGAGGATGCTGCTGTGCCCGCAGGAGTCCCATGGGCTCAGGGAATGCCGAGGTTTGTCCCTGGCAGGGGCCAGCTTCACCCATATTCGATGCCTGCCCGCACAGACTTGGCACTTCCACTGGGGCAACGCCAGTTCTTCCTGCCAGCGGTGGCCAGTGCCTTCTCCAAGGCAACAGAACCCCGGAATGCTGGCTGCCAAACTGACACCCAGGCCAGTGAGGGACAATCTCTCTCCGGGCTCCCTTTGCAGCTCCCAGTCCTGCCCAGACGTCCCCCACAGGCTCCAGGGTCTTCACAGCACCTCTTACACTTGCTCCTCTCTTCAAATAGAGACATGAAACGGCTCTGCAAGGCCTTACCATCAGTGGTGAGATCGCGCAGCGTTGGAAACATGCCAGGCTTCATGCCTTCCATCTTTCCACACCCTCTCTCCAGCTTAACACCAGCAGAAGGCACGGGAAAAGGAACTTCCTCCTCTCCAATCTCCTTCTCCTTCTCCCCTTCTGCACTTCACCAAACGGCCCTCCACTGCTAGTGTACTGCCTCCCTTTGCCTTCTCCGTCTCTCGGAAAAGCAGCTCCTGAGGAGGAGAAAGGCAGCACAGAGAGCAGCAGCTAGCGCTGGGGATGCTGCAGGCCTCACAGTGAAGTGCGGGTGGGAGCCAGGGGCCCCGTGGGGAGAGGGGAGCTGTGGCTATGATGTGTGAGTGCCCCACTGTGACCCCAGGCCTTGTCACACCCGGAGGGGCTGCAGGGCCCTGACCGGCCTGCCAGATCATGCCCTACAATGGACATGGCGGTGGCACTGGCCCTTTGGGGGAGCTGCCCTCCTCCTGCTCTCCCTGCTGCCCAGGGGAGGGAATGAATAAAGAGGCCTGCACTGTTGGCTATACGCTCATGCAGCCAGTGGGAAGGAAGGGCTGATGCTGGCTTGTATTTCAGTAGGCCATGCGCGTGGAAATAGCACAGCCTGGCAAAGGAGCAGAGAGATTTCCCCTGTCAGCTTGAGGAAGGGTTACTTCCTCTTCCCACAGGGATTCTCAAAAACTTGGAAGCAAGTCTTATCGTGGTTGCCACCAGGTGGTGCCAAAGCCTGTGAAGACTCTCCAGTCGGACACGGGACAGTTTGCTTCTGCTCGTGCTGCCCAAATCTCCCGCCATGCTGAGGAGCGCTGAGGAGGCTGGGGTAGTGGTGGTGGGGGGGGTTCTTTTGGTGTGACATCGTTTGTGTTTTCTTAAGCAGTCCTCACAATCACACGGGAGGAGATCGAGGCTGAGGTTGTGATGGGAGGCTGAACACCAACTTTGACTGCAGATTGCTCCTTTTGTGCAAGCAGGCCACAAAACTCACTTGCAGCCTCCCACACTCCTGTCCTCTGGAGGACTTTTAGACCCACTCCTGATCCAGATCATGGCAACAGAACAAGAGGGACCCCAACGATGCCTGGAAATAGCGCCCGCCTGTAACATAATCTGGTGATTTACAGCTCTCTCGGGGTCACACTCCTCAGTCACACACGAGCCTTTGAAAAGCACCAGGTCTCTAGCCCCTGCAGTAGTAAGCACTCCTGCAGAAAGGAGAGTTTCCCCCTGGGACACGGCTGCAATGGAAGAATCAGGGCAGGGAGCAGTGTGTCCTGCCGAGCCAAGTTTTCCCCCCATTTTCTGTCTCACCAAGTCCCTTCCGGTGTGGCTGTCCCCCTCAGGAAGCCAGGTAGGCACCCTTGCCCTGTGCTCACCAGTGCGCCTTGATCAAGAATGCACAGAGCTAGCCTGCAGCCTGAACCATTGGCTCCAGAGGTAGTGCACGGGAGCTGAGAAGCTCGAAAGTCCCAGGCCGCCTTGCACAGAGACAGATCTGATGCCTGCCCTCACGGATGGCTTCCTAACAAGCTACATGACCAGCTCATGGATAAGGGAGAGCACAACGGATGCCACTAGGTGCTCATGGCTAGGCATCATTTCCCCCTTTCCTCCTCAGAGAAATCTCAGGGCAAAGTCGTTCCCCTCATGTTTCTTCGTCCTCTTCACTGCCCAGGCCCCCGGGACTGCTGCTCTCTCCTGCACTGATACTGCTGAATGGGCAGTATGAGACAGACAGGTAAGGGGATACAACTCGGGGCGCTTCCTCAGTGAATACTTTACAATACCCTTTGAGCCTCCAAAGACTACAAATCCCCCCTAACCCTCGCAAACCCAAGCGGCCCTGCATCCAGAGGGGCTCCTGATGAAAGAGGCCGCGACAATGGAGAAGAAATGCTGACAGCACCCAGCCCGATTGAAGGGAGAGAAAAGAGTCAGGGGGCCTTTAAACCCCTTCTGACCAGGAAGAGAAAGTAGGTGGAAGCTTGCCAAGGAGAGCATTTCTCAGCCAAACTACAGCATTTCTGTGGTAGCCAGCCACAGTCGTTGCCCTGACTGCTTGTCTGGCTGCTCTTGGCTTTTCTCTTTCGGGGATCTCATGCACCAGTGTTAGCTGAGTGCCTACACGCACTACCAACAATACTACACAACCCAACAGGTATAGAAACCAAAAGCTGCTTTCTAGCAGGGGTTCATCTGCTTCCCATTCCATGTGCAATGGAAGTGTGCTGCTTCGATGGAGATGCTCCCCTGTGTTTATTAGTCTGGCATTAGAATGGTTGAGACTGGCGAGCAAATGGAATTTCTCTGCCCTTACCATTCCTCAAAGCATCTTCCGAGAGCCCAGCACCACCTGCTCTTTCGTAAGGGGGTTAGGGTTAAGGCAGAGGCGCCTACAGGTGGCCAACCTGACAACGTGTGGGAAAGAAGGCCTCGCACCACACCGCTCTATGAGCACTTCTCACATTCTGAGGACTGCATGTGCTGGACTGTTTACCACCATACCAGACAGCTGGTTTCCAGAAAGTGTCATTTCACTTACACAGCGCAAATGAATGCCTTGAAAGCAGCCATGACAAGCCCTTTCTGCATCAGCACTCAGGCCTTTGGAGGGCAGAGCCAGGGGCAGTAGAAGCATGGTGCTGCCTCCCTCCATGCCCTCCAGCAAGCTAACACCACTCCTGTTCCTGTCCCCTAATGACCTTGGTGGCTGTCCTCTCTCCTTGCTGCACGTGATTACCTTGGTCAGGCTTTACATGCAGCAGGGGAGTCAGTGGCACCGTGGTCAGTGGGGCGGGAGCAACGGTGCTGGCAGAGTTGGCTTCTGTGTGTCTGCGTGCTCCAAGTGCTCCGGGAAGGGCAGCGCCCTACCTGCCTGGGGCAGACCTCCGCGTGGGCGTAGAGCCAAGAGGCTGGGCACTGCTCACTGCCTCCTGGGCTTCGGAGGGGGCTGCTCGCTCTGCAGACAATACGTGCGTGTGGGAAAATGTGGAGTGGTTTCCAGGTGCTGAAGGGGGTCTCCGGCAGCCCCCATTCCTATGGCAGCATCAGCTGAGGGAGTGCTGCTGGGGAGCCCGGGGAGGGGAGGAAGCAGTCTCCAAAGCCTCCTGCCTGGGGACTTGGTGAGGAGAGTTGCAGCAGTGGCTGCAGCAGTCAGCTGTGCGTGCCTCTGGGGCTGTCTGCCGGCATGGAAGAGCCTGGCCGGGTGCAGCAGAGAGATGGTGGGGCTGCCATTCGTACGTGCTCATTTGCCCGCTGAGACAAGTGCCCAGGCCTCAGCAGGAGAGGTCTGAAGGGGACAACCAGGTGCAGGTGAGGGAAGAAGGAGGTCATCCCTTGGGTCAGCTGTCTGCTGGAAAGCTTCCCGCTCACAGGCGGGAAATGGTTGGACAGAAAAGGCCAGTGTGTAACGTGGTGCTTTTAAGAAGCCTGATTATGGTTTAGCTAGCCCCCTCTGAGCCTTCCAGCTCCCAGGTGGTTTCAGCCTTCTCCACTCTCACCATTGTGCTCCTGCTCTCCTGTGGAAGTGGCACTGTGACGGCCAGGCAGGGAAGCGAGTCTGTGGCAGAGGGAAGAAACCGCTGCCTTTCTTTCTGCAGCAGCAGCACTTGAAGCACTGAAAACACAGGGAGGGAGCAGGTGGGGGCCTGAGTACACCTGGAGGTGCCTAGCAGACATTGCTCTGAGGGCAATGGAGGATAATAGTGGGGGGCATATGTTTATATATATATATATAAAATGCATACATATGTGGATAAATGTATGCTTTTATCTATGTGCCCTCCCTTGTACATATATACTCCTATCAGACATATGTCTATAAGAAAGAGAATAAAAGGAGGTATCTCTGCCTTATTTATCCGTGTTCAGGTGCGTGCATTTGTACGGCGGGAGGTACACTTAGAGATGTTTCTGTGGGGCCTTGACATAGTTCCGAGAGAAGCCTTTCTCTTCAGCCTGGCAGCACGCTAATGGCCCCTGAGGCCAGGATGCCCTCCCTCAGCCTAGGTTCTGTCCCAGAAGTGCCTGGTCCCCCAGTGACCTCCAAACTCCTTGCTGCCCCTGGCTGGGCATGCCAGTGAGCACCAGGCAAGAGCAATGCCCTTCAGCTGGAAAGCTGGCTAACTCATCTCTCGCAAGCAGGCAGCACTTGAATGGGAAAGGACAAAGGCTCACAGGCGCTTTCTTTGAATGCCGCTTCCCGTTTATATTGCTTTCCGCCTCTCTTGCCATCTCTTTCTTTCTTCCTTTTCTTTCCTTTGTATATCTGCAGCCACAGAAGCCCAGAAGATTCTTTGCTCCTCCTGCAGGCAGTGGAAGCACATTTCCTGCAGGGCCACACAAAGGCAAGAGTATGCAGGATTAGTCTCAGCTTTTTTTCTTTCTCTTTTTTTATTTCTTTTTCTTTTTCAGACGAGTAGCTAGTGCTCGCTCTCGCTTCTGCCCCTTCTCTTCGTGCCTTTCTGTCCACAGCGTTTTGTTCTCAAGGCACAACTGAGAGGCCCTTCTGCATTGACCGGAGTTCGAAACCATCAGGGCGCTACAAGGAAACTGCACATTTGCTATCCCCCAAAAGCCTTGCAATTAACCATTCTGGGATGAACAATGCCCCAAGAAGGAGCTGTAAAGTGTTTTGTGAGACTCTAGGCATGAAGAGTACTCTGTAAAAACGTGGAGCAGCTGGCATCTTTGAAAGTAAGAGCCAAAAGAAGTAACCGCATGTTACTATGAACACATAGGAAGGGCTCCCTGCTCAATACCCGTTCAAGTGTGTTCGTGGAGCTGTCTGCAGTCAGACACAAGAATCGTACCAATCCGTACAGTGTACCTGTCCTGCTGTCAGACATCCTTCACACACAGGGTGTGCTGCCTGGCGTTGGGCTTCACGGGTTTCCTGCCCTCGGCAGCCGCTGGGATATGGTGGCAATCTGCAAGTACGCAAAGAGATGCGTTCACGTGAGCGCGGGATAAGTTTGTTGTCCCCCTTGTGCTCAAAAGCTGCACGCCTGCTTCCGCAGCAGGAGGTGCTTCTGCAGGAGTGCCTTCCTGGGCTTGATAAACCAAAAGAGGAAGGCAAAACCCTGAGCTGTAACCCTCAGATGTGCCCCAATACTCCGCAAGCATGGTGCAGGGAGCTCAGGCCTGGGCCCCCTCTCTGTAAGAGAGAGCAAGAATAGGAGCAGTGTCATTGCTCCCACAAGTGCCCTCTTGGGAAGCTATCTGGAGAGCGTTTTGACTTCTCCCCTTGTCATGAAATGCTTATAGATCTTGAAGACGGCTCCCGTGAATCAAAAGCATCAAGGTCCTTTAAATGCAGAAGGAATGAGGCAAAGATGCTAAGCCTCGTGAATGGTTACTTGCACTTAGTTCCCAAAGAGATGTGTGCACTGGAAGCACCGTCCCCCGAAAAGCGAGCTCAACATGGGAGTCTCGTAACAACCTGTGACACCCTTCCTCCCCAACAAGAGAAGGCAGCTGTGCGCACCACTTGGCACAGCTGCTAGAGACCTTCCCGAGTGCATACGGACCCTGTGTGCCGGGGAAACCTCTCCCTCGCACAGGACAAGAACACAGGGCCACCCCACCGCACTTCTCCAAGAGTCTCACCTGACAGAAGGCACTGCTCTGCTGGCCACCTCCCCTGCTTCTTCCTTGAGGTTGGGCAGCACATGAACTTGGGACCGCTTTTGAAGACGAAGCCTCTTTTGCGTAAGGAGGCACTTTGCGGGGCTCCCTGAAAGCAGGAATCGGGAGAAACCGCCCACTGGGTAGCTGAAGGCACTAGTACAACGCTCCCCCCACCGCCAAGGCCCTCTCTGCCCCAGACCCAGGTGCCCCAGCATCTCCTTGACCACCACGTGCGCTCGCCCCCTAGGGACCTTCGTGGCCACGTTCCCTTCTTCCTGGGGCTTACTACCTTGGGCGGGTGTAGTATGGAGGATGGTAGATCTGGAGCCGGCTCTTTTAGGTGCCATCTCAAGCTCAGACCTGGAAGGAAGAAGCAGATAAAGATGGGCCAGCACCAGAAGCAGGGGCAGATGGAGAGTCTCATGGAAACGTGCTGTGCCCTTGCCTGCCCTGCAGCAGGAAAGCACAGGTCACTGTGACAAGAGCTCTCGAGCTCAGCGAGACTCAGTGTCCAAGGGAAGCATCTCTGCCCATGCACAAGTACAGGCTTGCACAAGGCTCTCACCTCACAGGAGACTCATCTCGACAGGCACTCTTCCTCATTTCTTCCTGCACAGTCTTAGCTCTAGCCGCCAACTTCTGAGGCGTTATCCTCCTTCGAGCAAGGAGTCGCTTGCAGGCAGGGGTTAGAGGAAGGCTCCCTGACAGGGTGAAATGAGAAAACCCTTCAGAGAGCGGGGCCGCCTTGGATCAGGGTCCTCAGGTTCCTGTCCAGCCAAGGGTGAAGTATCGCCGAGGATGGCCATTCCAGGGCCTCTCCTGGCAACCTGGTCTGAAGTTTGCATGCCCTCCCCGTGAATGGTTTTGGCTTTGGGCGCTTCTCCTCCAGCAACCTCTCCCTCTTGCCTCTCGACCCCTCCCTGGGTACCCCTGAGAAAGCTCTGACTCTGTCTTCCCTGTAACCAACCAGTGGGTGTGAGTAAGGGGGTGTGAGGGGGAGTCAAAGCAAGCCATACAGGCAGCCTGCCTTAGCCTTCCCTTTGCCACAGGGAACAAACCTAGTGCCTGTAGTGTCTCCCAGTAAGTCGGGCACTTCCTCGTGGCCATGTTTGTGGCCGTACTCTCCCTTTCTGCCATCCTCTTCACGTGGGAGGACTTTGGGAGAAGAGAGGAACTTTTTAAAGGTGGTCTTCTGGGAGTTGTCCAAAGGCTTGACCTGGAAGCAAGGAGACAGAGGTGAGTATGGCATGACAGAGACACAAGCTGCTGCTAAAAGCTTGCGGTGCAGCAAGAAAGCAGGGGCCGTGGTGGCAGGGGGTAACAACATTCGGAGTCCACAAGAACATTGTGTCCCAGCACCACATCCCCCTCCCACAAGTAGTAGAGCACACTATCCGCCCAGTCGCCTTCTCCAAAGCTCTCACCTCGCGGGAGACTCGCTCTTCTGCCTCCCTTTGGCCGGCACAGGGACCCCACTTACGCTCCGGGAAGAATGGCTCTGTTGGCGACACAAGCGCTTCCCCGGAAGATTCCCTGGAAGAGGGACAGCGGTGAGCAGATCAGTTGTACCTGTCCCTGCATTGCATTTGCGTCTTGGCTAGAATTCCCGAGCAAGAAGGACAAAGCGAAAGCCTGCAAACTGCTATGGAAAGTCGGGTCGGGTCTTACATTACCTTTCTTTGCATTGTCATCACCAGCCTCTTCCTGCATGTTCCTTTTGGGGCTGGGGCTAAGCGGTGCACGGGCCACTCCAGTTGCTGGAGGTCTTGGAAAGAGCTTGCCTTCGGACCTGGAACCCAGAAGAAGGGACAAATGATCCTGACAGGAGAATTTCACCTGGAAGAGCTACCTGCCTGCCGTGCAGCAAGAGCAGAGAGGCCCTGGTGGGAAAGGGTAACAATCTTCCGGGTCCGGAAGAAGATCGTGTCCCAGTGACACATCTCCCTCCACAAGTACCAGAGCACAGGATCAGCCCAATCCCCTTCTCCAAGGCACCCACCTCACAGGAGACTTGCTCTTTGTCCCTGCTTTTGCCAGCGCTGGGAGCCCACTTGTGCCCCTGAAGAATGGCTCTGATGAGGAAGCTGGCCCTTCCCAGGAAGACTCCCTGCAAGGCGAGCAGTGAGAGTACATCAGCTCTATTGGTCCCTGCACTGCACTTGCGTCTCGGCTAGAATTCCTGAGCAAGAAGAAGAAAGCAAAGGCCTACAAACCTTCACAAATTCTCCCCTGGGTTTTCGCGTTACCTTTGTTTGTATTGTCACGGCCCAGCTCTTCTTCCACATTGCTTGTTGGGCTGGGGCAAAGCGGTGCACGGGCCACTCTAGTTGGTGGAGGTCTTGGAAAGAGCTTGCGTTCAGACCTGGAACAAAGAGGAAGAGGCAAATGAGCCTGACAGGAGAGTCTCACCAAAGCCCGATACCTGCTAGCCACGCAGCAAGAACAGAGAGGCCCTGGCAGCAGGGAGCCACTATCTCTCCGGGTGCTGAAGAACATTGTGTCTCAGCACCACATTCCCCTCCCCAAAGTACCAGAGCAAACAATCCACCCAGCTGCCTTCTCCGAGGCTCTCACCTCACAGGAGACTTGCTCTCCTCCCTCCCTTTGGCCGGCCCAGTGAGCCCACTCATGCTCCGGGAAGAATGGCTCTGTTGGGGAAACTGGCGCGTCCCAGGAAGATTCCCTGCAAGGGCAACAGGAGAGAGCTCCTCAGATCAGAAGCCCATGGTCAGCTTGAACTAAAACGCCGTTCCGATCTGATCCAGCCTCTTAGAAAATGGCAGCAGCAAGCCGCATTCCATCCACGCCATGCTTCTGAAGAGGTCTTTGGGCTCTTTTATCCTCCGTGGCTAGGGCAGCTGCCTTGTTGCCTCTGAACGTCCACAGCCGAGCCTTATTCCCTGGGGCATCACCCTTTGCCTGCTTTTCCCAGTCCCTGTGCTTCACAGGGTGGATAGCAGGGACCTTTCCAGGAGCTGACATAGTCTCTTTTAGGGGAATACCTTCACACCAGGGGAGCACGTTTTGGCATGTCTGTATCACTCTCATACAGACAATCTTGCTAGCCGCCTATTCAGTCCGAGCCCCCTCTTCTCATGGAAAGAGTACAACCAGTTTTCCCGACATGGGGTCAACCCCTGCCATAGCTGATGACTCAAGGTAGAATTAGTCCCCCAGAAGGCTGATGAGACCTGCCTACAGGTTTCCTCTTCTCCACCGCAAAGCAAAGGGCAGTTTGCAATGTCTGTGACTGTGAGGGAAGAGAGTCCGGCGGGAAGTGTCCTCCGGCCCTGCCAACTGCAGTTTGCAGTGCTGGGCTGTTCTCTGAGCTTGATTTGTAGGGTGCTTGTAGGGAGATTTGTCATGATGGGTAGGTAGTCTTGCCACAGTCTGCTTGTCCTAGCCCTTGCAGTGCATTCACGAGGTGTCTCAAATCGCATAGCAAGAAGGCCAGGATGAAAGTGTAGAAAGCGTGCTCATGTGCCTGCTCTTACGTTACCTTGTTTGTTACCGTGACCATCAGTCTCTTCTTCCGCAGCCTCTTCTGCTCTGGGCTTTACAGACACGGTGGCCAATTTTGTGCCTCTTCTCTTTGGGGGTAGGTGGAGCTCGAACCTGGAAACAAGCGGACAACATCAGTTTGAACACAGGCCTCCAGGTCCCTTTGTAGCTTGCGCTAGCAAGGCCACTGCGTAGGTGTCCCAGGGCTGTTGGGAAGGCCATAGTTTTCCAAAGCAGAATATGCAATGTCTGGGGGGGCTATATTCAGAACGCGAGTTACACAGGAAAGAATTCCCGTGCCTGGAGGGGCAGGAGCATCTTTGTTAGTAAGCTCAGGGGCTTTGGGGGCCTTACTGTGAGAAAGCGTATTCGAACACCAGTGCGCTCTCTTGTGCTGTTAGCCCAGCTCTCGCCTGGGGCTCATAAAGTTTGTGGAGAACCGTCTGTTTTTCCTCCCAGTCGCCACGGTGAAACTAAATTCTAATCTCGCCCTTGAGTTCACTTGCAGACCCTCCCTGAGTAACGCCATGTCATTGCGACTGGGAAGCGTAGTGTCAGTCGCCTAGGTCCTTAACGGAACTTCCTAGCAGCACTGGATTCCCTTTGCACGCATCTCCGCAGAGACCCGCGGGAGGTTTTGCTGAGAAATCCCTCGTCCTGTACACTTTTGGCCCAAGACAAAGGCTTTCTGGTAACTTTTATTTACTGGAGTCCCCCAAGAGATGTGGTCCGCCCAAGTCACAAGCAGATGACTTGGATGGACCTGCTCTTTGAGCCACCTGCTAAGAGAGCAATGGGCTGAAGCTGTGTGGGAAAGGTTGCCTTAGCTCCTCTCCGTGTCACAGGCTTGGAGTTACGGCGGAACCGTTCCTTAGAAAGCACTAGTTGTGAATGACTTCACAAGTAGACAAGCCTTGGAAATGTGCTGCTACCACTCTGGAGCCGAGAAGCTGCCAGCTTGGTCAGCCAGGGGCTACAGAAGGCAACCTACTCACCTTGGAAGCAGGAAGACACCAACGGAACGCATGTCAAAGACGGTGGCTTCGCTGCTTCGTATGACTGAATCCCTTGCCCAGGGGGTCTGCAACAGTGGCAGAGATGGATCACCACATTTTGTTCACACAAAGGGTCTCTAAGGCATGGCTTTCTGGAAGGTGTGTGTGGGGAAGAGCAAGGGAAGCACCATGGGATAGAGAGCAACTCCGATCTTTGTCTGACCCAAGACACCTCTTCTATGTTGCAAAGAGCACCAAATGCTGGAGAGTAAATCTGCAGAGAGCTGTCAATAGTGCAGAACATGCTGAGGCCGTGGGGCTCCTTGGTTCCTGGCAGGCCAGCGGTGATCAGATCAATGGAGCTTTGGCCGGGTTGGGAAGGAACTGCAAGGAGCACCGCGGAAACGCCCCAACTTACACAGAGAAGAGATTCCAGCAGGTACCCCGTCCTATCCACGCTCTGAAGAAAGTCCTCGTAAAACCTCATTTTCACTTTCTTTTCTCTGATAACCAGGATGCCAATGTTGTTGAAAACCAAGTCAGCATCCTTCCCGTTGGCTAAGACCCGAGAGAAGAAACGCAGCATCTCTCGGATACAGGCTTCCACCGTGTGCTGAGGGTACCGGGTGGCCAACGTTATCAGAGCAGAGTTGAGCGGAACAGTTTGCATAAAACCTAGGGAAGAGCAGAAGAGGGTTGCAGGACAAGTCGGGCAGAATGGGGCCAGTTCCCTGTACAAGGTGGACGGCCTGAGAGAGCCGCAGCTGCCCCTATGTGGCTAAAGCCGTTCCAAGGCACGTAGCCTAAGTTTGTGCTACTTGGTGGCTATTTGGTTTTCAAGAGCTGAAGTTGTTCTCAGGAGCTTCTCAGGGACCTCTGTACATCGACCAGCCGTGGCCAGAGCCCAGGCAGTGCATGCTCCACATACGCTGCAGGGCAAAGCAAAGGGTTGGATCGGTCTGCTTACCAGAAATATCATTGCAGACAGGTCTGAGCCCTAATGACTGTGCATAAGTGGCAGACAGACAAAACACAGGCCTCCGAACAGTCAAAGGGGCACGGTTTTTCATGTAGAGGTCCTGGTCCAGAAGGCAGAATGTCCCGATTTCCATTCTGACAGCCTGAGAAGAGAAGAGAAGAGAAGAGAAGAGAAGAGAAGAGAAGAGAAGAGAAGGGCAGGAAGAAAGCATCTTTGTTTAGGCAGGCAAAGTGACTGATGGCTTGTCAGAGCATGGCCCTGGTGCTTGGTGCCTTGCCCACTCCAGACGCACAAAGGGTCTCTCCGCTTGGGAGAGCTTTGGGGAAGATGTGGAGTCTGGTGCTCTCTTGCCTCTGCCCGCTCTAACAGACAGCGGGCGAAGCAGAAGCAGAGCAACTTCCCTATGCTAGCTCAGCTCCACGGGTGTCCTACAATGGGACAGGCCCCGCAAAGTGTCCAAGGCTGTCTGGGCTTGCTCCTTCCACTCTGGCCGTGGGGCCTCGAGGAGCCGCAGAAAGTGCACAGCCCTTTCTTCTGCTAGAGCTGGGCTTTTTCCTTTCTCCCAAGTGAGAGAGAAGCTGCTCTGCCCCACATTGGTCAAGCGCAGGGCACTGCTGGGCTGTCTTTTCTGCCTTAAAAGGAGGGGGAGCATTAGGGCACTCGATGGCACGGGGGTGTCAGGGCTACCCACATCCTTGGAATTTGAGGGGAGAAAGGGGATACCTTGTCCAGGATAAGTTCTCGGAAAATGTAATCCGACACACCACCCCAGATAGCAACGATATCTGGAAGGCAAGCGAGAGATAACCGTGCTCTAAGTCAGCAAGCTCACAATCATCCTGCTCGCTCCTAACCAGGGAGGCAGTGGCTGCAAAGGGAATGAGCGAGCCTCGCCTCCTCCGGCGCCCTCCCACATCAAAAGCACCCGAGGCGGGGGCTGCAGAGCCAACATTTTGCCTGGCGTTATGCTATCAGCCTCATTCTCAGCCCAGGAGAGCTCCCAAAGGGAAACAGAGAGCTCCAAGTGCTCTTGAGATCCGCCTGTCAAAAAGTACGAGGTTTCACTTTGCAGACCTGCCTTTCAGGCAGCCTCTCTCGAGTTGGGCCAGAGCTGCCGCACAGCTGAGCCATCTGGAAAGGAGACTCCTCTCCGTCCTGGGCAGCTCTCCAAGTGAGAGCCATTCCCTAGGGAAACTCGCCAACGGGCTCCCAGCCCGCAAGAGGATGCTGCTGTGCCCGCAGGAGTCCCATGGGCTCAGGGAATGCCGAGGTTTGTCCCTGGCAGGGGCCAGCTTCACCCATATTCGATGCCTGCCCGCACAGACTTGGCACTTCCACTGGGGCAACGCCAGTTCTTCCTGCCAGCGGTGGCCAGTGCCTTCTCCAAGGCAACAGAACCCCGGAATGCTGGCTGCCAAACTGACACCCAGGCCAGTGGGGGACAATCTCTCTCCGGGCTCCCTTTGCAGCTCCCAGTCCTGCCCAGACGTCCCCCACAGGCTCCAGGGTCTTCACAGCACCTCTTACACTTGCTCCTCTCTTCAAATAGAGACATGAAACGGCTCTGCAAGGCCTTACCATCAGTGGTGAGATCGCGCAGCGTTGGAAACATGCCAGGCTTCATGCCTTCCATCTTTCCACACCCTCTCTCCAGCTTAACACCAGCAGAAGGCAGGGGAAAAGGAACTTCCTCCTCTCCAATCTCCTTCTCCTTCTCCCCTTCTGCACTTCACCAAACGGCCCTCCACTGCTAGTGTACTGCCTCCCTTTGCCTTCTCCGTCTCTCGGAAAAGCAGCTCCTGAGGAGGAGAAAGGCAGCACAGAGAGCAGCAGCTAGCGCTGGGGATGCTGCAGGCCTCACAGTGAAGTGCGGGTGGGAGCCAGGGGCCCCGTGGGGAGAGGGGAGCTGTGGCTATGATGCGTGAGTGCCCCACTGTGACCCCAGGCCTTGTCACACCCGGAGGGGCTGCAGGGCCCTGACCGGCCTGCCAGATCATGCCCTACAATGGACATGGCGGTGGCACTGGCCCTTTGGGGGAGCTGCCCTCCTCCTGCTCTCCCTGCTGCCCAGGGGAGGGAATGAATAAAGAGGCCTGCACTGTTGGCTATACACTCATGCAGCCAGTGGGAAGGAAGGGCTGATGCTGGCTTGTATTTCAGTAGGCCATGCGCGTGGAAATAGCACAGCCTGGCAAAGGAGCAGAGAGATTTCCCCTGTCAGCTTGAGGAAGGGTTACTTCCTCTTCCCACAGGGATTCTCAAAAACTTGGAAGCAAGTCTTATCGTGGTTGCCACCAGGTGGTGCCAAAGCCTGTGAAGACTCTCCAGTCGGACACGGGACAGTTTGCTTCTGCTCGTGCTGCCCAAATCTCCCGCCATGCTGAGGAGCGCTGAGAAGGCTGGGGTGGTGGTGGTGGGGGGGGTTCTTTTGGTGTGACATCGTTTGTGTTTTCTTAAGCAGTCCTCACAATCACACGGGAGGAGACCGAGGCTGAGGTTATGATGGGAGGCTGAACACCAACTTTGACTGCAGATTGCTCCTTTTGTGCAAGCAGGCCACAAAACTCACTTGCAGCCTCCCACACTCCTGTCCTCTGGAGGACTTTTAGACCCACTCCTGATCCAGATCATGGCAACAGAACAAGAGGGACCCCAACGATGCCTGGAAATAGCGCCCGTCTGTAACATAATCTGATGATTTACATCTCTCTCGGGGTCACACTCCTCAGTCACACACGAGCCTTTGAAAAGCACCAGGTCTCTAGCCCCTGCAGTAGTAAGCACTCCTGCAGAAAGGAGAGTTTCCCCCTGGGACACGGCTGCAATGGAAGAATCAGGGCAGGGAGCAGTGTGTCCTGCCGAGCCAAGTTTTCCCCCCATTTTCTGTCTCACCAAGTCCCTTCCGGTGTGGCTGTCCCCCTCAGGAAGCCAGGTAGGCACCCTTGCCCTGTGCTCACCAGTGCGCCTTGATCAAGAATGCACAGAGCTAGCCTGCAGCCTGAACCGTTGGCTCCAGAGGTAGTGCACGGGAGCTGAGAAGCTCGAAAGTCCCAGGCCGCCTTGCACAGAGACAGATCTGATGCCTGCCCTCACGGATGGCTTCCTAACAAGCTACATGACCAGCTCATGGATAAGGGAGAGCACAACGGATGCCACTAGGTGCTCATGGCTAGGCATCATTTCCCCTTTTCCTTCTCAGAGAAATCTCAGGGCAAAGTCATTCCCCTCATGTTTCTTCGTCCTCTTCACTGCCCAGGCCCCCGGGACTGCTGCTCTCTCCTGCACTGATACTGCTGAATGGGACTTGGGCACAAACCTGCTCAGTAACTTGCTTCAGGCAGCATCACTGCCACACGAGTGCTTCTTGCAGGAGAAAGTATTTTCACACGCACTGTCAAACTAAGTCCACCCCACACACGCACTCCCTCGCCAAGTCTTCTTTCCCCACTGGGAACAACAAGCAAGCCTCAAACAATCGGACGATGAAATCCGCCAGAATTCCCCTGAAGGAGAGACAGACAGGAAAGGGGATACAACTCGGGGCGCTTCCTCAGTGAATACTTTACAATACCCTTTGAGCCTCCAAAGACTACAAATCCCCCCTAACCCTCGCAAACCCAAGCGGCCCCGCATCCAGAGGGGCTCCTGATGAAAGAGGCCGCGACAATGGAGAAGAAATGCTGACAGCGCCCAGCCCGATTGAAGGGAGAGAAAAGAGTCAGGGGGCCTTTAAACCCCTTCTGACCAGGAAGAGAAAGTAGGTGGAAGCTTGCCAAGGAAAGCATTTCTCAGCCAAACTACAGCATTTCTGTGATAGCCGGCCACAGTCGTTGCCCTGACTGCTTGTCTGGCTGCTCTTGGCTTTTCTCTTTCAGGGATCTCATGCACCAGTGTTAGCTGAGTGCCTACGCGCACTACCAACAATACTACACAACCCAAAAGGTATAGAAACCAAAAGCTGCTTTCTAGCAGGGGTTCATCTGCTTCCCATTCCATGTGCAATGGAAGTGTGCTGCTTCGATGGAGATGCTCCCCTGTGTTTATTAGTCTGGCATTAGAATGGTTGAGACTGGCGAGCAAATGGGATTTCTCTGCCCTTACCATTCCTCAAAGCATCTTCCGAGAGCCCAGCACCACCTGCTCTTTCGTAAGGGGGTTAGGGTTAAGGCAGAGGCGCCTACAGGTGGCCAACCTGACAACGTGTGGGAAAGAAGGCCTCGCACCACACCGCTCTATGAGCACTTCTCACATTCTGAGGACTGCACGTGCTGGACTGTTTACCACCATACCAGACAGCTGGTTTCCAGAAAGTGTCATTTCACTTACACAGCGCAAATGAATGCCTTGAAAGCAGCCATGACAAGCCCTTTCTGCATCAGCACTCAGGCGTTTGGAGGGCAGAGCCAGGGGCAGTAGAAGCATGGTGCTGCCTCCCTCCATGCCCTCCAGCAAGCTAACACCACTCCTGTTCCTGTCCCCTAATGACCTTGGTGGCTGTCCTCTCTCCTTGCTGCACGTGATTACCTTGGTCAGGCTTTACATGCAGTAGAGGAGTCAGTGGCACCGTGGTCAGTGGGGCGGGAGCAACGGTGCTGGCAGAGTTGGCTTCTGTGTGTCTGCGTGCTCCAAGTGCTCCAGGAAGGGCAGCGCCCTACCTGCCTGGGGCAGACCTCCGCGTGGGCGTAGAGCCAAGAGGCTGGGCACTGCTCACTGCCTCCTGGGCTTCGGAGGCTGCTCGCTCTGCAGACAATACGTGCGTGTGGGAAAATGTGGAGTGGTTTCCAGGTGCTGAAGGGGGTCCCATGCCCCTGGAGGACGGGGCTTGGGAAAGAAGAGGCGGAAAGTGTGTGTCAGGGTGGTCTCAGGCCTCCCGTCAAGGCCCCTGGTGGCCCTTTGCCCTGGCTGGTGGTGTCAGAGCCAGAGCGCCGATCGTGCTGAAGACAGCCGCAGTGGCCCGGGCCATGAGCACGTCCTCTCCGGCAGCCCCCATCCCTATGGCAGCATCAGCTGAGGGAGTGCTGCTGGGGAGCCCGGGGAGAGGAGGAAGCAGTCTCCAAAGCCTCCTGCCTGGGGACTTGGTGAGGAGAGTTGCAGCAGTGGCTGCAGCAGTCAGCTGTGCGTGCCTCTGGGGCTGTCTGCCGGCATGGAAGAGCCTGGCCGGGTGCAGCAGAGAGATGGTGGGGCTGCCATTTGTACGTGCTCATTTGCCCGCTGAGACAAGTGCCCAGGCCTCAGCAGGAGAGGTCTGAAGGGGACAACCAGGTGCAGGTGAGGGAAGAAGGAGGTCATCCCTTGGGTCAGCTGTCTGCTGGAAAGCTTCCCGCTCACAGGCGGGAAATGGTTGGACAGAAAAGGCCAGTGTGTAACGTGGTGCTTTTAAGAAGCCTGATTATGGTTTAGCTAGCCCCCTCTGAGCCTTCCAGCTCCCAGGTGGTTTCAGCCTTCTCCGCTCTCACCATTGTGCTCCTGCTCTCCTGTGGAAGTGGCACTGTGACGGCCAGGCAGGGAAGTGAGTCTGTGGCAGAGGGAAGAAACCGCTGCCTTTCTTTCTGCAGCAGCAGCACTCGAAGCACTGAAAACACAGGGAGGGAGCAGGTG
Source organism: Rhea pennata (assembly GCF_028389875.1). Lineage (NCBI taxonomy): Eukaryota > Metazoa > Chordata > Aves > Rheiformes > Rheidae > Rhea > Rhea pennata. Next base: position 272,327 of record NC_084685.1, on the reverse strand, counting down.
GGGGCCTGAGTACACCTGGAGGTGCCTAGCAGACATTGCTCTGAGGGCAATGGAGGATAATAGTGGGGGGCATATGTATATATATATATATATAAAATGCATACATATGTGGATAAATGTATGCTTTTATCTATGTGCCCTCCCTTGTACATATATACTCCTATCAGACATATGTCTATAAGAAAGAGAATAAAAGGAGGTATCTCTGCCTTATTTATCCGTGTTCAGGTGCGTGCATGCGTACGGCGGGAGGTACACTTAGAGATGTTTCTGTGGGGCCTTGACATAGTTCCGAGAGAAGCCTTTCTCTTCAGCCTGGCAGCACGCTAATGGCCCCTGAGGCCAGGATGCCCTCCCTCAGCCTAGGTTCTGTCCCAGAAGTGCCTGGTCCCCCAGTGACCTCCAAACTCCTTGCTGCCCCTGGCTGGGCATGCCAGTGAGCACCAGGCAAGAGCAATGCCCTTCAGCTGGAAAGCTGGCTAACTCATCTCTCGCAAGCAGGCAGCACTTGAATGGGAAAGGACAAAGGCTCACAGGCGCTTTCTTTGAATGCCGCTTCCCGTTTTTATTGCTTTCCGCCTCTCTTGCCATCTCTTTCTTTCTTCCTTTTCTTTCCTTTGTATATCTGCAGCCACAGAAGCCCAGAAGATTCTTTGCTCCTCCTGCAGGCAGTGGAAGCACATTTCCTGCAGGGCCACACAAAGGCAAGAGTATGCAGGATTAGTCTCAGCTTTTTTTCTTTCTCCTTTTTTCTTTTTCTCTTTCAGACGAGTAGCTAGTGCTCGCTCTCGCTTCTGCCCCTTCTCTTCGTGCCTTTCTGTCCACAGCGTTTTGTTCTCAAGGCACAACTGAGAGGCCCCTCTGCATTGACCGGAGTTCGAAACCATCAGGGCGCTACAAGGAAACTGCACATTTGCTATCCCCCAAAAGCCTTGCAATTAACCATTCTGGGATGAACAATGCCCCAAGAAGGAGCTGTAAAGTGTTTTGTGAGACTCTAGGCATGAAGAGTACTCTGTAAAAACGTGGAGCAGCTGGCATCTTTGAAAGTAAGAGCCAAAAGAAGTAACCGCATGTTACTATGAACACATAGGAAGGGCTCCCTGCTCAATACCCGTTCAAGTGTGTTCGTGGAGCTGTCTGCAGTCAGACACAAGAATCGTACCAATCCGTACAGTGTACCTGTCCTGCTGTCAGACATCCTTCACACACAGGGTGTGCTGCCTGGCGCTGGGCTTCACGGGTTTCCTGCCCTCGGCAGCCGCTGGGATATGGTGGCAATCTGCAAGTACGCAAAGAGATGCGTTCACGTGTGTGCGGGATAAGTTTGTTGTCCCCCTTGTGCTCAAAAGCTGCATGCCTGCTTCCGCAGCAGGAGGTGCTTCTGCAGGAGTGCCTTCCTGGGCTTGATAAACCAAAAGAGGAAGGCAAAACCCTGAGCTGTAACCCTCAGATGTGCCCCAATACTCCGCAAGCATGGTGCAGGGAGCTCAGGCCTGGGCCCCCTCTCTGTAAGAGAGAGCAAGAATAGGAGCAGTGTCATTGCTCCCACAAGTGCCCTCTTGGGAAGCTATCTGGAGAGCGTTTTGACTTCTCCCCTTGTCATGAAATGCTTATAGATCTTGAAGACGGCTCCCGTGAATCAAAAGCATCAAGGTCCTTTAAATGCAGAAGGAATGAGGCAAAGATGCTAAGCCTCGTGAATGGTTACTTGCACTTAGTTCCCAAAGAGATGTGTGCACTGGAAGCACCGTCCCCCGAAAAGCGAGCTCAACATGGGAGTCTCGTAACAACCTGTGACACCCTTCCTCCCCAACAAGAGAAGGCAGCTGTGCGCACCACTTGGCACAGCTGCTAGAGACCTTCCCGAGTGCATACGGACCCTGTGTGCCGGGGAAACCTCTCCCTCGCACAGGACAAGAACACAGGGCCACCCCACCGCACTTCTCCAAGAGTCTCACCTGACAGAAGGCACTGCTCTGCTGGCCACCTCCCCTGCTTCTTCCTTGAGGTTGGGCAGCACATGAACTTGGGACCCGCTTTTGAAGACGAAGCCTCTTTTGCGTAAGGAGGCACTTTGCGGGGCTCCCTGAAAGCAGGAATCGGTAGAAACCGCCCACTGGGTAGCTGAAGGCACTAGTACAACGCTCCCCCCACCGCCAAGGCCCTCTCTGCCCCAGACCCAGGTGCCCCAGCATCTCCTTGACCACCACGTGCGCTCGCCCCCTAGGGACCTTCGTGGCCACGTTCCCTTCTTCCTGGGGCTTACTACCTTGGGCGGGTGTAGTATGGAGGATGGTAGATCTGGAGCCGGCTCTTTTAGGTGCCATCTCAAGCTCAGACCTGGAAGGAAGAAGCAGATAAAGATGGGCCAGCACCAGAAGCAGGGGCAGATGGAGAGTCTCATGGAAACGTGCTGTGCCCTTGCCTGCCCTGCAGCAGGAAAGCACAGGTCACTGTGACAAGAGCTCTCGAGCTCAGCGAGACTCAGTGTCCAAGGGAAGCATCTCTGCCCATGCACAAGTACAGGCTTGCGCAAGGCTCTCACCTCACAGGAGACTCGTCTCGACAGGCACTCTTCCTCATTTCTTCCTGCACAGTCTTAGCTCTAGCCGCCAACTTCTGAGGCGTTATCCTCCTTCGAGCAAGGAGTCGCTTGCAGGCAGGGGTTAGAGGAAGGCTCCCTGACAGGGTGAAATGAGAAAACCCTTCAGAGAGCGGGGCCGCCTTGGATCAGGGTCCTCAGGTTCCTGTCCAGCCAAGGGTGAAGTATCGCCGAGGATGGCCATTCCAGGGCCTCTCCTGGCAACCTGGTCTGAAGTTTGCATGCCCTCCCCGTGAATGGTTTTGGCTTTGGGCGCTTCTCCTCCAGCAACCTCTCCCTCTTGCCTCTCGACCCCTCCCTGGGTACCCCTGAGAAAGCTCTGACTCTGTCTTCCCTGTAACCAACCAGTGGGTGTGAGTAAGGGGGTGTGAGGGGGAGTCAAAGCAAGCCATACAGGCAGCCTGCCTTAGCCTTCCCTTTGCCACAGGGAACAAACCTAGTGCCTGTAGTGTCTCCCAGTAAGTCGGGCACTTCCTCGTGGCCATGTTTGTGGCCGTACTCTCCCTTTCTGCCATCCTCTTCACGTGGGAGGACTTTGGGAGAAGAGAGGAACTTTTTAAAGGTGGTCTTCTGGGAGTTGTCCAAAGGCTTGACCTGGAAGCAAGGAGACAGAGGTGAGTATGGCATGACAGAGACACAAGCTGCTGCTAAAAGCTTGCGGTGCAGCAAGAAAGCAGGGGCCGTGGTGGCAGGGGGTAACAACATTCGGAGTCCACAAGAACATTGTGTCCCAGCACCACATCCCCCTCCCACAAGTAGTAGAGCACACTATCCGCCCAGTCGCCTTCTCCAAAGCTCTCACCTCGCGGGAGACTCGCTCTTCTGCCTCCCTTTGGCCGGCACAGGGACCCCACTTACGCTCCGGGAAGAATGGCTCTGTTGGCGACACAAGCGCTTCCCCGGAAGATTCCCTGGAAGAGGGACAGCGGTGAGCAGATCAGTTGTACCTGTCCCTGCATTGCATTTGCGTCTTGGCTAGAATTCCCGAGCAAGAAGGACAAAGCGAAAGCCTGCAAACTGCTATGGAAAGTCGGGTCGGGTCTTACATTACCTTTCTTTGCATTGTCATCACCAGCCTCTTCCTGCATGTTCCTTTTGGGGCTGGGGCTAAGCGGTGCACGGGCCACTCCAGTTGCTGGAGGTCTTGGAAAGAGCTTGCCTTCGGACCTGGAACCCAGAAGAAGGGACAAATGATCCTGACAGGAGAATTTCACCTGGAAGAGCTACCTGCCTGCCGTGCAGCAAGAGCAGAGAGGCCCTGGTGGGAAAGGGTAACAATCTTCCGGGTCCGGAAGAAGATCGTGTCCCAGTGACACATCTCCCTCCACAAGTACCAGAGCACAGGATCAGCCCAATCCCCTTCTCCAAGGCACCCACCTCACAGGAGACTTGCTCTTTGTCCCTGCTTTTGCCAGCGCTGGGAGCCCACTTGTGCCCTGGGAAGAATGGCTCTGATGAGGAAGCTGGCCCTTCCCAGGAAGACTCCCTGCAAGGCGAGCAGTGAGAGTACATCAGCTCTACTAGTCCTTGCACTGCACTTGCGTCTCGGCTAGAATTCCTGAGCAAGAAGAAGAAAGCAAAGGCCTACAAACCTTCACAAATTCTCCCCTGGGTTTTCGCGTTACCTTTGTTTGTATTATCACGGCCCAGCTCTTCTTCCACATTGCTTGTTGGGCTGGGGCAAAGCGGTGCACGGGCCACTCTAGTTGGTGGAGGTCTTGGAAAGAGCTTGCGTTCAGACCTGGAACAAAGAGGAAGAGGCAAATGAGCCTGACAGGAGAGTCTCACCAAAGCCCGATACCTGCTAGCCACGCAGCAAGAACAGAGAGGCCCTGGCGGCAGGGAGCCACAATCTCTCCGGGTGCTGAAGAACATTGTGTCTCAGCACCACATTCCCATCCCCAAAGTACCAGAGCAAACAATCCACCCAGCTGCCTTCTCCGAGGCTCTCACCTCACAGGAGACTTGCTCTCCTCCCTCCCTTTGGCCGGCCCAGTGAGCCCACTCATGCTCCGGGAAGAATGGCTCTGTTGGAGAAACTGGCGCGTCCCAGGAAGATTCCCTGCAAGGGCAACAGGAGAGAGCTCCTCAGATCAGAAGCCCATGGTCAGCTTGAACTAAAACGCCGTTCCGATCTGATCCAGCCTCTTAGAAAATGGCAGCAGCAAGCCGCATTCCATCCACGCCATGCTTCTGAAGAGGTCTTTGGGCTCTTTTATCCTCCGTGGCTAGGGCAGCTGCCTTGTTGCCTCTGAACGTCCACAGCCGAGCCTTATTCCCTGGGGCATCACCCTTTGCCTGCTTTTCCCAGTCCCTGTGCTTCACAGGGTGGATAGCAAGGACCTTTCCAGGAGCTGACATAGTCTCTTTTAGGGGAATACCTTCACACCAGGGGAGCACGTTTTGGCATGTCTGTATCACTCTCATACAGACAATCTTGCTAGCCGCCTATTCAGTCCGAGCCCCCTCTTCTCATGGAAAGAGTACAACCAGTTTTCCCGACATGGGGTCAACCCCTGCCATAGCTGATGACTCAAGGTAGAATTAGTCCCCCAGAAGGCTGATGAGACCTGCCTACAGGTTTCCTCTTCTCCACCGCAAAGCAAAGGGCAGTTTGCAATGTCTGTGACTGTGAGGGAAGAGAGTCCGGCGGGAAGTGTCCTCCGGCCCTGCCAACTGCAGTTTGCAGTGCTGGGCTGTTCTCTGAGCTTGATTTGTAGGGTGCTTGTAGGGAGATTTGTCATGATGGGTAGGTAGTCTTGCCACAGTCTGCTTGTCCTAGCCCTTGCAGTGCATTCACGAGGTGTCTCAAATCGCATAGCAAGAAGGCCAGGATGAAAGTGTAGAAAGCGTGCTCATGTGCCTGCTCTTACGTTACCTTGTTTGTTACCGTGACCATCGGTCTCTTCTTCCGCAGCCTCTTCTGCTCTGGGCTTTACGGACACGGTGGCCAATTTTGTGCCTCTTCTCTTTGGGGGTAGGTGGAGCTCGAACCTGGAAACAAGCGGACAACATCAGTTTGAACACAGGCCTCCAGGTCCCTTTGTAGCTTGCGCTAGCAAGGCCGCTGCGTAGGTGTCCCAGGGCTGTTGGGAAGGCCATAGTTTTCCAAAGCAGAATATGCAATGTCTGGGGGGGCTATATTCAGAACGCAAGTTACACAGGAAAGAATTCCCGTGCCTGGAGGGGCAGGAGCATCTTTGTTAGTAAGCTCAGGGGCTTTGGGGGCCTTACTGTGAGAAAGCGTATTCGAACACCAGTGCGCTCTCTTGTGCTGTTAGCCCAGCTCTCGCCTGGGGCTCATAAAGTTTGTGGAGAACCGTCTGGTTTTCCTCCCAGTCGCCACGGTGAAACTAAATTCTAATCTCGCCCTTGAGTTCACTTGCAGACCCTCCCTGAGTAACGCCATGTCATTGCGACTGGGAAGCGTAGTGTCAGTCGCCTAGGTCCTTAACGGAACTTCCTAGCAGCACTGGATTCCCTTTGCACGCATCTCCGCAGAGACCCGCGGGAGGTTTTGCTGAGAAATCCCTCGTCCTGTACACTTTTGGCCCAAGACAAAGGCTTTCTGGTAACTTTTATTTACTGGAGTCCCCCAAGAGATGTGGTCCGCCCAAGTCACAAGCAGATGACTTGGATGGACCTGCTCTTTGAGCCACCTGCTAAGAGAGCAATGGGCTGAAGCTGTGTGGGAAAGGTTGCCTTGCCACATACGCTGCAGGGCAAAGCAAAGGGTTGGATTGGTCTGCTTACCAGAAATATCATTGCAGACAGGTCTGAGCCCTAATGACTGTGCATAAGTGGCAGACAGACAAAACACAGGCCTCCGAACAGTCAAAGGGGCACGGTTTTTCATGTAGAGGTCCTGATCCAGAAGGCAGAATGTCCCGATTTCCATTCTGACAGCCTGAGAAGAGAAGAGAAGAGAAGAGAAGAGAAGAGAAGAGAAGAGAAGAGAAGAGAAGAGAAGAGAAGGGCAGGAAGAAAGCATCTTTGTTTAGGCAGGCAAAGTGACTGATGGCTTGTCAGAGCATGGCCCTGGTGCTTGGTGCCTTGCCCACTCCAGACGCACAAAGGGTCTCTCAGCTTGGGAGAGCTTTGGGGAAGATGTGGAGTCTGGTGCTCTCTTGCCTCTGCCCGCTCTAACAGACAGCGGGCGAAGCAGAAGCAGAGCAACTTCCCTATGCTAGCTCAGCTCCACGGGTGTCCTACAATGGGACAGGCCCCGCAAAGTGTCCAAGGCTGTCTGGGCTTGCTCCTTCCACTCTGGCCGTGGGGCCTCAAGGAGCCGCAGAAAGTGCACAGCCCTTTCTTCTGCTAGAGCTGGGCTTTTTCCTTTCTCCCAAGTGAGAGAGAAGCTGCTCTGCCCCACGTTGGTCAAGCGCAGGGCACTGCTGGGCTGTCTTTTCTGCCTTAAAAGGAGGGGGAGCATTAGGGCACTCGATGGCATGGGGGTGTCAGGGCTACCCACATCCTTGGAATTTGAGGGGAGAAAGGGGATACCTTGTCCAGGATAAGTTCTCGGAAAATGTAATCCGACACACCACCCCAGATAGCAACGATATCTGGAAGGCAAGCGAGAGATAACCGTGCTCTAAGTCAGCAAGCTCACAATCATCCTGCTCGCTCCTAACCAGGGAGGCAGTGGCTGCAAAGGGAATGAGCGAGCCTCGCCTCCTCCGGCGCCCTCCCACATCAAAAGCGCCCGAGGAGGGGGCTGCAGAGCCAACATTTTGCCTGGCGTTATGCTATCAGCCTCATTCTCAGCCCAGGAGAGCTCCCAAAGGGAAACAGAGAGCTCCAAGTGCTCTTGAGATCCGCCTGTCAAAAGTACGAGGTTTCACTTTGCAGACCTGCCTTTCAGGCAGCCTCTCTCGAGTTGGGCCAGAGCTGCCGCACAGCTGAGCCATCTGGAAAGGAGACTCCTCTCCGTCCTGGGCAGCTCTCCAAGTGAGAGCCATTCCCTAGGGAAACTCGCCAACGGGCTCCCAGCCCGCAAGAGGATGCTGCTGTGCCCGCAGGAGTCCCATGGGCTCAGGGAATGCCGAGGTTTGTCCCTGGCAGGGGCCAGCTTCACCCATATTCGATGCCTGCCTGCACAGACTTGGCACTTCCACTGGGGCAACGCCAATTCTTCCTGCCAGCGGTGGCCAGTGCCTTCTCCAAGGCAACAGAACCCCGGAATGCTGGCTGCCAAACTGACACCCAGGCCAGTGGGGGACAATCTCTCTCCGGGCTCCCTTTGCAGCTCCCAGTCCTGCCCAGACGTCCCCCACAGGCTCCAGGGTCTTCACAGCACCTCTTACACTTGCTCCTCTCTTCAAATAGAGACATGAAACGGCTCTGCAAGGCCTTACCATCAGTGGTGAGATCGCGCAGCGTTGGAAACATGCCAGGCTTCATGCCTTCCATCTTTCCACACCCTCTCTCCAGCTTAACACCAGCAGAAGGCGGGGGAAAAGGAACTTCCTCCTCTCCAATCTCCTTCTCCTTCTCCCCTTCTGCACTTCACCAAACGGCCCTCCACTGCTAGTGTACTGCCTCCCTTTGCCTTCTCCGTCTCTCGGAAAAGCAGCTCCTGAGGAGGAGAAAGGCAGCACAGAGAGCAGCAGCTAGCGCTGGGGATGCTGCAGGCCTCACAGTGAAGTGCGGGTGGGAGCCAGGGGCCCCGTGGGGAGAGGGGAGCTGTGGCTATGATGCGTGAGTGCCCCACTGTGACCCCAGGCCTTGTCACACCCGGAGGGGCTGCAGGGCCCTGACCGGCCTGCCAGATCATGCCCTACAATGGACGTGGCGGTGGCACTGGCCCTTTGGGGGAGCTGCCCTCCTCCTGCTCTCCCTGCTGCCCAGGGGAGGGAATGAATAAAGAGGCCTGCACTGTTGGCTATACGCTCATGCGGCCAGTGGGAAGGAAGGGCTGATGCTGGCTGGTATTTCAGTAGGCCATGCGCGTGGAAATAGCACAGCCTGGCAAAGGAGCAGAGAGATTTCCCCTGTCAGCTTGAGGAAGGGTTACTTCCTCTTCCCACAGGGATTCTCAAAAACTTGGAAGCAAGTCTTATCGTGGTTGCCACCAGGTGGTGCCAAAGCCTGTGAAGACTCTCCAGTCGGACACGGGACAGTTTGCTTCTGCTCGTGCTGCCCAAATCTCCCGCCATGCTGAGGAGCGCTGAGAAGGCTGGGGTGGTGGTGGTGGGGGGGTTCTTTTGGTGTGACATCGTTTGTGTTTTCTTAAGCAGTCCTCACAATCACACGGGAGGAGACCGAGGCTGAGGTTATGATGGGAGGCTGAACACCAACTTTGACTGCAGATTGCTCCTTTTGTGCAAGCAGGCCACAAAACTCACTTGCAGCCTCCCACACTCCTGTCCTCTGGAGGACTTTTAGACCCACTCCTGATCCAGATCATGGCAACACATCAAGAGGGACCCCAACGATGCCTGGAAATAGTGCCCGTCTGTAACATAATCTGATGATTTACAGCTCTCTCGGGGTCACACTCCTCAGTCACACACAAGCCTTTGAAAAGCACCAGGTCTCTAGCCCCTGCAGTAGTAAGCACTCCTGCAGAAAGGAGAGTTTCCCCCTGGGACACGGCTGCAATGGAAGAATCAGGGCAGGGAGCAGTGTGTCCTGCCGAGCCAAGTTTTCCCCCGTTTTCTGTCTCACCAAGTCCCTTCCGGTCTGGCTGTCCCCCTCAGGAAGCCAGGTAGGCACCCTTGCCCTGTGCTCACCAGTGCGCCTTGATCAAGAATGCACAGAGCTAGCCTGCAGCCTGAACCGTTGGCTCCAGAGGTAGTGCACGGGAGCTGAGAAGCTCGAAAGTCCCAGGCCGCCTTGCACAGAGACAGATCTGATGCCTGCCCTCACGGATGGCTTCCTAACAAGCTACATGACCAGCTCATGGATAAGGGAGAGCACAACGGATGCCACTAGGTGCTCATGGCTAGGTATCATTTCCCCTTTTCCTCCTCAGAGAAATCTCAGGGCAAAGTCATTCCCCTCATGTTTCTTCGTCCTCTTCACTGCCCAGGCCCCCGGGACTGCTGCTCTCTCCTGCACTGATACTGCTGAATGGGACTTGGGCACAAACCTGCTCAGTAACTTGCTTCAGGCAGCATCACTGCCACACGAGTGCTTCTTGCAGGAGAAAGTATTTTCACACGCACTGTCGAACTAAGTCCACCCCACACACGCACTCCCTCGCCAAGTCTTCTTTCCCCACTGGGAACAACAAGCAAGCCTCAAACAAACGGACGATGAAATCCGCCAGAATTCCCCTGAAGGAGAGACAGACAGGAAAGGGGATACAACTCGGGGCGCTTCCTCAGTGAATACTTTACAATACCCTTTGAGCCTCCAAAGACTACAAATCCCCCCTAACCCTCGCAAACCCAAGCGGCCCCGCATCCAGAGGGGATCCTGATGAAAGAGGCCGCGACAATGGAGAAGAAATGCTGACAGCGCCCAGCCCGATTGAAGGGAGAGAAAAGAGTCAGGGGGCCTTTAAACCCCTTCTGACCAGGAAGAGAAAGTAGGTGGAAGCTTGCCAAGGAAAGCATTTCTCAGCCAAACTACAGCATTTCTGTGGTAGCCGGCCACAGTCGTTGCCCTGACTGCTTGTCTGGCTGCTCTTGGCTTTTCTCTTTCAGGGATCTCATGCACCAGTGTTAGCTGAGTGCCTACGCGCACTACCAACAATACTACACAACCCAACAGGTATAGAAACCAAAAGCTGCTTTCTAGCAGGGGTTCATCTGCTTCCCATTCCATGTGCAATGGAAGTGTGCTGCTTCGATGGAGATGCTCCCCTGTGTTTATTAGTCTGGCATTAGAATGGTTGAGACTGGCGAGCAAATGGGATTTCTCTGCCCTTACCATTCCTCAAAGCATCTTCTGAGAGCCCAGCACCACCTGCTCTTTCGTAAGGGGGTTAGGGTTAAGGCAGAGGCGCCTACAGGTGGCCAACCTGACAACGTGTGGGAAAGAAGGCCTCGCACCACACCGCTCTATGAGCACTTCTCACATTCTGAGGACTGCACGTGCTGGACTGTTTACCACCATACCAGACAGCTGGTTTCCAGAAAGTGTCGTTTCACTTACACAGCACAAATGAATGCCTTGAAAGCAGCCATGACAAGCCCTTTCTGCATCAGCACTCAGGCGTTTGGAGGGCAGAGCCAGGGGCAGTAGAAGCATGGTGCTGCCTCCCTCCATGCCCTCCAGCAAGCTAACACCACTCCTGTTCCTGTCCCCTAATGACCTTGGTGGCTGTCCTCTCTCCTTGCTGCACGTGATCACCTTGGTCAGGCTTTACATGCAGCAGAGGAGTCAGTGGCACCGTGGTCAGTGGGGCGGGAGCAACGGTGCTGGCAGAGTTGGCTTCTGTGTGTCTGCGTGCTCCAAGTGCTCCAGGAAGGGCAGCGCCCTACCTGCCTGGGGCAGACCTCCGCGTGGGCGTAGAGCCAAGAGGCTGGGCACTGCTCACTGCCTCCTGGGCTTCGGAGGGGGCTGCTCGCTCTGCAGACAATACGTGCGTGTGGGAAAATGTGGAGTGGTTTCCAGGTGCTGAAGGGGGTCCCATGCCCCTGGAGGACGGGGCTTGGGAAAGAAGAGGCGGAAAGTGTGTGTCAGGGTGGTCTCAGGCCTCCCGTCAAGGCCCCTGGTGGCCCTTTGCCCTGGCTGGTGGTGTCAGAGCCAGAGCGCCGATCGTGCTGAAGACAGCCGCAGTGGCCCGGGCCATGAGCACGTCCTCTCCGGCAGCCCCCATCCCTATGGCAGCATCAGCTGAGGGAGTGCTGCTGGGGAGCCCGGGGAGGGGAGGAAGCAGTCTCCAAAGCCTCCTGCCTGGGGACTTGGTGAGGAGAGTTGCAGCAGTGGCTGCAGCAGTCAGCTGTGCGTGCCTCTGGGGCTGTCTGCCGGCATGGAAGAGCCTGGCCGGGTGCAGCAGAGAGATGGTGGGGCTGCCATTCGTAAGTGCTCATTTGCCCGCTGAGACAAGTGCCCAGGCCTCAGCAGGAGAGGTCTGAAGGGGACAACCAGGTACAGGTGAGGGAAGAAGGAGGTCATCCCTTGGGTCAGCTGTCTGCTGGAAAGCTTCCCGCTCACAGGTGGGAAATGGTTGGACAGAAAAGGCCAGTGTGTAACGTGGTGCTTTTAAGAAGCCTGATTATGGTTTAGCTAGCCCCCTCTGAGCCTTCCAGCTCCCAGGTGGTTTCAGCCTTCTCCACTCTCACCATTGCGCTCCTGCTCTCCTGTGGAAGTGGCACTGTGACGGCCAGGCAGGGAAGTGAGTCTGTGGCAGAGGGAAGAAACCGCTGCCTTTCTTTCTGCAGCAGCAGCACTTGAAGCACTGAAAACACAGGGAGGGAGCAGGTGGGGGCCTGAGTACACCTGGAGGTGCCTAGCAGACATTGCTCTGAGGGCAATGGAGGATAATAGTGGGGGGCATATGTATATATATATATATATATAAAATGCATACATATGTGGATAAATGTATGCTTTTATCTATGTGCCCTCCCTTGTACATATCAGACATATGTCTATAAGAAAGAGAATAAAAGGAGGTATCTCTGCCTTATTTATCCGTGTTCAGGTGCGCGCATGCATACGGCGGGAGGTACACTTAGAGATGTTTCTGTGGGGCCTTGACATAGTTCCGAGAGAAGCCTTTCTCTTCAGCCTGGCAGCACGCTAATGGCCCCTGAGGCCAGGATGCCCTCCCTCAGCCTAGGTTCTGTCCCAGAAGTGCCTGGTCTCCCAGTGACCTCCAAACTCCTTGCTGCCCCTGGCTGGGCATGCCAGTGAGCACCAGGCAAGAGCAATGCCCTTCAGCTGGAAAGCTGGCTAACTCATCTCTCGCAAGCAGGCAGCACTTGAATGGGAAAGGACAAAGGCTCACAGGCGCTTTCTTTGAATGCCGCTTCCCGTTTATATTGCTTTCCGCCTCTCTTGCCATCTCTTTCTTTCTTCCTTTTCTTTCCTTTGTATATCTGCAGCCACAGAAGCCCAGAAGATTCTTTGCTCCTCCTGCAGGCAGTGGAAGCACATTTCCTGCAGGGCCACACAAAGGCAAGAGTATGCAGGATTAGTCTCAGCTTTTTTTCTTTCTCTTTTTTTATTTCTTTTTCTTTTTCAGACGAGTAGCTAGTGCTCGCTCTCGCTTCTGCCCCTTCTCTTCATGCCTTTCTGTCCACAGCGTTTTGTTCTCAAGGCACAACTGAGAGGCCCTTCTGCATTGACCGGAGTTCGAAACCATCAGGGCGCTACAAGGAAACTGCACATTCGCTATCCCCCAAAAGCCTTGCAATTAACCATTCTGGGATGAACAATGCCCCAAGAAGGAGCTGTAAAGTGTTTTGTGAGACTCTAGGCATGAAGAGTACTCTGTAAAAACGTGGAGCAGCTGGCATCTTTGAAAGTAAGAGCCAAAAGAAGTAACCGCATGTTACTATGAACACATAGGAAGGGCTCCCTGCTCAATACCCGTTCAAGTGTGTTCGTGGAGCTGTCTGCAGTCAGACACAAGAATCGTACCAATCCGTACAGTGTACCTGTCCTGCTGTCAGACATCCTTCACACACAGGGTGTGCTGCCTGGCGTTGGGCTTCACGGGTTTCCTGCCCTCGGCAGCCGCTGGGATATGGTGGCAATCTGCAAGTACGCAAAGAGATGCGTTCACGTGAGCGCGGGATAAGTTTGTTGTCCCCCTTGTGCTCAAAAGCTGCACGCCTGCTTCCGCAGCAGGAGGTGCTTCTGCAGGAGTGCCTTCCTGGGCTTGATAAACCAAAAGAGGAAGGCAAAACCCTGAGCTGTAACCCTCAGATGTGCCCCAATACTCCGCAAGCATGGTGCAGGGAGCTCAGGCCTGGGCCCCCTCTCTGTAAGAGAGAGCAAGAATAGGAGCAGTGTCATTGCTCCCACAAGTGCCCTCTTGGGAAGCTATCTGGAGAGCGTTTTGACTTCTCCCCTTGTCATGAAATGCTTATAGATCTTGAAGACGGCTCCCGTGAATCAAAAGCATCAAGGTCCTTTAAATGCAGAAGGAATGAGGCAAAGATGCTAAGCCTCGTGAATGGTTACTTGCACTTAGTTCCCAAAGAGATGTGTGCACTGGAAGCACCGTCCCCCGAAAAGCGAGCTCAACATGGGAGTCTCGTAACAACCTGTGACACCCTTCCTCCCCAACAAGAGAAGGCAGCTGTGCGCACCACTTGGCACAGCTGCTAGAGACCTTCCCGAGTGCATACGGACCCTGTGTGCCGGGGAAACCTCTCCCTCGCACAGGACAAGAACACAGGGCCACCCCACCGCACTTCTCCAAGAGTCTCACCTGACAGAAGGCACTGCTCTGCTGGCCACCTCCCCTGCTTCTTCCTTGAGGCTGGGCAGCACATGAACTTGGGACCGCTTTTGAAGACGAAGCCTCTTTAGCGTAAGGAGGCACTTTGCGGGGCTCCCTGAAAGCAGGAATCGGGAGAAACCGCCCACTGGGTAGCTGAAGGCACTAGTACAACGCTCCCCCCACCGCCAAGGCCCTCTCTGCCCCAGACCCAGGTGCCCCAGCATCTCCTTGACCACCACGTGCGCTCGCCCCCTAGGGACCTTCGTGGCCATGTTCCCTTCTTCCTGGGGCTTACTACCTTGGGCGGGTGTAGTATGGAGGATGGTAGATCTGGAGCCGGCTCTTTTAGGTGCCATCTCAAGCTCAGACCTGGAAGGAAGAAGCAGATAAAGATGGGCCAGCACCAGAAGCAGGGGCAGATGGAGAGTCTCATGGAAACGTGCTGTGCCCTTGCCTGCCCTGCAGCAGGAAAGCACAGGTCACTGTGACAAGAGCTCTCGAGCTCAGCGAGACTCAGTGTCCAAGGGAAGCATCTCTGCCCATGCACAAGTACAGGCTTGCGCAAGGCTCTCACCTCACAGGAGACTCGTCTCGATAGGCACTCTTCCTCATTTCTTCCTGCACAGTCTTAGCTCTAGCCGCCAACTTCTGAGGCGTTATCCTCCTTCGAGCAAGGAGTCGCTTGCAGGCAGGGGTTAGAGGAAGGCTCCCTGACAGGGTGAAATGAGAAAACCCTTCAGAGAGCGGGGCCGCCTTGGATCAGGGTCCTCAGGTTCCTGTCCAGCCAAGGGTGAAGTATCGCCGAGGATGGCCATTCCAGGGCCTCTCCTGGCAACCTGGTCTGAAGTTTGCATGCCCTCCCCGTGAATGGTTTTGGCTTTGGGCGCTTCTCCTCCAGCAACCTCTCCCTCTTGCCTCTCGACCCCTCCCTGGGTACCCCTGAGAAAGCTCTGACTCTGTCTTCCCTGTAACCAACCAGTGGGTGTGAGTAAGGGGGGGTGAGGGGGAGTCAAAGCAAGCCACACAGGCAGCCTGCCTTAGCCTTCCCTTTGCCACAGGGAACAAACCTAGTGCCTGTAGTGTCTCCCAGTAAGTCGGGCACTTCCTCGTGGCCATGTTTGTGGCCGTACTCTCCCTTTCTGCCATCCTCTTCACGTGGGAGGACTTTGGGAGAAGAGAGGAACTTTTTAAAGGTGGTCTTCTGGGGGTTGTCCAAAGGCTTGACCTGGAAGCAAGGAGACAGAGGTGAGTATGGCATGACAGAGACACAAGCTGCTGCTAAAAGCTTGCGGTGCAGCAAGAAAGCAGGGGCCGTGGTGGCAGGGGGTAACAACATTCTGAGTCCACAAGAACATTGTGTCCCAGCACCACATCCCCCTCCCACAAGTAGTAGAGCACACTATCCGCCCAGTCGCCTTCTCCAAAGCTCTCACCTCGCGGGAGACTCGCTCTTCTGCCTCCCTTTGGCCGGCACAGGGACCCCACTTACGCTCCGGGAAGAATGGCTCTGTTGGCGACACAAGCGCTTCCCCGGAAGATTCCCTGGAAGAGGGACAGCGGTGAGCAAATCAGTTGTACCTGTCCCTGCATTGCATTTGCGTCTTGGCTAGAATTCCCGAGCAAGAAGGACAAAGCGAAAGCCTGCAAACTTCTATGGAAAGTCGGGTCGGGTCTTACATTACCTTTCTTTGCATTGTCATCACCAGCCTCTTCCTGCATGTTCCTTTTGGGGCTGGGGCTAAGCGGTGCACGGGCCACTCCAGTTGCTGGAGGTCTTGGAAAGAGCTTGCCTTCGGACCTGGAACCCAGAAGAAGGGACAAAAGATCCTGACAGGAGAATTTCACCTGGAAGAGCTACCTGCCTGCCGTGCAGCAAGAGCAGAAAGGCCCTTGTGGGAAAGGGTAACAATCTTCCGGGTTCGGAAGAAGATTGTGTCCCAGTGACACATCTCCCTCCACAAGTACCAGAGCACAGGATCAGCCCAATCCCCTTCTCTAAGGCACCCACCTCACAGGAGACTTGCTCTTTGTCCCTGCTTTTGCCAGCGCTGGGAGCCCACTTGTGCCCCGGGAAGAATGGCTCTGATGAGGAAGCTGGCCCTTCCCAGGAAGACTCCCTGCAAGGCGAGCAGTGAGAGTACATCAGCTCTACTAGTCCTTGCACTGCACTTGCGTCTCGGCTAGAATTCCTGAGCAAGAAGAAGAAAGCAAAGGCCTACAAACCTTCACAAATTCTCCCCTGGGTTTTCGCGTTACCTTTGTTTGTATTGTCACGGCCCAGCTCTTCTTCCACATTGCTTGTTGGGCTGGGGCAAAGCGGTGCACGGGCCACTCTAGTTGGTGGAGGTCTTGGAAAGAGCTTGCGTTCAGACCTGGAACAAAGAGGAAGAGGCAAATGAGCCTGACAGGAGAGTCTCACCAAAGCCCGATACCTGCTAGCCACGCAGCAAGAACAGAGAGGCCCTGGTGACAGGGAGCCACAATCTCTCCGGGTGCTGAAGAACATTGTGTCTCAGCACCACATTCCCCTCCCCAAAGTACCAGAGCAAACAATCCACCCAGCTGCCTTCTCCGAGGCTCTCACCTCACAGGAGACTTGCTCTCCTCCCTCCCTTTGGCCGGCCCAGTGAGCCCACTCATGCTCCGGGAAGAATGGCTCTGTTGGGGAAACTGGCGCGTCCCAGGAAGATTCCCTGCAAGGGCAACAGGAGAGAGCTCCTCAGATCAGAAGCCCATGGTCAGCTTGAACTAAAACGCCGTTCCGATCTGATCCAGCCTCTTAGAAAATGGCAGCAGCAAGCCGCATTCCATCCACGCCATGCTTCTGAAGAGGTCTTTGGGCTCTTTTATCCTCCGTGGCTAGGGCAGCTGCCTTGTTGCCTCTGAACGTCCACAGCCGAGCCTTATTCCCTGGGGCATCACCCTTTGCCTGCTTTTCCCAGTCCCTGTGCTTCACAGGGTGGATAGCAGGGACCTTTCCAGGAGCTGACATAGTCTCTTTTAGGGGAATACCTTCACACCAGGGGAGCACGTTTTGGCATGTCTGTATCACTCTCATACAGACAATCTTGCTAGCCGCCTATTCAGTCCAAGCCCCCTCTTCTCATGGAAAGAGTACAACCAGTTTTCCCGACATGGGGTCAACCCCTGCCATAGCTGATGACTCAAGGTAGAATTAGTCCCCCAGAAGGCTGATGAGACCTGCCTACAGGTTTCCTCTTCTCCACTGCAAAGCAAAGGGCAGTTTGCAATGTCTGTGACTGTGAGGGAAGAGAGTCCGGTGGGAAGTGTCCTCCGGCCCTGCCAACTGCAGTTTGCAGTGCTGGGCTGTTCTCTGAGCTTGATTTGTAGGGTGCTTGTAGGGAGATTTGTCATGATGGGTAGGTAGTCTTGCCACAGTCTGCTTGTCCTAGCCCTTGCAGGGCATTCACGAGGTGTCTCAAATCGCATAGCAAGAAGGCCAGGATGAAAGTGTAGAAAGCGTGCTCATGTGCCTGCTCTTACGTTACCTTGTTTGTTACCGTGACCATCAGTCTCTTCTTCCGCAGCCTCTTCTGCTCTGGGCTTTACGGACACGGTGGCCAATTTTGTGCCTCTTCTCTTTGGGGGTAGGTGGAGCTCGAACCTGGAAACAAGCGGACAACATCAGTTTGAACACAGGCCTCCAGGTCCCTTTGTAGCTTGCGCTAGCAAGGCCGCTGCGTAGGTGTCCCAGGGCTGTTGGGAAGGCCATAGTTTTCCAAAGCAGAATATGCAATGTCTGGGGGGGCTATATTCAGAACGCAAGTTACACAGGAAAGAATTCCCGTGCCTGGAGGGGCAGGAGCATCTTTGTTAGTAAGCTCAGGGGCTTTGGGGGCCTTACTGTGAGAAAGCGTATTCGAACACCAGTGCGCTCTCTTGTGCTGTTAGCCCAGCTCTCGCCTGGGGCTCATAAAGTTTGTGGAGAACCGTCTGGTTTTCCTCCCAGTCGCCACGGTGAAACTAAATTCTAATCTCGCCCTTGAGTTCACTTGCAGACCCTCCCTGAGTAACGCCATGTCATTGCGACTGGGAAGCGTAGTGTCAGTCGCCTAGGTCCTTAACGGAACTTCCTAGCAGCACTGGATTCCCTTTGCACGCATCTCCGCAGAGACCCGCGGGAGGTTTTGTTGAGAAATCCCTCGTCCTGTACACTTTTGGCCCAAGACAAAGGCTTTCTGGTAACTTTTATTTACTGGAGTCCCCCAAGAGATGTGGTCCGCCTAAGTCACAAGCAGATGACTTGGATGGACCTGCTCTTTGAGCCACCTGCTAAGAGAGCAATGGGCTGAAGCTGTGTGGGAAAGGTTGCCTTAGCTCCTCTCCGTGTCACAGGCTTGGAGTTACGGCGGAACCGTTCCTTAGAAAGCACTAGTTGTGAATGACTTCACAAGTAGACAAGCCTTGGAAATGTGCTGCTACCACTCTGGAGCCGAGAAGCTGCCAGCTTGGTCAGCCAGGGGCTACAGAAGGCAACCTACTCACCTTGGAAGCAGGAAGACACCAACGGAACGCATGTCAAAGACGGTGGCTTCGCTGCTTCGTATGACTGAATCCCTTGCCCAGGGGGTCTGCAACAGTGGCAGAGATGGATCACCACGTTTTGTTCACACAAACGGTCTCTAAGGCATGGCTTTCTGGAAGGTGTGTGTGGGGAAGAGCAAGGGAAGCACCATGGGATAGAGAGCAACTCCGATCTTTGTCTGACCCAAGACACCTCTTCTATGTTGCAAAGAGCACCAAATGCTGGAGAGTAAATCTGCAGAGAGCTGTCAATAGTGCAGAACGTGCTGAGGCCGTGGGGCTCCTTGGGTCCTGGCAGGCCAGCGGTGATCAGATCAATGGAGCTTTGGCCGGGTTGGGAAGGAACTGCAAGGAGCACCGCGGAAACGCCCTAACTTACACAGAGAAGAGATTCCAGCAGGTACCCCGTCCTATCCACGCTCTGAAGAAAGTCCTCGTAAAACCTCATGTTCACTTTCTTTTCTCTGATAACCAGGATGCCAATGTTGTTGAAAACCAAGTCAGCATCCTTCCCGTTGGCTAAGACCCGAGAGAAGAAACGCAGCGTCTCTCGGATACAGGCTTCCACCGTGTGCTGAGGGTACCGGGTGGCCAAGGTTATCAGAGCAGAGTTGAGCGGAACAGTTTGCATAAAACCTAGGGAAGAGCAGAAGAGGGTTGCAGGACAAGTCGGGCAGAATGGGGCCAGTTCCCTGTACAAGGTGGACGGCCTGAGAGAGCCGCAGCTGCCCCTATGTGGCTAAAGCCGTTCCAAGGCACGTAGCCTAAGTTTGTGCTACTTGGTGGCTATTTGGTTTTCAAGAGCTGAAGTTGTTCTCAGGAGCTTCTCAGGGACCTCTGTACATCGACCAGCCGTGGCCAGAGCCCAGGCAGTGCATGCTCCACATACGCTGCGGAGCAAAGCAAAGGGTTGGATCGGTCTGCTTACCAGAAATATCATTGCAGACAGGTCTGAGCCCTAATGACTTTGCATAAGCGGCAGACAGACAAAACACAGGCCTCCGAACAGTCAAAGGGGCACGGTTTTTCATGTAGAGGTCCTGGTCCAGAAGGCAGAATGTCCCGATTTCCATTCTGACAGCCAGAGAAGAGAAGAGAAGAGAAGAGAAGAGAAGAGAAGAGAAGAGAAGAGAAGAGAAGAGAAGAGAAGGGCAGGAAGAAAGCATCTTTGTTTAGGCAGGCAAAGTGACTGATGGCTTGTCAGAGCATGGCCCTGGTGCTTGGTGCCTTGCCCACTCCAGACGCACAAAGGGTCTCTCCGCTTGGGAGAGCTTTGGGGAAGATGTGGAGTCTGGTGCTCTCTTGCCTCTGCCCGCTCTAACAGACAGCGGGCGAAGCAGAAGCAGAGCAACTTCCCTATGCTAGCTCAGCTCCACGGGTGTCCTACAATGGGACAGGCCCCGCAAAGTGTCCAAGGCTGTCTGGGCTTGCTCCTTCCACTCTGGCCGTGGGGCCTCGAGGAGCCGCAGAAAGTGCACAGCCCTTTCTTCTGCTAGAGCTGGGCTTTTTCCTTTCTCCCAAGTGAGAGAGAAGCTGCTCTGCCCCACGTTGGTCAAGCGCAGGGCACTGCTGGGCTGTCTTTTCTGCCTTAAAAGGAGGGGGAGCATTAGGGCACTCGATGGCACGGGGGTGTCAGGGCTACCCACATCCTTGGAATTTGAGGGGAGAAAGGGGATACCTTGTCCAGGATAAGTTCTCGGAAAATGTAATCCGACACACCACCCCAGATAGCAACGATATCTGGAAGGCAAGCGAGAGATATCCGTGCTCTAAGTCAGCAAGCTCACAATCATCCTGCTCGCTCCTAACCAGGGAGGCAGTGGCTGCAAAGGGAATGAGCGAGCCTCGCCTCCTCCGGCGCCCTCCCACATCAAAAGCGCCCGAGGCGGGGGCTGCAGAGCCAACATTTTGCCTGGCGTTATGCTATCAGCCTCATTCTCAGCCCAGGAGAGCTCCCAAAGGGAAACAGAGAGCTCCAAGTGCTCTTGAGATCCGCCTGTCAAAAGTACGAGGTTTCACTTTGCAGACCTGCCTTTCAGGCAGCCTCTCTCGAGTTGGGCCAGAGCTGCCGCACAGCTGAGCCATCTGGAAAGGAGACTCCTCTCCGTCCTGGGCAGCTCTCCAAGTGAGAGCCATTCCCTAGGGAAACTCGCCAACGGGCTCCCAGCCCGCAAGAGGATGCTGCTGTGCCCGCAGGAGTCCCATGGGCTCAGGGAATGCCGAGGTTTGTCCCTGGCAGGGGCCAGCTTCACCCATATTCGATGCCTGCCCGCACAGACTTGGCACTTCCACTGGGGCAACGCCAGTCTTCCTGCCAGCGGTGGCCAGTGCCTTCTCCAAGGCAACAGAACCCCGGAATGCTGGCTGCCAAACTGACACCCAGGCCAGTGAGGGACAATCTCTCTCCGGGCTCCCTTTGCAGCTCCCAGTCCTGCCCAGACGTCCCCCACAGGCTCCAGGGTCTTCACAGCACCTCTTACACTTGCTCCTCTCTTCAAATAGAGACATGAAACGGCTCTGCAAGGCCTTACCATCAGTGGTGAGATCGCGCAGCGTTGGAAACATGCCAGGCTTCATGCCTTCCATCTTTCCACACCCTCTCTCCAGCTTAACACCAGCAGAAGGCAGGGGAAAAGGAACTTCCTCCTCTCCAATCTCCTTCTCCTTCTCCCCTTCTGCACTTCACCAAACGGCCCTCCACTGCTAGTGTACTGCCTCCCTTTGCCTTCTCCGTCTCTCGGAAAAGCAGCTCCTGAGGAGGAGAAAGGCAGCACAGAGAGCAGCAGCTAGCGCTGGGGATGCTGCAGGCCTCACAGTGAAGTGTGGGTGGGAGCCAGGGGCCCCGTGGGGAGAGGGGAGCTGTGGCTATGATGCGTGAGTGCCCCACTGTGACCCCAGGCCTTGTCACACCCGGAGGGGCTGCAGGGCCCTGACCGGCCTGCCAGATCATGCCCTACAATGGACGTGGCGGTGGCACTGGCCCTTTGGGGGAGCTGCCCTCCTCCTGCTCTCCCTGCTGCCCAGGGGAGGGAATGAATAAAGAGGCCTGCACTGTTGGCTATACGCTCATACGGCCAGTGGGAAGGAAGGGCTGATGCTGGCTGGTATTTCAGTAGGCCATGCGCGTGGAAATAGCACAGCCTGGCAAAGGAGCAGAGAGATTTCCCCTGTCAGCTTGAGGAAGGGTTACTTCCTCTTCCCACAGGGATTCTCAAAAACTTGGAAGCAAGTCTTATCGTGGTTGCCACCAGGTGGTGCCAAAGCCTGTGAAGACTCTCCAGTCGGACACGGGACAGTTTGCTTCTGCTCGTGCTGCCCAAATCTCCCGCCATGCTGAGGAGCGCTGAGAAGGCTGGGGTGGTGGTGGTGGGGGGGTTCTTTTGGTGTGACATCGTTTGTGTTTTCTTAAGCAGTCCTCACAATCACACGGGAGGAGACCGAGGCTGAGGTTATGATGGGAGGCTGAACACCAACTTTGACTGCAGATTGCTCCTTTTGTGCAAGCAGGCCACAAAACTCACTTGCAGCCTCCCACACTCCTGTCCTCTGGAGGACTTTTAGACCCACTCCTGATCCAGATCATGGCAACACATCAAGAGGGACCCCAACGATGCCTGGAAATAGTGCCCGCCTGTAACATAATCTGATGATTTACAGCTCTCTCGGGGTCACACTCCTCAGTCACACACGAGCCTTTGAAAAGCACCAGGTCTCTAGCCCCTGCAGTAGTAAGCACTCCTGCAGAAAGGAGAGTTTCCCCCTGGGACACGGCTGCAATGGAAGAATCAGGGCAGGGAGCAGTGTGTCCTGCCGAGCCAAGTTTTCCCCCCGTTTTCTGTCTCACCAAGTCCCTTCCGGTGTGGCTGTCCCCCTCAGGAAGCCAGGTAGGCACCCTTGCCCTGTGCTCACCAGTGCGCCTTGATCAAGAATGCACAGAGCTAGCCTGCAGCCTGAACCGTTGGCTCCAGAGGTAGTGCACGGGAGCTGAAAAGCTCGAAAGTCCCAGGCCGCCTTGCACAGAGACAGATCTGATGCCTGCCCTCACGGATGGCTTCCTAACAAGCTACATGACCAGCTCATGGATAAGGGAGAGCACAACGGATGCCACTAGGTGCTCATGGCTAGGCATCATTTCCCCCTTTCCTCCTCAGAGAAATCTCAGGGCAAAGTCGTTCCCCTCATGTTTCTTCGTCCTCTTCACTGCCCAGGCCCCCGGGACTGCTGCTCTCTCCTGCACTGATACTGCTGAATGGGCAGTATGAGACAGACAGGAAAGGGGATACAACTCGGGGCGCTTCCTCAGTGAATACTTTACAATACCCTTTGAGCCTCCAAAGACTACAAATCCCCCCTAACCCTCGCAAACCCAAGCGGCCCCGCATCCAGAGGGGATCCTGATGAAAGAGGCCGCGACAATGGAGAAGAAATGCTGACAGCGCCCAGCCCGATTGAAGGGAGAGAAAAGAGTCAGGGGGCCTTTAAACCCCTTCTGACCAGGAAGAGAAAGTAGGTGGAAGCTTGCCAAGGAAAGCATTTCTCAGCCAAACTACAGCATTTCTGTGGTAGCCAGCCACAGTCGTTGCCCTGACTGCTTGTCTGGCTGCTCTTGGCTTTTCTCTTTCGGGGATCTCATGCACCAGTGTTAGCTGAGTGCCTACGCGCACTACCAACAATACTACACAACCCAACAGGTATAGAAACCAAAAGCTGCTTTCTAGCAGGGGTTCATCTGCTTCCCATTCCATGTGCAATGGAAGTGTGCTGCTTCGATGGAGATGCTCCCCTGTGTTTATTAGTCTGGCATTAGAATGGTTGAGACTGGCGAGCAAATGGGATTTCTCTGCCCTTACCATTCCTCAAAGCATCTTCCGAGAGCCCAGCACCACCTGCTCTTTCGTAAGGGGGTTAGGGTTAAGGCAGAGGTGCCTACAGGTGGCCAACCTGACAATGTGTGGGAAAGAAGGCCTCGCACCACACCGCTCTATGAGCACTTCTCACATTCTGAGGACTGCACGTGCTGGACTGTTTACCACCATACCAGACAGCTGGTTTCCAGAAAGTGTCATTTCACTTACACAGCGCAAATGAATGCCTTGAAAGCAGCCATGACAAGCCCTTTCTGCATCAGCACTCAGGCATTTGGAGGGCAGAGCCAGGGGCAGTAGAAGCATGGTGCTGCCTCCCTCCATGCCCTCCAGCAAGCTAACACCACTCCTGTTCCTGTCCCCTAATGACCTTGGTGGCTGTCCTCTCTCCTTGCTGCACGTGATTACCTTGGTCAGGCTTTACATGCAGCAGGGGAGTCAGTGGCACCGTGGTCAGTGGGGCGGGAGCAACGGTGCTGGCAGAGTTGGCTTCTGTGTGTCTGCGTGCTCCAAGTGCTCCAGGAAGGGCAGCGCCCTACCTGCCTGGGGCAGACCTCCACGTGGGCGTAGAGCCAAGAGGCTGGGCACTGCTCACTGCCTCCTGGGCTTCGGAGGGGGCTGCTCGCTCTGCAGACAATACGTGCGTGTGGGAAAATGTGGAGTGGTTTCCAGGTGCTGAAGGGGGTCTCCGGCAGCCCCCATTCCTATGGCAGCATCAGCTGAGGGAGTGCTGCTGGGGAGCCCGGGGCGGGGAGGAAGCAGTCTCCAAAGCCTCCTGCCTGGGGACTTGGTGAGGAGAGTTGCAGCAGTGGCTGCAGCAGTCAGCTGTGCGTGCCTCTGGGGCTGTCTGCCGGCATGGAAGAGCCTGGCCGGGTGCAGCAGAGAGATGGTGGGGCTGCCATTCGTACGTGCTCATTTGCCCGCTGAGACAAGTGCCCAGGCCTCAGCAGGAGAGGTCTGAAGGGGACAACCAGGTGCAGGTGAGGGAAGAAGGAGGTCATCCCTTGGGTCAGCTGTCTACTGGAAAGCTTCCCGCTCACAGGCGGGAAATGGTTGGACAGAAAAGGCCAGTGTGTAACGTGGTGCTTTTAAGAAGCCTGATTATGGTTTAGCTAGCCCCCTCTGAGCCTTCCAGCTCCCAGGTGGTTTCAGCCTTCTCCACTCTCACCATTGTGCTCCTGCTCTCCTGTGGAAGTGGCACTGTGACGGCCAGGCAGGGAAGTGAGTCTGTGGCAGAGGGAAGAAACCGCTGCCTTTCTTTCTGCAGCAGCAGCACTTGAAGCACTGAAAACACAGGGAGGGAGCAGGTGGGGGCCTGAGTACACCTGGAGGTGCCTAGCAGACATTGCTCTGAGGGCAATGGAGGATAATAGTGGGGGGCATATGTATATATATATATATATATAAAATGCATACATATGTGGATAAATGTATGCTTTTATCTATGTGCCCTCCCTTGTACATATATACTCCTATCAGACATATGTCTATAAGAAAGAGAATAAAAGGAGGTATCTCTGCCTTATTTATCCGTGTTCAGGTGCGTGCATGCGTACGGCGGGAGGTACACTTAGAGATGTTTCTGTGGGGCCTTGACATAGTTCCGAGAGAAGCCTTTCTCTTCAGCCTGGCAGCACGCTAATGGCCCCTGAGGCCAGGATGCCCTCCCTCAGCCTAGGTTCTGTCCCAGAAGTGCCTGGTCCCCCAGTGACCTCCAAACTCCTTGCTGCCCCTGGCTGGGCATGCCAGTGAGCACCAGGCAAGAGCAATGCCCTTCAGCTGGAAAGCTGGCTAACTCATCTCTCGCAAGCAGGCAGCACTTGAATGGGAAAGGACAAAGGCTCACAGGCGCTTTCTTTGAATGCCGCTTCCCGTTTTTATTGCTTTCCGCCTCTCTTGCCATCTCTTTCTTTCTTCCTTTTCTTTCCTTTGTATATCTGCAGCCACAGAAGCCCAGAAGATTCTTTGCTCCTCCTGCAGGCAGTGGAAGCACATTTCCTGCAGGGCCACACAAAGGCAAGAGTATGCAGGGTTAGTCTCAGCTTTTTTTCTTTCTCCTTTTTTCTTTTTCTCTTTCAGACGAGTAGCTAGTGCTCGCTCTCGCTTCTGCCCCTTCTCTTCGTGCCTTTCTGTCCACAGCGTTTTGTTCTCAAGGCACAACTGAGAGGCCCTTCTGCATTGACCGGAGTTCGAAACCATCAGGGCGCTACAAGGAAACTGCACATTTGCTATCCCCCAAAAGCCTTGCAATTAACCATTCTGGGATGAACAATGCCCCAAGAAGGAGCTGTAAAGTGTTTTGTGAGACTCTAGGCATGAAGAGTACTCTGTAAAAACGTGGAGCAGCTGGCATCTTTGAAAGTAAGAGCCAAAAGAAGTAACCGCATGTTACTATGAACACATAGGAAGGGCTCCCTGCTCAATACCCGTTCAAGTGTGTTCGTGCAGCTGTCTGCAGTCAGACACAAGAATCGTACCAATCCGTACAGTGTACCTGTCCTGCTGTCAGACATCCTTCACACACAGGGTGTGCTGCCTGGCGTTGGGCTTCACGGGTTTCCTGCCCTCGGCAGCCGCTGGGATATGGTGGCAATCTGCAAGTACGCAAAGAGATGCGTTCACGTGAGCGCGGGATAAGTTTGTTGTCCCCCTTGTGCTCAAAAGCTGCATGCCTGCTTCCGCAGCAGGAGGTGCTTCTGCAGGAGTGCCTTCCTGGGCTTGATAAACCAAAAGAGGAAGGCAAAACCCTGAGCTGTAACCCTCAGATGTGCCCCAATACTCCGCAAGCATGGTGCAGGGAGCTCAGGCCTGGGCCCCCTCTCTGTAAGAGAGAGCAAGAATAGGAGCAGTGTCATTGCTCCCACAAGTGCCCTCTTGGGAAGCTATCTGGAGAGCGTTTTGACTTCTCCCCTTGTCATGAAATGCTTATAGATCTTGAAGACGGCTCCTGTGAATCAAAAGCATCAAGGTCCTTTAAATGCAGAAGGAATGAGGCAAAGATGCTAAGCCTCGTGAATGGTTACTTGCACTTAGTTCCCAAAGAGATGTGTGCACTGGAAGCACCGTCCCCCGAAAAGCGAGCTCAACATGGGAGTCTCGTAACAACCTGTGACACCCTTCCTCCCCAACAAGAGAAGGCAGCTGTGCGCACCACTTGGCACAGCTGCTAGAGACCTTCCCGAGTGCATACGGACCCTGTGTGCCGGGGAAACCTCTCCCTCGCACAGGACAAGAACACAGGGCCACCCCACCACACTTCTCCAAGAGTCTCACCTGACAGAAGGCACTGCTCTGCTGGCCACCTCCCCTGCTTCTTCCTTGAGGTTGGGCAGCACATGAACTTGGGACTGCTTTTGAAGACGAAGCCTCTTTAGCGTAAGGAGGCACTTTGCGGGGCTCCCTGAAAGCAGGAATCGGGAGAAACCGCCCACTGGGTAGCTGAAGGCACTAGTACAACGCTCCCCCCACCGCCAAGGCCCTCTCTGCCCCAGACCCAGGTGCCCCAGCATCTCCTTGACCACCACGTGCGCTCGCCCCCTAGGGACCTTCGTGGCCACGTTCCCTTCTTCCTGGGGCTTACTACCTTGGGCGGGTGTAGTATGGAGGATGGTAGATCTGGAGCCGGCTCTTTTAGGTGCCATCTCAAGCTCAGACCTGGAAGGAAGAAGCAGATAAAGATGGGCCAGCACCAGAAGCAGGGGCAGATGGAGAGTCTCATGGAAACGTGCTGTGCCCTTGCCTGCCCTGCAGCAGGAAAGCACAGGTCACTGTGACAAGAGCTCTCGAGCTCAGCGAGACTCAGTGTCCAAGGGAAGCATCTCTGCCCATGCACAAGTACAGGCTTGCGCAAGGCTCTCACCTCACAGGAGACTCGTCTCGATAGGCACTCTTCCTCATTTCTTCCTGCACAGTCTTAGCTCTAGCCGCCAACTTCTGAGGCGTTATCCTCCTTCGAGCAAGGAGTCGCTTGCAGGCAGGGGTTAGAGGAAGGCTCCCTGACAGGGTGAAATGAGAAAACCCTTCAGAGAGCGGGGCCGCCTTGGATCAGGGTCCTCAGGTTCCTGTCCAGCCAAGGGTGAAGTATCGCCGAGGATGGCCATTCCAGGGCCTCTCCTGGCAACCTGGTCTGAAGTTTGCATGCCCTCCCCGTGAATGGTTTTGGCTTTGGGCGCTTCTCCTCCAGCAACCTCTCCCTCTTGCCTCTCGACCCCTCCCTGGGTACCCCTGAGAAAGCTCTGACTCTGTCTTCCCTGTAACCAACCAGTGGGTGTGAGTAAGGGGGGGTGAGGGGGAGTCAAAGCAAGCCACACAGGCAGCCTGCCTTAGCCTTCCCTTTGCCACAGGGAACAAACCTAGTGCCTGTAGTGTCTCCCAGTAAGTCGGGCACTTCCTCGTGGCCATGTTTGTGGCCGTACTCTCCCTTTCTGCCATCCTCTTCACGTGGGAGGACTTTGGGAGAAGAGAGGAACTTTTTAAAGGTGGTCTTCTGGGGGTTGTCCAAAGGCTTGACCTGGAAGCAAGGAGACAGAGGTGAGTATGGCATGACAGAGACACAAGCTGCTGCTAAAAGCTTGCGGTGCAGCAAGAAAGCAGGGGCCGTGGTGGCAGGGGGTAACAACATTCTGAGTCCACAAGAACATTGTGTCCCAGCACCACATCCCCCTCCCACAAGTAGTAGAGCACACTATCCGCCCAGTCGCCTTCTCCAAAGCTCTCACCTCGCGGGAGACTCGCTCTTCTGCCTCCCTTTGGCCGGCACAGGGACCCCACTTACGCTCCGGGAAGAATGGCTCTGTTGGCGACACAAGCGCTTCCCCGGAAGATTCCCTGGAAGAGGGACAGCGGTGAGCAAATCAGTTGTACCTGTCCCTGCATTGCATTTGCGTCTTGGCTAGAATTCCCGAGCAAGAAGGACAAAGCGAAAGCCTGCAAACTGCTATGGAAAGTCGGGTCGGGTCTTACATTACCTTTCTTTGCATTGTCATCACCAGCCTCTTCCTGCATGTTCCTTTTGGGGCTGGGGCTAAGCGGTGCACGGGCCACTCCAGTTGCTGGAGGTCTTGGAAAGAGCTTGCCTTCGGACCTGGAACCCAGAAGAAGGGACAAAAGATCCTGACAGGAGAATTTCACCTGGAAGAGCTACCTGCCTGCCGTGCAGCAAGAGCAGAGAGGCCCTGGTGGGAAAGGGTAACAATCTTCCGGGTCCGGAAGAAGATCGTGTCCCAGTGACACATCTCCCTCCACAAGTACCAGAGCACAGGATCAGCCCAATCCCCTTCTCCAAGGCACCCACCTCACAGGAGACTTGCTCTTTGTCCCTGCTTTTGCCAGCGCTGGGAGCCCACTTGTGCCCCGGGAAGAATGGCTCTGATGAGGAAGCTGGCCCTTCCCAGGAAGACTCCCTGCAAGGCGAGCAGTGAGAGTACATCAGCTCTACTAGTCCTTGCACTGCACTTGCGTCTCGGCTAGAATTCCTGAGCAAGAAGAAGAAAGCAAAGGCCTACAAACCTTCACAAATTCTCCCCTGGGTTTTCGCGTTACCTTTGTTTGTATTGTCACGGCCCAGCTCTTCTTCCACATTGCTTGTTGGGCTGGGGCAAAGCGGTGCACGGGCCACTCTAGTTGGTGGAGGTCTTGGAAAGAGCTTGCGTTCAGACCTGGAACAAAGAGGAAGAGGCAAATGAGCCTGACAGGAGAGTCTCACCAAAGCCCGATACCTGCTAGCCACACAGCAAGAACAGAGAGGCCCTGGTGGCAGGGAGCCACAATCTCTCCGGGTGCTGAAGAACATTGTGTCTCAGCACCACATTCCCCTCCCCAAAGTACCAGAGCAAACAAAGCAAACAATCCACCCAGCTGCCTTCTCCGAGGCTCTCACCTCACAGGAGACTTGCTCTCCTCCCTCCCTTTGGCCGGCACAGTGAGCCCACTCATGCTCCGGGAAGAATGGCTCTGTTGGGGAAACTGGCGCGTCCCAGGAAGATTCCCTGCAAGGGCAACAGGAGAGAGCTCCTCAGATCAGAAGCCCATGGTCAGCTTGAACTAAAACACCGTTCCGATCTGATCCAGCCTCTTAGAAAATGGCAGCAGCAAGCCGCATTCCATCCACGCCATGCTTCTGAAGAGGTCTTTGGGCTCTTTTATCCTCCGTGGCTAGGGCAGCTGCCTTGTTGCCTCTGAACGTCCACAGCCGAGCCTTATTCCCTGGGGCATCACCCTTTGCCTGCTTTTCCCAGTCCCTGTGCTTCACAGGGTGGATAGCAGGGACCTTTCCAGGAGCTGACATAGTCTCTTTTAGGGGAATACCTTCACACCAGGGGAGCACGTTTTGGCATGTCTGTATCACTCTCATACAGACAATCTTGCTAGCCGCCTATTCAGTCCGAGCCCCCTCTTCTCATGGAAAGAGTACAACCAGTTTTCCCGACATGGGGTCAACCCCTGCCATAGCTGATGACTCAAGGTAGAATTAGTCCCCCAGAAGGCTGATGAGACCTGCCTACAGGTTTCCTCTTCTCCACCGCAAAGCAAAGGGCAGTTTGCAATGTCTGTGACTGTGAGGGAAGAGAGTCCGGCGGGAAGTGTCCTCCGGCCCTGCCAACTGCAGTTTGCAGTGCTGGGCTGTTCTCTGAGCTTGATTTGTAGGGTGCTTGTAGGGAGATTTGTCATGATGGGTAGGTAGTCTTGCCACAGTCTGCTTGTCCTAGCCCTTGCAGTGCATTCACGAGGTGTCTCAAATCGCATAGCAAGAAGGCCAGGATGAAAGTGTAGAAAGCGTGCTCATGTGCCTGCTCTTACGTTACCTTGTTTGTTACCGTGACCATCGGTCTCTTCTTCCGCAGCCTCTTCTGCTCTGGGCTTTACGGACACGGTGGCCAATTTTGTGCCTCTTCTCTTTGGGGGTAGGTGGAGCTCGAACCTGGAAACAAGCGGACAACATCAGTTTGAACACAGGCCTCCAGGTCCCTTTGTAGCTTGCGCTAGCAAGGCCGCTGCGTAGGTGTCCCAGGGCTGTTGGGAAGGCCATAGTCTTCCAAAGCAGAATATGCAGTGTCTGGGGGGGCTATATTCAGAACGCGAGTTACACAGGAAAGAATTCCCGTGCCTGGAGGGGCAGGAGCATCTTGGTTAGTTAGCGCAGGGGCTTTGGGGGCCTTACTGTGAGAAAGCGTATTCGAACACCAGTGCGCTCTCTTGTGCTGTTAGCCCAGCTCTCGCCTGGGACTCATAAAGTTTGTGGAGAACCGTCTGGTTTTCCTCCCAGTCGCCACGGTGAAACTAAATTCTAATCTCGCCCTTGAGTTCACTTGCAGACCCTCCCTGAGTAACGCCATGTCATTGCGACTGGGAAGCGTAGTGTCAGTCGCCTAGGTCCTTAACGGAACTTCCTAGCAGCACTGGATTCCCTTTGCACGCATCTCCGCAGAGACCCGCGGGAGGTTTTGCTGAGAAATCCCTCGTCCTGTACACTTTTGGCCCAAGACAAAGGCTTTCTGGTAACTTTTATTTACTGGAGTCCCCCAAGAGATGTGGTCCGCCTAAGTCACAAGCAGATGACTTGGATGGACCTGCTCTTTGAGCCACCTGCTAAGAGAGCAATGGGCTGAAGCTGTGTGGGAAAGGTTGCCTTAGCTCCTCTCCGTGTCACAGGCTTGGAGTTACGGCGGAACCGTTCCTTAGAAAGCACTAGTTGTGAATGACTTCACAAGTAGACAAGCCTTGGAAATGTGCTGCTACCACTCTGGAGCCGAGAAGCTGCCAGCTTGGTCAGCCAGGGGCTACAGAAGGCAACCTACTCACCTTGGAAGCAGGAAGACACCAACGGAACGCATGTCAAAGACGGTGGCTTCGCTGCTTCGTATGACTGAATCCCTTGCCCAGGGGGTCTGCAACAGTGGCAGAGATGGATCACCACGTTTTGTTCACACAAACGGTCTCTAAGGCATGGCTTTCTGGAAGGTGTGTGTGGGGAAGAGCAAGGGAAGCACCATGGGATAGAGAGCAACTCCGATCTTTGTCTGACCCAAGACACCTCTTCTATGTTGCAAAGAGCACCAAATGCTGGAGAGTAAATCTGCAGAGAGCTGTCAATAGTGCAGAACGTGCTGAGGCCGTGGGGCTCCTTGGGTCCTGGCAGGCCAGCGGTGATCAGATCAATGGAGCTTTGGCCGGGTTGGGAAGGAACTGCAAGGAGCACCGCGGAAACGCCCCAACTTACACAGAGAAGAGATTCCAGCAGGTACCCCGTCCTATCCACGCTCTGAAGAAAGTCCTCGTAAAACCTCATGTTCACTTTCTTTTCTCTGATAACCAGGATGCCAATGTTGTTGAAAACCAAGTCAGCATCCTTCCCGTTGGCTAAGACCCGAGAGAAGAAACGCAGCGTCTCTCGGATACAGGCTTCCACCGTGTGCTGAGGGTACCGGGTGGCCAAGGTTATCAGAGCAGAGTTGAGCGGAACAGTTTGCATAAAACCTAGGGAAGAGCAGAAGAGGGTTGCAGGACAAGTCGGGCAGAATGGGGCCAGTTCCCTGTACAAGGTGGACGGCCTGAGAGAGCCGCAGCTGCCCCTATGTGGCTAAAGCCGTTCCAAGGCACGTAGCCTAAGTTTGTGCTACTTGGTGGCTATTTGGTTTTCAAGAGATGAAGTTGTTCTCAGGAGCTTCTCAGGGACCTCTGTACATCGACCAGCCGTGGCCAGAGCCCAGGCAGTGCATGCTCCACATACGCTGCGGAGCAAAGCAAAGGGTTGGATCGGTCTGCTTACCAGAAATATCATTGCAGACAGGTCTGAGCCCTAATGACTTTGCATAAGCGGCAGACAGACAAAACACAGGCCTCCGAACAGTCAAAGGGGCACGGTTTTTCATGTAGAGGTCCTGATCCAGAAGGCAGAATGTCCCGATTTCCATTCTGACAGCCTGAGAAGAGAAGAGAAGAGAAGAGAAGAGAAGAGAAGAGAAGAGAAGAGAAGAAAGCATCTTTGTTTAGGCAGGCAAAGTGACTGATGGCTTGTCAGAGCATGGCCCATGTGCTTGGTGCCTTGCCCACTCCAGACGCACAAAGGATCTCCCAGCTTGGGAGAGCTTTGGGGAAGATGTGGAGTCTGGTGCTCTCTTGCCTCTGCCCGCTCTAACAGACAGCGGGCGAAGCAGAAGCAGAGCAACTTCCCTATGCTAGCTCAGCTCCACGGGTGTCCTACAATGGGACAGGCCCCGCAAAGTGTCCAAGGCTGTCTGGGCTTGCTCCTTCCACTCTGGCCGTGGGGCCT
The DNA here is from genome assembly GCF_028389875.1 of Rhea pennata. Classification (NCBI taxonomy): domain Eukaryota; kingdom Metazoa; phylum Chordata; class Aves; order Rheiformes; family Rheidae; genus Rhea; species Rhea pennata. The sequence goes on along the minus strand of NC_084685.1, from coordinate 239,694 downwards.
CGAGGAGCCGCAGAAAGTGCACAGCCCTTTCTTCTGCTAGAGCTGGGCTTTTTCCTTTCTCCCAAGTGAGAGAGAAGCTGCTCTGCCCCACGTTGGTCAAGTGCAGGGCACTGCTGGGCTGTCTTTTCTGCCTTAAAAGGAGGGGGAGCATTAGGGCACTCGATGGCACGGGGGTGTCAGGGCTACCCACATCCTTGGAATTTGAGGGGAGAAAGGGGATACCTTGTCCAGGATAAGTTCTCGGAAAATGTAATCCGACACACCACCCCAGATAGCAACGATATCTGGAAGGCAAGCGAGAGATATCCGTGCTCTAAGTCAGCAAGCTCACAATCATCCTGCTCGCTCCTAACCAGGGAGGCAGTGGCTGCAAAGGGAATGAGCGAGCCTCGCCTCCTCCGGCGCCCTCCCACATCAAAAGCACCCGAGGCGGGGGCTGCAGAGCCAACATTTTGCCTGGCGTTATGCTATCAGCCTCATTCTCAGCCCAGGAGAGCTCCCAAAGGGAAACAGAGAGCTCCAAGTGCTCTTGAGATCCGCCTGTCAAAAGTACGAGGTTTCACTTTGCAGACCTGCCTTTCAGGCAGCCTCTCTCGAGTTGGGCCAGAGCTGCCGCACAGCTGAGCCATCTGGAAAGGAGACTCCTCTCCGTCCTGGGCAGCTCTCCAAGTGAGAGCCATTCCCTAGGGAAACTCGCCAACGGGCTCCCAGCCCGCAAGAGGATGCTGCTGTGCCCGCAGGAGTCCCATGGGCTCAGGGAATGCCGAGGTTTGTCCCTGGCAGGGGCCAGCTTCACCCATATTCGATGCCTGCCCGCACAGACTTGGCACTTCCACTGGGGCAACGCCAGTCTTCCTGCCAGCGGTGGCCAGTGCCTTCTCCAAGGCAACAGAACCCCGGAATGCTGGCTGCCAAACTGACACCCAGGCCAGTGAGGGACAATCTCTCTCCGGGCTCCCTTTGCAGCTCCCAGTCCTGCCCAGACGTCCCCCACAGGCTCCAGGGTCTTCACAGCACCTCTTACACTTGCTCCTCTCTTCAAATAGAGACATGAAACGGCTCTGCAAGGCCTTGCCATCAGTGGTGAGATCGCGCAGCGTTGGAAACATGCCAGGCTTCATGCCTTCCATCTTTCCACACCCTCTCTCCAGCTTAACACCAGCAGAAGGCGGGGGAAAAGGAACTTCCTCCTCTCCAATCTCCTTCTCCTTCTCCCCTTCTGCACTTCACCAAACGGCCCTCCACTGCTAGTGTACTGCCTCCCTTTGCCTTCTCCGTCTCTCGGAAAAGCAGCTCCTGAGGAGGAGAAAGGCAGCACAGAGAGCAGCAGCTAGCGCTGGGGATGCTGCAGGCCTCACAGTGAAGTGCGGGTGGGAGCCAGGGGCCCCGTGGGGAGAGGGGAGCTGTGGCTATGATGCGTGAGTGCCCCACTGTGACCCCAGGCCTTGTCACACCCGGAGGGGCTGCAGGGCCCTGACCGGCCTGCCAGATCATGCCCTACAATGGACGTGGCGGTGGCACTGGCCCTTTGGGGGAGCTGCCCTCCTCCTGCTCTCCCTGCTGCCCAGGGGAGGGAATGAATAAAGAGGCCTGCACTGTTGGCTATACGCTCATGCAGCCAGTGGGAAGGAAGGGCTGATGCTGGCTGGTATTTCAGTAGGCCATGCGTGTGGAAATAGCACAGCCTGGCAAAGGAGCAGAGAGATTTCCCCTGTCAGCTTGAGGAAGGGTTACTTCCTCTTCCCACAGGGATTCTCAAAAACTTGGAAGCAAGTCTTATCGTGGTTGCCACCAGGTGGTGCCAAAGCCTGTGAAGACTCTCCAGTCGGACACGGGACAGTTTGCTTCTGCTCGTGCTGCCCAAATCTCCCGCCATGCTGAGGAGCGCTGAGAAAGCTGGGGTGGTGGTGGTGGGGGGGTTCTTTTGGTGTGACATCGTTTGTGTTTTCTTAAGCAGTCCTCACAATCACACGGGAGGAGACCGAGGCTGAGGTTATGATGGGAGGCTGAACACCAACTTTGACTGCAGATTGCTCCTTTTGTGCAAGCAGGCCACAAAACTCACTTGCAGCCTCCCACACTCCTGTCCTCTGGAGGACTTTTAGACCCACTCCTGATCCAGATCATGGCAACACAACAAGAGGGGCCCCAACGATGCCTGGAAATAGTGCCCGCCTGTAACATAATCTGATGATTTACAGCTCTCTCGGGGTCACACTCCTCAGTCACACACGAGCCTTTGAAAAGCACCAGGTCTCTAGCCCCTGCAGTAGTAAGCACTCCTGCAGAAAGGAGAGTTTCCCCCTGGGACACGGCTGCAATGGAAGAATCAGGGCAGGGAGCAGTGTGTCCTGCCGAGCCAAGTTTTCCCCCCGTTTTCTGTCTCACCAAGTCCCTTCCGGTGTGGCTGTCCCCCTCAGGAAGCCAGGTAGGCACCCTTGCCCTGTGCTCACCAGTGCGCCTTGATCAAGAATGCACAGAGCTAGCCTGCAGCCTGAACCGTTGGCTCCAGAGGTAGTGCACGGGAGCTGAGAAGCTCGAAAGTCCCAGGCCGCCTTGCACAGAGACAGATCTGATGCCTGCCCTCACGGATGGCTTCCTAACAAGCTACATGACCAGCTCATGGATAAGGGAGAGCACAACGGATGCCACTAGGTGCTCATGGCTAGGCATCATTTCCCCCTTTCCTCCTCAGAGAAATCTCAGGGCAAAGTCGTTCCCCTCATGTTTCTTCGTCCTCTTCACTGCCCAGGCCCCCGGGACTGCTGCTCTCTCCTGCACTGATACTGCTGAATGGGCAGTATGAGACAGACAGGTAAGGGGATACAACTCGGGGCGCTTCCTCAGTGAATACTTTACAATACCCTTTGAGCCTCCAAAGACTACAAATCCCCCCTAACCCTCGCAAACCCAAGCGGCCCCGCATCCAGAGGGGCTCCTGATGAAAGAGGCCGCGACAATGGAGAAGAAATGCTGACAGCACCCAGCCCGATTGAAGGGAGAGAAAAGAGTCAGGGGGCCTTTAAACCCCTTCTGACCAGGAAGAGAAAGTAGGTGGAAGCTTGCCAAGGAGAGCATTTCTCAGCCAAACTACAGCATTTCTGTGGTAGCCAGCCACAGTCGTTGCCCTGACTGCTTGTCTGGCTGCTCTTGGCTTTTCTCTTTCGGGGATCTCATGCACCAGTGTTAGCTGAGTGCCTACACGCACTACCAACAATACTACACAACCCAACAGGTATAGAAACCAAAAGCTGCTTTCTAGCAGGGGTTCATCTGCTTCCCATTCCATGTGCAATGGAAGTGTGCTGCTTCGATGGAGATGCTCCCCTGTGTTTATTAGTCTGGCATTAGAATGGTTGAGACTGGCGAGCAAATGGAATTTCTCTGCCCTTACCATTCCTCAAAGCATCTTCCGAGAGCCCAGCACCACCTGCTCTTTCGTAAGGGGGTTAGGGTTAAGGCAGAGGCGCCTACAGGTGGCCAACCTGACAACGTGTGGGAAAGAAGGCCTCGCACCACACCGCTCTATGAGCACTTCTCACATTCTGAGGACTGCATGTGCTGGACTGTTTACCACCATACCAGACAGCTGGTTTCCAGAAAGTGTCATTTCACTTACACAGCGCAAATGAATGCCTTGAAAGCAGCCATGACAAGCCCTTTCTGCATCAGCACTCAGGCGTTTGGAGGGCAGAGCCAGGGGCAGTAGAAGCATGGTGCTGCCTCCCTCCATGCCCTCCAGCAAGCTAACACCACTCCTGTTCCTGTCCCCTAATGACCTTGGTGGCTGTCCTCTCTCCTTGCTGCACGTGATTACCTTGGTCAGGCTTTACATGCAGCAGGGGAGTCAGTGGCACCGTGGTCAGTGGGGCGGGAGCAACGGTGCTGGCAGAGCTGGCTTCTGTGTGTCTGCGTGCTCCAAGTGCTCCGGGAAGGGCAGCGCCCTACCTGCCTGGGGCAGACCTCCGCGTGGGCGTAGAGCCAAGAGGCTGGGCACTGCTCACTGCCTCCTGGGCTTCGGAGGGGGCTGCTCGCTCTGCAGACAATACGTGCGTGTGGGAAAATGTGGAGTGGTTTCCAGGTGCTGAAGGGGGTCTCCGGCAGCCCCCATTCCTATGGCAGCATCAGCTGAGGGAGTGCTGCTGGGGAGCCCGGGGAGGGGAGGAAGCAGTCTCCAAAGCCTCCTGCCTGGGGACTTGGTGAGGAGAGTTGCAGCAGTGGCTGCAGCAGTCAGCTGTGCGTGCCTCTGGGGCTGTCTGCCGGCATGGAAGAGCCTGGCCGGGTGCAGCAGAGAGATGGTGGGGCTGCCATTCGTACGTGCTCATTTGCCCGCTGAGACAAGTGCCCAGGCCTCAGCAGGAGAGGTCTGAAGGGGACAACCAGGTGCAGGTGAGGGAAGAAGGAGGTCATCCCTTGGGTCAGCTGTCTGCTGGAAAGCTTCCCGCTCACAGGCGGGAAATGGTTGGACAGAAAAGGCCAGTGTGTAACGTGGTGCTTTTAAGAAGCCTGATTATGGTTTAGCTAGCCCCCTCTGAGCCTTCCAGCTCCCAGGTGGTTTCAGCCTTCTCCACTCTCACCATTGTGCTCCTGCTCTCCTGTGGAAGTGGCACTGTGACGGCCAGGCAGGGAAGCGAGTCTGTGGCAGAGGGAAGAAACCGCTGCCTTTCTTTCTGCAGCAGCAGCACTTGAAGCACTGAAAACACAGGGAGGGAGCAGGTGGGGGCCTGAGTACACCTGGAGGTGCCTAGCAGACATTGCTCTGAGGGCAATGGAGGATAATAGTGGGGGGCATATGTTTATATATATATATATAAAATGCATACATATGTGGATAAATGTATGCTTTTATCTATGTGCCCTCCCTTGTACATATATACTCCTATCAGACATATGTCTATAAGAAAGAGAATAAAAGGAGGTATCTCTGCCTTATTTATCCGTGTTCAGGTGCGTGCATTTGTACGGCGGGAGGTACACTTAGAGATGTTTCTGTGGGGCCTTGACATAGTTCCGAGAGAAGCCTTTCTCTTCAGCCTGGCAGCACGCTAATGGCCCCTGAGGCCAGGATGCCCTCCCTCAGCCTAGGTTCTGTCCCAGAAGTGCCTGGTCCCCCAGTGACCTCCAAACTCCTTGCTGCCCCTGGCTGGGCATGCCAGTGAGCACCAGGCAAGAGCAATGCCCTTCAGCTGGAAAGCTGGCTAACTCATCTCTCGCAAGCAGGCAGCACTTGAATGGGAAAGGACAAAGGCTCACAGGCGCTTTCTTTGAATGCCGCTTCCCGTTTATATTGCTTTCCGCCTCTCTTGCCATCTCTTTCTTTCTTCCTTTTCTTTCCTTTGTATATCTGCAGCCACAGAAGCCCAGAAGATTCTTTGCTCCTCCTGCAGGCAGTGGAAGCACATTTCCTGCAGGGCCACACAAAGGCAAGAGTATGCAGGATTAGTCTCAGCTTTTTTTCTTTCTCTTTTTTTATTTCTTTTTCTTTTTCAGACGAGTAGCTAGTGCTCGCTCTCGCTTCTGCCCCTTCTCTTCGTGCCTTTCTGTCCACAGCGTTTTGTTCTCAAGGCACAACTGAGAGGCCCTTCTGCATTGACCGGAGTTCGAAACCATCAGGGCGCTACAAGGAAACTGCACATTTGCTATCCCCCAAAAGCCTTGCAATTAACCATTCTGGGATGAACAATGCCCCAAGAAGGAGCTGTAAAGTGTTTTGTGAGACTCTAGGCATGAAGAGTACTCTGTAAAAACGTGGAGCAGCTGGCATCTTTGAAAGTAAGAGCCAAAAGAAGTAACCGCATGTTACTATGAACACATAGGAAGGGCTCCCTGCTCAATACCCGTTCAAGTGTGTTCGTGGAGCTGTCTGCAGTCAGACACAAGAATCGTACCAATCCGTACAGTGTACCTGTCCTGCTGTCAGACATCCTTCACACACAGGGTGTGCTGCCTGGCGTTGGGCTTCACGGGTTTCCTGCCCTCGGCAGCCGCTGGGATATGGTGGCAATCTGCAAGTACGCAAAGAGATGCGTTCACGTGAGCGCGGGATAAGTTTGTTGTCCCCCTTGTGCTCAAAAGCTGCACGCCTGCTTCCGCAGCAGGAGGTGCTTCTGCAGGAGTGCCTTCCTGGGCTTGATAAACCAAAAGAGGAAGGCAAAACCCTGAGCTGTAACCCTCAGATGTGCCCCAATACTCCGCAAGCATGGTGCAGGGAGCTCAGGCCTGGGCCCCCTCTCTGTAAGAGAGAGCAAGAATAGGAGCAGTGTCATTGCTCCCACAAGTGCCCTCTTGGGAAGCTATCTGGAGAGCGTTTTGACTTCTCCCCTTGTCATGAAATGCTTATAGATCTTGAAGACGGCTCCCGTGAATCAAAAGCATCAAGGTCCTTTAAATGCAGAAGGAATGAGGCAAAGATGCTAAGCCTCGTGAATGGTTACTTGCACTTAGTTCCCAAAGAGATGTGTGCACTGGAAGCACCGTCCCCCGAAAAGCGAGCTCAACATGGGAGTCTCGTAACAACCTGTGACACCCTTCCTCCCCAACAAGAGAAGGCAGCTGTGCGCACCACTTGGCACAGCTGCTAGAGACCTTCCCGAGTGCATGCAGACCCTGTGTGCCAGGGAAACCTCTCCCTCGCACAGGACAAGAACACAGGGCCACCCCACCACACTTCTCCAAGAGTCTCACCTGACAGAAGGCACTGCTCTGCTGGCCACCTCCCCTGCTTCTTCCTTGAGGCTGGGCAGCACATGAACTTGGGACCGCTTTTGAAGACGAAGCCTCTTTAGCGTAAGGAGGCACTTTGCGGGGCTCCCTGAAAGCAGGAATCGGGAGAAACTGCCCACTGGGTAGCTGAAGGCACTAGTACAACGCTCCCCCCACCGCCAAGGCCCTCTCTGCCCCAGACCCAGGTGCCCCAGCATCTCCTTGACCACCACGTGCGCTCGCCCCCTAGGGACCTTCGAGGCCACGTTCCCTTCTTCCTGGGGCTTACTACCTTGGGCGGGTGTAGCATGGAGGATGGTAGATCTGGAGCCGGCTCTTTTAGGTGCCATCTCAAGCTCAGACCTGGAAGGAAGAAGCAGATAAAGATGGGCCAGCACCAGAAGCAGGGGCAGATGGAGAGTCTCATGGAAACGTGCTGTGCCCTTGCCTGCCCTGCAGCAGGAAAGCACAGGTCACTGTGACAAGAGCTCTCGAGCTCAGCGAGACTCAGTGTCCAAGGGAAGCATCTCTGCCCATGCACAAGTACAGGCTTGCGCAAGGCTCTCACCTCACAGGAGACTCGTCTCGATAGGCACTCTTCCTCATTTCTTCCTGCACAGTCTTAGCTCTAGCCGCCGACTTCTGAGGCGTTATCCTCCTTCGAGCAAGGAGTCGCTTGCAGGCAGGGGTTAGAGGAAGGCTCCCTGACAGGGTGAAATGAGAAAACCCTTCAGAGAGCGGGGCCGCCTTGGATCAGGGTCCTCAGGTTCCTGTCCAGCCAAGGGTGAAGTATCGCCGAGGATGGCCATTCCAGGGCCTCTCCTGGCAACCTGGTCTGAAGTTTGCATGCCCTCCCCGTGAATGGTTTTGGCTTTGGGCGCTTCTCCTCCAGCAACCTCTCCCTCTTGCCTCTCGACCCCTCCCTGGGTACCCCTGAGAAAGCTCTGACTCTGTCTTCCCTGTAACCAACCAGTGGGTGTGAGTAAGGGGGTGTGAGTGGGAGTCAAAGCAAGCCACACAGGCAGCCTGCCTTAGCCTTCCCTTTGCCACAGGGAACAAACCTAGTGCCTGTAGTGTCTCCCAGTAAGTCGGGCACTTCCTCGTGGCCATGTTTGTGGCCGTACTCTCCCTTTCTGCCATCCTCTTCACGTGGGAGGACTTTGGGAGAAGAGAGGAACTTTTTAAAGGTGGTCTTCTGGGGGTTGTCCAAAGGCTTGACCTGGAAGCAAGGAGACAGAGGTGAGTATGGCATGACAGAGACACAAGCTGCTGCTAAAAGCTTGCGGTGCAGCAAGAAAGCAGGGGCCGTGGTGGCAGGGGGTAACAACATTCTGAGTCCACAAGAACATTGTGTCCCAGCACCACATCCGCCTCCCACAAGTAGTAGAGCACACTATCCGCCCAGTCGCCTTCTCCAAAGCTCTCACCTTGCAGGAGACTCGCTCTTCTGCCTCCCTTTGGCCGGCACAGTGAGCCCACTGATGCTCCGGGAAGAATGGCTCTGTTGGCGACACAAGCGCTTCCCCGGAAGATTCCCTGGAAGAGGGACAGCGGTGAGCAAATCAGTTGTACCTGTCCCTGCATTGCATTTGCGTCTTGGCTAGAATTCCCGAGCAAGAAGGACAAAGCGAAAGCCTGCAAACTGCTATGGAAAGTCGGGTCGGGTCTTACATTACCTTTCTTTGCATTGTCATCACCAGCCTCTTCCTGCATGTTCCTTTTGGGGCTGGGGCTAAGCGGTGCACGGGCCACTCCAGTTGCTGGAGGTCTTGGAAAGTGCTTGCCTTCGGACCTGGAACCCAGAAGAAGGGACAAAAGATCCTGACAGGAGAATTTCACCTGGAAGAGCTACCTGCCTGCAGAGCCGTGCAGCAAGAGCAGAGAGGCCCTGGTGGGAAAGGGTAACAATCTTCCGGGTCCGGAAGAAGATCGTGTCCCAGTGACACATCTCCCTCCACAAGTACCAGAGCACAGGATCAGCCCAATCCCCTTCTCCAAGGCACCCACCTCACAGGAGACTTGCTCTTTGTCCCTGCTTTTGCCAGCGCTGGGAGCCCACTTGTGCCCCGGGAAGAATGGCTCTGATGAGGAAGCTGGCCCTTCCCAGGAAGACTCCCTGCAAGGCGAGCAGTGAGAGTACATCAGCTCTACTAGTCCTTGCACTGCACTTGCGTCTCGGCTAGAATTCCTGAGCAAGAAGAAGAAAGCAAAGGCCTACAAACCTTCACAAATTCTCCCCTGGGTTTTCGCGTTACCTTTGTTTGTATTGTCACGGCCCAGCTTTTCTTCCACATTGCTTGTTGGGCTGGGGCAAAGCGGTGCACGGGCCACTCTAGTTGGTGGAGGTCTTGGAAAGAGCTTGCGTTCAGACCTGGAACAAAGAGGAAGAGGCAAATGAGCCTGACAGGAGAGTCTCACCAAAGCCCGATACCTGCTAGCCACACAGCAAGAACAGAGAGGCCCTGGTGGCAGGGAGCCACAATCTCTCCGGGTGCTGAAGAACATTGTGTCTCAGCACCACATTCCCCTCCCCAAAGTACCAGAGCAAACAATCCACCCAGCTGCCTTCTCCGAGGCTCTCACCTCACAGGAGACTTGCTCTCCTCCCTCCCTTTGGCCGGCCCAGTGAGCCCACTCATGCTCCGGGAAGAATGGCTCTGTTGGGGAAACTGGCGCGTCCCAGGAAGATTCCCTGCAAGGGCAACAGGAGAGAGCTCCTCAGATCAGAAGCCCATGGTCAGCTTGAACTAAAACACCGTTCCGATCTGATCCAGCCTCTTAGAAAATGGCAGCAGCAAGCCGCATTCCATCCACGCCATGCTTCTGAAGAGGTCTTTGGGCTCTTTTATCCTCCGTGGCTAGGGCAGCTGCCTTGTTGCCTCTGAACATCCACAGCCGAGCCTTATTCCCTGGGGCATCACCCTTTGCCTGCTTTTCCCAGTCCCTGTGCTTCACAGGGTGGATAGCAGGGACCTTTCCAGGAGCTGACATAGTCTCTTTTAGGGGAATACCTTCATGCCAGGGGAGCACGTTTTGGCATGTCTGTATCACTCTCATACAGACAATCTTGCTAGCCGCCTATTCAGTCCGAGCCCCCTCTTCTCATGGAAAGAGTACAACCAGTTTTCCCGACATGGGGTCAACCCCTGCCATAGCTGATGACTCAAGGTAGAATTAGTCCCCCAGAAGGCTGATGAGACCTGCCTACAGGTTTCCTCTCCTCCACCGCAAAGCAAAGGGCAGTTTGCAATGTCTGTGACTGTGAGGGAAGAGAGTCCGGCGGGAAGTGTCCTCCGGCCCTGCCAACTGCAGTTTGCAGTGCTGGGCTGTTCTCTGAGCTTGATTTGTAGAGTGCTTGTAGGGAGATTTGTCATGATGGGTAGGTAGTCTTGCCACAGTCTGCTTGTCCTAGCCCTTGCAGGGCATTCACGAGGTGTCTCAAATCGCATAGCAAGAAGGCCAGGATGAAAGTGTAGAAAGCGTGCTCATGTGCCTGCTCTTACGTTACCTTGTTTGTTACCGTGACCATCGGTCTCTTCTTCCGCAGCCTCTTCTGCTCTGGGCTTTACGGACACGGTGGCCAATTTTGTGCCTCTTCTCTTTGGGGGTAGGTGGAGCTCGAACCTGGAAACAAGCGGACAACATCAGTTTGAACACAGGCCTCCAGGTCCCTTTGTAGCTTGCGCTAGCATGGCCGCTGCATAGGTGTCCCAGGGCTGTTGGGAAGGCCATAGTTTTCCAAAGCAGAATATGCAATGTCTGGGGGGGCTATATTCAGAACGCGAGTTACACAGGAAAGAATTCCCGTGCCTGGAGGGGCAGGAGCATCTTGGTTAGTTAGCGCAGGGGCTTTGGGGGCCTTACTGTGAGAAAGCGTATTCGAACACCAGTGCGCTCTCTTGTGCTGTTAGCCCAGCTCTCGCCTGGGGCTCATAAAGTTTGTGGAGAACCGTCTGGTTTTCCTCCCAGTCGCCACGGTGAAACTAAATTCTAATCTCGCCCTTGAGTTCACTTGCAGACCCTCCCTGAGTAACGCCATGTCATTGCGACTGGGAAGCGTAGTGTCAGTCGCCTAGGTCCTTAACGGAACTTCCTAGCAGCACTGGATTCCCTTTGCACCCACCTCCGCAGAGACCCGCGGGAGGTTTTGCTGAGAAATCCCTCGTCCTGTACACTTTTGGCCCAAGACAAAGGCTTTCTGGTAACTTTTATTTACTGGAGTCCCCCAAGAGATGTGGTCCGCCTAAGTCACAAGCAGATGACTTGGATGGACCTGCTCTTTGAGCCACCTGCTAAGAGAGCAATGGGCTGAAGCTGTGTGGGAAAGGTTGCCTTAGCTCCTCTCCGTGTCACAGGCTTGGAGTTACGGCGGAACCGTTCCTTAGAAAGCACTAGTTGTGAATGACTTCACAAGTAGACAAGCCTTGGAAATGTGCTGCTACCACTCTGGAGCCGAGAAGCTGCCAGCTTGGTCAGCCAGGGGCTACAGAAGGCAACCTACTCACCTTGGAAGCAGGAAGACACCAACGGAACGCATGTCAAAGACGGTGGCTTCGCTGCTTCGTATGACTGAATCCCTTGCCCAGGGGGTCTGCAACAGTGGCAGAGATGGATCACCACGTTTTGTTCACACAAACGGTCTCTAAGGCATGGCTTTCTGGAAGGTGTGTGTGGGGAAGAGCAAGGGAAGCACCATGGGATAGAGAGCAACTCCGATCTTTGTCTGACCCAAGACACCTCTTCTATGTTGCAAAGAGCACCAAATGCTGGAGAGTAAATCTGCAGAGAGCTGTCAATAGTGCAGAACGTGCTGAGGCCGTGGGGCTCCTTGGGTCCTGGCAGGCCAGCGGTGATCAGATCAATGGAGCTTTGGCCGGGTTGGGAAGGAACTGCAAGGAGCACCGCGGAAACGCCCTAACTTACACAGAGAAGAGATTCCAGCAGGTACCCCGTCCTATCCACGCTCTGAAGAAAGTCCTCGTAAAACCTCATGTTCACTTTCTTTTCTCTGATAACCAGGATGCCAATGTTGTTGAAAACCAAGTCAGCATCCTTCCCGTTGGCTAAGACCCGAGAGAAGAAACGCAGCGTCTCTCGGATACAGGCTTCCACCGTGTGCTGAGGGTACCGGGTGGCCAAGGTTATCAGAGCAGAGTTGAGCGGAACAGTTTGCATAAAACCTAGGGAAGAGCAGAAGAGGGTTGCAGGACAAGTCGGGCAGAATGGGGCCAGTTCCCTGTACAAGGTGGACGGCCTGAGAGAGCCGCAGCTGCCCCTATGTGGCTAAAGCCGTTCCATGGCACGTAGCCTAAGTTTGTGCTACTTGGTGGCTATTTGGTTTTCAAGAGATGAAGTTGTTCTCAGGAGCTTCTCAGGGACCTCTGTACATCGACCAGCCGTGGCCAGAGCCCAGGCAGTGCATGCTCCACATACGCTGCGGGGCAAAGCAAAGGGTTGGATCGGTCTGCTTACCAGAAATATCATTGCAGACAGGTCTGAGCCCTAATGACTTTGCATAAGCGGCAGACAGACAAAACACAGGCCTCCGAACAGTCAAAGGGGCACGGTTTTTCATGTAGAGGTCCTGATCCAGAAGGCAGAATGTCCCGATTTCCATTCTGACAGCCTGAGAAGAGAAGAGAAGAGAAGAGAAGAGAAGAGAAGAGAAGAGAAGAGAAGAGAAGAGAAGAGAAGAGAAGAAAGCATCTTTGTTTAGGCAGGCAAAGTGACTGATGGCTTGTCAGAGCATGGCCCATGTGCTTGGTGCCTTGCCCACTCCAGACGCACAAAGGATCTCCCAGCTTGGGAGAGCTTTGGGGAAGATGTGGAGTCTGGTGCTCTCTTGCCTCTGCCCGCTCTAACAGACAGCGGGCGAAGCAGAAGCAGAGCAACTTCCCTATGCTAGCTCAGCTCCACGGGTGTCCTACAATGGGACAGGCCCCGCAAAGTGTCCAAGGCTGTCTGGGCTTGCTCCTTCCACTCTGGCCGTGGGGCCTCGAGGAGCCGCAGAAAGTGCACAGCCCTTTCTTCTGCTAGAGCTGGGCTTTTTCCTTTCTCCCAAGTGAGAGAGAAGCTGCTCTGCCCCACGTTGGTCAAGCGCAGGGCACTGCTGGGCTGTCTTTTCTGCCTTAAAAGGAGGGGGAGCATTAGGGCACTCGATGGCACGGGGGTGTCAGGGCTACCCACATCCTTGGAATTTGAGGGGAGAAAGGGGATACCTTGTCCAGGATAAGTTCTCGGAAAATGTAATCCGACACACCACCCCAGATAGCAACGATATCTGGAAGGCAAGCGAGAGATATCCGTGCTCTAAGTCAGCAAGCTCACAATCATCCTGCTCGCTCCTAACCAGGGAGGCAGTGGCTGCAAAGGGAATGAGCGAGCCTCGCCTCCTCCGGCGCCCTCCCACATCAAAAGCGCCCGAGGCGGGGGCTGCAGAGCCAACATTTTGCCTGGCGTTATGCTATCAGCCTCATTCTCAGCCCAGGAGAGCTCCCAAAGGGAAACAGAGAGCTCCAAGTGCTCTTGAGATCCGCCTGTCAAAAGTACGAGGTTTCACTTTGCAGACCTGCCTTTCAGGCAGCCTCTCTCGAGTTGGGCCAGAGCTGCCGCACAGCTGAGCCATCTGGAAAGGAGACTTCTCTCCGTCCTGGGCAGCTCTCCAAGTGAGAGCCATTCCCTAGGGAAACTCGCCAACGGGCTCCCAGCCCGCAAGAGGATGCTGCTGTGCCCGCAGGAGTCCCATGGGCTCAGGGAATGCCGAGGTTTGTCCTTGGCAGGGGCCAGCTTCACCCATATTCGATGCCTGCCCGCACAGACTTGGCACTTCCACTGGGGCAACGCCAATCTTCCTGCCAGCGGTGGCCAGTGCCTTCTCCAAGGCAACAGAACCCCGGAATGCTGGCTGCCAAACTGACACCCAGGCCAGTGAGGGACAATCTCTCTCCGGGCTCCCTTTGCAGCTCCCAGTCCTGCCCAGACGTCCCCCACAGGCTCCAGGGTCTTCACAGCACCTCTTACACTTGCTCCTCTCTTCAAATAGAGACATGAAACGGCTCTGCAAGGCCTTACCATCAGTGGTGAGATCGCGCAGCGTTGGAAACATGCCAGGCTTCATGCCTTCCATCTTTCCACACCCTCTCTCCAGCTTAACACCAGCAGAAGGCGGGGGAAAAGGAACTTCCTCCTCTCCAATCTCCTTCTCCTTCTCCCCTTCTGCACTTCACCAAACGGCCCTCCACTGCTAGTGTACTGCCTCCCTTTGCCTTCTCCGTCTCTCGGAAAAGCAGCTCCTGAGGAGGAGAAAGGCAGCACAGAGAGCAGCAGCTAGCGCTGGGGATGCTGCAGGCCTCACAGTGAAGTGCGGGTGGGAGCCAGGGGCCCCGTGGGGAGAGGGGAGCTGTGGCTATGATGCGTGAGTGCCCCACTGTGACCCCAGGCCTTGTCACACCCGGAGGGGCTGCAGGGCCCTGACCGGCCTGCCAGATCATGCCCTACAATGGACGTGGCGGTGGCACTGGCCCTTTGGGGGAGCTGCCCTCCTCCTGCTCTCCCTGCTGCCCAGGGGAGGGAATGAATAAAGAGGCCTGCACTGTTGGCTATACGCTCATGCAGCCAGTGGGAAGGAAGGGCTGATGCTGGCTGGTATTTCAGTAGGCCATGCGTGTGGAAATAGCACAGCCTGGCAAAGGAGCAGAGAGATTTCCCCTGTCAGCTTGAGGAAGGGTTACTTCCTCTTCCCACAGGGATTCTCAAAAACTTGGAAGCAAGTCTTATCGTGGTTGCCACCAGGTGGTGCCAAAGCCTGTGAAGACTCTCCAGTCGGACACGGGACAGTTTGCTTCTGCTCGTGCTGCCCAAATCTCCCGCCATGCTGAGGAGCGCTGAGAAGGCTGGGGTGGTGGTGGTGGGGGGGGTTCTTTTGGTGTGACATCGTTTGTGTTTTCTTAAGCAGTCCTCACAATCACACGGGAGGAGACCGAGGCTGAGGTTATGATGGGAGGCTGAACACCAACTTTGACTGCAGATTGCTCCTTTTGTGCAAGCAGGTCACAAAACTCACTTGCAGCCTCCCACACTCCTGTCCTCTGGAGGACTTTTAGACCCACTCCTGATCCAGATCATGGCAACACAACAAGAGGGACCCCAACGATGCCTGGAAATAGTGCCCGCCTGTAACATAATCTGATGATTTACAGCTCTCTCGGGGTCACACTCCTCAGTCACACACGAGCCTTTGAAAAGCACCAGGTCTCTAGCCCCTGCAGTAGTAAGCACTCTTGCAGAAAGGAGAGTTTCCCCCTGGGACACGGCTGCAATGGAAGAATCAGGGCAGGGAGCAGTGTGTCCTGCCGAGCCAAGTTTTCCCCCCGTTTTCTGTCTCACCAAGTCCCTTCCGGTGTGGCTGTCCCCCTCAGGAAGCCAGGTAGGCACCCTTGCCCTGTGCTCACCAGTGCGCCTTGATCAAGAATGCACAGAGCTAGCCTGCAGCCTGAACCGTTGGCTCCAGAGGTAGTGCACGGGAGCTGAGAAGCTCGAAAGTCCCAGGCCACCTTGCACAGAGACAGATCTGATGCCTGCCCTCACGGATGGCTTCCTAACAAGCTACATGACCAGCTCATGGATAAGGGAGAGCACAACGGATGCCACTAGGTGCTCATGGCTAGGCATCATTTCCCCCTTTCCTCCTCAGAGAAATCTCAGGGCAAAGTCGTTCCCCTCATGTTTCTTCATCCTCTTCACTGCCCAGGCCCCCGGGACTGCTGCTCTCTCCTGCACTGATACTGCTGAATGGGCAGTATGAGACAGACAGGAAATGGGATACAACTCGGGGCGCTTCCTCAGTGAATACTTTACAATACCCTTTGAGCCTCCAAAGACTACGAATCCCCCCTAACCCTCGCAAACCCAAGCGGCCCCGCATCCAGAGGGGATCCTGATGAAAGAGGCCGCGACAATGGAGAAGAAATGCTGACAGTGCCCAGCCCGACTGAAGGGAGAGAAAAGAGTCAGGGGGCCTTTAAACCCCTTCTGACCAGGAAGAGAAAGTAGGTGGAAGCTTGCCAAGGAGAGCATTTCTCAGCCAAACTACAGCATTTCTTTGGTAGCCGGCCACAGTCGTTGCCCTGACTGCTTGTCTGGCTGCTCTTGGCTTTTCTCTTTCGGGGATCTCATGCACCAGTGTTAGCTGAGTGCCTACGCGCACTACCAACAATACTACACAACCCAACAGGTATAGAAACCAAAAGCTGCTTTCTAGCAGGGGTTCATCTGCTTCCCATTCCATGTGCAATGGAAGTGTGCTGCTTCGATGGAGATGCTCCCCTGTGTTTATTAGTCTGGCATTAGAATGGTTGAGACTGGCGAGCAAATGGGATTTCTCTGCCCTTACCATTCCTCAAAGCATCTTCCGAGAGCCCAGCACCACCTGCTCTTTCGTAAGGGGGGTTAGGGTTAAGGCAGAGGCGCCTACAGGTGACCAACCTGACAATGTGTGGGAAAGAAGGCCTCGCACCACACCGCTCTATGAGCACTTCTCACATTCTGAGGACTGCACGTGCTGGACTGTTTACCACCATACCAGACAGCTGGTTTCCAGAAAGTGTCATTTCACTTACACAGCACAAATGAATGCATTGAAAGCAGCCATGACAAGCCCTTTCTGCATCAGCACTCAGGCGTTTGGAGGGCAGAGCCAGGGGCAGTAGAAGCATGGTGCTGCCTCCCTCCATGCCCTCCAGCAAGCTAACACCACTCCTGTTCCTGTCCCCTAATGACCTTGGTGGCTGTCCTCTCTCCTTGCTGCACGTGATTACCTTGGTCAGGCTTTACATGCAGCAGAGGAGTCAGTGGCACCGTGGTCAGTGGGGCGGGAGCAACGGTGCTGGCAGAGTTGGCTTCTGTGTGTCTGCGTGCTCCAAGTGCTCCAGGAAGGGCAGCGCCCTACCTGCCTGGGGCAGACCTCCGCGTGGGCGTAGAGCCAAGAGGCTGGGCACTGCTCACTGCCTCCTGGGCTTCGGAGGGGGCTGCTCGCTCTGCAGACAATACGTGCGTGTGGGAAAATGTGGAGTGGTTTCCAGGTGCTGAAGGGGGTCCCATGCCCCTGGAGGACGGGGCTTGGGAAAGAAGAGGCGGAAAGTGTGTGTCAGGATGGTCTCAGGCCTCCCGTCAAGGCCCCTGGTGGCCCTTTGCCCTGGCTGGTGGTGTCAGAGCCAGAGCGCCCATCGTGCTGAAGACAGCCGCAGTGGCCCAGGCCATGAGCACGTCCTCTCCGGCAGCCCCCATCCCTATGGCAGCATCAGCTGAGGGAGTGCTGCTGGGGAGCCCGTGGAGGGGAGGAAGCAGTCTCCAAAGCCTCCTGCCTGGGGACTTGGTGAGGAGAGTTGCAGCAGTGGCTGCAGCAGTCAGCTGTGCGTGCCTCTGGGGCTGTCTGCCGGCATGGAAGAGTCTGGCCAGGTGCAGCAGAGAGATGGTGGGGCTGCCATTCGTACGTGCTCATTTGCCCGCTGAGACAAGTGCCCAGGCCTCAGCAGGAGAGGTCTGAAGGGGACAACCAGGTGCAGGTGAGGGAAGAAGAAGGTCATCCCTTGGGTCAGCTGTCTGCTGGAAAGCTTCCCGCTCACAGGTGGGAAATGGTTGGACAGAAAAGGCCAGTGTGTAACGTGGTGCTTTTAAGAAGCCTGATTATGGTTTAGCTAGCCCCCTCTGAGCCTTCCAGCTCCCAGGTGGTTTCAGCCTTCTCCACTCTCACCATTGTGCTCCTGCTCTCCTGTGGAAGTGGCACTGTGACGGCCAGGCAGGGAAGCGAGTCTGTGGCAGAGGGAAGAAACCGCTGCCTTTCTTTCTGCAGCAGCAGCACTTGAAGCACTGAAAACACAGGGAGGGAGCAGGTGGGGGCCTGAGTACACCTGGAGGTGCCTAGCAGACATTGCTCTGAGGGCAATGGAGGATAATAGTGGGGGGCATATGTATATATATATATATATAAAATGCATACATATGTGGATAAATGTATGCTTTTATCTATGTGCCCTCCCTTGTACATATATACTCCTATCAGACATATGTCTATAAGAAAGAGAATAAAAGGAGGTATCTCTGCCTTATTTATCCGTGTTCAGGTGCGTGCATGTGTACGGCGGGAGGTACACTTAGAGATGTTTCTGTGGGGCCTTGACATAGTTCCGAGAGAAGCCTTTCTCTTCAGCCTGGCAGCACGCTAATGGCCCCTGAGGCCAGGATGCCCTCCCTCAGCCTAGGTTCTGTCCCAGAAGTGCCTGGTCCCCCAGTGACCTCCAAACTCCTTGCTGCCCCTGGCTGGGCATGCCAGTGAGCACCAGGCAAGAGCAATGCCCTTCAGCTAGAAAGCTGGCTAACTCATCTCTCACAAGCAGGCAGCACTTGAATGGGAAAGGACAAAGGCTCACAGGCGCTTTCTTTGAATGCCGCTTCCCGTTTTTATTGCTTTCCGCCTCTCTTGCCATCTCTTTCTTTCTTCCTTTTCTTTCCTTTGTATATCTGCAGCCACAGAAGCCCAGAAGATTCTTTGCTCCTCCTGCAGGCAGTGGAAGCACATTTCCTGCAGGGCCACACAAAGGCAAGAGTATGCAGGATTAGTCTCAGCTTTTTTTCTTTCTCTTTTTTTCTTTCTTTTTCTTTTTCAGACGAGTAGCTAGTGCTCGCTCTCGCTTCTGCCCCTTCTCTTCGTGCCTTTCTGTCCACAGCGTTTTGTTCTCAAGGCACAACTGAGAGGCCCTTCTGCATTGACCGGAGTTCGAAACCATCAGGGCGCTACAAGGAAACTGCACATTCGCTATCCCCCAAAAGCCTTGCAATTAACCATTCTGGGATGAACAATGCCCCAAGAAGGAGCTGTAAAGTGTTTTGTGAGACTCTAGGCATGAAGAGTACTCTGTAAAAACGTGGAGCAGCTGGCATCTTTGAAAGTAAGAGCCAAAAGAAGTAACCGCATGTTACTATGAACACATAGGAAGGGCTCCCTGCTCAATACCCGTTCAAGTGTGTTCGTGGAGCTGTCTGCAGTCAGACACAAGAATCGTACCAATCCGTACAGTGTACCTGTCCTGCTGTCAGACATCCTTCACACACAGGGTGTGCTGCCTGGCGTTGGGCTTCACGGGTTTCCTGCCCTCGGCAGCCGCTGGGATATGGTGGCAATCTGCAAGTATGCAAAGAGATGCGTTCACGTGAGCGCGGGATAAGTTTGTTGTCCCCCTTGTGCTCAAAAGCTGCACGCCTGCTTCCGCAGCAGGAGGTGCTTCTGCAGGAGTGCCTTCCTGGGCTTGATAAACCAAAAGAGGAAGGCAAAACCCTGAGCTGTAACCCTCAGATGTGCCCCAATACTCCGCAAGCATGGTGCAGGGAGCTCAGGCCTGGGCCCCCTCTCTGTAAGAGAGAGCAAGAATAGGAGCAGTGTCATTGCTCCCACAAGTGCCCTCTTGGGAAGCTATCTGGAGAGCGTTTTGACTTCTCCCCTTGTCATGAAATGCTTATAGATCTTGAAGACGGCTCCCGTGAATCAAAAGCATCAAGGTCCTTTAAATGCAGAAGGAATGAGGCAAAGATGCTAAGCCTCGTGAATGGTTACTTGCACTTAGTTCCCAAAGAGATGTGTGCACTGGAAGCACCGTCCCCCGAAAAGCGAGCTCAACATGGGAGTCTCGTAACAACCTGTGACACCCTTCCTCCCCAACAAGAGAAGGCAGCTATGCGCACCACTTGGCACAGCTGCTAGAGACCTTCCCGAGTGCATACGGACCCTGTGTGCCGGGGAAACCTCTCCCTCGCCCAGGACAAGAACACAGGGCCACCCCACCGCACTTCTCCAAGAGTCTCACCTGACAGAAGGCACTGCTCTGCTGGCCACCTCCCCTGCTTCTTCCTTGAGGCTGGGCAGCACATGAACTTGGGACCGCTTTTGAAGACGAAGCCTCTTTAGCGTAAGGAGGCACTTTGCGGGGCTCCCTGAAAGCAGGAATCGGGAGAAACTGCCCACTGGGTAGCTGAAGGCACTAGTACAACGCTCCCCCACCGCCAAGGCCCTCTCTGCCCCAGACCTAGGTACCCCAGCATCTCCTTGACCACCACGTGCGCTCGCCCCCTAAGGACCTTCGTGGCCATGTTCCCTTCTTCCTGGGGCTTACTACCTTGGGCGGGTGTAGCATGGAGGATGGTAGATCTGGAGCCGGCTCTTTTAGGTGCCATCTCAAGCTCAGACCTGGAAGGAAGAAGCAGATAAAGATGGACCAGCACCAGAAGCAGGGGCAGATGGAGAGCCTCATGGAAACATGCTGTGCCCTTGCCTGCCCTGCAGCAGGAAAGCACAGGTCACTGTGACAAGAGCTCTCGAGCTCAGCGAGACTCAGTGTCCCAGGGAAGCATCTCTGCCCATGCACAAGTACAGGCTTGCGCAAGGCTCTCACCTCACAGGAGACTCGTCTCGATAGGCACTCTTCCTCATTTCTTCCTGCACAGTCTTAGCTCTAGCCGCCGACTTCTGAGGCGTTATCCTCCTTCGAGCAAGGAGTCGCTTGCAGGCAGGGGTTAGAGGAAGGCTCCCTGACAGGGTGAAATGAGAAAACCCTTCAGAGAATGGGGCCGCCTTGGATCAGGGTCCTCAGGTTCCTGTCCAGCCAAGGGTGAAGTATTGCTGAGGATGGCCATTCCAGGGCCTCTCCTGGCAACCTGGTCTGAAGTTTGCATGCCCTCCCCGTGAATGGTTTTGGCTTTGCGCGCTTCTCCTCCAGCAACCTCTCCCTCTTGCCTCTCGACCCCTCCCTGGGTATCCCTGAGAAAGCTCTGACTCTGTCTTCTCTGTAACCAACCAGTGGTTGTACGAGGTGGTATGAGGCCTTGGGGGGAAGCAAAATTAATTAACCACTGAAAGATTTTTTACAAAACAAGCTGAGATCTCCATCATCAAGACCTTAATCAAGCTCAAGCATTCTTCTAAAGTTATTACCCTGATTCAAAAATTTCTTACTAGTGTGAGCTGCACTAAACGAAGATTCAGACTAGATCCTCAGAGTATCAAACATAAGCTTATCTAGTGATCAAAATTAACTGTGCTGCTACATAATTCAGGAAGCATTGTTTCTTCCACATCAGATCTCCATCAAGTCTGGACACATTACTTGAACTCTGAGGTAAACAAGGAGCAGAGGGTCCGAGGTTTAGATCCCAAGCCAGAACTGGACTGGGAAAATGCTGTGTGGTCTGTCTACTCCAGAGAGCCCTCCAGCTCCCACAGGACTCCCGAGCGTTATTGGACACCCAGGCCCAAAGTACTTCAAAAGCCCATCGCCGGCGGCTCCCCGAAGCACAGGCCCACCCGGGCCGGGCCGAAGAGAGCAGCAGCCCACCCACAGAAGCAGCCTGCGCCATCGGCCGGGTGCGCATGTCGCAGTCGGCCCCGCGCCGTGTCACGACAGCCCCAGAGGAGCGGGCGGCGTGCCAGGGCCGCAGCCCCACTCTGCGCCGGTCAGGGCCAGGCGCGCACTGCGGCTGCGGAGGCCCGCCGCGGCCCCAACCCCCGCCGCCCCAGAGCTGGCCTGCAGCCCACGCCGCGGCCCCCTCCGTACCTGGCAGAAGCCTCGGCAGTACGCACAGGACAAAGCCTCCGACACCTCCTGCTCATGCAGCTCCGTCTGCAGCTGCCAGAGGTGGGCACGGAGCGCTGCCACCAGCCGCTGCATCTCGGGCTGCGGAGCCGCCTCGGCCTCTGCGTCCGCCATCTGCACCCGGCCCTACTGCGCATAGGCAAGGATCACGTGACTCGCAGCCACTGACCTCATCGTCCCGGGACGGCGTCACGTGGCCCGCATGTGACACGGCGCGCATTTCCATGTACACGTGACCTGAATGCTGGGGCAGCCGACAAGGTAGCGAGCGGGAGTTTCCTGCCGAGTGACGTCACCTGACGCGGCGTGCGCCCACCTCAGCCCGCCGCCAGCGTGTGTGAGTCGCTTCAGAGAGGTGGGGAGAGGCGGCTTGGGGCAGCCTAGCCTCGACCCGCACACCTGAGGGCTCGTGCGCGTGCTAACGGCTGTCTCCTGGCATCACCTGCGCCTCAGAGCTGCCCCGGCGCTTCCTCCTCTCCCCACCGTCTCGGGGAGTAGCCGCACACAACTGGAACAGGCTGCGTTTCCCCCACCCCAGGGTGCAGCCTGGTGCACGCTGGAGCTGTCCTGGCTCTTTGGAGCTCGGCCTGAGGGGAAAGATGGGGCAAAACCTGCCTCCCCGCCCCCGGTTCAGCACCACTCCACTGCCCTCTCCCGCAGCATGGCAGGGCCCACAGCAAGGCTTTCCCCTGGTGTGGTGGAAGCCTGGTAGATGTGTGGGCTCCTGCAGGAGATTTCCCTACAGGGTGGGGCACTGGAAGCAAGAAGTTTGGTCTGTCAAGAGATTTTTCCCCAAGCAGAGTACCATTCCCATCTGTCTTCCTCACGCTCTTGCCAACACTGAACAGCACTGGCAGGGCTGCACCATAACAAAGACCCAAGACCCATCCCTCCTATCAGAAATAGTTCTTGGAGAGCCCATCCTCATGGTTAAATGTAAAGATTCCTAACAAGACCGAGAGGGGAAACTTAAGTGTCCAGGCGTGAAGCCCAGGCTTCTCCCTGATTTGAACAGCAGCACCAACCTCAGTGCAGTGTCCAGCTTCATCACTATTACAGCTTATCTGCAGTTAAGTCTTGGTAGCCACTGTAATCTCTTCCAACAGGGGTACTGGCCCATTTGTGCTCATGGCAGGGATACACAGGCATGGCTAATTTTTATTGCAAGAGTTAATAAAGCTGCTTTGTTAATACCCATGAATATGTGGGAGCTGATAACAGGGAAGTAAATCACTGGAATTCTACTATGGAATAGTAGATACTGTATCACTGGGGATTTTCACAGAATCATAGAATCAGTAAGGTTGGAAGGGACCTCTGGAGATCATCTAGTCCAACCCCCTCTGCTAAGCAGGGTCACTTAGAGCGTGGTAGGCAGGGTTCCATCCAGGTGGGCCTTGAAGATCTCCAGAGAAGGAGACTCCACAACCTCTCTGGGCAACCTCTCCCAGTGCTCTGTCACTCTCACAGTGAAGAAATTCCCCCTCATGTTCAGGCAGAACTTCCTGTGGTTCAATTTCTGCCCATTGCCTCTTGTCCTGTCACACGGGACCACTGAAAAGAGTTTGTCCCCATCCCCTTGACACCCTCCCTTCAGGTACTTGTACACATTGATAAGATCCCCCTTCACTCTTCTCTTCCCCAGGCTAAAGAGGCCCAGCTCTCGCAGCCGTTCCTCAGAGGACAGATGCTCCAGCCCTCTAATCATCCTCGTAGCCCTGCACTGGTCTCTCTCCAGTAGCTCCATGTCTCTCTTGTACTGGGGAGCCCAGAACTGGACACAGGACTCGAGATGTGGCCTCACCAGGGCTGAGGAGAGGGGCAGGATCACCTCCCTCGACCTGCTGCCAACATTCTTCCTGATGCATCCCAGGACACCATTGGCCTTCTTGGCCACAAGGGCACATTGCTGGCTCATGATCAACTTGTCATCCACCAGCACTCCCAGGTCTTTCTCTGCAGAGCTGCTCTCCAGAAGGTCAGCCCCCAGCTTGTACTGCTGCCTAGGGTTATTTCTCCCTAGGTGCAGGACCCTGCACTTGCCCTTGTTGAACCTCAGGAGGTTCCTCTCTGCCCAGCTCTCCAGCCTGTCCAGGTCTCTCTCTATGGCAGCACAGCCCTCTGGTGCATCAGCCACTCCTCCCAGCTTGGGATCATTAGCAAACTTGCTGAGGAGGCACTGTGTCCCCTCATCCAGGTCATTGATGAAGAAGCTGGACAGGATGGGACCTAGTACTGAGCCCTGGGGGATGCCACTAGCCACAGGCCTCCAACTGGACTCCACGCCACTGATGACAACCCTCTGAGCTCTGCCTTTCAGCCAGTTCTCAATCCACCTCACCGTCCACTCCTCTAACCCACACTTCCTGAGCTTATATAGGAAGATGTTATGGGAGACAGTGTCAAAAGCCTGGCTGAAGTCAAGGTACACAACGTCAACTGCTCTCCCCCCATCTACCCAGCCAGTCATTCCATCATAGAAGGCTATCAGGTTGGTCAAGCAGGATTTCCCCTTGGTGGATCAATGCTGGCTACTCCTGATCACCTTCATTTCCTCCATATGCCTGGAGATGACATCCAGAACGAGCTGTTCCATCACGTTTCCAGGGATGGAGGTGCGGCTGACCAGCCTGTAGTTGCCTGGGTCCTCCATCTATCCCTTCTTGAAGACTGGAGTGACATTGGCTTTCTTCCAGTCCTCAGACATCTCTCCAGTTCTCCAGGACCTTTCAAAGATGGTGGAGAGCGGCTTGGCAATAACATCCACCAGCTCCCTCAGTACCCGTGGGTGCATCCCATCTGGGCCCATGGATTTGTGGATGTCTAGCCTGCCCAGAAGGTCTCTAATCCAAAGGAGAAAGAGAAGATGCGTATGAGACAGAGCCCTGTGTCTTGGATCATTGAATAAGAGGGTTGCCCTGTCAAGATGCATTTCTTCTGGACATAGCAGTGTAGCTGGAATCAAAAAAAAAAAAAAGACAGAAAATAATAGGAAAATATAAGTAATTTAAATTAAAGGTTGGTGGCATAGGAAGCTTCCATACCTGAGCCATATTCGCAAAAGGGCTTTAAAAGGGCCCCCGGAGAGGTTGGTGATGGAATCCAGCTGTAAAACTGGTAACTGGTTATTGATCCACAGGATCTGTCCACTCCTCTCTAAGCCCTTTCCCCTTCACCGGCAGAACTGTGGAGAAACCATCAGGGCCTGTGCCCTTGCCATCACCCCCAGAACCATACAGTCGCTCCTGGTGCACATAAGGTCTTCCTGGCAGTGTCCTTGGTGCCCATGGAGATGAGCAGCCTTGGAGAACGTTAGAGAAGTCTTGGCAGTTTCTGTACAGTGCCCTATATCTGAGCCTCAGCAAGCAGCAAGCATTCCCAGAGAGCAAGTCAGGTTGGGAGATGAGGGCCACCATGCGCCACAGGAAGGTGTCTCCCACCACTGCCTGTCAGCACTTCTTTCTGCTGCTGCTGTGTGATGCAGCTGACTCAGATGGTGTGGCATTGCACCAAGGACTCTTTGGAATGATCACTAACTTAAGGGGGACCATAACAGACCAAGGATACCAGGTGCAGTATGACCGCAAGTAATAAGCTTTTGTTACGCTTAGATCAATCTCTCAGCCTAATTCGCTGTAGCTAGGCACTAAATATTATTATATGTGTACACTGGATTTGCAACCGAGTTGTTATTTTATGAATTCCAATCCCTTAATGCCCCTCAGTGACAGCGGAATTGTGGTGCTGGTGTCTGCTTCTCTCTAGGTGGGGGTCCTGTGGTGAGGCCAGCTGTCTGGAGCAGGGTCCACGCCATTTAGGATGGCATTAATCTTTTTTCATTCTGTGTTGTTCCCCCCAGTAGCAGCAGTTTAAACCAATCACAAGCCAAATTGTCTTTTTATCCAGGCGGGTTCCATTGTTCCCCAAAGATTCTTTTGTTTCTACTTCTTATCACTATATTCCCACATAGTTCTACCAGAGGTGAGAGTTTCTGCACTGTCATCTTATTTCTTACCACTACATTCCCACACAGCTCTGCAATGTGGTGCCTCAGGCCATAGACACCTTTGATGACTGCTGAATTGTGGGATGCACCAGCGCCACCTGCTGTAATAAGGGCTAGAATATACGTGAGGCACACTCTTGACTGCAACGCTGTGATAGAGGTCTCTCTCTGCAGAGCTCCCAGCCTCTTGCCTGCTAGTGGCGACTGAACCAGTTCTGCAGTGACAGCCTTGCAGGTGGGAAAGGAGGCATCCTCTTGCTTCCAAAAGTTGTAAGGCTCCAGCCTTCGCTCTCGGGGAGTCTCCATTTGCCTGACAATCAACTGCAGTCTATGGCTACGTTTCCTAATGTGCTCTTGGGGACTTAGGCTTTCATCTCAGCATGGATCTAGCAAGGAGATCTTGCTAATTTCTTTTTCATCTGCCCTGATGCTGCACAACCTGTTCAGCCCCTCCTGCAGTTCCCTTGGCAACTGTACTTGGCAGTACAGTTCATCAACCAGCATCCAGGCCTTTCAGGCAAGGACAATGCCTCCACCTGCACTATGGAGAGGCCCCAGGCTCTCCTGCAGCCCCAGACATGGGCAGCTGCAGCCTCCCTTTGCAGCTCTGACTGAAGGCCTCTGTTGTGCCAGGGTAGTTGCCGCAGCTGGTGCTGGGGACTGTGCCTTGTGGCATGTCATCACTGCTGTTGATCAGTCCCACATTGCCTTCAACAGAATATGCAGCCACCAGGTAAACTGCAAGCATCGACAGTCAAGAGCAGTGTCCCAGACCCCTGCATGTGCCCTGCATGTAGCAGGGCAGCTGCTACAGCAACGGCCAAGTTCTTATTTTGCAGTTCCCCTGCCAGACTGCCATGGTCTGAGTTGCTGTGCTCCCTAAGGCCAGTGAAGTAGCAAATGGCAGCTGGTACAGGCATTCTACCTCCAGTGCAAGGCTTTCTCTCCTGAATCCTGGCAGATCAGTTCTTGTGAGATGACAAGCCTGCCTGAGTGCTGCCTGGGTACTGTTCCTTTAGCTCACACACTGTATCACTCTGCATGCTGCATCCCTCACAGCAAAGCCAGGCACACAGGTCTCCTGCTTCTGTGCAAAGCTTCCCTCTCACTGGTCAGTGAACTTTGAGTACAGTTAAGACAAGAGAAAACGGAGGGTATTTTATGAGGCCATGCCTTCCACAGAGCTGAGTGCCAGGGAAATTTGTGTGGGGCCATGCCCCAGCCAGAGCTTATCTCATCTTTTCCCTGTGTGGGATTACATTGGATTTTCCCTCATGTGTCCCTCACCCCAGAATGGACACTTCCCTCTTCCCCAGAGTTTGACCAATTTTCTTGCACCAGGTATTATATGGGACCATGGATATATGGACAAAATTTTTCACACTGGAATTGGTTCCCAGGCAAAATGGTGCAGTCTTTGCTCTTGAAGGTTTCCAAGGTAAGACTGGATAAAGCTCTGAGCAACCTGTTCTGACCTCAAGGCTGACCCTGCTTTGAGCAGGAGGTTGAACTAGAGACATCCTGAGGTCCCTTCCAAGCTGAAATATTCTGTGATTCTATTGACATTTTGTAGGTTGGTTCAGAGTCTGATGCCAGGGGAACAAGAAATTAAGCACTTGGCCAGAAAAGTTGTCTTCCTTCCTGCTGAGCTCTTCTCATGTTCTGCTGTCTTTCCTCTCAGCTGGAAGCAGCAGTGGACATCTCTGAGGCCTGCATTGTCAATGCCAACAACTCTGCTGGCAGTGAGAGGAGACCAGAGTGGGCTCAAACAAGGCAGATCCACTGAGTGGTCAAAGAGAGTGGCCAGGTCATCAAATCAGTGAGTAGAGCTGGGTGGATTGAGATGGCCTCTAGGACTACTGGGGAATGTTAGTCCTTAGTTTCTCTCTCACACCATACCCAGAAGAGACCCACAGCAGCCTCTCAGGTATACTTGACCTACCATATCTGACTCTTTGTTAACTGTTGGCCATGATGGCCTTTTGCCAAGGCCTCCACATACACGCAGCTCCCCTGCCCATCACCTCTCAAGCACTGGGGGAGAGCAGCCAAATCTGTGATCCTGCAGAACATCTCTTACATGACGCAGCTGCAGAGAGCAGACCAACATGAGAGTCAGCACAACATTTAATCTCATGTCTCTCAGCAGCTATTAGGAAAGGGAATAAGGGATGGGCAGAGACTTGTAGAAAGGCCTCTTCTAAACTCCTTTTCTCAGGTGGATTCAGCCTTCTCTTCTCTCCTCATTGTGCTCCCACTCTCCTGTGGAAGTGACACTGTGATGGCCAGAGAGGGAAGTGAGTCTGTGGCAGAGGGAAGAAACCTCTACCTTTCTTTCTGCAGCAGCAGCACTTGAAGCACTGAAAACACAGGGAGGGAGCAGGTGGGGGCCTGAGTACACCTGGAGGTGCCTAGCAGACATTGCTCTGAGGGCAATGGAGGATAATATATAATATATATAAATAAAAGGTAGACAAGTAGGTCTTTTATATATGTGTTCTTGCATATATATGTATTTATATGAAAATATATATAAAGAGATAATAAAATCTCTCTATTTATACACGTTTAAATGAATATATATGTTCAGAGTGCTAAAAACATATATCTAAACTTAAATATGTTTTCAGGGTCCTTGACACAGTTCCGAGAGAAGCCTTTCCCTTTACCCTGGAAGCACACAATGTCATCTAGGATCAGGACCTCCTCCCTTAACTCAGGTTTGTCCCAGAGGTGCCTGGTCCCCCAGTGACCTCCAAACTCCTTGCTGCCCCTGGCTGGGCATGCCAGTGAGCACCAGGAAAGAGCAATGCCCTTCAGCTGGAAAGCTGGCTAACTCATCTCTCGCAAGCAGGCAGCACTTGAATGGGAAAGGACAAAGGCTCACAGGCGCTTTCTTTGAATGCCGCTTCCCGTTTATATTGCTTTCCGCCTCTCTTGCCATCTCTTTCTTTCTTCCTTTTCTTTCCTTTGTATATCTGCAGCCACGGAAGCTTTTTTTCTTTCTCTTTCTTTCTTTCTTTTTCTTTTTTGGACAAGTAGCTAGTGCTCGCTCTCTCTTCTGCCCCTTCTTTTCGTGCCTTTCTGTCCACAGCGTTTTGTTCTCAAGGCACAACTAAGAGGCCCTTCTGCATTGACCGGAGTTCGAAACCATCAGGGCGCTACAAGGAAACTGCACATTTGCTATCCCCCAAAAGCCTTGCAATTAACCATTCTGGGATGAACAACGCCCCAAGAAGGAGCTGTAAAGTGTTTTGTGAGACTCTAGGCATGAAGAGTACTCTGTAAAAACGTGGAGCAGCTGGCATCTTTGAAAGTAAGAGCCAAAAGAAGTAACCGCATGTTACTATGAACACATAGGAAGGGCTCCCTGCTCAATACCCGTTCAAGTGTGTTCGTGGAGCTGTCTGCAGTCAGACACAAGAATCGTACCAATCCGTACAGTGTACCTGTCCTGCTGTCAGACATCCTTCACACACAGGGTGTGCTGCCTGGCGTTGGGCTTCACGGGTTTCCTGCCCTTGGCAGCCGCTGGGATATGGTGGCAATCTGCAAGTACGCAAAGAGATGCGTTCACGTGAGCGCGGGATAAGTTTGTTGTCCCCCTTGTGCTCAAAAGCTGCACGCCTGCTTCCGCAGCAGGAGGTGCTTCTGCAGGAGTGCCTTCCTGGGCTTGA
Organism: Rhea pennata; assembly: GCF_028389875.1. NCBI lineage: Eukaryota > Metazoa > Chordata > Aves > Rheiformes > Rheidae > Rhea > Rhea pennata. The sequence goes on along the minus strand of NC_084685.1, from coordinate 210,670 downwards.
TAAACCAAAAGAGGAAGGCAAAACCCTGAGCTGTAACCCTCAGATGTGCCCCAATACTCCGCAAGCATGGTGCAGGGAGCTCAGGCCTGGGCCCCCTCTCTGTAAGAGAGAGCAAGAATAGGAGCAGTGTCATTGCTCCCACAAGTGCCCTCTTGGGAAGCTATCTGGAGAGCATTTTGACTTCTCCCCTTGTCATGAAATGCTTATAGATCTTGAAGACGGCTCCCGTGAATCAAAAGCATCAAGGTCCTTTAAATGCAGAAGGAATGAGGCAAAGATGCTAAGCCTCGTGAATGGTTACTTGCACTTAGTTCCCAAAGAGATGTGTGCACTGGAAGCACTGTCCCCCGAAAAGCGAGCTCAACATGGGAGTCTCGTAACAACCTGTGACACCCTTCCTCCCCAACAAGAGAAGGCAGCTATGCACACCACTTGGCACAGCTGCTAGAGACCTTCCCGAGTGCATGCGGACCCTGTGTGCCGGGGAAACCTCTCCCTCGCACAGGACAAGAACACAGGGCCACCCCACCGCACTTCTCCAAGAGTCTCACCTGACAGAAGGCACTGCTCTGCTGGCCACCTCCCCTGCTTCTTCCTTGAGGCTGGGCAGCACATGAACTTGGGACCGCTTTTGAAGACGAAGCCTCTTTAGCGTAAGGAGGCACTTTGCGGGGCTCCCTGAAAGCAGGAATCGGGAGAAACTGCCCACTGGGTAGCTGAAGGCACTAGTACAATGCTCCCCTCACCGCCAAGGCCCTCTCTGCCCCAGACCCAGGTGCCCCAGCATCTCCTTGACCACCACGTGCGCTCGCCCCCTAGGGACCTTCGTGGCCACGTTCCCTTCTTCCTGGGGCTTACTACCTTGGGCGGGTGTAGCATGGAGGATGGTAGATTTGGAGCCGGCTCTTTTAGGTGCCATCTCAAGCTCAGACCTGGAAGGAAGAAGCAGATAAAGATGGGCCAGCACCAGAAGCAGGGGCAGATGGAGAGTCTCATGGAAACGTGCTGTGCCCTTGCCTGCCCTGCAGCAGGAAAGCACAGGTCACTGTGACAAGAGCTCTCGAGCTCAGCGAGACTCAGTGTCCCAGGGAAGCATCTCTGCCCATGCACAAGTACAGGCTTGCGCAAGGCTCTCACCTCACAGGAGACTCATCTCGATAGGCACTCTTCCTCATTTCTTCCTGCACAGTCTTAGCTCTAGCCGCCAACTTCTGAGGCGTTATCCTCCTTCGAGCAAGGAGTCGCTTGCAGGCAGGGGTTAGAGGAAGGCTCCCTGACAGGGTGAAATGAGAAAACCCTTCAGAGAGCGGGGCCGCCTTGGATCAGGGTCCTCAGGTTCCTGTCCAGCCAAGGGTGAAGTATCGCCGAGGATGGCCATTCCAGGGCCTCTCCTGGCAACCTGGTCTGAAGTTTGCATGCCCTCCCCGTGAACGGTTTTGGCTTTGGGCGCTCCTCCTCCAGCAACCTCTCCCTCTTGCCTCTCGACCCCTCCCTGGGTACCCCTGAGAAAGCTCTGACTCTGTCTTCCCTGTAACCAACCAGTGGGTGTGAGTAAGGGGGTGTGAGTGGGAGTCAAAGCAAGCCATACAGGCAGCCTGCCTTAGCCTTCCCTTTGCCACAGGGAACAAACCTAGTGCCTGTAGTGTCTCCCAGTAAGTCGGGCACTTCCTCGTGGCCATGTTTGTGGCCGTACTCTCCCTTTCTGCCATCCTCTTCACGTGGGAGGACTTTGGGAGAAGAGAGGAACTTTTTAAAGGTGGTCTTCTGGGGGTTGTCCAAAGGCTTGACCTGGAAGCAAGGAGACAGAGGTGAGTATGGCATGACAGAGACACAAGCTGCTGCTAAAAGCTTGCGGTGCAGCAAGAAAGCAGGGGCCGTGGTGGCAGGGGGTAACAACATTCGGAGTCCACAAGAACATTGTGTCCCAGCACCACATCCCCCTCCCACAAGTAGTAGAGCACACTATCCGCCCAGTCGCCTTCTCCAAAGCTCTCACCTCGCGGGAGACTCGCTCTTCTGCCTCCCTTAGGCCGGCACAGTGAGCCCACTGATGCTCCGGGAAGAATGGCTCTGTTGGGGAAACTGGCGTTTCCCAGGAAGACTCCCTGCAAGGGGAACAGTGGGGAGTTCATCGGCTCTACGAGGCCATGCGTTGCCTTTGCATCGTGGCTGGAATTCCCAAGCAAGGAGAAGCAAGCAAAGGCCTACAAGCGTCCGGAAATTCTCCTCTGGGTTTTTACATTACCTTTGTTTGTATTGTCCTTGTCAAGCTGATCTTCCCTGTTCTTTTTTGGGCTGGGGCTGAGAGGTGCACAGTGCGCTGTAGCTGCTGGAGGTCTTGGAAAAAGGTTGCATTTGGACCTGGAACCAAAGGAATAAATGCTTACTGACATTCCATTATTTTTTTTAAGACGCTCTCCACAGGTGTACAGCTTATTGCTCAGCCTTGAGAAGTAAGCAATAGATGGTACACAAAAATATTCCAAACATAATCTTTCCAGATCACTTCCCACAGAGAGAAGCAAGGTGAGTTGTAAGTGGAAAGGAGGACAAATGCAAGTATTCAACTGTATTTTCGTATTTATTTTGTGATCAGAAGCCATTCTGGTAACCTTGCCTTAGACAGTCACCTGTGGCAGAGAGGAGGTATGAAGGGGGTAGGAGCTGTTTTTCAGAAGTGTTCAGTTATTTGAATGCGCCACAAGTTTTGTGAACTGTATTTGAATGACGACAGCCTAGAGAAGCCAGGTTTCCTGGCTAGTGGTTAGTCTGGCCTTTGAATCCTGATGGATTAGTGGATGGTACCTTTGGTTGGTGCTTAAGAAACTGATCCCCCTGACATCAGTCATTCATACTGTCTGAAGGCACGTGACAACCCTGCCCAGTTAGGGACCTGGATCTCTGAATTACCTGGATTGTTCCTAGATCTCAGCCCCATTTCTTCATCAGAATCATTCAGAGATGTGACTGTCTGGAAAGAAAGCTTTGCAATGTAGCTGAGACCACAAAGAACTGAAGTCTGTTACAATCCCCTACATCTCAGGTCTGAGAAGCAGCTTCCACGCTCCATTTAGCAATCACAGTCATGGTCATATACCCTTCCCAATGAAGCTGGTTTTGGAGCTGGACAGGCAGTTTCTGCTTGCAACATGGAAATGGTGTCAGCACTGAAGAAGTCAGCTGCCATTAGCACAGAGAAGCTCTAAATCAAGCTGCTCGGTTTTTATGGAAAACTGATTTACTTTCTAAACTGGCAGCCGCTGTTTGGGAAATAACTGTAAGCATAAGCAGAGCCTCCGAACTATGCATGAAGAGCCAAGACAAAAACTACACACTCATTCCACATGCCAGGAAAGAAGGACTAACTGATCTGCATCTTTCCTGGGACTGTTCTGGTTCTTGCTGTTCTTCTGGAGAGCCTGACTGTAACCATGCACAAGGCCTCCAGCGGACAGAAAAGAGACATGAGGTAAACATGTCTGCAAAAATGGAAAACCGGAACAAAATGCTAACTTCAAAAGAACATATGCATGGGAAAAATAATAAAAAGATTTTAATAGATTTGCAGAAAATACCACGTGAACTAGAAGAACTGGCTAATGGGCCTGTGAAATGCAAACTATATTTTGAGGCAAGTGCCACTCAGAGAGGGTGAGTGATCATAATGGAGTTCCGTTTGCCCATGTTTGTGCAAAATCTTACAGCTAGCAGCAAAACCATTATGGGATTCAGAGTGGTGCAGTATCTGTTTCCTTATCCTTAGACTAGTGACTATACAGAATGTTTCAAAATGTTCTGGCTGATTGACTGAAATGGGAGAAGTCAGAAGTGTGCTGTGATCTGTTTCCATTCCTGTTCCAGCTTGCAGCCATGAAAGAAAAGAGAACAGGTCTAAAAGTGACAGTGGTGTTCATGGAAAAAGGCTAGAGAAGCTTTACCTGCAACCCCAATAATAAAATTTCTCTGTACCTCATTTAAATTCATTCTCCAGTGTTCCATTTAGTACATTTGTGTAGCAGTGGTGTATCAATAGACATGTCTGTGTCACTACTAATGTTAAAAGATATTTACTGTGCTCCTAGGGAGGTGGGAAGGTTTGGGGATATAAATCCCCCCTTTAGAAGCTGCTAAAAGGCCAGCTATCAGTCTGAACAGAAGCCAAGTGGCAACCTGGCTTAAAAAACAGGATGCTTCCAGCCTACCAGGCAGCAAGAAGGCACTTGAAAATAAACCAGGTAATTGTGACAGAGCTAGACGCACAATGGCGGGCAGTCTTGGTGGACAAGCACTATTTCTTTTTGCAAACACGACAATGGCATTAAGTCCATCTTAACAGTGACAAACATATCTTCCAAGCTTGCCTGGTCCATTGGTCTAAAAGGCAAAACAGATTCAGAAATAGCTGGGATATAAGTGCCAGAAATTATAACTGACTGGAGAAAAGAATTTTTAAACAAGTTTTTAAACAAGCTTTTAAAGCAGTATAATGTTCACCACTTTGTTACTAATAATGAAGTAAAAACCTTTGCCACAGAGCATTTTAACAGAATGCTCAAAACCAAAATGTGGAGATATTTTATAGCATTCAATATTTTTTGCTACATTGATGTATTGTTGGAGTTTATATTATTGGAGTATATAAAAGAGCTACTATCATAACCCGATCTGTGGACATGAACCCTTTAAATTCTGTGAAGGTCTGGCACGCCATATTTGAGATGTGTTCAAAATTAAAGAATCTGTGCCTCTCCTCAAAAAGGGGGACAATGTAGGGTGTCTAGAATTAAAGAGAAGTTTGAGAAAGTTTATGACCAGATGTTCAGTTGAAATTTTCATAGTAGCTGAAAATGTATGAAGGGGACACACACCTTTATAATGCTGAATAGACAAAGCAATACTGGGGACATTTTACCCTGCAGAACTGCCAAAAGTCAATCATGATAAGAACAGAATCTACCAATTTGAGCATATCATTGGTACAAATGGAAAGGAAGATAGAAATAGCTGCTGGTGGAGGGTATGGCTGGCCCCAGAAATTTAACAGTGGTTGGAAGTCTTCCCAGTCCATGAAATCTAGCAATTTGCAGTTGAGTGCGGGAGGAAAAGAAAGATGGCAGTTGGATGTTTCTACATCACGCTGCCTAGCAATGCCAGCACCAGAATCTTCCCACAAAACATCAGCTTGAACATGGCTAGAGAGGCCCCCAGAGTTCTCAGGCAAATGGGAGTTGTGGCTGGTGGAAGTGCAGCACCTGCACAGCTGTACATCAGTGAAATGGGCTGCAGAGTAAGACGTAGTAGTACAGTTTGCGTAAAGGCTATTATCCATCCCTCTCCATGTTGACAGAATGTGTGAACCACCTTATTAACCCTCACAGCAAAGCTTCAGCACTCAACTCACCAGCACTAAGTCTGGTCTACAGCCACCTCATTAGGAAAGCATAGCTTAAAATGGATGAAAAAACCTTCTACAACTGGGCAAATGTTTTGTGGGCTTCTGCAAGGGCTACTGCTCTTAAATTTTCATTTGTGCCAGACATTATCAGAGGATTTAACTTGTTCTACTTATACAGAGATCTTGTAGAGCACCAGCTCAATAGGGACTTTGTAGTCCCATTATTGCATTCTTCTAATCAGTGATAATAATGAGATCATTATGGTGACATACGATAAACCACACTACATGCCAGTAAATCACCAGCACATCAACATGATCAGCATTGAAGTAAAGACTGTGATTGTGAAGCTTCATCTTTGGCCTTGGAAATCTCTGATATTTTAAGAAACCACACCAAAATGGTAGTGGTAAAGAATTATGGGACCCATCCTTGTATGCCAACTATGACAGAGCCCAGGCTAGCAACAGTTTCCTCAGTTTTTAAGGCATTCCTGTGATACGTAGTATGGGCATTGGAGGTAAATCCCACAGTCTGTTTAGAAAGGTTACCTCACTTTTGAAACAGTGCTTGGAAATTGTCAAGCTATACATTAAAAATGCTACTTGAGGTAATGGAAAAAGATGTTTTGACTTGTTTCCAAAACTTTCTTGGACAAGTTAGAAATGTCAGAAAATCAGGAGGGCTCAGGGTTTGTTTATATTTGAGGAAAAAATCTTTAAAAAAAAAAGAGAGCCATGTCATGCCTGCCCCAGTCCTTTAAAAGAAAAAGGATGGAGGATGACAAACAACAGGCTGACCAGGACAAGAAGAAGAAAAAGAGAAACAAGCCAGTCCGAATAGTGCAAAAGAAACAGAAAACTCAGAATAAGAGGGCCCATTTTACCACTAGAAAATGAAATATATTTTAAAATGGATGGCTTTTATTCACGTCTATTCAGAAGAAAGTACCAAATGTAAGCTGGATTGGTTTGAAGTGTCCCCAATGCAGACCAGCATTGAGAAAAGCCTGTTTATTGAGCTAATGCCACTTTCCACTATTGCAGAGTCTTTACCGTTGGACTTTTTCATAACAGGGGATGGGGAAGATTGCATAGATCTGAACAATCTTCTGTACCTTTGCTGAAAGCTGATGGGTCCAACCTTCCTGTCAGTGAGACCAAGTAACTTGGGAGTTACTTGCTGGACATTATGCTGGGGGACCAATTGATAATGCAGAACGAGAACTGCTGCCACAATTGCACCATCATTCAGTTGTTTCTCAGTTACAGCCATGACACACTGTCCATGCATTTCTCCACAGGATTGTCCTACAAAGACACAGCTGGGCAGCAAGAAGTGGTCACTCTGGATGGAGTCAGTAATCAGGGGTTTAGGCCATGCTCAGATCTGATGGCCAAGAATAGGAAGATCAAAGTATTGGGACCCCCTCCACAGTGATCTGTTCTTTCAAGTTTTGTTGAATGGTGTGCATATAAAAATTAAGCTGATGTGCAGCAAAGATGGTCTTTCTTCGATGAGCTGCCTAGTGGTCAGAGCCTTCAAACTGGTTATTAACTATGCCTTGCTGCTTGTGAAGAAAGTGTGAGTGGTGCCCAGAGTGCTGTAGGATACCCTGAGGCATTACTTATGACTAGCACTAAATACCTTGTAGACTAGGAGCGCATGAAAGAATTCAGCATATCATCTGGCAGTCATGTCAACAACCAGGAAAATTTGTTTCTGGGATACCTGCCCAAGCTCATTCTTGGGTTCATAGATGTTTTTAATGGCAATTATGCTACAAACTCTTTCAACTCTAAACATTATAATATAATAATTATAATAATTTTGTGGCCTTATATGTGGTTGGTGAACAAATGCCAGTGAAACCACTGCAGTCTGATTTTGAGAATGGCTGCTCTGTGAGAGAATACATGCAACTCTCTCAGATGATTGGCAGCCATATGAAAGATCATTCCCTACTTGTTGACAGGGAATTCTGAGTTTGTCTGTGGCTACACACTGTTCACCTTTGACCTGTATCCAGACCAAGAATATGCTGATCACTATTCCGTGATTAAAACAGGAAACCTGAGAGCAGAAGTATGCCTTGCAGGGGCTTTGACCACTACCATTAATACAACAGTGTACAGTGTATTTGACAATGTGATAGAAATAAACTGGAGATGTGTTCTTTGACAATTTGTGAGGATAGACATCAAACAGCTCTCCTATTTTTTTCAGCAGACCCCTTCACCAGAAAAACATTTCTAGGCATGTAACTAAGTGATTGGCTCCCTAGGGCTGTGTTTCTCCAAGACCAGTTAGCATGTCTGAAAATATGCATTCTCATAACTAACTTGCAGAGCACTCCACACAGTATTTTGACTTCTATAGGTACACCCCAAACAGCACGCTCTTTTCTAAAAGCATCATGTCCTTCTGAAAGCACAATGCTACAGATATTGCTTTCCAGAGGAAGCAACTGCAATATCCCCTCTCCATGGTCTGTGGATATCACTGAATCTTTTTCCTACATCATCATAACAAAGGACTACCTTTTGACAGCTTTTAAAACTGTATTCTGACAATCTAGTACAAAATGACCAGATGGTGACGTATTTTGTTAAAATGAATATGGATCTTTCCCCATGAACAGAACTCATCAACTCCCCTAAATAGTCACCAAGTGGGGGTTTCCAATCCCCTGGACAACTCACAAATGTCACAGAGTCTGTGTCATGATAAAGGCAACGATCTTGCAAGGCATCTAAGACTGTAAAGCTCTACGTGTACATATGCTGTGGTAAAGCAAGCTATAAAAATGTTAGTGACACTCTCCAGGGTCACACATCCTTTGGCATGCTTCCATGGGACAGTGGCTGCACCCTCATCAATAAAAACACAGGAAGACAAATCATAAGCCAGAGAAAACGGGTAATCATACAACTCTCCTGGTCTCTTACAACAGCATTGAGTAGGTTGGATCTACACCCACATTTTCCACATAGAACTTAAGAACAGTTTTGAAATTTGGCATGTGGCAGTGTTGTCCCAAAATCTGGGTTCTGTTACCCGGTGTGCAAGCAACCAATAGACACACAGGATCGAGATATTTGTTTATTTCATTTCTGCGCAGAGATGGGTGCTAGGTGGTAAATCCACAAAGCTAGCACACCTTCTCCCCCTCTCATTCTTAATTTATACACACTTTTCAGGGAGTATTTTATACAAATCTTTCTATTGGTTACAATTTCATTACCTCAGGTAATCGCTCTGTGCTTGCGCTTTCACATTCCTGTTAATTAGCATAGGAAGCAAAGAAGAGGTGGTAACATCATTATCATGTCATTTCCATCTCATTATTCATTTAGGGGTGTGAAGTTTAACATGTTAATAAGCCTTAATGAACCTAAGGTCACTTCTGGGTTATTCTGCTATTTTTTGTCTTACCTACCCCTCGCATTCTTCAAAGCACTGTGGTTTCATCAAGGTTCTTTAGCCGGAGCTGGTTATCCTTTGCAGTACTGTTTTTCTCTCCCCCTTGTCCTTGAGTCTTGTTAACTATTTGCAAGGTTTTTCTCACAGTATTTCTCTAACAGCAGAGTTTTTCTTAAAATATTTAGACTGCAAAACAACATCTTATTTCCACCTGTAATCTTCAATACATTTTGCTTGTCATCATCCATGCACTAGCCTGGATAGTCCAGAGCTTCCTGCTTCTAATAGAGATATAGTTTTATATAATCTGAGAAAAGACCATTACCCTTCTGTTCAAAGGACCAAACTTTATAGATTTCACAGATCTCTCCTCCAGAGCCTTGTTCAGTTTCAGGGCACACCAGGTGCCCACAAGGGCTCTTTCTTCCCCAGCATAGATGCAGATGGCTTAGCAGGTTTCAGCACAAGTATGGCACAAGGGAAACAATACCTTCCCTATATGTGAGGAAATGTGTATGGGAAAATGGAGAAGAATGTCGAGAAGATAGCCAGTGGAAGCTAGCCAGACCATTCTGTGGGAAGAGGAGCATCAACAAGGCATGGTGACCCATAGTCATAGTCATGTGGCTGGACCTGTGCCAGTGTGGCACTACACCTCAGCTTTGAGTCAAAATAAGCAATGAGCTCAATACACATGCTGCACATGTGTTTAGTACATAAAATCCTCCTATAGTGTTCCCCACAGTGTTCCTTGCTATGGACTGACACTCAGAGGTGCCAGGGGTTCTCACGCATTGCCTCTATCAGGAAATTGCTGCTGAATTCCCGCTTAGATGCAGAGGTAATAAATGCGGAGATAATATCAACCACCGTGTGCCTTGTGTTTGTGTATCTGTCCCTGCAGAGGTCCAGGCATTGCTCCTGCCTCACCCTTACAATTCCTTACAATTAGTGTAGTCAGCAGGATACACAAACAACAATGCTGTAGTCAAGGAGAGTGAAGGGGGAGGATGAGAGCAAAAGAGCAGCTGCTCACCTGTGGCTGCCAGGATGGCCCCAGACTGAGCGGTAGGGGCCAGTAGCTGCATTGCTTGCTACTCTGGCAGTTCCTGAGGACTTGACAGAGTTGGCACGGGGGGAAAACATTACCCTGAAGGTGGCTGAATCCACATTAAGGGTTTTGGCCTTCCATGTTGCTTTGGAAGCAACTTGGAAGCTGGTTGCATAATTAGGGTGGGCACTGTTGATGGGGTTTCAAGCCTTAGATAATGAGGTATCATCTTTACAGCAATGACTAAAAAGTCTGGAGAAGTCTGGAGATTTGCATGACGCAAAGGCACAGCAGTTGATTTTGACCAAAATTGAAAACAGTCTGGAATTAACCCATAGGATAGAGTGATTAGCTTTACAAGTGTATAACAAATGCTGTGCGTGCTATGGAAAAGCCCCAGCTACAGTTGCCCAGGTGAGAGTGATAATAACTAGACCCTCCTGGGACCCAGAAGAGTGGGATGGTAATATCTGGAGTACTTATCTGACTCAGAGTTTCAATGTGGATTAGAAGGAGAACCAGCTACTTCCCAAGTCCAACCACTTGTACAATTGAAGGGGGAGAGGCATGTAGATGGGAATACAGTGGTGCAGTATTGGATGTACAGCCCAAAGGAATTGTGTGAATTCCTAACTACTTTCCAGCAGCAGCCTGGGAGTCTTACTAGCCTGATTAGTGAGAGCATGGGATGCAGGTGCCAGATCGCTTACAATCTTAAGAGAGGAGCTGAATTTAAGAAGCTCCTTATCAACCGATGCTCAAGTACAGTATTATTTTACCTAATTAATTTCTCCTAGGATGAAGTAGGAAATGTTGCAGCTCCAACCTTGTACCAATGGTTGTATGCCACTGTTGTAAGTACTTAACCAACCACAGGTGAATTAGCTGATACAGTGGCAGTGTGGTGTACTCTTGAGTAAGGGATCAACATGTTGCAGCAGTTAGAGGTAGCAATTGGGTTAACATATGGAGATGGACTGGATGGTGTGGAAATAACGCAGCAGATGAAAGTCCAGTTATTAAAGGGGGCTTCAAATGCCTTAAAGCCATTATTACTCAGCACAGTAATGCCTGCAACTGGTACAGGAGGGGCTTTGGTAAACAGTACAAGCAATTTGACACTTCTTGGTGAACCAGGTACTAAGCAAGTGAGAGCAGTTCGGAATTTCAAGGAAGGAACATTGGCAAGGACTACTAAATTGAGTGGAAAGGTAATGAAGTGACAGATGTGGGCTGATTTGCTGCAGGCAGGATGTGCATGATGTGCTAAATGGTCTTTCTACTCTTGACTTTAGTGGTGGCAGCAGTTGCCTATTAATCAGCAATATTGAACACAGCCACAGCATGGAAATTGCCAGCCGAAAGACAATGAGGGGGAGGCAGATCCCCTGCAATATGAGCATCAGTTGCGGCTTACCACTGGGGGGACCAGCACCCTTATGTACCCCTGTGAGTTTGCTGGTCCTTTGGAGGAGAAATTGCTGTGCTTACTTTAGTAAACACTGGGGTAGAAGTTACTGTACTACATAGTGCGGTAGCTCCAGGGAAGGCCACTACCCATATATGTGGGTTGAGAGGATGGGTCACCCCAGTGGTATAGGCTGTGTTACTTTAGCAATTGGCCAAAAAAATCATTTTCTACCCCTGTTTTATTAGCACCAATTCATGAGTACCTCTTGGGAATCAACGTGTTACTGGACGGAGAGATTTAGACCCTGCAAGGATTGTTCTTCTTTGGAAAAAGTCCTGTGTTACCACAGTTGCAATTCATTACCCTGATTAGAGAGTATTCAAAATGGGACTCGGTGGATTTACCAGTGTCCCCCACTGCGGTGCAAGGGAAACAATACAGAATTCCTGGTGAGGAAAAGGAGATTCAGGAAACTATTGATCCTTTACTGCATGCCCAAATAATACATCCTGCCCTGTCGGCCTTCAATGGCTCTATTTGGTCTGTTCATAAGCCTGATGGTTGATGGCGTATGACATGGACCACATTTACATAGAATGGGTAATAAACAACATATATATTTCAAGTACTTCCTCAGGGCTATAAATATAGCTCCACTATTTGCCATCAGGTGATCTCCGCTGATCTCCCTTCTCCCTTTACAGAGTGTACCACTCATCATCATATTGATATTTTGATAATGGGGCCTTCTACAGAACAAGCACATGAGCAGCTATCATTAGTAGTAGAAACCCTACAGTAACAGGGGTAGGCTGTAAACCCTTAGAAGATACAACAGCTGGATATCAGTGTGCAACATTAGCCTAGCAACAACATCTGCCAGCTCTCTCAGTACCCGTGGGTGTATCCCATCCGGGTCCATGGATTTGTGAACATCAAGTTTGCCTAAGTGATCTCTATCCCAATCCTCCTCAACCAAGGGAAAGTCTTCCTTTCTCCAGACTTTCTCCCTTGTCTCCAGGCTCTGGGATTCTTGAGGTTTGGCCTTAGCAGTAAATATTGAAGCAAAGGCACTCAGTAATTCTGCCTTCTCTGTATCCTTTGTCACCAGGGCCTCCTCCCCATTCAGCAGTGGGCCCACATTTTCCATGATCTTCCTTTTGCTACTGATGAATTTGAAGAAGTCCTTCTGTTGTCCTTGACATCCCTTGCCAAATTTAATTCTAAATGGGCCTTAACCTTCCTTGTCACATCCTTGCACTCTCTGACATTCCACATCCATGACTCTTCCACATTCTATATACTTTCTTCTTCTGTCTGAGTTTTGCCAGGAGCTCCTTTCTCATCCATGCAGGTCTCCTGTCCCCTTTTGCTAGACTTCTTATCCATAGGAATGCACTGCTCTTGATCTTGGAGGAAGTGATGCTTGAATATTAACCAGCTCTCTTGGACCCCCCTTCCTTCTAGGACCCATGAGATTCCTCCAAGCAGGTCCCTGAAGAGGCCAAAGTCCACTCTTCTGAAGTCCAGGGTTGCAATACTACTTAATGGTTTGCTTCCTCCACACAGGATCCTGAACTCTACCATCTCCTAGTCACTGCAGCCAAGGCTGCCCCCAACCTTCACATCTCCAACCAGTCCTTTTTTGTTTGTTAGTACAAAGTCCAGCAGGACACCTCTCCTTGTTAGCTCCTCCTCTGCCTGTGTCAAAAAGTTATCAGCAATGCTCTGCAGGAGCCTCCTGAACTGTTTGTGCCTAGCTGTGCTGTCCTTCCAGCAGATATCAGAGTGGTTTAAGTCCCCCATGAGAACCAGGGCCGGTGATCGTGAGGCTACTTCCAGGTGTTTGTAGAAGGCCTCATCGACTTTCTCTTCCTGATCAGGTGGCCTGTAGTAGATACACACAACAGCGTATCCCATGTTAGCCTGCCTTTAGATCTTTACCCATAAGTTCTCAACTGCCTCCTCCTCCATGCCTAGGCAGAGCTCGATTCATCCAAGTTGCTCTCTCACATAAAGAGCAACTCCACCACCTCACCTCGCTGGCCTGTCTTTCCTAAAAAGCACATAAGCCATCCATGATGACATTCCAGTCATGTGAGCTATCCCACCATGTCTCTGTGACTGCAATGAGATCATGGCCCTGCAACCTCACACAGATCTCCAGTTCCTCCTGTTTATTCCTCGTGCTGTGTGCCTTGGTGTACAGGCATTCCATAGAGGTAATTGGGCATGCAGGTTTCCCGGGGCAGGGGGTGCAAAAGGATCACCTATAGCCATGTCTCATGTGCACATCCCTGGCTGCATGGACCCGCTGAAGGCATCCTGACTTCAGTGTAATACCATTCAACAGTACCCTGTTTCCACTACTGTAAAACAACTAGCCTATTGTTAAGCCTAGTTGGGATCCCAGGGGTGTTGAAGCATAATTAGAAACAGTCAGAGCATGTTGCCTGTGCTTTAGCTCAAGGCTTAGATTGGACATCTAGAGTCATTGCCTTTCTAAACAGAGTTGGGAGCAGTATGACAAGGAACACTGCAAAATCGTCTAGTGACTGACCATCTCCTATTGCAACATAATCGCAGACATCATGATTTTGCCAGAATGTGCTGTTCTAACATCATTGATGAACTGGTATCTATTGAGAATGATATCAGCCACATTATCCAACATATCCAGCAGAACAATGGAGGCATCTGGCTGGCTAACTGATTTGGCTCTCTAATGGGATGGCTGGGCCACCTCATAAAAGGAGGACTCTTGTTTATCTTTTGTTTTGTTCTATGTTATGTTTTGATTTCATTGCTTTGTACATTTCCTTGCTCCCATACCCCACACCCTTCTGAAGGCTGGGATGGCCCATAACTACTTTTCCATTGCGAGGGTGAAGTATATGGGAAAATGCAGAAGAATGTCAAGGAAATAGGCAATGGAAGCTAGCCAGACCACTCCGTGGGAAAAGAAGCATCAACAAGGCATGGTGACAATGTTGGCCAAGTCATAGTCACGTGGCAAGGCCCATGCCAGTATGGCACTACACCAGGGCTTTGAGTTAAAATTAGCAATGAGCTCAACACGCATGCTGCACTTGTGTTTAGTACATAAAAATCCTCTTATAGTGCCCACCACAGCATTTCTCACCATGGATGAATGCTCAGCAGTGCGAGGGATTCTTCTGAGCCTTTATTGCCTTAATCGGGAAATTGCTCTGGAATCCTTGCTTAGATGCAGAGGTAATAAACACTCAGTATCAACTACAGTGTGCCTTGTGTTTTTGTACCTGTTCCTGCCGGGGGTCCAGGCATTGCTCCTGCTTCACTTTTACATATGGCTGCAAGAACCAATCATGACATTGCCTGTGGGAGACCTCAGCAAAAAAAAAAAAAAAAAAAAAAGAAGAAGAAGAAAAGAAAAGAAAAAGAAAAGAAAAGAAAAAAAAGAAAAAAAGAAATGAAAAAAGAAAAAGAAAAAAAATCAGAAGGCTCTGGAGTGCGGCAAGGAGAACCCTGTTTCCCCAAGAACACAAAAGGCATACTTGGGAAAGCAGCAGGAGAAGAGGAAACCTCCCCTCTGTCTCAGGCAGCTTCAAAGATTCTGTTCCCTTCAGGTATTTCTGCAGCTGACCATGGACATAGGGGAGATCCTGACAAGCTACGAGAATCATCCCAAGAGTTTGAACAGGAAAGCCTGAAAGAGAAGAGGCCAACTCCAAGATGTTGGTAACACCTCACGAACCAGGGCAAAAGAAACAGAAGATGAAGCAAATGGTCCTCTGCCTTTTGTCTGTGCCCTTTTCACATTCACTTGTCCCAGGAGGCTCTCAGAGGAGAATTATCAATTCTTGACAGTCCATCTCCTCACCTCACCTCTCCTTCAATCTGGCCCTCGCTCTCACACACGTCATTCAATGCCCTCTTGGGCTCAATAAATTTGAGAACAAGGCAGTGCCAAGTTACTTGTCCCTTGGTGCTTAACAAAGGGAGCCTCACGTGACCAGCCCAGTTGCACATAGCAATCCTGCAGTCATGGCTCTGGGTTCAGTGGACCTCATCTGTTCTGATCAGGGACAGTTGTGCAGAGACCATCAGAAAATCCTGTTCTCTTCTTCCTTCACCACTACACACAGGGGCTTTTCCTTTGGGGGAGTGAGGGCGGAGGATGCATCTTGCATGATTTCAGCAGATGCCTTGCACCCTTATCAAGGCAAGTTTCTGGGTAAACTGGGTCATTACTCGTGTCCTGGCAGAACAGGTCACAAAGTGGAAATTTGTGGCTAACCAGAGCAGAGAATGACCCTGATCACTCCCAGAACTCTTTCAAAACTTCATCTTTGCTTTCAATTCCATTAAAATTTTTCCAGCTCCAAAAGACAAACAAGCCAGCATTTTCCTTTGTTAAACAAAGTTGGCTATACACAAAATTTTGTCTCACACTTCCTCATTTCCTGCCCAAGTTTCCTCACACAATTTTATCATCTTTGCCTGCACTTTTTTGAGGCACCCCACAACAGTGCTGTACCTTAAGCAGTAGACTCTTCCATTTTCTCAAGTCCAGGGAACTTGTTGTCTGTCCTACAAAGCAAGAGAAAACAAAAGCCCTCTCTATCACTTACACCAGCACCAAAGAACAGTCCATGAGTCTCTTTTCTCTGTCCTCTGTCTCCTGAAAGTTGCAGGACACCAGGCTAGAAAGTGCTGAAATCATAAGGTTAAAATCACCTATATCAAAATCTTTGGGAGGCCACCAGTCCTTGAGATATTTGTCAGGGACCGTGAACTAAGTCAGAGAAACACTGAACACTGTCAATCCACAGCACTTGAATGCCGCTCCCTGAACAACTGGACCACCTCACAGGTGCATGGACCATGAATACACAATTTTGCCTTCAAGAGAACATGTTTTTGGCCAAATCATTAGCCGGGGCTACTGTGCCACTGCAACAGGAATTGGAGAACGAGGTCATTTAATCAGACAGAGTGCCAGAGCAGGCACACTCATATGGCCTGCTGACCTTCCCAGCAGTAAATCTGTAAGTCACGTTTCCTGGCAGAGAGAAAAAAAAAAAGTCAAAGGGCCTTCCCAAGTAAGCCTGACATCAATGCACAAAAGAATTGCTACTGCAAATGTGGCCCAATCAGGGGACTCTGACCTTCACAGCCAAGAATGCTTCACACTCTCCAGGCTATCAGTTCTGTCCCTTCAAATACCAATCTAGTAAGGATATTAGGCTTCTGTGAAGACCTGCCCTCTTAGAGGACATGAATGGCCCCATGTCCCTATGAACTGATCCCAGGGCAATCACTGCCCTCAGATACAGCACTGACTCCCTGCAATGATAACAGCAGAAGCAGAAGCTCTGAGAAACTCAAGGATGATGTCCCTCTGTCACACTTGGAAATTGTCTTTTTCTGCCTTCCCTTCCGTCCTCCTACAACCTCTCCCTCCCCACTCAAACTTACCTTCAATGTACCGTAGCAGAAAAGTGATCTTCACACCCTACATCCCCCCTATGCCTCCATGAATTACTCCATGGACGGCCTGTAGCAACTGCAAGGCAGCAACCCCATGGCCAGTGCCCATGTAAGAAGCTGAAGCCACTAACTGGGAGAAGGCAGGAGAGAGATGGAGTCGGATCATGATGGTAGACCAGCAGCATCTCCCTGGAGGCAAAGGGTCAGCTTCTGCCCTGTCAGGGAGTGAGCAGCAGAGGGCATCTCTCTGGCCCCAGCGCCTGGGTACTATATGCACCAGGGAGGAAGCAGGATCCCTCAACAGGTAAGGGAGGTTCAGACACTCTCAGACATGCATATTCCTCCTTGGAGACTCCAAGCACTTGCCTATAAAGCGTGTCTGCCCTGACATCTCCTATTGCCTCTTGGACAGAAAAGCTCTTTAGTCTGCTTCCACTACTCACCAGCAGCCAAGCCAACAGGGCCTGGGGAGTCAGCAGCTTGGCTACAAGGAAAAAGAGAGGTTCAGTAAGACACCAATTCCCACCATACCCTGACTCTCTCCATGTCAGGAGATTGCCCCCAGACTGGGCTGAAGGCTGGTAACCAGCTGCCCTGCTCTAGCATTTTCTGTGTTAGTATGCTGAAGTGCTCAATAGTCTGAAATGATGGAAACTTCAGCGCTACCAGGAATCAGCCCTTCCTTTCCCAAAGAGAAAGCTCACAGCAGGAGAGAAATCTCCTCTGACACAAGAGGAAACACAGAACAGAGATCCCTCAAACCAAGTGGACAGACATGGCCCTGCCCTTTGCTACTTCTGCCTCTGCTTTGCTCTGGCAGGGGAGGGGACAAATGGACCGCCTGGCCCCATGGGGGATCATAGAATCATAGGATCTGTAAGGTTGAAAGGACCTCTGGAGATCATCTAGTCCAACCACTCTGCTCAAGTGGCGTCACCTAGAGCATGTTAGACAAGGTTGCATCCAGGCGGGCCTTGAAGATCTCCAGAGAAGGAGACTCCACAACCTCTCTGGGCAACCTCTCCCAGTGCTCTGTCACTCTCACAGTGAAGAAATTCCCCCTCATGTTCAGGCGGAACTTCCTGTGGTTCAATTTCTGCCCATTGCCTTTTGTCCTGTCGCACGGGACAACTGAAAAGGGTTTGTCCTTGTCCCCTTGACACCCTCCCTTCAGGCTCTTATATCCATTGATAAGATCCCCCCTCAGTCTTCTCTTCTACAAGCTAAAGAAGCCCAACTCTCGCAGCCATTCCTCAGAGGGCAGATGCTCCAGCCCTCTGCTCTGCCCTTAGCAGTGAAGATTGAAACAAAGAAGGCATTCAGTAATTCTGCCTTCTCTGTATCATTTTTCACCAAGGCCCCCAACCCATTCAGTAGTGGGCCCACATTTTCTCCAGTCTTCCTCTTGCCACTTTGCTGGGGAAGCCCAGTAAAGCACTCTGGGAGAGCTTCTGCCACTTACCTTGCTCCTAGGAGCCCAGGATGTTGACTTCTTCCTCCTCTTCCTCATCTCCTGCTCTCTTGTCTCTCAGCCAGTTCTCAGAAACATCAGGGGAGTGGGATCAGCATGTTCCTGTACAAGGCTGGCACCACATATTGCAGACGCCTTGGCCATAAGAGCTGCAGAGAAGAATGAGGCAATTCAGCATATTGGCATTTCCATCTCTCCAGCTTCAGCTCCCATGATATTGCTTCTTTGGCAATGAACCAGCCCCTTTGCCCCAGTAATTTTCTATCTTCTTAGTGCCTGTATCATCTTTTTCTTCCATCTTCTCGCCCTCTAGCCCATCTTGGGTAATGCCACTCCCTTTTTGCTGTCTGTAGGGGTTGTTGAGATCTGCCATTTTGTGTCTACCCCAGGATCAATTCATTTCACCACTACAACTTAAAACAGATGTCTCTATGCCCTCCTCCCCCAGCTCCTACACCCCGCTACAGCATGCAGCCACAAAACACTCTCTCTTGTGCTGGGTTCAGCTGCAAGGTGCACTGAACTAGGAAGGCTGAAACCACACACTTAAATTTCAGCTCATTGTGGACTCTTTTCCTGGAGAAGATGGGGTGCTATATTCTCCCCAGGTGCCTGACTCCTGCCCATGCAGCAACCCTGGAACTGAACTCATGGACCCCAGGGACCGCCCTCAGGCCCACGGAGCCTTTGCACAGCATTTCCTGGAGTGCTCTGAGGCCATGCTGTGATGCCTCTGCAATGCCTTCAGATCCTTGTAGTCTTGCAATCCTTTAGCTGCCCAGAATTTTCCTGACACGTAAACCCTTCACAGTCCTGGGGTATTACAGGAGCAGCCAGCAGAAAAACAGTACCAGTGAAGACAGCGTTTCCTTAAGGCAAGCAGCGGCAGTAGACTAGGTGACTTACTTCAGTCATCCCTCTGATGGAGACGTCCAGAGTGCCCAGGGTGTCCAAGCACAGAGTTTGAAGGGCCATTTCTTCCTGGGCTTCCCTCTCAGAAAGTTGTCCCATTTATTGCAGGAGAGCTACCAATTACTCCCCGTCCCTGAAGCGGGAGGCTCAAGCATGACCCAACCAGTGCTACTATGCCACTGTTCTGGGAGCACAGACCCCTGGAAGGAGGACAAGAACTGCAAGGCTGAGCTCCGCAGGCAGGGTCCACCCGAAGGGAAGGATTATACGGCCTGGCACCAGAGAGAGACATTGCTTGTCTGGGTCATCGTCCAGCACACTTCATTCAGGGATACAAAGTGCTCCAACTCTGTTGTAAAGACAGCAAAGAAGATGCAAGGAACTTGTTCTTCAGATTCTCTGCCAGATCACAATCCCAAAGTGGCAGCATGTCTTGTCCTATGGATGTGGAGTAGCACCTGGAATCTTTTTGCACCTCCCTGTTCAGACAACACAGCCTTCAGGAGCCCCTGAGGAAAGTACCAAGAAAGAACCCCTCACAGGAAGCTAAAGCCTTATTTTAGATCCTCATCAAGTTAGTGGAAGTGATGGCTCAGCCATCACAAGTATTCATTCTCTGTGCATCCAGCTGGAAACATACAATGGAGAGATTTCCAAAGAGCTCCTTCTATCTATAGGAAAAACATGGAGCCCCAACTACAACACGCAGTGAAGGACATGTTTTCAGGGGCCAGAGCAAAAGAATGCAACAGCAATCTACTCTAGCTTGCCTGCTAGGCTTCAGTGTCTGTGTTTTTCAAAACATCCCTCAACATTTAAGGAAAGAGAAGCTCCTCTTCCTACAGGGCTCCCTCCTGTTGCAAGAGGAGTCTGCCAGCAAAGCTCGTCTCTTGAAGTAAGCAGTGCTCAAGTGTGATTTATTATGTGCTGATAAAAATCCAAATTGCTCTACTGACATAGATAGAGGTACCTGCAATTCAAGGCAATTTCCATGCCATACTGACCACAGCACCAGGGCTGCAGTCTTGCTCCTTCAGGGCTCCCCATTTCAGGGACACTTGCAAGAACTGTCAGCACACAGGGCACAGCACAAGGTCCAGAGTGTCAGGCTCTGTTGTTGCCAGTCTGCTGGAGGCCTGGCTGAACTCACTGAAGATGCGTGACGCCTTATTCCATACCAAACATCTCTGGACACTGCAGCTGATCACTTCCTTGATGAAACAGAGAAGTACTCTCCTCACCTGCAAGACCTAAAATGGCATTTGTCCCCCCACTCCTGTCTGAAAGCCAAAGGCAACCTGCCTTCACAGCCATCTAGCCCTTACACCCTTTGTAGAGGTGACAAGGACACAGAAGAATACTTTGCTGCTGAGGTCCCTGCTACACTTTGAAACCAGGCCTTGCATTTGCCCAGTCCAGCCCAGCAACCTGCCCTCTCCGCTTTGAGAGCTCTCACCAAGGTGCAGCTATCCCCTTCTCCAGGACTATGTGGTGCGCTGGTTTAGCAGATGGTCCAGGGGCTACTGCTCTAGTTCTTTCTGATGGCAATACCATGCCCTTCTGTCTTCCCATCAACAGGTTATCACACCAACATCCGTAAGTTGCTGTTGTCCTGTTGCCTCTTGCTGACCTTGCTGACAGATGCCTTTGATCTACGTTGATCTCTAAGACCATCCAGCCTCCCATGTAAATACACGGATTTGATTCTGTATGAGAAAATGCAGAAGAATGCCAGGGAGATAGGCAATGGAAGCTAGCCAGACCATTCCACGGGAAAAGGAGCATCAACAGGGCATCTTGATCCATAGCCATGGTCACACAACTGGGCCCATGCTACACATGGGCTTTCAATCAAAGTTAGCAATGAGCTCAATATGTCTACTGCACACAAGAATACTACACAAAAATCTCTTATAGTGCGCCCTCCCCCCCCCCCCGCAGCATTCATCACCATGCATCGATGCTCAGTGTTGCCTTAGATTCTGCTGCTCTTCTATTGGCTCGATCAGGAAACTGCTGGGGAACCCCCACTTAGACACAGAGGTAAAAAGCACTCAGTATGGACCACAGTGTGCATTGTATTTGTATAACTGTCCCTGCCGGGGGTCTGTGTTGCCCCTGCCTTACGCTTACACCCCTTCATCTCCTCACTTGTCACCAGGGAGGAGGGAGGCCTTCCAGCTAGGCCAGTAGCAATCACTGCCATAGTCCTGACAGCTCTCTCCCTCCTGGGTGCTGTCGACAGCAAAGTGGTGGAAGGCAACAAAGTCCCTCCACTGTAGCGCTGGCACTTGTGTTCCTCTCCAGGAAGACTGCACACTTGTGGTGCATGGCCACCCTCTGTCCCTTTGGCCACTGCCCATAGACATCCTCCTGCAGCAGTGGGGTGCAGAAGGCCAGAACGCCAGACCGCAGCCCCGGCGTCTTCTTGAGCTCATCCACAGATTACTCCTGGGCATCCGAAAGGCAATGGGCTTCCCATTAGCCAGAACTAAGGCCAGAGCTCTGGGACAACACATCCATGGGATGTAAGACAGGCCTTGGCATGGATCCTTGGCAGGAAACCTGTGGTCCCGCACTCAGAGCCTAGTGGCACTATTGTAAAAGGACCCAGCTTGCTTTCCTCAAACTAGCATAGCCAGCCAATACACTACTAGGCTGCTCTCCCTGACAATATACAGTGTTCAACTGTGCTTCAGGTAGGAGCTGGGGATGCTTCCAGCAGCATAAGTAAGCCACAGCCAGCTCTTTCTTCCCGCTCTGCAAGGCACTCCCAGCCTCCTATGCTTCCCCTGCACTAGAGGGGAATAAAAATCCACACACAAAATCCCTCATCTGCATACCGCAGGAGGCTGGGCAAGGATGTCAGGGCTTTCATATCCCTTCCTCTGCACATGCTATGAGCTGCACTTGGAGGCAGGGGAGCAGAGAGACTCAGAATAACTCTCTACAATACTGTCCCCCAGCACAAAGCTAGTGGCATAGACTCCACCTGAAAGGGATTTGTCAGAACTTTTAACAACCTATCCCTCACACCCAAGGTGCCCTGAGCATTACACACTGCCACCAGGGCAGTGCAGCATGCTCTGGGGAGCCCCATCAGGGACAGAGACAGCAGCAGGAGGAGCCTACAATGCTCCCAAGTGCATATTACCATCACTTACCACTCTCCTCCTTCAGAGGGGTGCCTGACCCCTTGGTGAGAACACTGCTCTCTTCTGACTCCTTTGTAGCATTCAGCCACTACAAGATGTTGCATCTCACAGGTCTTTCAATGCCTTGTTCACCTTGGTCCTGTTTCACCTGGATGTAGAAGAGCAGCTCGGTGCTAAACAGTGGCCCTAGGAACACTGCACTGCCATATGCTCCAAGAGCTTCACGCTGTCCAGCTCAGCCAGTGCAATCCGTGTCAAAAAAAAAAAAAAAAAAAAAAAGCCACAGGTCTCTCTCTTGCCCACTACCCAGGCTCAGGCTGGAGAGGCTGCATTAGCTGCAACACTTGAGACAGCAGATTTTACCCTTCTTTCCTAGGGACTCAGCCCCTCAGGCAAGCATTACCTAGGGCACTCATCTTCATGATGGCTCTGCTCCTACTGCAATGACAGGAAACAAGGATGGGAAAGAGATACTCAAACAAGTGCTCCCCCACCAAGGATGAGCACAGCAGCATCATATGATGCGACTTGCCTGCTCTGGAGCATATTTATGCCCACAGGACACACAGATAGAGAGCACTTCCTCCGCCACTGAGGCCAACTCAGAGCTCCCAACACCACTGCCTTCACTTGGTCACATGAGATTTTCCCCTTCTTTGACAAAGCAGCCCCTTCAACAAGAACTCTTTGGAAACTAGGACATTTCTGCCACCTGCATTCTGCAAGGTCAAAGACAGAGGGCAGGGATGGTTATGCACAGCTTCCCGTCTAACATTTCTCAGAAATGGGTTGATTTCTGGGTCAGCCCAGAAAACAGTAGGCAAAGAGAGATTCACAAAATGGCTTTGGTTGTGGTTTCGTGTCTTGTGACCAGCATAAGCTGGACAAATTACAAATAGAATAGTAAGGTAGAAGCCTAGTTCAAAACTCTATCGGAACCAAGTCAAATACTCCCTAGCAATTCATTTGCTCTTGGCGAGAAGAGTGAAGCATTACAGTGTGACACCAGTATCATCTTTTCTTCTGGCCCTCACTGAAAGCAGACAACAGGCTCCCAGGTAGGCAACATTCAGAAGGGAAAAAACATTTCCCATGGCCACAGGCATGTTTCTCTGTGGAAAATCCAATGGAAACAGAGAAACCTTCACAGCAGAGCCCCTGAGCTGAGAGGGCTAACTCTGCAGCACACAGACACCAGCCTCTCCATCAGAGGCCCTGGGAAAGGGACCCAGCACAGCTACCAGCAGCAAGAGCAGGGCTTGGCCCCTCACCTTTCAATGTAGGGGGAAGCACGCTGTTCTGCAGGTTGACATCTGGTCTCACTTGAAGAGAGACGAGATATATGCATTTTAATATACTGCTCAGAAGCAGCCCCATGGCAGGTAAGATACAGCGGGAAGCAGTCTGGGCATGCGTAGTGCTGCATCCCGTGAGCGGGGCAAACCGAGAGCAAGAGCCTGCCTTGCGCTTGATTGTAGGCGTGCCTCGGTGCTCTGAAGCAGCCCCGAGGCATGCAGGGGAGAGCAGGATGTCTTCTGCGCACGCACCATGCTGTTCCATGTGCCTGGGACAAACCGAGAACAGGTGCCTCACTTGCGCTTCTGTCTGCCGAGACTTGGAGCTGGCCAGCGCGCAGCTTCCCGCTCTGTGTGCTGCTGGACGCAAAGATCCTCCAAACAAAGCAGGACGCTAAGGCAAGCGCTCTGGGCACCCAGGGAGTGCTTCTGCCTGTCAAGGGCAGACACGCAGCCACTTCCCTGACTCTCAGGCAAAGTCTCCTCTCAGTTTGCTGTTGGGCATGCCTGTGTGTTCAGAAGCCACCCCGCATGAGGCAGCATACAGCAGGAAGCATTCTGGGCACACAGCGTGTTTGTTTGCATGCTCGGCACAAACCGGGAGCAGGTGCCTCCCTTGCGCTTCTATCTGCTGAGACTTAGAGGCGGACAAGCACGAAGCTTCCCGCTGTGCGTGCTGCTGTCTGCAAACAGCCTCCAAAGAAAGCAGGGCACTAAGGTAAGCGCTCTGGGCACCCCGGGAGTGCTTCTGCCTGCCGAGGGCAGACACGCAGCAACTTCTCTGACTCTTAGGCAAAGTCTCTTCTCATTTGCTGTTGGGCATGCCTGAGTATTAAGAAGACACCCTGCAGGAGCCAGGATACAGCAGGAATCATTCTGGGCACGCAGAGTGCTACTTCTCACGCGCGGGGCAAACCGAGAGCAACTGCCTCCCTTGCGATTCTGTCTGCCGAGACTTGGAGGCGGACAAGAACGAAACTTCCCGCTGTGCGTGCTACTGTCCACAAACAGCCTCCAAACAAAGCAGGGCACTAAGGCAAGAGAACTAAGAGCCCCAGGAGTGAATCTGCCCGCGAGGGAAGATGTGCAGCACGTCCCTTGTTCCGCTCGCCACTTCCCTGATGCTTACGCAAAGCCCATCTCAGCTTGCTTGTAGGCGTGCCTCCGTGCTCCGAAGCAGCCCCATGGCAGGCAGGAGAGAGTGGGAAGCATTCTGGGCACGCAGCGTGCTTGTTTGCATGCCCGGGACAAACCGGGAGCAGGTGCCTCCCTTGCGCTTCTATCTGCCGAGACTTGGAGCTGGCCAGCGCGCACCTTCCCGCTCTGTGTGCTGCTGTCCGCAGCCAGCCGCAAAGGTAAGCAGGGCGCTAAGGCAAGCGCTCTGGGCACCCAGGGAGTGCTTCTGCTTGTCGAGGGCAGACACGCAGCCACTTCCCTGACTCTCAGGCAAAGTCTCCTCTCAGTTTGCTGTTGGGCATGCCTGTGTGTACAGAAGCCAACCCGCAGGAGGCAGCATACAGCGGGAAGCATTCTGGGCACACAACGTGCTTGTTTGCATGCTTGGCACAAACCGGGAGCAGATGCCTCACTTGCGCTTCTATCTGCCGAGACTTGGAGGCGGACAAGCACAAAGCTTCCCGCTGTGCGTGCTGCTGTCCGCAAACAGCCTCCAAACAAAGCAGGGCACTAAGGAAAGACAAATAAGCGCCCCAGGAGTGAATCTGCCTGCGAGGGAAGAAGTGCAGCACATCCCTTGTTCCACTCGCCACTTCCCTGACGCTTAGGCAAAGCCCACCTCAGCTTGCTTTTCGGCGTGCCTCCGTGCTCCGCAGCAGCCCCATGGCAGGCAGGAGAGATCGGGAAGCACTCTGGGCACACAGCGTGCTTGTTTGCATGCTCAGCACAAACCGGGAGCAGGTGCCTCCCTTGCGCTTCTATCTGCCGAGACTTGGAGGTGGACAAGCACGAAGCTTCCCGCTGTGCGTGCTGCTGTCCACAAACAGCCTCCAAACAAAGCAGGGCACTAAGGAAAGACAAATAAGCGCCCCAGGAGTGAATCTGCCCGCGAGGGAAGATGTGCAGCACGTCCCTTGTTCCGCTCGCCACTTCCCTGATGCTTACGCAAAGCCCATCTCAGCTTGCTTGTAGGCGTGCCTCCGTGCTCAGAAGCAGCCCCATGGCAGGCAGGAGAGAGCGGGAAGCATTCTGGGCACGCAGCGTGCTTGTTTGCATGCTCGGGACAAACCGGGAGCAGGTGCCTCCCTTGCGCTTCTATCTGCCGAGACTTGGAGCTGGCCAGCGCGCATCTTCCCGCTCTGTGTGCTGCTGTCCGCAGCCAGCCGCAAAGGTAAGCAGGGCGCTAAGGCAAGCGCTCTGGGCACCCAGGGAGTGCTTCTGCTTGTCGAGGGCAGACACGCAGCCACTTCCCTGACTCTCAGGCAAAGTCTCCTCTCAGTTTGCTGTTGGGCATGCCTGTGTGTTCAGAAGCCACCCCGCATGAGGCAGGATACCACGGAAAGCATTCTAGGCAGGCAGAGTGCTGCTTCCCATGCCTGGGGCAAACCGAGAGCAAGTGCCTCCCTTGCGCTTCTATCTGCCGAGACTTAGAGGCGGACAAGCAGGAAGCTTCCTGCTGTGCGTGCTGCTGTCTGTCACCAGCCTCCAAAGAAAGCAGGGCGCTAAGGCAAGAGAACTAAGCGCCCCAGGAGTGAATCTGCCTGACCAGCCAAGATGTGCAGCACATCCCTTGTTCTGCTCGCCACTTCCCTGACGCTTAGGCAAAGCCCACCTCAGCTTGCTTTTCGGCGTGCCTCCGTGCTCAGAAGCAGCCCCAGGAAGGCAGGATAGAGTGGGATGTCTTCTGGGCAAGCAGCGTGCTTGTTTGCATGCCCGGGACAAACTGAGAGCAGGTGCCTCCCTTGCGCTTCTATCTGCCGAGACTTGGAGCTGGCCAGAGCGCACCTTCCCGCTGTTGGTGCTGCTTTCCGCCAAAGCTTCCAAAGAAAGCAGGGCGCTAAGGCAAGTGCTCTGGCACCCCAGGAGTGAATCTGCCTGCCGAGGGCAGACGCAGCCACTTCCCTGACTCTTAGGCAAAGTCTCCTCGCAGTTTGTTAATGGGCATGCCGCTGTGTTCAGAAGCCACCCCGCATGAGGCAGCATACAGCGGGAAGCATTCTGGGCAGGCAGAGTGCTGCTTCCCATGCCTGGGACAAACCGAGAGCAGGTGCCTCCCTTGCGCTTCTATCTGCCGAGACTTGGAGCTGGCCAGCGCGCAGCTTCCCGCTGTGTGTGCTGCTGTCCGCAAACAGCCTCCAAAGAAAGCAGGATGCTAAGGCAAGCGCTCTGGGCACCCCAGGAGTGAATCTGCCTGACCAGCCAAGATGTGCAGCACATCCCTTGTTCCGCTTGCCACTTCCCTGACGCTTAGGCAAAGCCCACCTCAGCTTGCTTTTCGGCGTGCCTCCGTGCTCAGAAGCAGCTCCACGGCAGGCAGGATAGAGTGGGATGTGTTCTGGGCACGCAGCGTGCTTGTTTGCATGCCCGGGACAAACCGCGAGCAGATGCCTGGCTTGCGCTTCTATCTGCCGAGACTTGGAGCTGGCCAGCACACAGCTTCCCGCTGTTGGTGCTGCTGTCCGCCAAAGATTCCAAAGAAAGCAGGGTGCTAAGGCAAGCGCTCTGGGCACCCCAAGAGGGAATCTGCCTGCCGAGGGCAGACGCAGCCACTTCCCTGACTCTTAGGCAAAGTCTCCTCGCAGTTCGTTGTTGGGCATGCCGCTGTGTTCAGAAGCCACCCCGCATGAGGCAGCATACAGCGGGAAGCATTCTGGGCAGGCAGAGTGCTGCTTCCCATGCCTGGGACAAACCGAGAGCAGGTGCCTCCCTTGCGCTTCTATCTGCCGAGACTTAGAGGCGGACAAGCAGGAAGCTTCCCGCTGTGCGTGCTGCTGTCCACCACATGCTTCCAAACAACGCAGGGCGATAAGGCAAGCGCTCTCGGCACACCAGGAGGGAATCTGCCTGCCAAGCGAAGATGTGCAGCACATCCCTTGTTCCACTCGCCGCTTCATGAAGCTTAGGCAAAGCCCACCTCAGCTTGCTTTTCGGCGTGCCTCCGTGCTCAGAAGCAGCCCCACGGCAGGTAGGATAGAGTGGGATGTCTTCAGGGGACGCAGCGTGCTTGTTTGCATGCCGGGGATAAACCGAGAGCAGGTGCCTCCCTTGCGCTTCTATCTGCCAAGACTTGGAGCTGGCCAGCGCGCACCTTCCCGCTGTTGGTGCTGCTGTCCGCAAACAGCCTCCAAAGAAAGCGGGGTGCTAAGGCAAGTGCTCTGGGAACCCCAGGAGTGAATATGCCTGTCGAGAGCAGACGCAGCCACTTCCCTGACTCTTAGGCAAAGTCTGCTCGCAGGTTGTTGTTGGGCATGCCTGTGTGTTCAGAAGCCACCCCGCATAAGGCAGCATACAGCGGGAAGCATTCTGGGCAGGCAGAGTGCTCCTTCCCATGCCTGGGGCAATCTGAGAGCAAGTGCCTCCCTTGCGCTTCTATCTGCCGAGACTTAGAGGCGGACAAGCAGGAAGCTTCCCGCTGTGGGTGCTGCTGTCCGCCACAGCCTCCAAAGAAAGCAGGGCGCTAAGGCAAGCGCTCTGGGCACCCCAGGAGGGAATCTGCCTGCTGAGCCAGGATGTGCAGCACATCCCTTGTTCCGCTCACCACTTCCCTGACGCTTAGGCAAAGCCCACCTCAGCTTGCTTTTCGGCGTGCCTCCGTGCTCAGAGGCAGCCCCGTGGCAGGCAGGATAGAGTGGGATGTCTTCTGGGCACGCAGCGTGCTTGTTTGCATGCCCGGGACAAACCGAGAGCAGGTGCCTCCTTTGCGCTTCTATCTGCCGAGACTTGGAGCTGGCCAGTGCGCAGCTTCCCGCTGTGGGTGCTGCTGTCCGCCACCAGCCTCCAAAGAAAGCAGGATACTAAGGCAAGCGCTCTGGGCACCCCAGGAGGGAATCTGCCTGCCGAGGGCAGACGCAGCCACTTCCCTGACTCTTAGGCAAAGTCTCCTCGCAGTTTGGTAATGGGCATGCCGCTGTGTTCAGAAGCCACCCCGCATGTGGCAGGATACAGCGGGAAGCATTCTGGGCACACAGAGTGCTGCTTCCCATGCGTAGGGCAAACCGAGAGCAGGTGCCTCCCTTCCGCTTCTATCTGCCGAGACTTGGAGCTGGCCAGCGCGCAGCTTCCCGCTGTGGGTGCTGCTGTAAGCAAACAGCCTCCAAAGAAAGCAGGATGCTAAGGCAAGCACTCCGGGCACCCCAGGAGGGAATCTGCCTGCTGAGCCAGGATGTGCAGCACATCCCTTGTTCCGCTCGCCACTTCCCTGACGCTTAGGCAAAGCCCACCTCAGCTTGCTTTTCGGCGTGCCTCCGTGCTCAGAAGCAGCCCCGTGGCAGGCAGGACAGTGCGAGAAGTACTCTGGGCATGCAGCATGCTGCTTCCCATGCCCGGGACAAACTGCGAGCAGGTGCCTCTCTTGCGCTTCTATGTGCCGAGACTTGGAGCTGGCCAGCGCGCACCTTCCCGCTGTGTGTGCTGCTGCCCGCAAACAGCCTCCAAACAAAGCAGGGCACTAAGGCAAGAGAAGCAAGCGCCCCAGGAGGGAATCTGCCTGCGAGAGAAGCTGTGCAGCACATCCCTTGTTCCGCTCGCCACTTCCCTGACTCTTAGGCAAAGCCCATCTCAGCTGGCTTGTAGGCGTGCCTCCGTGCTCAGAAGCAGCCCCGAGGAAGGCAGGACAGTGCGAGATGTCTTCTGGGCACGCAGCATGCTGCTTCCCATGCCCGGGACAAACTGCGAGCAGGTGCCTCGCTTGCGCTTCTATGTGCCGAGACTTGGAGCTGGCCAGCGCGCACCTTCCCGCTGTGTGTGCTGCTGCCCGCAAACAGCCTCCAAACAAAGCAGGGCACTAAGGCAAGAGAAGCAAGTGCCCCAGGATGGAATCTGCCTGCGAGGGAAGCTGTGCAGCACATCCCTTGTTCCACTCGCCACTTCCCTGACTCTTAGGCAAAGCCCATCTCAGCTGGCTTGTAGGCGTGCCTCCGTGCTCAGAAGCAGCCCCGTGGCAGGCAGGACAGTGCGGGATGTCTTCTGGGCACGCAGCATGCTGCTTCCCATGCCCGGGACAAAGCGCGAGCAGGTGCCTCGCATGCGCTTCTATGTGCCGAGACTTGGAGCTGGCCAGCGCGCACCTTCCCGCTGTGTGTGCTGCTGTCCGCAAACAGCCTCCAAACAAAGCAGGGCACTAAAGCAAGAGAACTAAAAGCCCCAGGAGGGAATCTGCCTGCGAGGGAAGCTGTGCAGCACATCCCTTGTTCCGCTCGCCACTTCCCTGACTCTTAGGCAAAGCCCATCTCAGCTGGCTTGTAGGCGTGCCTCCGTGCTCAGAAGCAGCCCCGTGGCAGGCAGGACAGTGCGAGAAGTACTCTGGGCACGCAGCATGCTGCTTCCCATGCCCGGGACAAACCGCGAGCAGGTGCCTCGCATGCGCTTCTATGTGCCGAGACTTGGAGCTGGCCAGCGCGCACCTTCCCGCTGTGTGTGCTGCTGTCCGCAAACAGCCTCCAAACAAAGCAGGGCACTAAGGCAAGAGAAGTAAGCGCCCCAGGAGGGAATCTGCCTGCGAGGGAAGCTGTGCAGCACATCCCTTGTTCCGCTCGCCACTTCCCTGACTCTTAGGCAAAGCCCATCTCAGCTGGCTTGTAGGCGTGCCTCCGTGCTCAGAAGCAGCCCCACGGCAGGCAGGATAGATTGGGATGTCTTCTGGGCACGCAGCGTGCTTGTTTGCATGCCCGGAACAAACCGAGAGCAGGTGCCTCCCTTGCGCTTCTCTCTGCTGAGACTTGGAGCTGGCCAGCACGCAGCTTCCCGCTGTGGGTGCTGCTGTAAGCAAACAGCCTCCAAAGAAAGCAGGATGCTAAGGCAAGCACTCTGGGCACCCCAGGAGGGAATCTGCCTGCTCAGCCAGGATGTGCAGCACATCCCTTGTTCCGCTCACAGCTTCCCTGACGCTTAGGCAAAGCCCACCTCAGCTTGCTTTTCGGCGTGCCTCCATGCTCAGAAGCAGCCCCACGGCAAGCAGGACAGTGTGGGATGTCTTCTGGGCACGCAGCATGCTGCTTCCCATGCCCGGGACAAACTGCGAGCAGGTGCCTGGCTTGCGCTTCTATGTGCCGAGACTTGGAGCTGGCCAGTGCGCACCTTCCCGCTGTGTGTGCTGCTGCCCGCAAACAGCCTCCAAACAAAGCAGGACACTAAGACAAGAGAACTAAGAGCCCCAGGAGGGAATCTGCCTGCGAGGGAAGCTGTGCAGCACATCCTTTGTTCCGCTCGCCACTTCCCTGACTCTTAGGCAAAGCCCATCTCAGCTGGCTTGTAGGCGTGCCTCCGTGCTCAGAAGCAGCCCTGTGGCAGGCAGGACAGTGCGAGAAGTACTCTGGGCACGCAGCATGCTGCTTCCCATGCCCGGGACAAACCGCGAGCAGGTGCCTCACTTGCGCTTCTATGTGCCGAGACTTGGAGCTGGCCAGCGCGCACCTTCCCGCTGTGTGTGCTGCTGCCCGCAAACAGCCTCCAAACAAAGCAGGGCACTAAGGCAAGAGAAGCAAGCGCCCCAGGAGGGAATCTGCCTGCGAGGGAAGCTGTGCAGCACATCCCTTGTTCCGCTCGCCACTTCCCTGACGCTTAGGCAAAGCCCATCTCAGCTGGCTTGTAGGCGTGCCTCCGTGCTCAGAAGCAGTCCTGAGGAAGGCAGGACAGTGCGAGATGTCTTCTGGGCACGCAGCATGCTGCTTCCCATGCCCGGGACAAACTGCGAGCAGGTGCCTCTCTTGCGCTTCTATGTGCCGAGACTTGGAGCTGGCCAGCGCGCACCTTCCCGCTGTGTGTGCTGCTGCCCGCAAACAGCCTCCAAACAAAGCAGGGCACTAAGGCAAGAGAACTAAGCACCCCAGGAGGGAATCTGCCTAAGAGGGAAGCTGTGCAGCACATCCCTTGTTCCGCTCGCCACTTCCCTGACTCTTAGGCAAAGCCCATCTCAGCTGCCTTGTAGGCGTGCCTCCGTGCTCAGAAGCAGCCCCGAGGAAGGCAGGACAGTGCGAGATGTCTTCTGGGCACGCAGCATGCTGCTTCCCATGCCCGGGACAAACTGCGAGCAGGTGCCTCGCTTGCGCTTCTATGTGCCGAGACTTGGAGCTGGCCAGTGCGCACCTTCCCGCTGTGTGTGCTGCTGCCCGCAAACAGCCTCCAAACAAAGCAGGGCACTAAGGCAAGAGAAGCAAGTGCCCCAGGAGGGAATCTGCCTGCGAGGGAAGCTGTGCAGCACATCCTTTGTTCCGCTCGCCACTTCCCTGACTCTTAGGCAAAGCCCATCTCAGCTGGCTTGTAGGCGTGCCTCCGTGCTCAGAAGCAGCCCCGAGGAAGGCAGGACAGTGCGAGATGTCTTCTGGGCACGCAGCATGCTGCTTCCCATGCCCGGGACAAAGCGCGAGCAGGTGCCTCGCATGCGCTTCTATGTGCCGAGACTTGGAGCTGGCCAGCGCGCACCTTCCCGCTGTGTGTGCTGCTGCCTGCAAACAGCCTCCAAACAAAGCAGGGCACTAAGGCAAGAGAACTAAGCGCCCCAGGAGGGAATCTGCCTGCGAGGGAAGCTGTGCAGCACATCCCTTGTTCCGCTCGCCACTTCCCTGACTCTTAGGCAAAGCCCATCTCAGCTGGCTTGTAGGCGTGCCTCCGTGCTCAGAAGCAGCCCCGTGGTAGGCAGGACAGTGCGAGAAGTAATCTGGGCACGCAGCATGCTGCTTCCCATGCCCGGGACAAACTGCGAGCAGGTGCCTCTCTTGCGCTTCTATGTGCCGAGACTTGGAGCTGGCCAGCGCGCACCTTCCCGCTGTGTGTGCTGCTGCCCGCAAACAGCCTCCAAACAAAGCAGGGCACTAAGGCAAGAGAAGCAAGCGCCCCAGGAGGGAATCTGCCTGCGAGAGAAGCTGTGCAGCACATCCCTTGTTCCGCTCGCCACTTCCCTGACTCTTAGGCAAAGCCCATCTCAGCTGGCTTGTAGGCGTGCCTCCGTGCTCAGAAGCAGCCCCGAGGAAGGCAGGACAGTGCGAGATGTCTTCTGGGCACGCAGCATGCTGCTTCCCATGCCCGGGACAAACTGCGAGCAGGTGCCTCGCTTGCGCTTCTATGTGCCGAGACTTGGAGCTGGCCAGCGCGCACCTTCCCGCTGTGTGTGCTGCTGCCCGCAAACAGCCTCCAAACAAAGCAGGACACTAAGGCAAGAGAACTAAGAGCCCCAGGAGGGAATCTGCCTGCGAGGGAAGCTGTGCAGCACATCCTTTGTTCCGCTCGCCACTTCCCTGACTCTTAGGCAAAGCCCATCTCAGCTGGCTTGTAGGCGTGCCTCCGTGCTCAGAAGCAGCCCTGTGGCAGGCAGGACAGGGCGAGAAGTACTCTGGGCACGCAGCATGCTGCTTCCCATGCCCGGGACAAACCGCGAGCAGGTGCCTCACTTGCGCTTCTGTGTGCCGAGACTTGGAGCTGGCCAGCGCGCACCTTCCCGCTGTGTGTGCTGCTGTCCGCAAACAGCCTCCAAACAAAGCAGGGCACTAAGGCAAGAGAACTAAGAGCCCCAGGATGGAATCTGCCTGCGAGGGAAGCTGTGCAGCACAGCCCTTGTTCCGCTCGCCACTTCCCTGACGCTTAGGCAAAGCCCATCTCAGCTGGCTTGTAGGCGTGCCTCCGTGCTCAGAAGCAGCCCCGTGGCAGGCAGGACAGTGCGGGATGTCCTCTGGGCACGCAGCATGCTGCTTCCCATGCCCGGGACAAAGCGCGAGCAGGTGCCTCGCATGCGCTTCTATGTGCCGAGACTTGGAGCTGGCCAGCGCGCACCTTCCCGCTGTGTGCGCTGCTGTCCACAAACAGCCTCCAAACAAAGCAGGGCACTAAGGCAAGAGAAGTAAGCGCCCCAGGAGGGAATCTGCCTGCGAGGGAAGCTGTGCAGCACATCCCTTGTTCCGCTCGCCACTTCCCTGACGCTTAGGCAAAGCCCATCTCAGCTGGCTTGTAGGTGTGCCTCCGTGCTCAGAAGCAGCCCCGTGGCAGGCAGGACAGTGCGGGATGTCTTCTGGGCACGCAGCATGCTGCTTCCCATGCCCGGGACAAACTGCGAGCAGGTGCCTGGGTTGCGCTTCTATGTGCCGAGACTTGGAGCTGGCCAGCGCGCACCTTCCCGCTGTGTGTGCTGCTGCCCGCAAACAGCCTCCAAACAAAGCAGGGCACTAAGGCAAGAGAAGCAAGCGCCCCAGGAGGGAATCTGCCTGCGAGGGAAGCTGTGCAGCACATCCCTTGTTCCGCTCACCACTTCCCTGACTCTTAGGCAAAGCCCATCTCAGCTGGCTTGTAGGCGTGCCTCCGTGCTCAGAAGCAGCCCCACGGCAGGCAGGATAGATTGGGATGTCTTCTGGGCACGCAGCGTGCTTGTTTGCATGCCCGGAACAAACCGAGAGCAGGTGCCTCCCTTGCGCTTCTCTCTGCTGAGACTTGGAGCTGGCCAGCACGCAGCTTCCCGCTGTGGGTGCTGCTGTAAGCAAACAGCCTCCAAACAAAGCAGGATGCTAAGGCAAGCACTCTGGGCACCCCAGGAGGGAATCTGCCTGCTGAGCCAGGATGTGCAGCACATCCCTTGTTCCGCTCACAACTTCCCTGACGCTTAGGCAAAGCCCACCTCAGCTTGCTTTTCGGCGTGCCTCCGTGCTCAGAAGCAGCCCCACGGCAAGCAGGACAGTGTGGGATGTCTTCTGGGCACGCAGCATGCTGCTTCCCATGCCCGGGACAAACTGCGAGCAGGTGCCTGGCTTGCGCTTCTATGTGCCGAGACTTGGAGCTGGCCAGTGCGCACCTTCCCGCTGTGTGTGCTGCTGTCCGCAAACAGCCTCCAAACAAAGCAGGACACTAAGGCAAGAGAACTAAGAGCCCCAGGAGGGAATCTGCCTGCGAGGGAAGCTGTGCAGCACATCCTTTGTTCCGCTCGCCACTTCCCTGACTCTTAGGCAAAGCCCATCTCAGCTGGCTTGTAGGCGTGCCTCCGTGCTCAGAAGCAGCCCCGTGGCAGGCAGGACAGTGCGAGAAGTACTCTGGGCACGCAGCATGCTGCTTCCCATGCCCGGGACAAAGCGCGAGCAGGTGCCTCACTTGCGCTTCTATGTGCCGAGACTTGGAGCTGGCCAGCGCGCACCTTCCCGCTGTGTGTGCTGCTGTCCGCAAACAGCCTCCAAACAAAGCAGGGCACTAAGGCAAGAGAACTAAGAGCCCCAGGAGGGAATCTGCCTGCGAGGGAAGCTGTGCAGCACATCCCTTGTTCTGCTCGCCACTTCCCTCACTCTTAGGCAAAGCCCATCTCAGCTGGCTTGTAGGCGTGCCTCCGTGCTCAGAAGCAGCCCCGTGGCAGGCAGGACAGTGCGGGATGTCTTCTGGGCACGCAGCATGCTGCTTCCCATGCCCGGGACAAAGCGCGAGCAGGTGCCTGGGTTGCGAATCTATGTGCCGAGACTTGGAGCTGGCCAGCGCGCACCTTCCCGCTGTGTGCGCTGCTGTCCACAAACAGCCTCCAAACAAAGCAGGGCACTAAGGCAAGAGAACTAAGCGCCCCAGGAGGGAATCTGCCTGCGAGGGAAGCTGTGCAGCACATCCCTTGTTCCGCTCGCCACTTCCCTGACTCTTAGGCAAAGCCCATCTCAGCTGGCTTGTAGGCGTGCCTCCGTGCTCAGAAGCAGCCCCGTGGCAGGCAGGACAGTGCGGGATGTCTTCTGGGCACGCAGCATGCAGCTTCCCATGCCCGGGACAAACTGCGAGCAGGTGCCTGGGTTGCGCTTCTATGTGCCGAGACTTGGAGCTGGCCAGCGCGCACCTTCCCGCTGTGTGCGCTGCTGTCCGCAAACAGCCTCCAAACAAAGCAGGGCACTAAGGCAAGAGAAGCAAGCGCCCCAGGAGGGAATCTGCCTGCGAGGGAAGCTGTGCAGCACATCCCTTGTTCCGCTCACCACTTCCCTCACTCTTAGGCAAAGCCCATCTCAGCTGGCTTGTAGGCGTGCCTCCGTGCTCAGAAGCAGCCCCGTGGCAGGCAGGACAGTGCGGGATGTCTTCTGGGCACTCAGCATGCTGCTTCCCATGCCCGGGACAAATTGCGAGCAGGTGCCTCGCTTGCTCTTCTATGTGCCGAGACTTGGAGCTGGCCAGCGCGCACCTTCCCGCTGTGTGTGCTGCTGCCCGCAAACAGCCTCCAAACAAAGCAGGGCACTAAGGCAAGAGAACTAAGAGCCCCAGGAGGGAATCTGCCTAAGAGGGAAGCTGTGCAGCACATCCTTTGTTCCGCTCACCACTTCCCTGACTCTTAGGCAAAGCCCATCTCAGCTGGCTTGTAGGCGTGCCTCCGTGCTCAGAAGCAGCCCCGTGGCAGGCAGGACAGTGCGGGATGTCTTCTGGGCACGCAGCATGCTGCTTCCCATGCCCGGGACAAAGCGCGAGCAGGTGCCTCGCATGCGCTTCTATGTGCCGAGACTTGGAGCTGGCCAGCGCGCACCTTCCCGCTGTGTGTGCTGCTGTCCGCAAACAGCCTCCAAACAAAGCAGGGCACTAAGGCAAGAGAAGTAAGCGCCCCAGGAGGGAATCTGCCTAAGAGGGAAGCTGTGCAGCACATCCCTTGTTCCGCTCGCCACTTCCCTGACTCTTAGGCAAAGCCCATCTCAGCTGGCTTGTAGGTGTGCCTCCGTGCTCAGAAGCAGCCCCGAGGCAGGCAGGACAGTGCGAGAAGTAATCTGGGCACGCAGCATGCTGCTTCCCATGCCCGGGACAAACTGCGAGCAGGTGCCTCGCTTGCGCTTCTATGTGCCGAGACTTGGAGCTGGCCAGCGCGCACCTTCCCGCTGTGTGTGCTGCTGTCCGCAAACAGCCTCCAAACAAAGCAGGGCACTAAGGCAAGAGAAGCAAGTGCCCCAGGAGGGAATCTGCCTGCGAGAGAAGCTGTGCAGCACATCCCTTGTTCCGCTCGCCACTTCCCTCACTCTTAGGCAAAGCCCATCTCAGCTGGCTTGTAGGCGTGCCTCCGTGCTCAGAAGCAGTCCCGAGGAAGGCAGGACAGTGCGGGATGTCTTCTGGGCACGCAGCATGCTGCTTCCCATGCCCGGGACAAACTGCGAGCAGGTGCCTGGGTTGCGAATCTATGTGCCGAGACTTGGAGCTGGCCAGCGCGCACCTTCCCGCTGTGTGCGCTGCTGTCCACAAACAGCCTCCAAACAAAGCAGGGCACTAAGACAAGAGAAGCAAGCGCCCCAGGAGGGAATCTGCCTGCGAGGGAAGCTGTGCAGCACATCCCTTGTTCCGCTCGCCACTTCCCTCACTCTTAGGCAAAGCCCATCTCAGCTGGCTTGTAGGCGTGCCTCCGTGCTCAGAAGCAGCCCCGTGGCAGGCAGGACAGTGCGGGATGTCATCTGGGCATGCAGCATGCTGCTTCCCATGCCCGGGACAAATTGCGAGCAGGTGCCTCGCTTGCTCTTCTATGTGCCGAGACTTGGAGCTGGCCAGCGCGCACCTTCCCGCTGTGTGTGCTGCTGCCCGCAAACAGCCTCCAAACAAAGCAGGGCACTAAGGCAAGAGAACTAAGAGCCCCAGGAGGGAATCTGCCTGCGAGGGAAGCTGTGCAGCACATCCTTTGTTCCGCTCACCACTTCCCTCACTCTTAGGCAAAGCCCATCTCAGCTGGCTTGTAGGCGTGCCTCCGTGCTCAGAAGCAGCCCCGTGGCAGGCAGGACAGTGCGGGATGTCTTCTGGGCACGCAGCATGCTGCTTCCCATGCCCGGGACAAAGCGCGAGCAGGTGCCTCGCATGCGCTTCTATGTGCCGAGACTTGGAGCTGGCCAGCGCGCACCTTCCCGCTGTGTGTGCTGCTGCCCGCAAACAGCCTCCAAACAAAGCAGGGCACTAAGGCAAGAGAAGTAAGCGCCCCAGAAGGGAATCTGCCTAAGAGGGAAGCTGTGCAGCACATCCCTTGTTCCGCTCGCCACTTCCCTGACTCTTAGGCAAAGCCCATCTCAGCTGGCTTGTAGGCGTGCCTCCGTGCTCAGAAGCAGCCCCGAGGAAGGCAGGACAGTGCGAGATGTCTTCTGGGCACGCAGCATGCTGCTTCCCATGCCCGGGACAAACTACGAGCAGGTGCCTCGCTTGCGCTTCTATGTGCCGAGACTTGGAGCTGGCCAGCGCGCACCTTCCCGCTGTGTGTGCTGCTGTCCGCAAACAGCCTCCAAACAAAGCAGGGCACTAAGGCAAGAGAACTAAAAGCCCCAGGAGGGAATCTGCCTGCGAGGGAAGCTGTGCAGCACATCCCTTGTTCCGCTCGCCACTTCCCTGACTCTTAGGCAAAGCCCATCTCAGCTGGCTTGTAGGCGTGCCTCCGTGCTCAGAAGCAGCCCCGAGGAAGGCAGGACAGTGCGAGAAGTAATCTGGGCACGCAGCATGCTGCTTCCCATGCCCGGGACAAACTGCGAGCAGGTGCCTCGCTTGCGCTTCTATGTGCCGAGACTTGGAGCTGGCCAGCGCGCACCTTCCCGCTGTGTGTGCTGCTGTCCGCAAACAGCCTCCAAACAAAGCAGGGCACTAAGGCAAGAGAAGTAAGAGCCCCAGGAGGGAATCTGCCTGCGAGGGAAGCTGTGCAGCACATCCTTTCTTCCGCTCGCCACTTCCCTGACTCTTAGGCAAAGCCCATCTCAGCTGGCTTGTAGGCGTGCCTCCGTGCTCAGAAGCAGCCCCGTGGCAGGCAGGACAGTGCGAGAAGTAATCTGGGCACGCAGCATGCTGCTTCCCATGCCCGGGACAAACCAAAAGCAGGTGTCTCGCTTGCCCTTCTATGTGCCGAGACTTGGAGCTGGCCAGCGCGCACCTTCCCGCTGTGTGTGCTGCTGTCCGCAAACAGCCTCCAAACAAAGCAGGGCACTAAGGCAAGAGAAGCAAGCGCCCCAGGAGGGAATCTGCCTGCGAGGGAAGCTGTGCAGCACATCCCTTGTTCCGCTCGCCACTTCCCTGACTCTTAGGCAAAGCCCATCTCAGCTGGCTTGTAGGCGTGCCTCCGTGCTCAGAAGCAGCCCCGTGGCAGGCAGGACAGTGCGAGAAGTACTCTGGGCACGCAGCATGCTGCTTCCCATGCCCGGGACAAATTGCGAGCAGGTGCCTCGCTTGCGCTTCTATGTGCCGAGACTTGGAGCTGGCCAGCGCGCACCTTCCCGCTGTGTGCGCTGCTGTCCACAAACAGCCTCCAAACAAAGCAGGGCACTAAGGCAAGAGAAGCAAGCGCCCCAGGAGGGAATCTGCCTGCGAGGGAAGCTGTGCAGCACATCCCTTGTTCCGCTCGCCACTTCCCTCACTCTTAGGCAAAGCCCATCTCAGCTGGCTTGTAGGCGTGCCTCCGTGCTCAGAAGCAGCCCCGTGGCAGGCAGGACAGTGCGGGATGTCATCTGGGCATGCAGCATGCTGCTTCCCATGCCCGGGACAAATTGCGAGCAGGTGCCTCGCTTGCTCTTCTATGTGCCGAGACTTGGAGCTGGCCAGCGCGCACCTTCCCGCTGTGTGTGCTGCTGTCCGCAAACAGCCTCCAAACAAAGCAGGGCACTAAGGCAAGAGAACTAAGAGCCCCAGGAGGGAATCTGCCTAAGAGGGAAGCTGTGCAGCACATCCTTTGTTCCGCTCACCACTTCCCTGACTCTTAG
The DNA here is from genome assembly GCF_028389875.1 of Rhea pennata. Lineage (NCBI taxonomy): Eukaryota > Metazoa > Chordata > Aves > Rheiformes > Rheidae > Rhea > Rhea pennata. The sequence continues at coordinate 171,281 of NC_084685.1, read as the reverse complement.
GCAAAGCCCATCTCAGCTGGCTTGTAGGCGTGCCTCCGTGCTCAGAAGCAGCCCCGTGGCAGGCAGGACAGTGCGAGAAGTACTCTGGGCACGCAGCATGCTGCTTCCCATGCCCGGGACAAAGCGCGAGCAGGTGCCTCGCATGCGCTTCTATGTGCCGAGACTTGGAGCTGGCCAGCGCGCACCTTCCCGCTGTGTGTGCTGCTGCCCGCAAACAGCCTCCAAACAAAGCAGGGCACTAAGGCAAGAGAAGTAAGCGCCCCAGGAGGGAATCTGCCTAAGAGGGAAGCTGTGCAGCACATCCCTTGTTCCGCTCGCCACTTCCCTGACTCTTAGGCAAAGCCCATCTCAGCTGGCTTGTAGGCGTGCCTCCGTGCTCAGAAGCAGCCCCGAGGAAGGCAGGACAGTGCGAGATGTCTTCTGGGCACGCAGCATGCTGCTTCCCATGCCCGGGACAAACTACGAGCAGGTGCCTCGCTTGCGCTTCTATGTGCCGAGACTTGGAGCTGGCCAGCGCGCACCTTCCCGCTGTGTGTGCTGCTGCCCGCAAACAGCCTCCAAACAAAGCAGGGCACTAAGGCAAGAGAACTAAGAGCCCCAGGAGGGAATCTGCCTAAGAGGGAAGCTGTGCAGCACATCCTTTGTTCCGCTCACCACTTCCCTGACTCTTAGGCAAAGCCCATCTCAGCTGGCTTGTAGGCGTGCCTCCGTGCTCAGAAGCAGCCCCGTGGCAGGCAGGACAGTGCGGGATGTCTTCTGGGCACGCAGCATGCTGCTTCCCATGCCCGGGACAAAGCGCGAGCAGGTGCCTCGCATGCGCTTCTATGTGCCGAGACTTGGAGCTGGCCAGCGCGCACCTTCCCGCTGTGTGTGCTGCTGTCCGCAAACAGCCTCCAAACAAAGCAGGGCACTAAGGCAAGAGAAGTAAGCGCCCCAGGAGGGAATCTGCCTAAGAGGGAAGCTGTGCAGCACATCCCTTGTTCCGCTCGCCACTTCCCTGACTCTTAGGCAAAGCCCATCTCAGCTGGCTTGTAGGTGTGCCTCCGTGCTCAGAAGCAGCCCCGAGGCAGGCAGGACAGTGCGAGAAGTAATCTGGGCACGCAGCATGCTGCTTCCCATGCCCGGGACAAACTGCGAGCAGGTGCCTCGCTTGCGCTTCTATGTGCCGAGACTTGGAGCTGGCCAGCGCGCACCTTCCCGCTGTGTGTGCTGCTGTCCGCAAACAGCCTCCAAACAAAGCAGGGCACTAAGGCAAGAGAAGCAAGTGCCCCAGGAGGGAATCTGCCTGCGAGAGAAGCTGTGCAGCACATCCCTTGTTCCGCTCGCCACTTCCCTCACTCTTAGGCAAAGCCCATCTCAGCTGGCTTGTAGGCGTGCCTCCGTGCTCAGAAGCAGTCCCGAGGAAGGCAGGACAGTGCGGGATGTCTTCTGGGCACGCAGCATGCTGCTTCCCATGCCCGGGACAAACTGCGAGCAGGTGCCTGGGTTGCGAATCTATGTGCCGAGACTTGGAGCTGGCCAGCGCGCACCTTCCCGCTGTGTGCGCTGCTGTCCACAAACAGCCTCCAAACAAAGCAGGGCACTAAGACAAGAGAAGCAAGCGCCCCAGGAGGGAATCTGCCTGCGAGGGAAGCTGTGCAGCACATCCCTTGTTCCGCTCGCCACTTCCCTCACTCTTAGGCAAAGCCCATCTCAGCTGGCTTGTAGGCGTGCCTCCGTGCTCAGAAGCAGCCCCGTGGCAGGCAGGACAGTGCGGGATGTCATCTGGGCATGCAGCATGCTGCTTCCCATGCCCGGGACAAATTGCGAGCAGGTGCCTCGCTTGCTCTTCTATGTGCCGAGACTTGGAGCTGGCCAGCGCGCACCTTCCCGCTGTGTGTGCTGCTGCCCGCAAACAGCCTCCAAACAAAGCAGGGCACTAAGGCAAGAGAACTAAGAGCCCCAGGAGGGAATCTGCCTGCGAGGGAAGCTGTGCAGCACATCCTTTGTTCCGCTCACCACTTCCCTCACTCTTAGGCAAAGCCCATCTCAGCTGGCTTGTAGGCGTGCCTCCGTGCTCAGAAGCAGCCCCGTGGCAGGCAGGACAGTGCGGGATGTCTTCTGGGCACGCAGCATGCTGCTTCCCATGCCCGGGACAAAGCGCGAGCAGGTGCCTCGCATGCGCTTCTATGTGCCGAGACTTGGAGCTGGCCAGCGCGCACCTTCCCGCTGTGTGTGCTGCTGCCCGCAAACAGCCTCCAAACAAAGCAGGGCACTAAGGCAAGAGAACTAAAAGCCCCAGGAGGGAATCTGCCTGCGAGGGAAGCTGTGCAGCACATCCCTTGTTCCGCTCGCCACTTCCCTGACTCTTAGGCAAAGCCCATCTCAGCTGGCTTGTAGGCGTGCCTCCGTGCTCAGAAGCAGCCCCGAGGAAGGCAGGACAGTGCGAGAAGTAATCTGGGCACGCAGCATGCTGCTTCCCATGCCCGGGACAAACTGCGAGCAGGTGCCTCGCTTGCGCTTCTATGTGCCGAGACTTGGAGCTGGCCAGCGCGCACCTTCCCGCTGTGTGTGCTGCTGTCCGCAAACAGCCTCCAAACAAAGCAGGGCACTAAGGCAAGAGAACTAAGAGCCCCAGGAGGGAATCTGCCTGCGAGGGAAGCTGTGCAGCACATCCCTTGTTCCGCTCGCCACTTCCCTCACTCTTAGGCAAAGCCCATCTCAGCTGGCTTGTAGGCGTGCCTCCGTGCTCAGAAGCAGCCCCGTGGCAGGCAGGACAGTGCGAGAAGTAATCTGGGCACGCAGCATGCTGCTTCCCATGCCCGGGACAAACCACGAGCAGGTGTCTCGCTTGCCCTTCTATGTGCCGAGACTTGGAGCTGGCCAGCGCGCACCTTCCCGCTGTGTGTGCTGCTGTCCGCAAACAGCCTCCAAACAAAGCAGGGCACTAAGGCAAGAGAAGTAAGAGCCCCAGGAGGGAATCTGCCTGCGAGGGAAGCTGTGCAGCACATCCTTTCTTCCGCTCGCCACTTCCCTGACTCTTAGGCAAAGCCCATCTCAGCTGGCTTGTAGGCGTGCCTCCGTGCTCAGAAGCAGCCCCGTGGCAGGCAGGACAGTGCGAGAAGTAATCTGGGCACGCAGCATGCTGCTTCCCATGCCCGGGACAAACCACAAGCAGGTGTCTCGCTTGCCCTTCTATGTGCCGAGACTTGGAGCTGGCCAGCGCGCACCTTCCCGCTGTGTGTGCTGCTGTCCGCAAACAGCCTCCAAACAAAGCAGGGCACTAAGGCAAGAGAAGTAAGAGCCCCAGGAGGGAATCTGCCTGCGAGGGAAGCTGTGCAGCACATCCTTTCTTCCGCTCGCCACTTCCCTGACTCTTAGGCAAAGCCCATCTCAGCTGGCTTGTAGGCGTGCCTCCGTGCTCAGAAGCAGCCCCGTGGCAGGCAGGACAGTGCGAGAAGTAATCTGGGCACGCAGCATGCTGCTTCCCATGCCCGGGACAAACCACAAGCAGGTGTCTCGCTTGCCCTTCTATGTGCCGAGACTTGGAGCTGGCCAGCGCGCACCTTCCCGCTGTGTGTGCTGCTGTCCGCAAACAGCCTCCAAACAAAGCAGGGCACTAAGGCAAGAGAAGCAAGCGCCCCAGGAGGGAATCTGCCTGCGAGGGAAGCTGTGCAGCACATCCCTTGTTCCGCTCGCCACTTCCCTGACTCTTAGGCAAAGCCCATCTCAGCTGGCTTGTAGGCATGCCTCCGTGCTCAGAAGCAGCCCCGTGGCAGGCAGGACAGTGCAGAATGTCTTCTGGGCACGCAGCATGCTGCTTCCCATGCCCGGGACAAATTGCGAGCAGGTGCCTCGCTTGCGCTTCTATGTGCCGAGACTTGGAGCTGGCCAGTGCGCACCTTCCCGCTGTGTGCGCTGCTGTCCACAAACAGCCTCCAAACAAAGCAGGGCACTAAGGCAAGAGAAGCAAGCGCCCCAGGAGGGAATCTGCCTGCGAGGGAAGCTGTGCAGCACATCCCTTGTTCCGCTCGCCACTTCCCTCACTCTTAGGCAAAGCCCATCTCAGCTGGCTTGTAGGCGTGCCTCCGTGCTCAGAAGCAGCCCCGTGGCAGGCAGGACAGTGCGGGATGTCATCTGGGCATGCAGCATGCTGCTTCCCATGCCCGGGACAAATTGCGAGCAGGTGCCTCGCTTGCTCTTCTATGTGCCGAGACTTGGAGCTGGCCAGCGCGCACCTTCCCGCTGTGTGTGCTGCTGTCCGCAAACAGCCTCCAAACAAAGCAGGGCACTAAGGCAAGAGAACTAAGAGCCCCAGGAGGGAATCTGCCTAAGAGGGAAGCTGTGCAGCACATCCTTTGTTCCGCTCACCACTTCCCTGACTCTTAGGCAAAGCCCATCTCAGCTGGCTTGTAGGCGTGCCTCCGTGCTCAGAAGCAGCCCCGTGGCAGGCAGGACAGTGCGAGAAGTACTCTGGGCACGCAGCATGCTGCTTCCCATGCCCGGGACAAAGCGCGAGCAGGTGCCTCGCATGCGCTTCTATGTGCCGAGACTTGGAGCTGGCCAGCGCGCACCTTCCCGCTGTGTGTGCTGCTGCCCGCAAACAGCCTCCAAACAAAGCAGGGCACTAAGGCAAGAGAAGTAAGCGCCCCAGGAGGGAATCTGCCTAAGAGGGAAGCTGTGCAGCACATCCCTTGTTCCGCTCGCCACTTCCCTGACTCTTAGGCAAAGCCCATCTCAGCTGGCTTGTAGGCGTGCCTCCGTGCTCAGAAGCAGCCCCGAGGAAGGCAGGACAGTGCGAGATGTCTTCTGGGCACGCAGCATGCTGCTTCCCATGCCCGGGACAAACTACGAGCAGGTGCCTCGCTTGCGCTTCTATGTGCCGAGACTTGGAGCTGGCCAGCGCGCACCTTCCCGCTGTGTGTGCTGCTGTCCGCAAACAGCCTCCAAACAAAGCAGGGCACTAAGGCAAGAGAACTAAAAGCCCCAGGAGGGAATCTGCCTGCGAGGGAAGCTGTGCAGCACATCCCTTGTTCCGCTCGCCACTTCCCTGACTCTTAGGCAAAGCCCATCTCAGCTGGCTTGTAGGCGTGCCTCCGTGCTCAGAAGCAGCCCCGAGGAAGGCAGGACAGTGCGAGAAGTAATCTGGGCACGCAGCATGCTGCTTCCCATGCCCGGGACAAACTGCGAGCAGGTGCCTCGCTTGCGCTTCTATGTGCCGAGACTTGGAGCTGGCCAGCGTGCACCTTCCCGCTGTGTGTGCTGCTGTCCGCAAACAGCCTCCAAACAAAGCAGGGCACTAAGGCAAGAGAAGCAAGTGCCCCAGGAGGGAATCTGCCTGCGAGAGAAGCTGTGCAGCACATCCCTTGTTCCGCTCGCCACTTCCCTCACTCTTAGGCAAAGCCCATCTCAGCTGGCTTGTAGGCGTGCCTCCGTGCTCAGAAGCAGTCCCGAGGAAGGCAGGACAGTGCGAGATGTCTTCTGGGCACGCAGCATGCTGCTTCCCATGCCCGGGACAAACTGCGAGCAGGTGCCTCGCTTGCGCTTCTATGTGCCGAGACTTGGAGCTGGCCAGCGCGCACCTTCCCGCTGTGTGTGCTGCTGTCCGCAAACAGCCTCCAAACAAAGCAGGGCACTAAGGCAAGAGAAGCAAGCGCCACAGGAGGGAATCTGCCTGCGAGGGAAGCTGTGCAGCACATCCCTTGTTCCGCTCGCCACTTCCCTCACTCTTAGGCAAAGCCCATCTCAGCTGGCTTGTAGGCGTGCCTCCGTGCTCAGAAGCAGCCCCGTGGCAGGCAGGACAGTGCGAGAAGTAATCTGGGCACGCAGCATGCTGCTTCCCATGCCCGGGACAAACCACAAGCAGGTGTCTCGCTTGCGCTTCTATGTGCCGAGACTTGGAGCTGGCCAGCGCGCACCTTCCCGCTGTGTGTGCTGCTGCCCGCAAACAGCCTCCAAACAAAGCAGGGCACTAAGGCAAGAGAAGCAAGTGCCCCAGGAGGGAATCTGCCTGTGAGGGAAGCTGTGCAGCACATCCCTTGTTCCGCTCGCCACTTCCCTCACTCTTAGGCAAAGCCCATCTCAGCTGGCTTGTAGGCGTGCCTCCGTGCTCAGAAGCAGCCCCGTGGCAGGCAGGACAGTGCGAGATGTCTTCTGGGCACGCAGCATGCTGCTTCCCATGCCCGGGACAAATTGCGAGCAGGTGCCTCGCTTGCTCTTCTATGTGCCGAGACTTGGAGCTGGCCAGCGCGCACCTTCCCGCTGTGTGTGCTGCTGTCCGCAAACAGCCTCCAAACAAAGCAGGGCACTAAGGCAAGAGAAGTAAGAGCCCCAGGAGGGAATCTGCCTGCGAGGGAAGCTGTGCAGCACATCCTTTCTTCCGCTCGCCACTTCCCTGACTCTTAGGCAAAGCCCATCTCAGCTGGCTTGTAGGCGTGCCTCCGTGCTCAGAAGCAGCCCCGTGGCAGGCAGGACAGTGCGAGAAGTAATCTGGGCACGCAGCATGCTGCTTCCCATGCCCGGGACAAACCACAAGCAGGTGTCTCGCTTGCCCTTCTATGTGCCGAGACTTGGAGCTGGCCAGCGCGCACCTTCCCGCTGTGTGTGCTGCTGTCCGCAAACAGCCTCCAAACAAAGCAGGGCACTAAGGCAAGAGAAGCAAGCGCCCCAGGAGGGAATCTGCCTGCGAGGGAAGCTGTGCAGCACATCCCTTGTTCCGCTCGCCACTTCCCTGACTCTTAGGCAAAGCCCATCTCAGCTGGCTTGTAGGCGTGCCTCCGTGCTCAGAAGCAGCCCCGTGGCAGGCAGGACAGTGCGAGAAGTAATCTGGGCACGCAGCATGCTGCTTCCCATGCCCGGGACAAACCACAAGCAGGTGTCTCGCTTGCCCTTCTATGTGCCGAGACTTGGAGCTGGCCAGCGCGCACCTTCCCGCTGTGTGTGCTGCTGTCCGCAAACAGCCTCCAAACAAAGCAGGGCACTAAGGCAAGAGAAGCAAGCGCCCCAGGAGGGAATCTGCCTAAGAGGGAAGCTGTGCAGCACATCCCTTGTTCCGCTCGCCACTTCCCTGACTCTTAGGCAAAGCCCATCTCAGCTGGCTTGTAGGCGTGCCTCCGTGCTCAGAAGCAGCCCCGTGGCAGGCAGGACAGTGCGGAATGTCTTCTGGGCACGCAGCATGCTGCTTCCCATGCCCGGGACAAACCGCGAGCAGGTGCCTCGCTTGCGCTTCTATGTGCCGAGACTTGGAGCTGGCCAGCGCGCACCTTCCCGCTGTGTGTGCTGCTGTCCGCAAACAGCCTCCAAACAAAGCAGGGCACTAAGGCAAGAGAAGCAAGCGCCCCAGGAGGGAATCTGCCTAAGAGGGAAGCTGTGCAGCACATCCCTTGTTCCGCTCGCCACTTCCCTGACTCTTAGGCAAAGCCCATCTCAGCTGGCTTGTAGGCGTGCCTCCGTGCTCAGAAGCAGCCCCGTGGCAGGCAGGACAGTGCGAGATGTCTTCTGGGCACGCAGCATGCTGCTTCCCATGCCCGGGACAAAGCGCGAGCAGGTGCCTCGCTTGCGCTTCTATGTGCCGAGACTTGGAGCTGGCCAGCGCGCACCTTCCCGCTGTGTGTGCTGCTGTCCGCAAACAGCCTCCAAACAAAGCAGGGCACTAAGGCAAGAGAAGTAAGCGCCCCAGGAGGGAATCTGCCTGCGAGGGAAGCTGTGCAGCACATCCCTTGTTCCGCTCGCCACTTCCCTGACTCTTAGGCAAAGCCCATCTCAGCTGGCTTGTAGGCGTGCCTCCGTGCTCAGAAGCAGCCCCGAGGCAGGCAGGACAGTGCGAGAAGTAATCTGGGCACGCAGAATGCTGCTTCCCATGCCCGGGACAAACTGATAGCAGGTGCCTGGCTTGCGCTTCTATGTGCCGAGACTTGGAGCTGGCCAGCGCGCACCTTCCCGCTGTGTGTGCTGCTGTCCGCAAACAGCCTCCAAACAAAGCAGGGCACTAAGGCAAGAGAAGTAAGCGCCCCAGGAGGGAATCTGCCTGCGAGGGAAGCTGTGCAGCACATCCCTTGTTCCGCTCGCCACTTCCCTGACTCTTAGGCAAAGCCCATCTCAGCTGGCTTGTAGGCGTGCCTCCGTGCTCAGAAGCAGCCCCGAGGAAGGCAGGACAGTGCGGGATGTCATCTGGGCACGCAGCATGCTGCTTCCCATGCCCGGGACAAACTGCGAGCAGGTGTCTCGCTTGCGCTTCTATGTGCCGAGACTTGGAGCTGGCCAGCGCGCACCTTCCCGCTGTGTGTGCTGCTGTCCGCAAACAGCCTCCAAACAAAGCAGGGCACTAAGGCAAGAGAAGTAAGCGCCCCAGGAGGGAATCTGCCTGCGAGGGAAGCTGTGCAGCACATCCCTTGTTCCGCTCGCCACTTCCCTGACTCTTAGGCAAAGCCCATCTCAGCTGGCTTGTAGGCGTGCCTCCGTGCTCAGAAGCAGCCCCGTGGCAGGCAGGACAGTGCGAGAAGTACTCTGGGCACGCAGCATGCTGCTTCCGACACCTGGGACAAAATGCGAGCAGGTGCCTCGCTTGCGCTTCTATGTGCCGAGACTTGGAGCTGGCCAGCACGCACCTTCCCGCTGTGTGTGCTGCTGTCCGCAAACAGCCTCCAAACAAAGCAGGGCACTAAGGCAAGAGAAGTAAGCGCCCCAGGAGGGAATCTGCCTGCGAGGGAAGCTGTGCAGCACATCCCTTGTTCCGCTCGCCACTTCCCTGACTCTTAGGCAAAGCCCATCTCAGCTGGCTTGTAGGCGTGCCTCCGTGCTCAGAAGCAGCCCCGTGGCAGGCAGGACAGTGCGGGATGTCTTCTGGGCACGCAGCATGCTGCTTCCCACGCCCGGGACAAAGCGCGAGCAGGTGCCTGGCTTGCGCTTCTATGTGCCGAGACTTGGAGCTGGCCAGCGCGCACCTTCCCGCTGTGTGTGCTGCTGCCCGCAAACAGCCTCCAAACAAAGCAGGGCACTAAGGCAAGAGAAGCAAGCGCCCCAGGAGGGAATCTGCCTAAGAGGGAAGCTGTGCAGCACATCCCTTGTTCTGCTCGCCACTTCCCTCACTCTTAGGCAAAGCCCATCTCAGCTGGCTTGTAGGCGTGCCTCCGTGCTCAGAAGCAGCCCCGAGGAAGGCAGGACAGTGCGGGATGTCTTCTGGGCACGCAGCATGCTGCTTCCCATGCCCGGGACAAAGCGCGAGCAGGTGCCTCGCTTGCGCTTCTATGTGCCGAGACTTGGAGCTGGCCAGTGCGCACCTTCCCGCTGTGTGTGCTGCTGTCCGCAAACAGCCTCCAAACAAAGCAGGGCACTAAGGCAAGAGAAGCAAGCGCCCCAGGAGGGAATCTGCCTGCGAGAGAAGCTGTGCAGCACATCCCTTGTTCCGCTCGCCACTTCCCTGACTCTTAGGCAAAGCCCATCTCAGCTGGCTTGTAGGCGTGCCTCCGTGCTCAGAAGCAGCCCCGAGGCAGGCAGGACACAGCGAGAAGTACTCTGGGCACGCAGCATGCTGCTTCCCATGCCCGGGACAAAGCGCGAGCAGGTGCCTGGCTTGCGCTTCTATGTGCCGAGACTTGGAGCTGGCCAGCGCGCACCTTCCCGCTGTGTGTGCTGCTGTCCGCAAACAGCCTCCAAACAAAGCAGGGCACTAAGGCAAGAGAACTAAGCACCCCAGGAGGGAATCTGCCTGCGAGGGAACCTGTGCAGCACATCCCTTGTTCCGCTCGCCACTTCCCTGACTCTTAGGCAAAGCCCATCTCAGCTGGCTTGTAGGCGTGCCTCCGTGCTCAGAAGCAGCCCCGAGGCAGGCAGGACAGTGCGAGAAGTAATCTGGGCACGCAGCATGCTGCTTCCCATGCCCGGGACAAACTGCGAGCAGGTGCCTCGCTTGCGTTTCTATGTGCCGAGACTTGGAGCTGGCCAGCGCGCACCTTCCCGCTGTGTGTGCTGCTGTCCGCAAACAGCCTCCAAACAAAGCAGGGCACTAAGGCAAGAGAAGTAAGCGCCCCAGGAGGGAATCTGCCTGCGAGGGAAGCTGTGCAGCACATCCCTTGTTCTGCTCGCCACTTCCCTGACTCTTAGGCAAAGCCCATCTCAGCTGGCTTGTAGGCGTGCCTCCGTGCTCAGAAGCAGCCCCGTGGCAGGCAGGACAGTGCGGGATGTCTTCTGGGCACGCAGCATGCTGCTTCCCATGCCCGGGACAAACCGCGAGCAGGTGCCTGGCTTGCGCTTCTATGTGCCGAGACTTGGAGCTGGCCAGCGCGCACCTTCCCGCTGTGTGTGCTGCTGTCCGCAAACAGCCTCCAAACAAAGCAGGGCACTAAGGCAAGAGAATAAGAGCCCCAGGAGGGAATCTGCCTAAGAGGGAACCTGTGCAGCACATCCCTTGTTCTGCTCGCCACTTCCCTGACTCTTAGGCAAAGCCCATCTCAGCTGGCTTGTAGGCGTGCCTCCGTGCTCAGAAGCAGCCCCGAGGCAGGCAGGACACTGCGAGAAGTACTCTGGGCATGCAGCATGCTGCTTCCCATGCCCGGGACAAAGCGCGAGCAGGTTCCTGGCTTGCCCTTCTATTTCCCGAGACTTGGAGCTGGCCAGCGCGCACCTTCCCGCTGTGTGTGCTGCTGTCCGCAAACAGCCTCCAAACAAAGCAGGGCACTAAGGCAAGAGAAGTAAGCGCCCCAGGAGGGAATCTGCCTGCGAGGGAACCTGTGCAGCACATCCCTTGTTCCGCTCGCCACTTCCCTGACTCTTAGGCAAAGCCCATCTCAGCTGGCTTGTAGGCGTGCCTCCGTGCTCAGAAGCAGCCCCGTGGCAGGCAGGACAGTGCGAGAAGTAATCTGGGCACGCAGCATGCTGCTTCCCATGCCCGGGACAAAGCGCGAGCAGGTGCCTGGCTTGCGCTTCTATGTGCAGAGACTTGGAGCTGGCCAGCGCGCACCTTCCCGCTGTGTGTGCTGCTGCCTGCAAACAGCCTCCAAACAAAGCAGGGCACTAAGGCAAGAGAACTAAGCACCCCAGGAGGGAATCTGCCTAAGAGGGAACCTGTGCAGCACATCCCTTGTTCCGCTCGCCACTTCCCTGACTCTTAGGCAAAGCCCATCTCAGCTGGCTTGTAGGCGTGCCTCCGTGCTCAGAAGCAGCCCCGTGGCAGGCAGGACAGTGCGAGAAGTACTCTGGGCACGCAGCATGCTGCTTCCCATGCCCGGGTCAAACTGCGAGCAGGTGCCTGGGTTGCCCTTCTATGTGCCGAGACTTGGAGCTGGCCAGCGCGCACCTTCCCGCTGTGTGTGCTGCTGTCCGCAAACAGCCTCCAAACAAAGCAGGGCACTAAGGCAAGAGAACTAAGAGCCCCAGGAGGGAATCTGCCTAAGAGGGAAGCTGTGCAGCACATCCCTTGTTCTGCTCGCCACTTCCCTGACTCTTAGGCAAAGCCCATCTCAGCTGGCTTGTAGGCGTGCCTCCGTGCTCAGAAGCAGCCCCGAGGCAGGCAGGACACTGCGAGAAGTACTCTGGGCACGCAGCATGCTGCTTCCCATGCCCGGGACAAACTGCGAGCAGGTGCCTGGGTTGCGCTTCTATGTGCCGAGACTTGGAGCTGGCCAGCGCGCACCTTCCCGCTGTGTGTGCTGCTGTCCGCAAACAGCCTCCAAACAAAGCAGGGCACTAAGGCAAGAGAACTAAGAGACCCAGGAGGGAATCTGCCTAAGAGGGAACCTGTGCAGCACATCCCTTGTTCCGCTCGCCACTTCCCTGACTCTTAGGCAAAGCCCATCTCAGCTGGCTTGTAGGCGTGCCTCCGTGCTCAGAAGCAGCCCCGTGGCAGGCAGGACAGTGCGAGAAGTAATCTGGGCACGCAGCATGCTGCTTCCCATGCCCGGGACAAAGCGCGAGCAGGCGACTCTCTTGCGCTTCTATGTGCCGAGACTTGGAGCTGGCCAGTGCGCACCTTCCCGCTGTGTGTGCTGCTGCCCGCAAACAGCCTCCAAACAAAGCAGGGCACTAAGGCAAGAGAAGTAAGCGCCCCAGGAGGGAATCTGCCTGCGAGGGAAGCTGTGCAGCACATCCCTTGTTCCGCTCGCCACTTCCCTGACTCTTAGGCAAAGCCCATCTCAGCTGGCTTGTAGGCGTGCCTCCGTGCTCAGAAGCAGCCCCGAGGCAGGCAGGACAGTGCGAGAAGTAATCTGGGCACGCAGCATGCTGCTTCCCATGCCCGGGACAAAGCGCGAGCAGGTGCATCGCTTGCGCTTCTATGTGCCGAGACTTGGAGCTGGCCAGCGCGCACCTTCCCGCTGTGTGTGCTGCTGCCTGCAAACAGCCTCCAAACAAAGCAGGGCACTAAGGCAAGAGAACTAAGAGCCCCAGGAGGGAATCTGCCTAAGAGGGAACCTGTGCAGCACATCCCTTGTTCCGCTCGCCACTTCCCTGACTCTTAGGCAAAGCCCATCTCAGCTGGCTTGTAGGCGTGCCTCCGTGCTCAGAAGCAGCCCCGTGGCAGGCAGGACAGTGTGGGATGTCTTCTGGGCACGCAGCATGCTGCTTCCCATGCCCGGGACAAACCGCGAGCAGGTGCCTGGCTTGCGCTTCTATGTGCCGAGACTTGGAGCTGGCCAGCGCGCACCTTCCCGCTGTGTGTGCTGCTGTCCGCAAACAGCCTCCAAACAAAGCAGGGCACTAAGGCAAGAGAACTAAGCACCCCAGGAGGGAATCTGCCTGCGAGGGAACCTGTGCAGCACATCCCTTGTTCCGCTCGCCACTTCCCTGACTCTTAGGCAAAGCCCATCTCAGCTGGCTTGTAGGCGTGCCTCCGTGCTCAGAAGCAGCCCCGAGGCAGGCAGGACAGTGCGAGAAGTAATCTGGGCACGCAGCATGCTGCTTCCCATGCCCGGGACAAACTGCGAGCAGGTGCCTCGCTTGCGCTTCTATGTGCCGAGACTTGGAGCTGGCCAGCGCGCACCTTCCCGCTGTGTGTGCTGCTGTCCGCAAACAGCCTCCAAACAAAGCAGGGCACTAAGGCAAGAGAAGTAAGCACCCCAGGAGGGAATCTGCCTGCGAGGGAACCTGTGCAGCACATCCCTTGTTCCGCTCGCCACTTCCCTGACTCTTAGGCAAAGCCCATCTCAGCTGGCTTGTAGGCGTGCCTCCGTGCTCAGAAGCAGCCCCGTGGCAGGCAGGACAGTGCGGGATGTCTTCTGGGCACGCAGCATGCTGCTTCCCATGCCCGGGACAAACCGCGAGCAGGTCCCTGGCTTGCGCTTCTATGTGCCGAGACTTGGAGCTGGCCAGCGCGCACCTTCCCGCTGTGTGTGCTGCTGTCCGCAAACAGCCTCCAAACAAAGCAGGGCACTAAGGCAAGAGAAGTAAGCACCCCAGGAGGGAATCTGCCTGCGAGGGAACCTGTGCAGCACATCCCTTGTTCTGCTCGCCACTTCCCTGACTCTTAGGCAAAGCCCATCTCAGCTGGCTTGTAGGCGTGCCTCCGTGCTCAGAAGCAGCCCCGAGGCAGGCAGGACAGTGCGAGAAGTAATCTGGGCACGCAGCATGCTGCTTCCCATGCCCGGGACAAACTGCGAGCAGGTGCCTCGCTTGCGCTTCTATGTGCCGAGACTTGGAGCTGGCCAGCGCGCACCTTCCCGCTGTGTGTGCTGCTGTCCGCAAACAGCCTCCAAACAAAGCAGGGCACTAAGGCAAGAGAAGTAAGCGCCCCAGGAGGGAATCTGCCTGCGAGGGAAGCTGTGCAGCACATCCCTTGTTCCGCTCGCCACTTCCCTGACTCTTAGGCAAAGCCCATCTCAGCTGGCTTGTAGGCGTGCCTCCGTGCTCAGAAGCAGCCCCGTGGCAGGCAGGACAGTGCGAGAAGTACTCTGGGCACGCAGCATGCTGCTTCCCATGCCCGGGACAAACTGCGAGCAGGTGCCTGGGTTGCCCTTCTATGTGCCGAGACTTGGAGCTGGCCAGCGCGCACCTTCCCGCTGTGTGTGCTGCTGTCCGCAAACAGCCTCCAAACAAAGCAGGGCACTAAGGCAAGAGAACTAAGAGCCCCAGGAAGGAATCTGCCTAAGAGGGAAGCTGTGCAGCACATCCCTTGTTCCGCTCGCCACTTCCCTGACTCTTAGGCAAAGCCCATCTCAGCTGGCTTGTAGGCGTGCCTCCGTGCTCAGAAGCAGCCCCGAGGCAGGCAGGACAGTGCGAGAAGTAATCTGGGCACGCAGCATGCTGCTTCCCATGCCCGGGACAAAGCGCGAGCAGGTGCATCGCTTCCGCTTCTATGTGCAGAGACTTGGAGCTGGCCAGCGCGCACCTTCCCACTGTGTGTGCTGCTGCCTGCAAACAGCCTCCAAACAAAGCAGGGCACTAAGGCAAGAGAAGTAAGCACCCCAGGAGGGAATCTGCCTGCGAGGGAACCTGTGCAGCACATCCCTTGTTCCGCTCGCCACTTCCCTGACTCTTAGGCAAAGCCCATCTCAGCTGGCTTGTAGGCGTGCCTCCGTGCTCAGAAGCAGCCCCGTGGCAGGCAGGACAGTGCGGGATGTCTTCTGGGCACGCAGCATGCTGCTTCCCATGCCCGGGACAAAGCGCGAGCAGGTCCCTGGCTTGCGCTTCTATGTGCCGAGACTTGGAGCTGGCCAGCGCGCACCTTCCCGCTGTGTGTGCTGCTGTCCGCAAACAGCCTCCAAACAAAGCAGGGCACTAAGGCAAGAGAAGTAAGCGCCCCAGGAGGGAATCTGCCTAAGAGGGAACCTGTGCAGCACATCCCTTGTTCCGCTCGCCACTTCCCTGACTCTTAGGCAAAGCCCATCTCAGCTGGCTTGTAGGCGTGCCTCCGTGCTCAGAAGCAGCCCCGAGGCAGGCAGGACAGTGCGAGAAGTACTCTGGGCACGCAGCATGCTGCTTCCCATGCCCGGGACAAACTCAGAGCAGGTGCCTGGGTTGCCCTTCTATTTGCCGAGACTTGGAGCTGGCCAGCGCGCACCTTCCCGCTGTGTGTGCTGCTGTCCGCAAACAGCCTCCAAACAAAGCAGGGCACTAAGGCAAGAGAAGTAAGCGCCCCAGGAGGGAATCTGCCTGCGAGGGAAGCTGTGCAGCACATCCCTTGTTCCGCTCGCCACTTCCCTGACTCTTAGGCAAAGCCCATCTCAGCTGGCTTGTAGGCGTGCCTCCGTGCTCAGAAGCAGCCCCGTGGCAGGCAGGACAGTGCGAGAAGTACTCTGGGCACGCAGCATGCTGCTTCCCATGCCCGGGTCAAACTGCGAGCAGGTGCCTGGGTTGCCCTTCTATGTGCCGAGACTTGGAGCTGGCCAGCGCGCACCTTCCCGCTGTGTGTGCTGCTGTCCGCAAACAGCCTCCAAACAAAGCAGGGCACTAAGGCAAGAGAACTAAGAGCCCCAGGAAGGAATCTGCCTAAGAGGGAAGCTGTGCAGCACATCCCTTGTTCCGCTCGCCACTTCCCTGACTCTTAGGCAAAGCCCATCTCAGCTGGCTTGTAGGCGTGCCTCCGTGCTCAGAAGCAGCCCCGTGGCAGGCAGGACAGTGCGAGAAGTAATCTGGGCACGCAGCATGCTGCTTCCCATGCCCGGGACAAAGCGCGAGCAGGTGCATCGCTTCCGCTTCTATGTGCAGAGACTTGGAGCTGGCCAGCGCGCACCTTCCCGCTGTGTGTGCTGCTGTCCGCAAACAGCCTCCAAACAAAGCAGGGCACTAAGGCAAGAGAAGTAAGCGCCCCAGGAGGGAATCTGCCTGCGAGGGAAGCTGTGCAGCACATCCCTTGTTCTGCTCGCCACTTCCCTCACTCTTAGGCAAATCCCATCTCAGCTGGCTTGTAGGCGTGCCTCCGTGCTCAGAAGCAGCCCCGTGGCAGGCAGGACAGTGCGGGATGTCTTCTGGGCACGCAGCATGCTGCTTCCCATGCCCGGGACAAACTGCGAGCAGGTGCCTGGCTTGCGCTTCTATGTGCCGAGACTTGGAGATGGCCAGCGCGCACCTTCCCGCTGTGTGTGCTGCTGTCCGCAAACAGCCTCCAAACAAAGCAGGGCACTAAGGCAAGAGAATAAGAGCCCCAGGAGGGAATCTGCCTAAGAGGGAACCTGTGCAGCACATCCCTTGTTCTGCTCGCCACTTCCCTCACTCTTAGGCAAAGCCCATCTCAGCTGGCTTGTAGGCGTGCCTCCGTGCTCAGAAGCAGCCCCGTGGCAG
The DNA here is from genome assembly GCF_028389875.1 of Rhea pennata. NCBI lineage: Eukaryota > Metazoa > Chordata > Aves > Rheiformes > Rheidae > Rhea > Rhea pennata. The sequence continues at coordinate 155,093 of NC_084685.1, read as the reverse complement.
GCAGGACAGTGCGGGATGTCTTCTGGGCACGCAGCATGCTGCTTCCCATGCCCGGGACAAACCGCGAGCAGGTGCCTGGCTTGCGCTTCTATGTGCCGAGACTTGGAGCTGGCCAGCGCGCACCTTCCCGCTGTGTGTGCTGCTGTCCGCAAACAGCCTCCAAACAAAGCAGGGCACTAAGGCAAGAGAAGTAAGCGCCCCAGGAGGGAATCTGCCTGCGAGGGAACCTGTGCAGCACATCCCTTGTTCCGCTCGCCACTTCCCTGACTCTTAGGCAAAGCCCATCTCAGCTGGCTTGTAGGCGTGCCTCCGTGCTCAGAAGCAGCCCCGTGGCAGGCAGGACAGTGCGAGAAGTAATCTGGGCACGCAGCATGCTGCTTCCCATGCCCGGGACAAAGCGCGAGCAGGTGCCTGGCTTGCGCTTCTATGTGCAGAGACTTGGAGCTGGCCAGCGCGCACCTTCCCGCTGTGTGTGCTGCTGCCTGCAAACAGCCTCCAAACAAAGCAGGGCACTAAGGCAAGAGAACTAAGCACCCCAGGAGGGAATCTGCCTGCGAGGGAACCTGTGCAGCACATCCCTTGTTCCGCTCGCCACTTCCCTGACTCTTAGGCAAAGCCCATCTCAGCTGGCTTGTAGGCGTGCCTCCGTGCTCAGAAGCAGCCCCGTGGCAGGCAGGACAGTGCGAGAAGTACTCTGGGCACGCAGCATGCTGCTTCCCATGCCCGGGTCAAACTGCGAGCAGGTGCCTGGGTTGCCCTTCTATGTGCCGAGACTTGGAGCTGGCCAGCGCGCACCTTCCCGCTGTGTGTGCTGCTGTCCGCAAACAGCCTCCAAACAAAGCAGGGCACTAAGGCAAGAGAACAAAGAGCCCCAGGAGGGAATCTGCCTAAGAGGGAAGCTGTGCAGCACATCCCTTGTTCTGCTCGCCACTTCCCTGACTCTTAGGCAAAGCCCATCTCAGCTGGCTTGTAGGCGTGCCTCCGTGCTCAGAAGCAGCCCCGAGGCAGGCAGGACACTGCGAGAAGTACTCTGGGCACGCAGCATGCTGCTTCCCATGCCCGGGACAAACTGCGAGCAGGTGCCTGGGTTGCGCTTCTATGTGCCGAGACTTGGAGCTGGCCAGCGCGCACCTTCCCGCTGTGTGTGCTGCTGTCCGCAAACAGCCTCCAAACAAAGCAGGGCACTAAGGCAAGAGAACTAAGAGACCCAGGAGGGAATCTGCCTAAGAGGGAAGCTGTGCAGCACATCCCTTGTTCCGCTCGCCACTTCCCTGACTCTTAGGCAAAGCCCATCTCAGCTGGCTTGTAGGCGTGCCTCCGTGCTCAGAAGCAGCCCCGTGGCAGGCAGGACAGTGCGAGAAGTAATCTGGGCACGCAGCATGCTGCTTCCCATGCCCGGGACAAAGCGCGAGCAGGCGACTCTCTTGCGCTTCTATGTGCCGAGACTTGGAGCTGGCCAGCGCGCACCTTCCCGCTGTGTGTGCTGCTGTCCGCAAACAGCCTCCAAACAAAGCAGGGCACTAAGGCAAGAGAACTAAGCACCCCAGGAGGGAATCTGCCTGCGAGGGAACCTGTGCAGCACATCCCTTGTTCCGCTCGCCACTTCCCTGACTCTTAGGCAAAGCCCATCTCAGCTGGCTTGTAGGCGTGCCTCCGTGCTCAGAAGCAGCCCCGTGGCAGGCAGGACAGTGCGAGAAGTACTCTGGGCACGCAGCATGCTGCTTCCCATGCCCGGGTCAAACTGCGAGCAGGTGCCTGGGTTGCCCTTCTATGTGCCGAGACTTGGAGCTGGCCAGCGCGCACCTTCCCGCTGTGTGTGCTGCTGTCCGCAAACAGCCTCCAAACAAAGCAGGGCACTAAGGCAAGAGAACAAAGAGCCCCAGGAGGGAATCTGCCTGCGAGGGAAGCTGTGCAGCACATCCCTTGTTCCGCTCGCCACTTCCCTGACTCTTAGGCAAAGCCCATCTCAGCTGGCTTGTAGGCGTGCCTCCGTGCTCAGAAGCAGCCCCGAGGCAGGCAGGACAGTGCGAGAAGTAATCTGGGCACGCAGCATGCTGCTTCCCATGCCCGGGACAAACTGCGAGCAGGTGCCTCGCTTGCGCTTCTATGTGCCGAGACTTGGAGCTGGCCAGCGCGCACCTTCCCGCTGTGTGTGCTGCTGTCCGCAAACAGCCTCCAAACAAAGCAGGGCACTAAGGCAAGAGAAGTAAGCACCCCAGGAGGGAATCTGCCTGCGAGGGAACCTGTGCAGCACATCCCTTGTTCCGCTCGCCACTTCCCTGACTCTTAGGCAAAGCCCATCTCAGCTGGCTTGTAGGCGTGCCTCCGTGCTCAGAAGCAGCCCCGTGGCAGGCAGGACAGTGCGGGATGTCTTCTGGGCACGCAGCATGCTGCTTCCCATGCCCGGGACAAACCGCGAGCAGGTCCCTGGCTTGCGCTTCTATGTGCCGAGACTTGGAGCTGGCCAGCGCGCACCTTCCCGCTGTGTGTGCTGCTGTCCGCAAACAGCCTCCAAACAAAGCAGGGCACTAAGGCAAGAGAAGTAAGCACCCCAGGAGGGAATCTGCCTGCGAGGGAACCTGTGCAGCACATCCCTTGTTCTGCTCGCCACTTCCCTGACTCTTAGGCAAAGCCCATCTCAGCTGGCTTGTAGGCGTGCCTCCGTGCTCAGAAGCAGCCCCGAGGCAGGCAGGACAGTGCGAGAAGTAATCTGGGCACGCAGCATGCTGCTTCCCATGCCCGGGACAAACTGCGAGCAGGTGCCTCGCTTGCGCTTCTATGTGCCGAGACTTGGAGCTGGCCAGCGCGCACCTTCCCGCTGTGTGTGCTGCTGTCCGCAAACAGCCTCCAAACAAAGCAGGGCACTAAGGCAAGAGAAGTAAGCGCCCCAGGAGGGAATCTGCCTGCGAGGGAAGCTGTGCAGCACATCCCTTGTTCCGCTCGCCACTTCCCTGACTCTTAGGCAAAGCCCATCTCAGCTGGCTTGTAGGCGTGCCTCCGTGCTCAGAAGCAGCCCCGAGGCAGGCAGGACAGTGCGAGAAGTACTCTGGGCACGCAGCATGCTGCTTCCCATGCCCGGGACAAACTGCGAGCAGGTGCCTGGGTTGCCCTTCTATGTGCCGAGACTTGGAGCTGGCCAGCGCGCACCTTCCCGCTGTGTGTGCTGCTGTCCGCAAACAGCCTCCAAACAAAGCAGGGCACTAAGGCAAGAGAACTAAGAGCCCCAGGAAGGAATCTGCCTAAGAGGGAAGCTGTGCAGCACATCCCTTGTTCCGCTCGCCACTTCCCTGACTCTTAGGCAAAGCCCATCTCAGCTGGCTTGTAGGCGTGCCTCCGTGCTCAGAAGCAGCCCCGAGGCAGGCAGGACAGTGCGAGAAGTAATCTGGGCACGCAGCATGCTGCTTCCCATGCCCGGGACAAAGCGCGAGCAGGTGCATCGCTTCCGCTTCTATGTGCAGAGACTTGGAGCTGGCCAGCGCGCACCTTCCCACTGTGTGTGCTGCTGCCTGCAAACAGCCTCCAAACAAAGCAGGGCACTAAGGCAAGAGAAGTAAGCACCCCAGGAGGGAATCTGCCTGCGAGGGAAGCTGTGCAGCACATCCCTTGTTCCGCTCGCCACTTCCCTGACTCTTAGGCAAAGCCCATCTCAGCTGGCTTGTAGGCGTGCCTCCGTGCTCAGAAGCAGCCCCGTGGCAGGCAGGACAGTGCGGGATGTCTTCTGGGCACGCAGCATGCTGCTTCCCATGCCCGGGACAAACCGCGAGCAGGTCCCTGGCTTGCGCTTCTATGTGCCGAGACTTGGAGCTGGCCAGCGCGCACCTTCCCGCTGTGTGTGCTGCTGTCCGCAAACAGCCTCCAAACAAAGCAGGGCACTAAGGCAAGAGAAGTAAGCGCCCCAGGAGGGAATCTGCCTAAGAGGGAACCTGTGCAGCACATCCCTTGTTCCGCTCGCCACTTCCCTGACTCTTAGGCAAAGCCCATCTCAGCTGGCTTGTAGGCGTGCCTCCGTGCTCAGAAGCAGCCCCGAGGCAGGCAGGACAGTGCGAGAAGTAATCTGGGCACGCAGCATGCTGCTTCCCATGCCCGGGACAAACTCAGAGCAGGTGCCTGGGTTGCCCTTCTATTTGCCGAGACTTGGAGCTGGCCAGCGCGCACCTTCCCGCTGTGTGTGCTGCTGTCCGCAAACAGCCTCCAAACAAAGCAGGGCACTAAGTCAAGAGAAGTAAGCGCCCCAGGAGGGAATCTGCCTGCGAGGGAACCTGTGCAGCACATCCCTTGTTCCGCTCGCCACTTCCCTGACTCTTAGGCAAAGCCCATCTCAGCTGGCTTGTAGGCGTGCCTCCGTGCTCAGAAGCAGCCCCGTGGCAGGCAGGACAGTGCGAGAAGTACTCTGGGCACGCAGCATGCTGCTTCCCATGCCCGGGTCAAACTGCGAGCAGGTGCCTGGGTTGCCCTTCTATGTGCCGAGACTTGGAGCTGGCCAGCGCGCACCTTCCCGCTGTGTGTGCTGCTGTCCGCAAACAGCCTCCAAACAAAGCAGGGCACTAAGGCAAGAGAACTAAGAGCCCCAGGAAGGAATCTGCCTAAGAGGGAAGCTGTGCAGCACATCCCTTGTTCCGCTCGCCACTTCCCTGACTCTTAGGCAAAGCCCATCTCAGCTGGCTTGTAGGCGTGCCTCCGTGCTCAGAAGCAGCCCCGTGGCAGGCAGGACAGTGCGAGAAGTAATCTGGGCACGCAGCATGCTGCTTCCCATGCCCGGGACAAAGCGCGAGCAGGTGCATCGCTTCCGCTTCTATGTGCAGAGACTTGGAGCTGGCCAGCGCGCACCTTCCCGCTGTGTGTGCTGCTGTCCGCAAACAGCCTCCAAACAAAGCAGGGCACTAAGGCAAGAGAAGTAAGCGCCCCAGGAGGGAATCTGCCTGCGAGGGAAGCTGTGCAGCACATCCCTTGTTCTGCTCGCCACTTCCCTCACTCTTAGGCAAATCCCATCTCAGCTGGCTTGTAGGCGTGCCTCCGTGCTCAGAAGCAGCCCCGTGGCAGGCAGGACAGTGCGGGATGTCTTCTGGGCACGCAGCATGCTGCTTCCCATGCCCGGGACAAACTGCGAGCAGGTGCCTGGCTTGCGCTTCTATGTGCCGAGACTTGGAGATGGCCAGCGCGCACCTTCCCGCTGTGTGTGCTGCTGTCCGCAAACAGCCTCCAAACAAAGCAGGGCACTAAGGCAAGAGAATAAGAGCCCCAGGAGGGAATCTGCCTAAGAGGGAACCTGTGCAGCACATCCCTTGTTCTGCTCGCCACTTCCCTGACTCTTAGGCAAAGCCCATCTCAGCTGGCTTGTAGGCGTGCCTCCGTGCTCAGAAGCAGCCCCGTGGCAGGCAGGACAGTGCGGGATGTCTTCTGGGCACGCAGCATGCTGCTTCCCATGCCCGGGACAAACCGCGAGCAGGTGCCTGGCTTGCGCTTCTATGTGCCGAGACTTGGAGCTGGCCAGCGCGCACCTTCCCGCTGTGTGTGCTGCTGTCCGCAAACAGCCTCCAAACAAAGCAGGGCACTAAGGCAAGAGAAGTAAGCGCCCCAGGAGGGAATCTGCCTGCGAGGGAACCTGTGCAGCACATCCCTTGTTCCGCTCGCCACTTCCCTGACTCTTAGGCAAAGCCCATCTCAGCTGGCTTGTAGGCGTGCCTCCGTGCTCAGAAGCAGCCCCGTGGCAGGCAGGACAGTGCGAGAAGTAATCTGGGCACGCAGCATGCTGCTTCCCATGCCCGGGACAAAGCGCGAGCAGGTGCCTGGCTTGCGCTTCTATGTGCAGAGACTTGGAGCTGGCCAGCGCGCACCTTCCCGCTGTGTGTGCTGCTGCCTGCAAACAGCCTCCAAACAAAGCAGGGCACTAAGGCAAGAGAACTAAGCACCCCAGGAGGGAATCTGCCTGCGAGGGAACCTGTGCAGCACATCCCTTGTTCCGCTCGCCACTTCCCTGACTCTTAGGCAAAGCCCATCTCAGCTGGCTTGTAGGCGTGCCTCCGTGCTCAGAAGCAGCCCCGTGGCAGGCAGGACAGTGCGAGAAGTACTCTGGGCACGCAGCATGCTGCTTCCCATGCCCGGGTCAAACTGCGAGCAGGTGCCTGGGTTGCCCTTCTATGTGCCGAGACTTGGAGCTGGCCAGCGCGCACCTTCCCGCTGTGTGTGCTGCTGTCCGCAAACAGCCTCCAAACAAAGCAGGGCACTAAGGCAAGAGAACAAAGAGCCCCAGGAGGGAATCTGCCTAAGAGGGAAGCTGTGCAGCACATCCCTTGTTCTGCTCGCCACTTCCCTGACTCTTAGGCAAAGCCCATCTCAGCTGGCTTGTAGGCGTGCCTCCGTGCTCAGAAGCAGCCCCGAGGCAGGCAGGACACTGCGAGAAGTACTCTGGGCACGCAGCATGCTGCTTCCCATGCCCGGGACAAACTGCGAGCAGGTGCCTGGGTTGCGCTTCTATGTGCCGAGACTTGGAGCTGGCCAGCGCGCACCTTCCCGCTGTGTGTGCTGCTGTCCGCAAACAGCCTCCAAACAAAGCAGGGCACTAAGGCAAGAGAACTAAGAGACCCAGGAGGGAATCTGCCTAAGAGGGAAGCTGTGCAGCACATCCCTTGTTCCGCTCGCCACTTCCCTGACTCTTAGGCAAAGCCCATCTCAGCTGGCTTGTAGGCGTGCCTCCGTGCTCAGAAGCAGCCCCGTGGCAGGCAGGACAGTGCGAGAAGTAATCTGGGCACGCAGCATGCTGCTTCCCATGCCCGGGACAAAGCGCGAGCAGGCGACTCTCTTGCGCTTCTATGTGCCGAGACTTGGAGCTGGCCAGCGCGCACCTTCCCGCTGTGTGTGCTGCTGCCCGCAAACAGCCTCCAAACAAAGCAGGGCACTAAGGCAAGAGAAGTAAGCGCCCCAGGAGGGAATCTGCCTGCGAGGGAAGCTGTGCAGCACATCCCTTGTTCTGCTCGCCACTTCCCTGACTCTTAGGCAAATCCCATCTCAGCTGGCTTGTAGGCGTGCCTCCGTGCTCAGAAGCAGCCCCGTGGCAGGCAGGACAGTGCGGGATGTCTTCTGGGCACGCAGCATGCTGCTTCCCATGCCCGGGACAAACTGCGAGCAGGTGCCTGGCTTGCGCTTCTATGTGCCGAGACTTGGAGATGGCCAGCGCGCACCTTCCCGCTGTGTGTGCTGCTGTCCGCAAACAGCCTCCAAACAAAGCAGGGCACTAAGGCAAGAGAATAAGAGCCCCAGGAGGGAATCTGCCTAAGAGGGAACCTGTGCAGCACATCCCTTGTTCTGCTCGCCACTTCCCTGACTCTTAGGCAAAGCCCATCTCAGCTGGCTTGTAGGCGTGCCTCCGTGCTCAGAAGCAGCCCCGTGGCAGGCAGGACAGTGCGGGATGTCTTCTGGGCACGCAGCATGCTGCTTCCCATGCCCGGGACAAACCGCGAGCAGGTGCCTGGCTTGCGCTTCTATGTGCCGAGACTTGGAGCTGGCCAGCGCGCACCTTCCCGCTGTGTGTGCTGCTGTCCGCAAACAGCCTCCAAACAAAGCAGGGCACTAAGGCAAGAGAAGTAAGCGCCCCAGGAGGGAATCTGCCTGCGAGGGAACCTGTGCAGCACATCCCTTGTTCCGCTCGCCACTTCCCTGACTCTTAGGCAAAGCCCATCTCAGCTGGCTTGTAGGCGTGCCTCCGTGCTCAGAAGCAGCCCCGTGGCAGGCAGGACAGTGCGAGAAGTAATCTGGGCACGCAGCATGCTGCTTCCCATGCCCGGGACAAAGCGCGAGCAGGTGCCTGGCTTGCGCTTCTATGTGCAGAGACTTGGAGCTGGCCAGCGCGCACCTTCCCGCTGTGTGTGCTGCTGCCTGCAAACAGCCTCCAAACAAAGCAGGGCACTAAGGCAAGAGAACTAAGCACCCCAGGAGGGAATCTGCCTGCGAGGGAACCTGTGCAGCACATCCCTTGTTCCGCTCGCCACTTCCCTGACTCTTAGGCAAAGCCCATCTCAGCTGGCTTGTAGGCGTGCCTCCGTGCTCAGAAGCAGCCCCGTGGCAGGCAGGACAGTGCGAGAAGTACTCTGGGCACGCAGCATGCTGCTTCCCATGCCCGGGTCAAACTGCGAGCAGGTGCCTGGGTTGCCCTTCTATGTGCCGAGACTTGGAGCTGGCCAGCGCGCACCTTCCCGCTGTGTGTGCTGCTGTCCGCAAACAGCCTCCAAACAAAGCAGGGCACTAAGGCAAGAGAACAAAGAGCCCCAGGAGGGAATCTGCCTAAGAGGGAAGCTGTGCAGCACATCCCTTGTTCTGCTCGCCACTTCCCTGACTCTTAGGCAAAGCCCATCTCAGCTGGCTTGTAGGCGTGCCTCCGTGCTCAGAAGCAGCCCCGAGGCAGGCAGGACACTGCGAGAAGTACTCTGGGCACGCAGCATGCTGCTTCCCATGCCCGGGACAAACTGCGAGCAGGTGCCTGGGTTGCGCTTCTATGTGCCGAGACTTGGAGCTGGCCAGCGCGCACCTTCCCGCTGTGTGTGCTGCTGTCCGCAAACAGCCTCCAAACAAAGCAGGGCACTAAGGCAAGAGAACTAAGAGACCCAGGAGGGAATCTGCCTAAGAGGGAAGCTGTGCAGCACATCCCTTGTTCCGCTCGCCACTTCCCTGACTCTTAGGCAAAGCCCATCTCAGCTGGCTTGTAGGCGTGCCTCCGTGCTCAGAAGCAGCCCCGTGGCAGGCAGGACAGTGCGAGAAGTAATCTGGGCACGCAGCATGCTGCTTCCCATGCCCGGGACAAAGCGCGAGCAGGCGACTCTCTTGCGCTTCTATGTGCCGAGACTTGGAGCTGGCCAGTGCGCACCTTCCCGCTGTGTGTGCTGCTGCCCGCAAACAGCCTCCAAACAAAGCAGGGCACTAAGGCAAGAGAAGTAAGCGCCCCAGGAGGGAATCTGCCTGCGAGGGAAGCTGTGCAGCACATCCCTTGTTCCGCTCGCCACTTCCCTGACTCTTAGGCAAAGCCCATCTCAGCTGGCTTGTAGGCGTGCCTCCGTGCTCAGAAGCAGCCCCGAGGCAGGCAGGACAGTGCGAGAAGTAATCTGGGCACGCAGCATGCTGCTTCCCATGCCCGGGACAAAGCGCGAGCAGGTGCATCGCTTCCGCTTCTATGTGCCGAGACTTGGAGCTGGCCAGCGCGCACCTTCCCGCTGTGTGTGCTGCTGCCTGCAAACAGCCTCCAAACAAAGCAGGGCACTAAGGCAAGAGAACTAAGCACCCCAGGAGGGAATCTGCCTGCGAGGGAACCTGTGCAGCACATCCCTTGTTCCGCTCGCCACTTCCCTGACTCTTAGGCAAAGCCCATCTCAGCTGGCTTGTAGGCGTGCCTCCGTGCTCAGAAGCAGCCCCGTGGCAGGCAGGACAGTGCGAGAAGTACTCTGGGCACGCAGCATGCTGCTTCCCATGCCCGGGTCAAACTGCGAGCAGGTGCCTGGGTTGCCCTTCTATGTGCCGAGACTTGGAGCTGGCCAGCGCGCACCTTCCCGCTGTGTGTGCTGCTGTCCGCAAACAGCCTCCAAACAAAGCAGGGCACTAAGGCAAGAGAACAAAGAGCCCCAGGAGGGAATCTGCCTGCGAGGGAAGCTGTGCAGCACATCCCTTGTTCCGCTCGCCACTTCCCTGACTCTTAGGCAAAGCCCATCTCAGCTGGCTTGTAGGCGTGCCTCCGTGCTCAGAAGCAGCCCCGTGGCAGGCAGGACAGTGCGGGATGTCTTCTGGGCACGCAGCATGCTGCTTCCCATGCCCGGGACAAAGCGCGAGCAGGTCCCTGGCTTGCGCTTCTATGTGCCGAGACTTGGAGCTGGCCAGCGCGCACCTTCCCGCTGTGTGTGCTGCTGTCCGCAAACAGCCTCCAAACAAAGCAGGGCACTAAGGCAAGAGAAGTAAGCACCCCAGGAGGGAATCTGCCTGCGAGGGAACCTGTGCAGCACATCCCTTGTTCTGCTCGCCACTTCCCTCACTCTTAGGCAAAGCCCATCTCAGCTGGCTTGTAGGCGTGCCTCCGTGCTCAGAAGCAGCCCCGAGGCAGGCAGGACAGTGCGGGATGTCTTCTGGGCACGCAGCATGCTGCTTCCCATGCCCGGGACAAACTGCGAGCAGGTGCCTCGCTTGCGCTTCTATGTGCCGAGACTTGGAGCTGGCCAGCGCGCACCTTCCCGCTGTGTGTGCTGCTGTCCGCAAACAGCCTCCAAACAAAGCAGGGCACTAAGGCAAGAGAAGTAAGCGCCCCAGGAGGGAATCTGCCTGCGAGGGAAGCTGTGCAGCACATCCCTTGTTCCGCTCGCCACTTCCCTGACTCTTAGGCAAAGCCCATCTCAGCTGGCTTGTAGGCGTGCCTCCGTGCTCAGAAGCAGCCCCGTGGCAGGCAGGACAGTGCGAGAAGTACTCTGGGCACGCAGCATGCTGCTTCCCATGCCCGGGTCAAACTGCGAGCAGGTGCCTGGGTTGCCCTTCTATGTGCCGAGACTTGGAGCTGGCCAGCGCGCACCTTCCCGCTGTGTGTGCTGCTGTCCGCAAACAGCCTCCAAACAAAGCAGGGCACTAAGGCAAGAGAACTAAGAGCCCCAGGAAGGAATCTGCCTAAGAGGGAAGCTGTGCAGCACATCCCTTGTTCCGCTCGCCACTTCCCTGACTCTTAGGCAAAGCCCATCTCAGCTGGCTTGTAGGCGTGCCTCCGTGCTCAGAAGCAGCCCCGAGGCAGGCAGGACAGTGCGAGAAGTAATCTGGGCACGCAGCATGCTGCTTCCCATGCCCGGGACAAAGCGCGAGCAGGTGCATCGCTTCCGCTTCTATGTGCAGAGACTTGGAGCTGGCCAGCGCGCACCTTCCCACTGTGTGTGCTGCTGCCTGCAAACAGCCTCCAAACAAAGCAGGGCACTAAGGCAAGAGAAGTAAGCACCCCAGGAGGGAATCTGCCTGCGAGGGAACCTGTGCAGCACATCCCTTGTTCCGCTCGCCACTTCCCTGACTCTTAGGCAAAGCCCATCTCAGCTGGCTTGTAGGCGTGCCTCCGTGCTCAGAAGCAGCCCCGGGGCAGGCAGGACAGTGCGGGATGTCTTCTGGGCACGCAGCATGCTGCTTCCCATGCCCGGGACAAACCGCGAGCAGGTCCCTGGCTTGCGCTTCTATGTGCCGAGACTTGGAGCTGGCCAGCGCGCACCTTCCCGCTGTGTGTGCTGCTGTCCGCAAACAGCCTCCAAACAAAGCAGGGCACTAAGGCAAGAGAAGTAAGCGCCCCAGGAGGGAATCTGCCTAAGAGGGAACCTGTGCAGCACATCCCTTGTTCCGCTCGCCACTTCCCTGACTCTTAGGCAAAGCCCATCTCAGCTGGCTTGTAGGCGTGCCTCCGTGCTCAGAAGCAGCCCCGAGGCAGGCAGGACAGTGCGAGAAGTACTCTGGGCACGCAGCATGCTGCTTCCCATGCCCGGGACAAACTCAGAGCAGGTGCCTGGGTTGCCCTTCTATTTGCCGAGACTTGGAGCTGGCCAGCGCGCACCTTCCCGCTGTGTGTGCTGCTGTCCGCAAACAGCCTCCAAACAAAGCAGGGCACTAAGGCAAGAGAAGTAAGCGCCCCAGGAGGGAATCTGCCTAAGAGGGAACCTGTGCAGCACATCCCTTGTTCCGCTCGCCACTTCCCTGACTCTTAGGCAAAGCCCATCTCAGCTGGCTTGTAGGCGTGCCTCCGTGCTCAGAAGCAGCCCCGTGGCAGGCAGGACAGTGCGAGAAGTACTCTGGGCACGCAGCATGCTGCTTCCCATGCCCGGGACAAACTGCGAGCAGGTGCCTGGGTTGCCCTTCTATGTGCCGAGACTTGGAGCTGGCCAGCGCGCACCTTCCCGCTGTGTGTGCTGCTGTCCGCAAACAGCCTCCAAACAAAGCAGGGCACTAAGGCAAGAGAACTAAGAGCCCCAGGAAGGAATCTGCCTAAGAGGGAAGCTGTGCAGCACATCCCTTGTTCCGCTCGCCACTTCCCTGACTCTTAGGCAAAGCCCATCTCAGCTGGCTTGTAGGCGTGCCTCCGTGCTCAGAAGCAGCCCCGAGGCAGGCAGGACAGTGCGAGAAGTAATCTGGGCACGCAGCATGCTGCTTCCCATGCCCGGGACAAAGCGCGAGCAGGTGCATCGCTTCCGCTTCTATGTGCAGAGACTTGGAGCTGGCCAGCGCGCACCTTCCCGCTGTGTGTGCTGCTGTCCGCAAACAGCCTCCAAACAAAGCAGGGCACTAAGGCAAGAGAAGTAAGCGCCCCAGGAGGGAATCTGCCTGCGAGGGAAGCTGTGCAGCACATCCCTTGTTCTGCTCGCCACTTCCCTGACTCTTAGGCAAAGCCCATCTCAGCTGGCTTGTAGGCGTGCCTCCGTGCTCAGAAGCAGCCCCGTGGCAGGCAGGACAGTGCGGGATGTCTTCTGGGCACGCAGCATGCTGCTTCCCATGCCCGGGACAAACCGCGAGCAGGTGCCTGGCTTGCGCTTCTATGTGCCGAGACTTGGAGATGGCCAGCGCGCACCTTCCCGCTGTGTGTGCTGCTGTCCGCAAACAGCCTCCAAACAAAGCAGGGCACTAAGGCAAGAGAATAAGAGCCCCAGGAGGGAATCTGCCTAAGAGGGAACCTGTGCAGCACATCCCTTGTTCTGCTCGCCACTTCCCTGACTCTTAGGCAAAGCCCATCTCAGCTGGCTTGTAGGCGTGCCTCCGTGCTCAGAAGCAGACCGGAGGCAGGCAGGACACTGCGAGAAGTACTCTGGGCATGCAGCATGCTGCTTCCCATGCCCGGGACAAAGCGCGAGCAGGTGCCTGGGTTGCCCTTCTATTTGCCGAGACTTGGAGCTGGCCAGCGCGCACCTTCCCGCTGTGTGTGCTGCTGCCTGCAAACAGCCTCCAAACAAAGCAGGGCACTAAGGCAAGAGAAGTAAGCGCCCCAGGAGGGAATCTGCCTGCGAGGGAACCTGTGCAGCACATCCCTTGTTCCGCTCGCCACTTCCCTGACTCTTAGGCAAAGCCCATCTCAGCTGGCTTGTAGGCGTGCCTCCGTGCTCAGAAGCAGCCCCGTGGCAGGCAGGACAGTGCGAGAAGTAATCTGGGCACGCAGCATGCTGCTTCCCATGCCCGGGACAAACCGCGAGCAGGTGCCTGGCTTGCGCTTCTATGTGCCGAGACTTGGAGCTGGCCAGTGCGCACCTTCCCGCTGTGTGTGCTGCTGCCCGCAAACAGCCTCCAAACAAAGCAGGGCACTAAGGCAAGAGAAGTAAGCGCCCCAGGAGGGAATCTGCCTGCGAGGGAAGCTGTGCAGCACATCCCTTGTTCCGCTCGCCACTTCCCTGACTCTTAGGCAAAGCCCATCTCAGCTGGCTTGTAGGCGTGCCTCCGTGTTCAGAAGCAGCCCCGTGGCAGGCAGGACAGTGCGGGATGTCTTCTGGGCACGCAGCATGCTGCTTCCCATGCCCGGGACAAACCGCGAGCAGGTCCCTGGCTTGCGCTTCTATGTGCCGAGACTTGGAGCTGGCCAGCGCGCACCTTCCCGCTGTGTGTGCTGCTGTCCGCAAACAGCCTCCAAACAAAGCAGGGCACTAAGGCAAGAGAAGTAAGCGCCCCAGGAGGGAATCTGCCTAAGAGGGAACCTGTGCAGCACATCCCTTGTTCCGCTCGCCACTTCCCTGACTCTTAGGCAAAGCCCATCTCAGCTGGCTTGTAGGCGTGCCTCCGTGCTCAGAAGCAGCCCCGAGGCAGGCAGGACAGTGCGAGAAGTAATCTGGGCACGCAGCATGCTGCTTCCCATGCCCGGGACAAAGCGCGAGCAGGTGCCTGGCTTGCGCTTCTATGTGCCGAGACTTGGAGCTGGCCAGCGCGCACCTTCCCGCTGTGTGTGCTGCTGTCCGCAAACAGCCTCCAAACAAAGCAGGGCACTAAGGCAAGAGAAGTAAGCGCCCCAGGAGGGAATCTGCCTAAGAGGGAACCTGTGCAGCACATCCCTTGTTCTGCTCGCCACTTCCCTGACTCTTAGGCAAAGCCCATCTCAGCTGGCTTGTAGGCGTGCCTCCGTGCTCAGAAGCAGCCCCGTGGCAGGCAGGACAGTGCGGGATGTCTTCTGGGCACGCAGCATGCTGCTTCCCATGCCCGGGACAAACCGCGAGCAGGTGCCTCGCTTGCGCTTCTATGTGCCGAGACTTGGAGCTGGCCAGCGCGCACCTTCCCGCTGTGTGTGCTGCTGTCCGCAAACAGCCTCCAAACAAAGCAGGGCACTAAGGCAAGAGAATAAGAGCCCCAGGAGGGAATCTGCCTAAGAGGGAAGCTGTGCAGCACATCCCTTGTTCTGCTCGCCACTTCCCTGACTCTTAGGCAAAGCCCATCTCAGCTGGCTTGTAGGCGTGCCTCCGTGCTCAGAAGCAGCCCCGAGGAAGGCAGGACACTGCGAGAAGTACTCTGGGCATGCAGCATGCTGCTTCCCATGCCCGGGACAAAGCGCGAGCAGGTGCCTGGGTTGCCCTTCTATTTGCCGAGACTTGGAGCTGGCCAGCGCGCACCTTCCCGCTGTGTGTGCTGCTGTCCGCAAACAGCCTCCAAACAAAGCAGGGCACTAAGGCAAGAGAAGTAAGCGCCCCAGGAGGGAATCTGCCTAAGAGGGAACCTGTGCAGCACATCCCTTGTTCCGCTCGCCACTTCCCTGACTCTTAGGCAAAGCCCATCTCAGCTGGCTTGTAGGCGTGCCTCCGTGCTCAGAAGCAGCCCCGTGGCAGGCAGGACAGTGCGAGAAGTACTCTGGGCACGCAGCATGCTGCTTCCCATGCCCGGGACAAAGCGCGAGCAGGTGCCTGGGTTGCCCTTCTATGTGCCGAGACTTGGAGCTGGCCAGCGCGCACCTTCCCGCTGTGTGTGCTGCTGCCTGCAAACAGCCTCCAAACAAAGCAGGGCACTAAGGCAAGAGAACTAAGCACCCCAGGAGGGAATCTGCCTGCGAGGGAACCTGTGCAGCACATCCCTTGTTCCGCTCGCCACTTCCCTGACTCTTAGGCAAAGCCCATCTCAGCTGGCTTGTAGGCATGCCTCCGTGCTCAGAAGCAGCCCCGTGGCAGGCAGGACAGTGCGGGATGTCTTCTGGGCACGCAGCATGCTGCTTCCCATGCCCAGGACAAACCGCGAGCAGGTCCCTGGCTTGCGCTTCTATGTGCCGAGACTTGGAGCTGGCCAGCGCGCACCTTCCCGCTGTGTGTGCTGCTGTCCGCAAACAGCCTCCAAACAAAGCAGGGCACTAAGGCAAGAGAACTAAGAGCCCCAGGAGGGAATCTGCCTGCGAGGGAAGCTGTGCAGCACATCCCTTGTTCTGCTCGCCACTTCCCTGACTCTTAGGCAAAGCCCATCTCAGCTGGCTTGTAGGCGTGCCTCCGTGCTCAGAAGCAGCCCCGAGGCAGGCAGGACACAGCGAGAAGTACTCTGGGCACGCAGCATGCTGCTTCCCATGCCCGGGACAAACTGCGAGCAGGTGCCTGGGTTGCCCTTCTATGTGCCGAGACTTGGAGCTGGCCAGCGCGCACCTTCCCGCTGTGTGTGCTGCTGTCCGCAAACAGCCTCCAAACAAAGCAGGGCACTAAGGCAAGAGAACTAAGAGCCCCAGGAGGGAATCTGCCTGCGAGGGAAGCTGTGCAGCACATCCCTTGTTCCGCTCGCCACTTCCCTGACTCTTAGGCAAAGCCCATCTCAGCTGGCTTGTAGGCGTGCCTCCGTGCTCAGAAGCAGCCCCGTGGCAGGCAGGACAGTGCGAGAAGTAATCTGGGCACGCAGCATGCTGCTTCCCATGCCCGGGACAAAGCGCGAGCAGGCGACTCGCTTGCGCTTCTATGTGCCGAGACTTGGAGCTGGCCAGTGCGCACCTTCCCGCTGTGTGTGCTGCTGCCCGCAAACAGCCTCCAAACAAAGCAGGGCACTAAGGCAAGAGAAGTAAGCGCCCCAGGAGGGAATCTGCCTGCGAGGGAACCTGTGCAGCACATCCCTTGTTCCGCTCGCCACTTCCCTCACTCTTAGGCAAAGCCCATCTCAGCTGGCTTGTAGGCGTGCCTCCGTGCTCAGAAGCAGCCCCGAGGCAGGCAGGACAGTGCGAGAAGTAATCTGGGCACGCAGCATGCTGCTTCCCATGCCCGGGACAAAGCGCGAGCAGGTGCATCGCTTCCGCTTCTATGTGCCGAGACTTGGAGCTGGCCAGCGCGCACCTTCCCGCTGTGTGTGCTGCTGCCTGCAAACAGCCTCCAAACAAAGCAGGGCACTAAGGCAAGAGAACTAAGCACCCCAGGTGGGAATCTGCCTGCGAGGGAAGCTGTGCAGCACATCCCTTGTTCCGCTCGCCACTTCCCTGACTCTTAGGCAAAGCCCATCTCAGCTGGCTTGTAGGCGTGCCTCCGTGCTCAGAAGCAGCCCCGGGGCAGGCAGGACAGTGCGGGATGTCTTCTGGGCACGCAGCATGCTGCTTCCCATGCCCGGGACAAACCGCGAGCAGGTGCCTGGCTTGCGCTTCTATGTGCCGAGACTTGGAGCTGGCCAGCGCGCACCTTCCGCTGTGTGTGCTGCTGTCCGCAAACAGCCTCCAAACAAAGCAGGGCACTAAGGCAAGAGAACTAAGCACCCCAGGAGGGAATCTGCCTGCGAGGGAACCTGTGCAGCACATCCCTTGTTCCGCTCGCCACTTCCCTACTCTTAGGCAAAGCCCATCTCAGCTGGCTTGTAGGCGTGCCTCCGTGCTCAGAAGCAGCCCCGAGGCAGGCAGGACAGTGCGAGAAGTAATCTGGGCACACAGCATGCTGCTTCCCATGCCCGGGACAAACTGCGAGCAGGTGCCTCGCTTGCGCTTCTATGTGCCGAGACTTGGAGATGGCCAGCGCGCACCTTCCCGCTGTGTGTGCTGCTGTCCGCAAACAGCCTCCAAACAAAGCAGGGCACTAAGGCAAGAGAAGTAAGCGCCCCAGGAGGGAATCTGCCTAAGAGGGAACCTGTGCAGCACATCCCTTGTTCCGCTCGCCACTTCCCTGACTCTTAGGCAAAGCCCATCTCAGCTGGCTTGTAGGCGTGCCTCCGTGCTCAGAAGCAGCCCCGTGGCAGGCAGGACAGTGCGAGAAGTACTCTGGGCACGCAGCATGCTGCTTCCCATGCCCGGGTCAAACTGCGAGCAGGTGCCTGGGTTGCCCTTCTATGTGCCGAGACTTGGAGCTGGCCAGCGCGCACCTTCCCGCTGTGTGTGCTGCTGTCCGCAAACAGCCTCCAAACAAAGCAGGGCACTAAGGCAAGAGAACTAAGAGCCCCAGGAGGGAATCTGCCTGCGAGGGAAGCTGTGCAGCACATCCCTTGTTCCGCTCGCCACTTCCCTGACTCTTAGGCAAAGCCCATCTCAGCTGGCTTGTAGGCGTGCCTCCGTGCTCAGAAGCAGCCCCGAGGCAGGCAGGACAGTGCGAGAAGTAATCTGGGCACGCAGCATGCTGCTTCCCATGCCCGGGACAAACCGCGAGCAGGTGCCTGGCTTGCGCGTCTATGTGCCGAGACTTGGAGCTGGCCAGCGCGCACCTTCCCGCTGTGTGTGCTGCTGTCCGCAAACAGCCTCCAAACAAAGCAGGGCACTAAGGCAAGAGAATAAGAGCCCCAGGAGGGAATCTGCCTGCGAGGGAAGCTGTGCAGCACATCCCTTGTTCCGCTCGCCACTTCCCTGACTCTTAGGCAAAGCCCATCTCAGCTGGCTTGTAGGCGTGCCTCCGTGCTCAGAAGCAGCCCCGAGGCAGGCAGGACAGTGCGGGATGTCTTCTGGGCACGCAGCATGCTGCTTCCCATGCCCGGGACAAACCGCGAGCAGGCGACTCGCTTACGCTTCTATGTGCCGAGACTTGGAGCTGGCCAGCGCGCACCTTCCCGCTGTGTGTGCTGCTGCCTGCAAACAGCCTCCAAACAAAGCAGGGCACTAAGGCAAGAGAAGTAAGCACCCCAGGAGGGAATCTGCCTGCGAGGGAACCTGTGCAGCACATCCCTTGTTCCGCTCGCCACTTCCCTGACTCTTAGGCAAAGCCCATCTCAGCTGGCTTGTAGGCGTGCCTCCGTGCTCAGAAGCAGCCCCGTGGCAGGCAGGACAGTGCGGGATGTCTTCTGGGCACGCAGCATGCTGCTTCCCATGCCCGGGACAAACTGCGAGCAGGTGCCTGGGTTGCGCTTCTATGTGCCGAGACTTGGAGCTGGCCAGCGCGCACCTTCCCGCTGTGTGTGCTGCTGTCCGCAAACAGCCTCCAAACAAAGCAGGGCACTAAGGCAAGAGAAGTAAGCGCCCCAGGAGGGAATCTGCCTAAGAGGGAAGCTGTGCAGCACATCCCTTGTTCCGCTCGCCACTTCCCTCACTCTTAGGCAAAGCCCATCTCAGCTGGCTTGTAGGCGTGCCTCCGTGCTCAGAAGCAGCCCCGAGGCAGGCAGGACAGTGCGAGAAGTAATCTGGGCACGCAGCATGCTGCTTCCCATGCCCGGGACAAAGCGCGAGCAGGTGCATCGCTTCCGCTTCTATGTGCCGAGACTTGGAGCTGGCCAGCGCGCACCTTCCCGCTGTGTGTGCTGCTGCCTGCAAACAGCCTCCAAACAAAGCAGGGCACTAAGGCAAGAGAACTAAGCACCCCAGGTGGGAATCTGCCTGCGAGGGAACCTGTGCAGCACATCCCTTGTTCCGCTCGCCACTTCCCTACTCTTAGGCAAAGCCCATCTCAGCTGGCTTGTAGGCGTGCCTCCGTGCTCAGAAGCAGCCCCGAGGCAGGCAGGACAGTGCGAGAAGTAATCTGGGCACGCAGCATGCTGCTTCCCATGCCCGGGACAAACTGATAGCAGGTGCCTGGCTTGCGCTTCTATGTGCCGAGACTTGGAGATGGCCAGCGCGCACCTTCCCGCTGTGTGTGCTGCTGTCCGCAAACAGCCTCCAAACAAAGCAGGGCACTAAGGCAAGAGAAGTAAGCGCCCCAGGAGGGAATCTGCCTAAGAGGGAACCTGTGCAGCACATCCCTTGTTCCGCTCGCCACTTCCCTGACTCTTAGGCAAAGCCCATCTCAGCTGGCTTGTAGGCGTGCCTCCGTGCTCAGAAGCAGCCCCGTGGCAGGCAGGACAGTGCGAGAAGTACTCTGGGCACGCAGCATGCTGCTTCCCATGCCCGGGTCAAACTGCGAGCAGGTGCCTGGGTTGCCCTTCTATGTGCCGAGACTTGGAGCTGGCCAGCGCGCACCTTCCCGCTGTGTGTGCTGCTGTCCGCAAACAGCCTCCAAACAAAGCAGGGCACTAAGGCAAGAGAACTAAGAGCCCCAGGAGGGAATCTGCCTGCGAGGGAAGCTGTGCAGCACATCCCTTGTTCCGCTCGCCACTTCCCTGACTCTTAGGCAAAGCCCATCTCAGCTGGCTTGTAGGCGTGCCTCCGTGCTCAGAAGCAGCCCCGAGGCAGGCAGGACAGTGCGAGAAGTAATCTGGGCACGCAGCATGCTGCTTCCCATGCCCGGGACAAACTGCGAGCAGGTGCCTGGCTTGCGCGTCTATGTGCCGAGACTTGGAGCTGGCCAGCGCGCACCTTCCCGCTGTGTGTGCTGCTGCCTGCAAACAGCCTCCAAACAAAGCAGGGCACTAAGGCAAGAGAAGTAAGCACCCCAGGAGGGAATCTGCCTGCGAGGGAACCTGTGCAGCACATCCCTTGTTCCGCTCGCCACTTCCCTGACTCTTAGGCAAAGCCCATCTCAGCTGGCTTGTAGGCGTGCCTCCGTGCTCAGAAGCAGCCCCGTGGCAGGCAGGACAGTGCGGGATGTCTTCTGGGCACGCAGCATGCTGCTTCCCATGCCCGGGACAAACCGCGAGCAGGTGCCTGGCTTGCGCTTCTATGTGCCGAGACTTGGAGCTGGCCAGCGCGCACCTTCCCGCTGTGTGTGCTGCTGTCCGCAAACAGCCTCCAAACAAAGCAGGGCACTAAGGCAAGAGAAGTAAGCGCCCCAGGAGGGAATCTGCCTGCGAGGGAACCTGTGCAGCACATCCCTTGTTCCGCTCGCCACTTCCCTGACTCTTAGGCAAAGCCCATCTCAGCTGGCTTGTAGGCGTGCCTCCGTGCTCAGAAGCAGCCCCGTGGCAGGCAGGACAGTGCGAGAAGTAATCTGGGCACGCAGCATGCTGCTTCCCATGCCCGGGACAAAGCGCGAGCAGGTGCCTGGCTTGCGCTTCTATGTGCAGAGACTTGGACCTGGCCAGCGCGCACCTTCCCGCTGTGTGTGCTGCTGTCCGCAAACAGCCTCCAAACAAAGCAGGGCACTAAGGCAAGAGAACTAAGCACCCCAGGAGGGAATCTGCCTGCGAGGGAACCTGTGCAGCACATCCCTTGTTCCGCTCGCCACTTCCCTGACTCTTAGGCAAAGCCCATCTCAGCTGGCTTGTAGGCGTGCCTCCGTGCTCAGAAGCAGCCCCGTGGCAGGCAGGACAGTGCGGGATGTCTTCTGGGCACGCAGCATGCTGCTTCCCATGCCCGGGACAAACCGCGAGCAGGTGCCTGGCTTGCGCTTCTATGTGCCGAGACTTGGAGCTGGCCAGCGCGCACCTTCCCGCTGTGTGTGCTGCTGTCCGCAAACAGCCTCCAAACAAAGCAGGGCACTAAGGCAAGAGAACTAAGCACCCCAGGAGGGAATCTGCCTGCGAGGGAACCTGTGCAGCACATCCCTTGTTCCGCTCGCCACTTCCCTACTCTTAGGCAAAGCCCATCTCAGCTGGCTTGTAGGCGTGCCTCCGTGCTCAGAAGCAGCCCCGAGGCAGGCAGGACAGTGCGAGAAGTAATCTGGGCACGCAGCATGCTGCTTCCGATGCCCGGGACAAACTGCGAGCAGGTGCCTCGCTTGCGCTTCTATGTGCCGAGACTTGGAGCTGGCCAGCGCGCACCTTCCCGCTGTGTGTGCTGCTGTCCGCAAACAGCCTCCAAACAAAGCAGGGCACTAAGGCAAGAGAAGTAAGCGCCCCAGGAGGGAATCTGCCTAAGAGGGAACCTGTGCAGCACATCCCTTGTTCCGCTCGCCACTTCCCTGACTCTTAGGCAAAGCCCATCTCAGCTGGCTTGTAGGCGTGCCTCCGTGCTCAGAAGCAGCCCCGTGGCAGGCAGGACAGTGCGAGAAGTACTCTGGGCACGCAGCATGCTGCTTCCCATGCCCGGGTCAAACTGCGAGCAGGTGCCTGGGTTGCCCTTCTATGTGCCGAGACTTGGAGCTGGCCAGCGCGCACCTTCCCGCTGTGTGTGCTGCTGTCCGCAAACAGCCTCCAAACAAAGCAGGGCACTAAGGCAAGAGAACTAAGAGCCCCAGGAGGGAATCTGCCTGCGAGGGAAGCTGTGCAGCACATCCCTTGTTCCGCTCGCCACTTCCCTGACTCTTAGGCAAAGCCCATCTCAGCTGGCTTGTAGGCGTGCCTCCGTGCTCAGAAGCAGCCCCGAGGCAGGCAGGACAGTGCGAGAAGTAATCTGGGCACGCAGCATGCTGCTTCCCATGCCCGGGACAAACCGCGAGCAGGTGCCTGGCTTGCGCGTCTATGTGCCGAGACTTGGAGCTGGCCAGCGCGCACCTCCCGCTGTGTGTGCTGCTGTCCGCAAACAGCCTCCAAACAAAGCAGGGCACTAAGGCAAGAGAATAAGAGCCCCAGGAGGGAATCTGCCTGCGAGGGAAGCTGTGCAGCACATCCCTTGTTCCGCTCGCCACTTCCCTGACTCTTAGGCAAAGCCCATCTCAGCTGGCTTGTAGGCGTGCCTCCGTGCTCAGAAGCAGCCCCGAGGCAGGCAGGACAGTGCGGGATGTCTTCTGGGCACGCAGCATGCTGCTTCCCATGCCCGGGACAAACCGCGAGCAGGCGACTCGCTTGCGCTTCTATGTGCCGAGACTTGGAGCTGGCCAGCGCGCACCTTCCCGCTGTGTGTGCTGCTGCCTGCAAACAGCCTCCAAACAAAGCAGGGCACTAAGGCAAGAGAAGTAAGCACCCCAGGAGGGAATCTGCCTGCGAGGGAACCTGTGCAGCACATCCCTTGTTCCGCTCGCCACTTCCCTGACTCTTAGGCAAAGCCCATCTCAGCTGGCTTGTAGGCGTGCCTCCGTGCTCAGAAGCAGCCCCGTGGCAGGCAGGACAGTGCGAGAAGTACTCTGGGCACGCAGCATGCTGCTTCCCATGCCCGGGTCAAACTGCGAGCAGGTGCCTGGGTTGCCCTTCTATGTGCCGAGACTTGGAGCTGGCCAGCGCGCACCTTCCCGCTGTGTGTGCTGCTGTCCGCAAACAGCCTCCAAACAAAGCAGGGCACTAAGGCAAGAGAACTAAGAGCCCCAGGAAGGAATCTGCCTAAGAGGGAAGCTGTGCAGCACATCCCTTGTTCCGCTCGCCACTTCCCTGACTCTTAGGCAAAGCCCATCTCAGCTGGCTTGTAGGCGTGCCTCCGTGCTCAGAAGCAGCCCCGAGGCAGGCAGGACAGTGCGAGAAGTAATCTGGGCACGCAGCATGCTGCTTCCCATGCCCGGGACAAAGCGCGAGCAGGTGCATCGCTTCCGCTTCTATGTGCAGAGACTTGCAGCTGGCCAGCGCGCACCTTCCCGCTGTGTGTGCTGCTGCCTGCAAACAGCCTCCAAACAAAGCAGGGCACTAAGGCAAGAGAAGTAAGCACCCCAGGTGGGAATCTGCCTAAGAGGGAACCTGTGCAGCACATCCCTTGTTCCGCTCGCCACTTCCCTGACTCTTAGGCAAAGCCCATCTCAGCTGGCTTGTAGGCGTGCCTCCGTGCTCAGAAGCAGCCCCGTGGCAGGCAGGACAGTGCGGGATGTCTTCTGGGCACGCAGCATGCTGCTTCCCATGCCCGGGACAAAGCGCGAGCAGGTGCCTGGGTTGCGCTTCTATGTGCCGAGACTTGGAGCTGGCCAGCGTGCACCTTCCCGCTGTGTGTGCTGCTGTCCGCAAACAGCCTCCAAAGCAGGGCACTAAGGCAAGAGAAGTAAGCGCCCCAGGAGGGAATCTGCCTGCGAGGGAAGCTGTGCAGCACATCCCTTGTTCCGCTCGCCACTTCCCTGACTCTTAGGCAAAGCCCATCTCAGCTGGCTTGTAGGCGTGCCTCCGTGCTCAGAAGCAGCCCCGAGGCAGGCAGGACACTGCGAGAAGTACTCTGGGCACGCAGCATGCTGCTTCCCATGCCCGGGACAAACTGCGAGCAGGTGCCTGGGTTGCCCTTCTATGTGCCGAGACTTGGAGCTGGCCAGCGCGCACCTTCCCGCTGTGTGTGCTGCTGTCCGCAAACAGCCTCCAAACAAAGCAGGGCACTAAGGCAAGAAAACTAAGAGCCCCAGGAGGGAATCTGCCTAAGAGGGAACCTGTGCAGCACATCCCTTGTTCCGCTCGCCACTTCCCTGACTCTTAGGCAAAGCCCATCTCAGCTGGCTTGTAGGCGTGCCTCCGTGCTCAGAAGCAGCCCCGTGGCAGGCAGGACAGTGCGAGAAGTAATCTGGGCACGCAGCATGCTGCTTCCCATGCCTGGGACAAAGCGTGAGCAGGCGACTCGCTTGCGCTTCTATGTGCCGAGACTTGGAGCTGGCCAGTGCGCACCTTCCCGCTGTGTGTGGTGCTGCCCGCAAACAGCCTCCAAACAAAGCAGGGCACTAAGGCAAGAGAAGTAAGCGCCCCAGGAGGGAATCTGCCTGCGAGGGAACCTGTGCAGCACATCCCTTGTTCCGCTCGCCACTTCCCTGACTCTTAGGCAAAGCCCATCTCAGCTGGCTTGTAGGCGTGCCTCCGTGCTCAGAAGCAGCCCCGAGGCAGGCAGGACAGTGCGAGAAGTAATCTGGGCACGCAGCATGCTGCTTCCCATGCCCGGGACAAAGCGCGAGCAGGTGCATCGCTTCCGCTTCTATGTGCAGAGACTTGGAGCTGGCCAGCGCGCACCTTCCCGCTGTGTGTGCTGCTGCCTGCAAACAGCCTCCAAACAAAGCAGGGCACTAAGGCAAGAGAAGTAAGCACCCCAGGTGGGAATCTGCCTGCGAGGGAACCTGTGCAGCACATCCCTTGTTCCGCTCGCCACTTCCCTGACTCTTAGGCAAAGCCCATCTCAGCTGGCTTGTAGGCGTGCCTCCGTGCTCAGAAGCAGCCCCGTGGCAGGCAGGACATCTCGGGATGTCTTCTGGGCACGCAGCATGCTGCTTCCCATGCCCGGGACAAACCGCGAGCAGGTCCCTGGCTTGCGCTTCTATGTGCCGAGACTTGGAGCTGGCCAGAGCGCACCTTCCCGCTGTGTGTGCTGCTGTCCGCAAACAGCCTCCAAACAAAGCAAGGCACTAAGGCAAGAGAACTAAGAGCCCCAGGAGGGAATCTGCCTGCGAGGGAACCTGTGCAGCACATCCCTTGTTCTGCTCGCCACTTCCCTGACTCTTAGGCAAAGCCCATCTCAGCTGGCTTGTAGGCGTGCCTCCGTGCTCAGAAGCAGCCCCGAGGCTGGCAGGACACAGCGAGAAGTACTCTGGGCACGCAGCATGCTGCTTCCCATGCCCGGGACAAACTGCGAGCAGGTGCCTGGCTTGCCCTTCTATGTGCCGAGACTTGGAGCTGGCCAGCGCGCACCTTCCCGCTGTGTGTGCTGCTGTCCGCAAACAGCCTCCAAACAAAGCAGGGCACTAAGGCAAGAGAACTAAGAGCCCCAGGAGGGAATCTGCCTAAGAGGGAAGCTGTGCAGCACATCCCTTGTTCCGCTCGCCACTTCCCTGACTCTTAGGCAAAGCCCATCTCAGCTGGCTTGTAGGCGTGCCTCCGTGCTCAGAAGCAGCCCCGTGGCAGGCAGGACAGTGCGAGAAGTAATCTGGGCACGCAGCATGCTGCTTCCCATGCCCGGGACAAAGCGCGAGCAGGTGCATCGCTTCCGCTTCTATGTGCAGAGACTTGGAGCTGGCCAGCGCGCACCTTCCCGCTGTGTGTGCTGCTGCCTGCAAACAGCCTCCAAACAAAGCAGGGCACTAAGGCAAGAGAAGCAAGCGCCCCAGGAGGGAATCTGCCTAAGAGGGAAGCTGTGCAGCACATCCTCTGTTCCGCTCGCCACTTCCCTGACTCTTAGGCAAAGCCCATCTCAGCTGGCTTGTAGGCGTGCCTCCGTGCTCAGAAGCAGCCCCGTGGCAGGCAGGACAGTGCGAGAAGTACTCTGGGCACGCAGCATGCTGCTTCCCATGCCCGGGACAAAGCGCGAGCAGGTGCCTGGGTTGCCCTTCTATGTGCCGAGACTTGGAGCTGGCCAGCGCGCACCTTCCCGCTGTGTGTGCTGCTGCCCGCAAACAGCCTCCAAACAAAGCAGGGCACTAAGGCAAGAGAAGCAAGCGCCCCAGGAGGGAATCTGCCTAAGAGGGAACCTGTGCAGCACATCCTTTGTTCCGCTCGCCACTTCCCTGACTCTTAGGCAAAGCCCATCTCAGCTGGCTTGTAGGCGTGCCTCCGTGCTCAGAAGCAGCCCCGTGGCAGGCAGGACAGTGCGGGATGTCTTCTGGGCACGCAGCATGCTGCTTCCCATGCCCGGGACAAACTGCGAGCAGGTGCCTGGGTTGCGCTTCTATGTGCCGAGACTTGGAGCTGGCCAGCGCGCACCTTCCCGCTGTGTGTGCTGCTGTCCGCAAACAGCCTCCAAACAAAGCAGGGCACTAAGGCAAGAGAACTAAGAGCCCCAGGAGGGAATCTGCCTAAGAGGGAACCTGTGCAGCACATCCCTTGTTCTGCTCGCCACTTCCCTGACTCTTAGGCAAAGCCCATCTCAGCTGGCTTGTAGGCGTGCCTCCGTGCTCAGAAGCAGCCCCGAGGCAGGCAGGACACTGCGAGAAGTACTCTGGGCACGCAGCATGCTGCTTCCCATGCCCGGGACAAACTGCGAGCAGGTGCCTGGGTTGCCCTTCTATGTGCCGAGACTTGGAGCTGGCCAGCGCGCACCTTCCCGCTGTGTGTGCTGCTGTCCGCAAACAGCCTCCAAACAAAGCAGGGCACTAAGGCAAGAAAACTAAGAGCCCCAGGAGGGAATCTGCCTAAGAGGGAAGCTGTGCAGCACATCCCTTGTTCCGCTCGCCACTTCCCTGACTCTTAGGCAAAGCCCATCTCAGCTGGCTTGTAGGCGTGCCTCCGTGCTCAGAAGCAGCCCCGTGGCAGGCAGGACAGTGCGAGAAGTAATCTGGGCACGCAGCATGCTGCTTCCCATGCCTGGGACAAAGCGTGAGCAGGCGACTCGCTTGCGCTTTTATGTGCCGAGACTTGGAGCTGGCCAGTGCGCACCTTCCCGCTGTGTGTGGTGCTGCCCGCAAACAGCCTCCAAACAAAGCAGGGCACTAAGGCAAGAGAAGTAAGCGCCCCAGGAGGGAATCTGCCTAAGAGGGAAGCTGTGCAGCACATCCCTTGTTCCGCTCGCCACTTCCCTGACTCTTAGGCAAAGCCCATCTCAGCTGGCTTGTAGGCGTGCCTCCGTGCTCAGAAGCAGCCCCGAGGCAGGCAGGACAGTGCGAGAAGTAATCTGGGCACGCAGCATGCTGCTTCCCATGCCCGGGACAAAGCGCGAGCAGGTGCATCGCTTCCGCTTCTATGTGCAGAGACTTGGAGCTGGCCAGCGCGCACCTTCCCGCTGTGTGTGCTGCTGCCTGCAAACAGCCTCCAAACAAAGCAGGGCACTAAGGCAAGAGAAGTAAGCACCCCAGGTGGGAATCTGCCTGCGAGGGAACCTGTGCAGCACATCCCTTGTTCCGCTCGCCACTTCCCTGACTCTTAGGCAAAGCCCATCTCAGCTGGCTTGTAGGCGTGCCTCCGTGCTCAGAAGCAGCCCCGTGGCAGGCAGGACATCTCGGGATGTCTTCTGGGCACGCAGCATGCTGCTTCCCATGCCCGGGACAAACCGCGAGCAGGTCCCTGGCTTGCGCTTCTATGTGCCGAGACTTGGAGCTGGCCAGCGCGCACCTTCCCGCTGTGTGTGCTGCTGCCTGCAAACAGCCTCCAAACAAAGCAGGGCACTAAGGCAAGAGAAGCAAGCGCCCCAGGAGGGAATCTGCCTAAGAGGGAAGCTGTGCAGCACATCCTCTGTTCCGCTCGCCACTTCCCTGACTCTTAGGCAAAGCCCATCTCAGCTGGCTTGTAGGCGTGCCTCCGTGCTCAGAAGCAGCCCCGTGGCAGGCAGGACAGTGCGGGATGTCTTCTGGGCACGCAGCATGCTGCTTCCCATGCCCGGGACAAACTGCGAGCAGGTGCCTGGGTTGCCCTTCTATGTGCCGAGACTTGGAGCTGGCCAGCGCGCACCTTCCCGCTGTGTGTGCTGCTGTCCGCAAACAGCCTCCAAACAAAGCAGGGCACTAAGGCAAGAGAACTAAGAGCCCCAGGAGGGAATCTGCCTAAGAGGGAACCTGTGCAGCACATCCCTTGTTCTGCTCGCCACTTCCCTGACTCTTAGGCAAAGCCCATCTCAGCTGGCTTGTAGGCGTGCCTCCGTGCTCAGAAGCAGCCCCGAGGCAGGCAGGACAGTGCGAGAAGTACTCTGGGCACACAGCATGCTGCTTCCCATGCCCGGGACAAAGCGCGAGCAGGTGCCTGGGTTGCCCTTCTATGTGCCAAGACTTGGAGCTGGCCAGTGCGCACCTTCCCGCTGTGTGTGCTGCTGCCCGCAAACAGCCTCCAAACAAAGCAGGGCACTAAGGCAAGAGAAGCAAGCGCCCCAGGAGGGAATCTGCCTGCGAGGGAACCTGTGCAGCACATCCTTTGTTCCGCTCGCCACTTCCCTGACTCTTAGGCAAAGCCCATCTCAGCTGGCTTGTAGGCGTGCCTCCGTGCTCAGAAGCAGCCCCGAGGCAGGCAGGACAGTGCGAGAAGTACTCTGGGCACGCAGCATGCTGCTTCCCATGCCCGGGACAAACTGATAGCAGGTGCCTGGCTTGCGCTTCTATGTGCCGAGACTTGGAGCTGGCCAGCGCGCACCTTCCCGCTGTGTGTGCTGCTGCCTGCAAACAGCCTCCAAACAAAGCAGGACACTAAGGCAAGAGAACTAAGCACCCCAGGAGGGAATCTGCCTAAGAGGGAAGCTGTGCAGCACATCCCTTGTTCCGCTCGCCACTTCCCTGACTCTTAGGCAAAGCCCATCTCAGCTGGCTTGTAGGCGTGCCTCCGTGCTCAGAAGCAGCCCCGTGGCAGGCAGGACAGTGCGAGAAGTAATCTGGGCACGCAGCATGCTGCTTCCCATGCCCGGGACAAAGCGCGAGCAGGCGACTCGCTTGCGCTTCTATGTGCCGAGACTTGGAGCTGGCCAGTGCGCACCTTCCCGCTGTGTGTGCTGCTGCCCGCAAACAGCCTCCAAACAAAGCAGGGCACTAAGGCAAGAGAAGTAAGCGCCCCAGGAGGGAATCTGCCTGCGAGGGAAGCTGTGCAGCACATCCCTTGTTCCGCTCGCCACTTCCCTGACTCTTAGGCAAAGCCCATCTCAGCTGGCTTGTAGGCGTGCCTCCGTGCTCAGAAGCAGCCCCGAGGCAGGCAGGACAGTGCGAGAAGTAATCTGGGCACGCAGCATGCTGCTTCCCATGCCCGGGACAAAGCGCGAGCAGGTGCCTGGGTTGCGCTTCTATGTGCAGAGACTTGGAGCTGGCCAGCGCGCACCTTCCCGCTGTGTGTGCTGCTGCCTGCAAACAGCCTCCAAACAAAGCAGGGCACTAAGGCAAGAGAAGCAAGCGCCCCAGGAGGGAATCTGCCTAAGAGGGAAGCTGTGCAGCACATCCTCTGTTCCGCTCGCCACTTCCCTGACTCTTAGGCAAAGCCCATCTCAGCTGGCTTGTAGGCGTGCCTCCGTGCTCAGAAGCAGCCCCGTGGCAGGCAGGACAGTGCGAGAAGTACTCTGGGCACGCAGCATGCTGCTTCCCATGCCCGGGACAAAGCGCGAGCAGGTGCCTGGATTGCCCTTCTATGTGCCGAGACTTGGAGCTGGCCAGCGCGCACCTTCCCGCTGTGTGTGCTGCTGCCCGCAAACAGCCTCCAAACAAAGCAGGGCACTAAGGCAAGAGAAGCAAGCGCCCCAGGAGGGAATCTGCCTGCGAGGGAACCTGTGCAGCACATCCTTTGTTCCGCTCGCCACTTCCCTGACTCTTAGGCAAAGCCCATCTCAGCTGGCTTGTAGGCGTGCCTCCGTGCTCAGAAGCAGCCCCGTGGCAGGCAGGACAGTGCGAGAAGTAATCTGGGCACGCAGCATGCTGCTTCCCATGCCCGGGACAAAGCCCGAGCAGGTGCATCGCTTCCGCTTCTATGTGCAGAGACTTGGAGCTGGCCAGCGCGCACCTTCCCGCTGTGTGTGCTGCTGCCTGCAAACAGCCTCCAAACAAAGCAGGGCACTAAGGCAAGAGAACTAAGCACCCCAGGTGGGAATCTGCCTGCGAGGGAAGCTGTGCAGCACATCCCTTGTTCCGCTCGCCACTTCCCTCACTCTTAGGCAAAGCCCATCTCAGCTGGCTTGTAGGCGTGCCTCCGTGCTCAGAAGCAGCCCCGTGGCAGGCAGGACAGTGCGGGATGTCTTCTGGGCACGCAGCATGCTGCTTCCCATGCCCGGGACAAACCGCGAGCAGGTGCCTGGCTTGCGCTTCTATGTGCCGAGACTTGGAGCTGGCCAGCGCGCACCTTCCCGCTGTGTGTGCTGCTGTCCGCAAACAGCCTCCAAACAAAGCAGGGCACTAAGGCAAGAGAAGTAAGTGCCCCAGGAGGGAATCTGCCTAAGAGGGAAGCTGTGCAGCACATCCCTTGTTCCGCTCGCCACTTCCCTGACTCTTAGGCAAAGCCCATCTCAGCTGGCTTGTAGGCGTGCCTCCGTGCTCAGAAGCAGCCCCGTGGCAGGCAGGACAGTGCGGGATGTCTTCTGGGCACGCAGCATGCTGCTTCCCATGCCCGGAACAAAGCGCGAGCAGGCGACTCGCTTGCGCTTCTATGTGCCGAGACTTGGAGCTGGCCAGCGCGCACCTTCCCGCTGTGTGTGCTGCTGTCCGCAAACAGCCTCCAAACAAAGCAGGGCACTAAGGCAAGAGAACTAAGCACCCCAGGAGGGAATCTGCCTAAGAGGGAACCTGTGCAGCACATCCCTTGTTCCGCTCGCCACTTCCCTGACTCTTAGGCAAAGCCCATCTCAGCTGGCTTGTAGGCGTGCCTCCGTGCTCAGAAGCAGCCCCGAGGCAGGCAGGACACAGCGAGAAGTAATCTGGGCACGCAGCATGCTGCTTCCCATGCCCGGGACAAACTGCGAGCAGGTGCCTGGGTTGCCCTTCTATGTGCCGAGACTTGGAGCTGGCCAGCGCGCACCTTCCCGCTGTGTGTGCTGCTGTCCGCAAACAGCCTCCAAACAAAGCAGGGCACTAAGGCAAGAGAACTAAGAGCCCCAGGAGGGAATCTGCCTAAGAGGGAAGCTGTGCAGCACATCCCTTGTTCCGCTCGCCACTTCCCTGACTCTTAGGCAAAGCCCATCTCAGCTGGCTTGTAGGCGTGCCTCCGTGCTCAGAAGCAGCCCCGTGGCAGGCAGGACAGTGCGAGAAGTAATCTGGGCACGCAGCATGCTGCTTCCCATGCCCGGGACAAAGCGCGAGCAGGTGCATCGCTTCCGCTTCTATGTGCAGAGACTTGGAGCTGGCCAGCGCGCACCTTCCCGCTGTGTGTGCTGCTGCCTGCAAACAGCCTCCAAACAAAGCAGGGCACTAAGGCAAGAGAAGCAAGCGCCCCAGGAGGGAATCTGCCTAAGAGGGAAGCTGTGCAGCACATCCTCTGTTCCGCTCGCCACTTCCCTGACTCTTAGGCAAAGCCCATCTCAGCTGGCTTGTAGGCGTGCCTCCGTGCTCAGAAGCAGCCCCGTGGCAGGCAGGACAGTGCGAGAAGTACTCTGGGCACGCAGCATGCTGCTTCCCATGCCCGGGACAAAGCGCGAGCAGGTGCCTGGGTTGCCCTTCTATGTGCCGAGACTTGGAGCTGGCCAGCGCGCACCTTCCCGCTGTGTGTGCTGCTGTCCGCAAACAGCCTCCAAACAAAGCAGGGCACTAAGGCAAGAGAACTAAGAGCCCCAGGAGGGAATCTGCCTAAGAGGGAAGCTGTGCAGCACATCCCTTGTTCCGCTCGCCACTTCCCTGACTCTTAGGCAAAGCCCATCTCAGCTGGCTTGTAGGCGTGCCTCCGTGCTCAGAAGCAGCCCCGTGGCAGGCAGGACAGTGCGAGAAGTAATCTGGGCACGCAGCATGCTGCTTCCCATGCCCGGGACAAAGCGCGAGCAGGCGACTCGCTTGCGCTTCTATGTGCCGAGACTTGGAGCTGGCCAGCGCGCACCTTCCCGCTGTGTGTGCTGCTGCCTGCAAACAGCCTCCAAACAAAGCAGGGCACTAAGGCAAGAGAAGCAAGCGCCCCAGGAGGGAATCTGCCTAAGAGGGAACCTGTGCAGCACATCCTTTGTTCCGCTCGCCACTTCCCTGACTCTTAGGCAAAGCCCATCTCAGCTGGCTTGTAGGCGTGCCTCCGTGCTCAGAAGCAGCCCCGTGGCAGGCAGGACAGTGCGGGATGTCTTCTGGGCACGCAGCATGCTGCTTCCCATGCCCGGGACAAACTGCGAGCAGGTGCCTGGGTTGCCCTTCTATGTGCCGAGACTTGGAGCTGGCCAGCGCGCACCTTCCCGCTGTGTGTGCTGCTGTCCGCAAACAGCCTCCAAACAAAGCAGGGCACTAAGGCAAGAGAACTAAGAGCCCCAGGAGGGAATCTGCCTGCGAGGGAACCTGTGCAGCACATCCCTTGTTCTGCTCGCCACTTCCCTCACTCTTAGGCAAAGCCCATCTCAGCTGGCTTGTAGGCGTGCCTCCGTGCTCAGAAGCAGCCCCGAGGCAGGCAGGACACTGCGAGAAGTACTCTGGGCACGCAGCATGCTGCTTCCCATGCCCGGGACAAAGCGCGAGCAGGTGCCTGGGTTGCCCTTCTATGTGCCAAGACTTGGAGCTGGCCAGCGCGCACCTTCCCGCTGTGTGTGCTGCTGCCCGCAAACAGCCTCCAAACAAAGCAGGGCACTAAGGCAAGAGAAGCAAGCGCCCCAGGAGGGAATCTGCCTGCGAGGGAACCTGTGCAGCACATCCTTTGTTCCGCTCGCCACTTCCCTGACTCTTAGGCAAAGCCCATCTCAGCTGGCTTGTAGGCGTGCCTCCGTGCTCAGAAGCAGCCCCGAGGCAGGCAGGACAGTGCGAGAAGTACTCTGGGCACGCAGCATGCTGCTTCCCATGCCCGGGACAAGCTGATAGCAGGTGCCTGGCTTGCGCTTCTATGTGCCGAGACTTGGAGCTGGCCAGCGCGCACCTTCCCGCTGTGTGTGCTGCTGCCTGCAAACAGCCTCCAAACAAAGCAGGACACTAAGGCAAGAGAACTAAGCACCCCAGGAGGGAATCTGCCTAAGAGGGAAGCTGTGCAGCACATCCCTTTTTCCGCTCGCCACTTCCCTGACTCTTAGGCAAAGCCCATCTCAGCTGGCTTGTAGGCGTGCCTCCGTGCTCAGAAGCAGCCCCGTGGCAGGCAGGACAGTGCGAGAAGTAATCTGGGCACGCAGCATGCTGCTTCCCATGCCCGGGACAAAGCGCGAGCAGGCGACTCGCTTGCGCTTCTATGTGCCGAGACTTGGAGCTGGCCAGCGCGCACCTTCCCGCTGTGTGTGCTGCTGCCCGCAAACAGCCTCCAAACAAAGCAGGGCACTAAGGCAAGAGAAGTAAGCGCCCCAGGAGGGAATCTGCCTGCGAGGGAAGCTGTGCAGCACATCCCTTGTTCCGCTCGCCACTTCCCTGACTCTTAGGCAAAGCCCATCTCAGCTGGCTTGTAGGCGTGCCTCCGTGCTCAGAAGCAGCCCCGAGGCAGGCAGGACAGTGCGAGAAGTAATCTGGGCACGCAGCATGCTGCTTCCCATGCCCGGGACAAAGCGCGAGCAGGTGCATCGCTTCCGCTTCTATGTGCCGAGACTTGGAGCTGGCCAGCGCGCTCCTTCCCGCTGTGTGTGCTGCTGCCTGCAAACAGCCTCCAAACAAAGCAGGGCACTAAGGCAAGAGAAGCAAGCGCCCCAGGAGGGAATCTGCCTAAGAGGGAAGCTGTGCAGCACATCCTCTGTTCCGCTCGCCACTTCCCTGACTCTTAGGCAAAGCCCATCTCAGCTGGCTTGTAGGCGTGCCTCCGTGCTCAGAAGCAGCCCCGTGGCAGGCAGGACAGTGCGAGAAGTACTCTGGGCACGCAGCATGCTGCTTCCCATGCCCGGGACAAAGCGCGAGCAGGTGCCTGGGTTGCCCTTCTATGTGCCGAGACTTGGAGCTGGCCAGCGCGCACCTTCCCGCTGTGTGTGCTGCTGTCCGCAAACAGCCTCCAAACAAAGCAGGGCACTAAGGCAAGAGAAGCAAGCGCCCCAGGAGGGAATCTGCCTGCGAGGGAAGCTGTGCAGCACATCCTTTGTTCCGCTCGCCACTTCCCTGACTCTTAGGCAAAGCCCATCTCAGCTGGCTTGTAGGCGTGCCTCCGTGCTCAGAAGCAGCCCCGTGGCAGGCAGGACAGTGCGAGAAGTAATCTGGGCACGCAGCATGCTGCTTCCCATGCCCGGGACAAAGCGCGAGCAGGCGACTCGCTTGCGCTTCTATGTGCCGAGACTTGGAGCTGGCCAGCGCGCACCTTCCCGCTGTGTGTGCTGCTGCCTGCAAACAGCCTCCAAACAAAGCAGGGCACTAAGGCAAGAGAAGCAAGCGCCCCAGGAGGGAATCTGCCTAAGAGGGAACCTGTGCAGCACATCCTTTGTTCCGCTCGCCACTTCCCTGACTCTTAGGCAAAGCCCATCTCAGCTGGCTTGTAGGCGTGCCTCCGTGCTCAGAAGCAGCCCCGTGGCAGGCAGGACAGTGCGGGATGTCTTCTGGGCACGCAGCATGCTGCTTCCCATGCCCGGGACAAACTGCGAGCAGGTGCCTGGGTTGCCCTTCTATGTGCCGAGACTTGGAGCTGGCCAGCGCGCACCTTCCCGCTGTGTGTGCTGCTGTCCGCAAACAGCCTCCAAACAAAGCAGGGCACTAAGGCAAGAGAAGTAAGCGCCCCAGGAGGGAATCTGCCTAAGAGGGAACCTGTGCAGCACATCCCTTGTTCTGCTCGCCACTTCCCTGACTCTTAGGCAAAGCCCATCTCAGCTGGCTTGTAGGCGTGCCTCCGTGCTCAGAAGCAGCCCCGAGGCAGGCAGGACACTGCGAGAAGTACTCTGGGCACGCAGCATGCTGCTTCCCATGCCCGGGACAAAGCGCGAGCAGGTGCCTGGCTTGCCCTTCTATGTGCCAAGACTTGGAGCTGGCCAGCGCGCACCTTCCCGCTGTGTGTGCTGCTGCCCGCAAACAGCCTCCAAGCAAAGCAGGGCACTAAGGCAAGAGAAGCAAGCGCCCCAGGAGGGAATCTGCCTGCGAGGGAACCTGTGCAGCACATCCTTTGTTCCGCTCGCCACTTCCCTGACTCTTAGGCAAAGCCCATCTCAGCTGGCTTGTAGGCGTGCCTCCGTGCTCAGAAGCAGCCCCGAGGCAGGCAGGACAGTGCGAGAAGTACTCTGGGCACGCAGCATGCTGCTTCCCATGCCCGGGACAAACTGATAGCAGGTGCCTGGCTTGCGCTTCTATGTGCCGAGACTTGGAGCTGGCCAGCGCGCACCTTCCCGCTGTGTGTGCTGCTGCCTGCAAACAGCCTCCAAACAAAGCAGGACACTAAGGCAAGAGAACTAAGCACCCCAGGAGGGAATCTGCCTAAGAGGGAAGCTGTGCAGCACATCCCTTTTTCCGCTCGCCACTTCCCTGACTCTTAGGCAAAGCCCATCTCAGCTGGCTTGTAGGCGTGCCTCCGTGCTCAGAAGCAGCCCCGTGGCAGGCAGGACAGTGCGAGAAGTAATCTGGGCACGCAGCATGCTGCTTCCCATGCCCGGGACAAAGCGCGAGCAGGCGACTCGCTTGCGCTTCTATGTGCCGAGACTTGGAGCTGGCCAGTGCGCACCTTCCCGCTGTGTGTGCTGCTGCCCGCAAACAGCCTCCAAACAAAGCAGGGCACTAAGGCAAGAGAAGTAAGCGCCCCAGGAGGGAATCTGCCTGCGAGGGAAGCTGTGCAGCACATCCCTTGTTCCGCTCGCCACTTCCCTGACTCTTAGGCAAAGCCCATCTCAGCTGGCTTGTAGGCGTGCCTCCGTGCTCAGAAGCAGCCCCGAGGCAGGCAGGACAGTGCGAGAAGTAATCTGGGCACGCAGCATGCTGCTTCCCATGCCCGGGACAAAGCGCGAGCAGGTGCATCGCTTCCGCTTCTATGTGCAGAGACTTGGAGCTGGCCAGCGCGCACCTTCCCGCTGTGTGTGCTGCTGCCTGCAAACAGCCTCCAAACAAAGCAGGGCACTAAGGCAAGAGAAGCAAGCGCCCCAGGAGGGAATCTGCCTAAGAGGGAAGCTGTGCAGCACATCCTCTGTTCCGCTCGCCACTTCCCTGACTCTTAGGCAAAGCCCATCTCAGCTGGCTTGTAGGCGTGCCTCCGTGCTCAGAAGCAGCCCCGTGGCAGGCAGGACAGTGCGAGAAGTACTCTGGGCACGCAGCATGCTGCTTCCCATGCCCGGGACAAAGCGCGAGCAGGTGCCTGGATTGCCCTTCTATGTGCCGAGACTTGGAGCTGGCCAGCGCGCACCTTCCCGCTGTGTGTGCTGCTGTCCGCAAACAGCCTCCAAACAAAGCAGGGCACTAAGGCAAGAGAAGCAAGCGCCCCAGGAGGGAATCTGCCTGCGAGGGAACCTGTGCAGCACATCCTTTGTTCCGCTCGCCACTTCCCTGACTCTTAGGCAAAGCCCATCTCAGCTGGCTTGTAGGCGTGCCTCCGTGCTCAGAAGCAGCCCCGTGGCAGGCAGGACAGTGCGGGATGTCTTCTGGGCACGCAGCATGCTGCTTCCCATGCCCGGGACAAACTGCGAGCAGGTGCCTGGCTTGCCCTTCTATGTGCCGAGACTTGGAGCTGGCCAGCGCGCACCTTCCCGCTGTGTGTGCTGCTGTCCGCAAACAGCCTCCAAACAAAGCAGGGCACTAAGGCAAGAGAAGTAAGCACCCCAGGAGGGAATCTGCCTAAGAGGGAACCTGTGCAGCACATCCCTTGTTCTGCTCGCCACTTCCCTCACTCTTAGGCAAAGCCCATCTCAGCTGGCTTGTAGGCGTGCCTCCGTGCTCAGAAGCAGCCCCGAGGCAGGCAGGACAGTGCGAGAAGTACTCTGGGCACGCAGCATGCTGCTTCCCATGCCCGGGACAAACTGATAGCAGGTGCCTGGCTTGCGCTTCTATGTGCCGAGACTTGGAGCTGGCCAGCGCGCACCTTCCCGCTGTGTGTGCTGCTGTCCGCAAACAGCCTCCAAACAAAGCAGGGCACTAAGGCAAGAGAAGTAAGCGCCCCAGGAGGGAATCTGCCTGCGAGGGAAGCTGTGCAGCACATCCCTTGTTCCGCTCGCCACTTCCCTGACTCTTAGGCAAAGCCCATCTCAGCTGGCTTGTAGGCGTGCCTCCGTGCTCAGAAGCAGCCCCGAGGCAGGCAGGACAGTGCGAGAAGTAATCTGGGCACGCAGCATGCTGCTTCCCATGCCCGGGACAAAGCGCGAGCAGGTGCATCGCTTCCGCTTCTATGTGCCGAGACTTGGAGCTGGCCAGCGCGCACCTTCCCGCTGTGTGTGCTGCTGCCTGCAAACAGCCTCCAAACAAAGCAGGGCACTAAGGCAAGAGAACTAAGCACCCCAGGTGGGAATCTGCCTGCGAGGGAAGCTGTGCAGCACATCCCTTGTTCCGCTCGCCACTTCCCTCACTCTTAGGCAAAGCCCATCTCAGCTGGCTTGTAGGCGTGCCTCCGTGCTCAGAAGCAGCCCCGTGGCAGGCAGGACAGTGCGGGATGTCTTCTGGGCACGCAGCATGCTGCTTCCCATGCCCGGGACAAACCGCGAGCAGGTGCCTGGCTTGCGCTTCTATGTGCCGAGACTTGGAGCTGGCCAGCGCGCACCTTCCCGCTGTGTGTGCTGCTGTCCGCAAACAGCCTCCAAACAAAGCAGGGCACTAAGGCAAGAGAAGTAAGCGCCCCAGGAGGGAATCTGCCTGCGAGGGAAGCTGTGCAGCACATCCCTTGTTCCGCTCGCCACTTCCCTGACTCTTAGGCAAAGCCCATCTCAGCTGGCTTGTAGGCGTGCCTCCGTGCTCAGAAGCAGCCCCGTGGCAGGCAGGACAGTGCGGGATGTCTTCTGGGCACGCAGCATGCTGCTTCCCATGCCCGGAACAAAGCGCGAGCAGGCGACTCGCTTGCGCTTCTATGTGCCGAGACTTGGAGCTGGCCAGCGCGCACCTTCCCGCTGTGTGTGCTGCTGTCCGCAAACAGCCTCCAAACAAAGCAGGACACTAAGGCAAGAGAACTAAGCACCCCAGGAGGGAATCTGCCTAAGAGGGAACCTGTGCAGCACATCCCTTGTTCCGCTCGCCACTTCCCTGACTCTTAGGCAAAGCCCATCTCAGCTGGCTTGTAGGTGTGCCTCCGTGCTCAGAAGCAGCCCCGTGGCAGGCAGGACAGTGCGAGAAGTACTCTGGGCACGCAGCATGCTGCTTCCCATGCCCGGGTCAAACTGCGAGCAGGTGCCTGGGTTGCGCTTCTATGTGCCGAGACTTGGAGCTGGCCAGCGCGCACCTTCCCGCTGTGTGTGCTGCTGCCCGCAAACAGCCTCCAAACAAAGCAGGGCACTAAGGCAAGAGAAGCAAGCGCCCCAGGAGGGAATCTGCCTAAGAGGGAAGCTGTGCAGCACATCCTCTGTTCTGCTCGCCACTTCCCTGACTCTTAGGCAAAGCCCATCTCAGCTGGCTTGTAGGCGTGCCTCCGTGCTCAGAAGCAGCCCCGTGGCAGGCAGGACAGTGCGAGAAGTAATCTGGGCACGCAGCATGCTGCTTCCCATGCCCGGGACAAACCGCGAGCAGGTGCCTGGGTTGCCCTTCTATTTGCCGAGACTTGGAGCTGGCCAGCGCGCACCTTCCCGCTGTGTGTGCTGCTGCCCGCAAACAGCCTCCAAACAAAGCAGGGCACTAAGGCAAGAGAAGCAAGCGCCCCAGGAGGGAATCTGCCTAAGAGGGAAGCTGTGCAGCACATCCTCTGTTCTGCTCGCCACTTCCCTGACTCTTAGGCAAAGCCCATCTCAGCTGGCTTGTAGGCGTGCCTCCGTGCTCAGAAGCAGCCCCGAGGCAGGCAGGACAGTGCGAGAAGTACTCTGGGCACGCAGCATGCTGCTTCCCATGCCCGGGACAAACCGCGAGCAGGTGCCTGGGTTGCCCTTCTATTTGCCGAGACTTGGAGCTGGCCAGCGCGCACCTTCCCGCTGTGTGTGCTGCTGTCCGCAAACAGCCTCCAAACAAAGCAGGGCACTAAGGCAAGAGAAGTAAGCACCCCAGGAGGGAATCTGCCTGCGAGGGAACCTGTGCAGCACATCCCTTCTTCCGCTCTCCACTTCCCTGACTCTTAGGCAAAGCCCATCTCAGCTGGCTTGTAGGCGTGCCTCCGTGCTCAGAAGCAGCCCCGAGGCAGGCAGGACAGTGCGAGAAGCACTCTGGGCACGCAGCATGCTGCTTCCCATGCCCGGGACAAAGCGCGAGCAGGTGCCTGGGTTGCGCTTCTATGTGCCGAGACTTGGAGCTGGCCAGCGCGCACCTTCCCGCTGTGTGTGCTGCTGCCTGCAAACAGCCTCCAAACAAAGCAGGACACTAAGGCAAGAGAACTAAGCACCCCAGGAGGGAATCTGCCTAAGAGGGAAGCTGTGCAGCACATCCCTTTTTCCGCTCGCCACTTCCCTGACTCTTAGGCAAAGCCCATCTCAGCTGGCTTGTAGGCGTGCCTCCGTGCTCAGAAGCAGCCCCGTGGCAGGCAGGACAGTGCGAGAAGTAATCTGGGCACGCAGCATGCTGCTTCCCATGCCCGGGACAAAGCGCGAGCAGGCGACTCGCTTGCGCTTCTATGTGCCGAGACTTGGAGCTGGCCAGTGCGCACCTTCCCGCTGTGTGTGCTGCTGTCCGCAAACAGCCTCCAAACAAAGCAGGGCACTAAGGCAAGAGAAGTAAGCGCCCCAGGAGGGAATCTGCCTGCGAGGGAAGCTGTGCAGCACATCCCTTGTTCCGCTCGCCACTTCCCTGACTCTTAGGCAAAGCCCATCTCAGCTGGCTTGTAGGCGTGCCTCCGTGCTCAGAAGCAGCCCCGAGGCAGGCAGGACAGTGCGAGAAGTAATCTGGGCACGCAGCATGCTGCTTCCCATGCCCGGGACAAGGCGCGAGCAGGTGCATCGCTTCCGCTTCTATGTGCAGAGACTTGGAGCTGGCCAGCGCGCACCTTCCCGCTGTGTGTGCTGCTGCCTGCAAACAGCCTCCAAACAAAGCAGGGCACTAAGGCAAGAGAAGCAAGCGCCCCAGGAGGGAATCTGCCTAAGAGGGAAGCTGTGCAGCACATCCTCTGTTCCGCTCGCCACTTCCCTGACTCTTAGGCAAAGCCCATCTCAGCTGGCTTGTAGGCGTGCCTCCGTGCTCAGAAGCAGCCCCGTGGCAGGCAGGACACTGCGAGAAGTACTCTGGGCACGCAGCATGCTGCTTCCCATGCCCGGGACAAAGCGCGAGCAGGTGCATCGCTTCCGCTTCTATGTGCCGAGACTTGGAGCTGGCCAGCGCGCACCTTCCCGCTGTGTGTGCTGCTGTCCGCAAACAGCCTCCAAACAAAGCAGGGCACTAAGGCAAGAGAACTAAGAGCCCCAGGAGGGAATCTGCCTGCGAGGGAAGCTGTGCAGCACATCCCTTGTTCCGCTCGCCACTTCCCTCACTCTTAGGCAAAGCCCATCTCAGCTGGCTTGTAGGCGTGCCTCCGTGCTCAGAAGCAGCCCCGTGGCAGGCAGGACAGTGCGGGATGTCTTCTGGGCACGCAGCATGCTGCTTCCCATGCCCGGGACAAACCGCGAGCAGTTGCCTGGCTTGCGCTTCTATGTGCCGAGACTTGGAGCTGGCCAGCGCGCACCTTCCCGCTGTGTGTGCTGCTGTCCGCAAACAGCCTCCAAACAAAGCAGGGCACTAAGGCAAGAGAACTAAGAGCCCCAGGAGGGAATCTGCCTAAGAGGGAACCTGTGCAGCACATCCCTTGTTCCGCTCGCCACTTCCCTCACTCTTAGGCAAAGCCCATCTCAGCTGGCTTGTAGGCGTGCCTCCGTGCTCAGAAGCAGCCCCGTGGCAGGCAGGACAGTGCGAGAAGTACTCTGGGCACGCAGCATGCTGCTTCCCATGCCCGGGTCAAACTGCGAGCAGGTGCCTGGCTTGCCCTTCTATGTGCCGAGACTTGGAGCTGGCCAGCGCGCACCTTCCCGCTGTGTGTGCTGCTGCCTGCAAACAGCCTCCAAACAAAGCAGGGCACTAAGGCAAGAGAACTAAGAGCCCCAGGAGGGAATCTGCCTGCGAGGGAAGCTGTGCAGCACATCCCTTGTTCCGCTCGCCACTTCCCTGACTCTTAGGCAAAGCCCATCTCAGCTTGCTTGTAGGTGTGCCTCCGTGCTCAGAAGCAGCCCCGTGGCAGGCAGGACAGTGCGAGAAGTAATCTGGTCACGCAGCATGCTGCTTCCCATGCCCGGGACAAAGCGCGAGCAGGCGACTCGCTTGCGCTTCTATGTGCCGAGACTTGGAGCTGGCCAGCGCGCACCTTCCCGCTGTGTGTGCTGCTGTCCGCAAACAGCCTCCAAACAAAGCAGGACACTAAGGCAAGAGAACTAAGCACCCCAGGAGGGAATCTGCCTAAGAGGGAACCTGTGCAGCACATCCCTTGTTCCGCTCGCCACTTCCCTGACTCTTAGGCAAAGCCCATCTCAGCTGGCTTGTAGGTGTGCCTCCGTGCTCAGAAGCAGCCCCGTGGCAGGCAGGACAGTGCGAGAAGTACTCTGGGCACGCAGCATGCTGCTTCCCATGCCCGGGTCAAACTGCGAGCAGGTGCCTGGGTTGCGCTTCTATGTGCCGAGACTTGGAGCTGGCCAGCGCGCACCTTCCCGCTGTGTGTGCTGCTGCCCGCAAACAGCCTCCAAACAAAGCAGGGCACTAAGGCAAGAGAAGCAAGCGCCCCAGGAGGGAATCTGCCTAAGAGGGAACCTGTGCAGCACATCCCTTGTTCTGCTCGCCACTTCCCTGACTCTTAGGCAAAGCCCATCTCAGCTGGCTTGTAGGCGTGCCTCCGTGCTCAGAAGCAGCCCCGAGGCAGGCAGGACACTGCGAGAAGTACTCTGGGCACGCAGCATGCTGCTTCCCATGCCCGGGACAAAGCGCGAGCAGGTGCCTGGCTTGCCCTTCTATGTGCCGAGACTTGGAGCTGGCCAGCGCGCACCTTCCCGCTGTGTGTGCTGCTGTCCGCAAACAGCCTCCAAACAAAGCAGGGCACTAAGGCAAGAGAAGCAAGCGCCCCAGGAGGGAATCTGCCTAAGAGGGAACCTGTGCAGCACATCCCTTGTTCCGCTCGCCACTTCCCTGACTCTTAGGCAAAGCCCATCTCAGCTGGCTTGTAGGCGTGCCTCCGTGCTCAGAAGCAGCCCCGTGGCAGGCAGGACAGTGCGAGAAGTACTCTGGGCACGCAGCATGCTGCTTCCCATGCCCGGGACAAATTGCGAGCAGGTGCCTGGGTTGCCCTTCTATTTGCCGAGACTTGGAGCTGGCCAGCGCGCACCTTCCCACTGTCTGTGCTGCTGCCTGCAAACAGCCTCCAAACAAAGCAGGGCACTAAGGCAAGAGAACTAAGCGCCCCAGGAGGGAATCTGCCTAAGAGGGAAGCTGTGCAGCACATCCCTTGTTCCGCTCGCCACTTCCCTGACTCTTAGGCAAAGCCCATCTCAGCTGGCTTGTAGGCGTGCCTCCGTGCTCAGAAGCAGCCCCGTGGCAGGCAGGACAGTGCGGGATGTCTTCTGGGCACGCAGCATGCTGCTTCCCATGCCCGGGACAAACCGCGAGCAGGTGCCTGGCTTGCGCTTCTATGTGCCGAGACTTGGAGCTGGCCAGCGCGCACCTTCCCGCTGTGTGTGCTGCTGTCCGCAAACAGCCTCCAAACAAAGCAGGGCACTAAGGCAAGAGAAGTAAGCGCCCCAGGAGGGAATCTGCCTAAGAGGGAAGCTGTGCAGCACATCCCTTGTTCCGCTCGCCACTTCCCTCACTCTTAGGCAAAGCCCATCTCAGCTGGCTTGTAGGCGTGCCTCCATGCTCAGAAGCAGCCCCGTGGCAGGCAGGACAGTGCGGGATGTCTTCTGGGCACGCAGCATGCTGCTTCCCATGCCCGGGACAAACCGCGAGCAGTTGCCTGGCTTGCGCTTCTATGTGCCGAGACTTGGAGCTGGCCAGCGCGCACCTTCCCGCTGTGTGTGCTGCTGTCCGCAAACAGCCTCCAAACAAAGCAGGGCACTAAGGCAAGAGAAGTAAGCGCCCCAGGAGGGAATCTGCCTAAGAGGGAACCTGTGCAGCACATCCCTTGTTCCGCTCGCCACTTCCCTGACTCTTAGGCAAAGCCCATCTCAGCTGGCTTGTAGGCGTGCCTCCGTGTTCAGAAGCAGCCCCGTGGCAGGCAGGACAGTGCGAGAAGTACTCTGGGCACGCAGCATGCTGCTTCCCATGCCCGGGTCAAACTGCTAGCAGGTGCCTGGCTTGCCCTTCTATGTGCCGAGACTTGGAGCTGGCCAGCGCGCACCTTCCCGCTGTGTGTGCTGCTGCCCGCAAACAGCCTCCAAACAAAGCAGGGCACTAAGGCAAGAGAAGCAAGCGCCCCAGGAGGGAATCTGCCTAAGAGGGAAGCTGTGCAGCACATCCTCTGTTCTGCTCGCCACTTCCCTGACTCTTAGGCAAAGCCCATCTCAGCTGGCTTGTAGGTGTGCCTCCGTGCTCAGAAGCAGCCCCGAGGAAGGCAGGACACTGCGAGAAGTACTCTGGGCACGCAGCATGCTGCTTCCCATGCCCGGGACAAACCGCGAGCAGGTGCCTGGGTTGCCCTTCTATTTGCCGAGACTTGGAGCTGGCCAGCGCGCACCTTCCCGCTGTGTGTGCTGCTGCCCGCAAACAGCCTCCAAACAAAGCAGGGCACTAAGGCAAGAGAAGCAAGCGCCCCAGGAGGGAATCTGCCTGCGAGGGAACCTGTGCAGCACATCCTTTGTTCCGCTCGCCACTTCCCTGACTCTTAGGCAAAGCCCA
Source organism: Rhea pennata (assembly GCF_028389875.1). Taxonomy (NCBI): domain Eukaryota; kingdom Metazoa; phylum Chordata; class Aves; order Rheiformes; family Rheidae; genus Rhea; species Rhea pennata. Next base: position 111,816 of record NC_084685.1, on the reverse strand, counting down.
TCTCAGCTGGCTTGTAGGCGTGCCTCCGTGCTCAGAAGCAGCCCCGTGGCAGGCAGGACAGTGCGGGATGTCTTCTGGGCACGCAGCATGCTGCTTCCCATGCCCGGGACAAAGCGCGAGCAGGTGCCTCGCTTGCGCTTCTATGTGCCGAGACTTGGAGCTGGCCAGCGCGCACCTTCCCGCTGTGTGTGCTGCTGTCCGCAAACAGCCTCCAAACAAAGCAGGGCACTAAGGCAAGAGAACTAAGCACCCCAGGAGGGAATCTGCCTGCGAGGGAACCTGTGCAGCACATCCCTTGTTCCGCTCACCACTTCCCTGACTCTTAGGCAAAGCCCATCTCAGCTGGCTTGTAGGCGTGCCTCCGTGCTCAGAAGCAGCCCCGTGGCAGGCAGGACAGTGCGGAATGTCTTCTGGGCACGCAGCATGCTGCTTCCCATGCCCGGGACAAACCGCGAGCAGGTGCCTGGGTTGCGCTTCTATGTGCCGAGACTTGGAGCTGGCCAGCGCGCACCTTCCCGCTGTGTGTGCTGCTGTCCGCAAACAGCCTCCAAACAAAGCAGGGCACTAAGGCAAGAGAACTAGGAGCCCCAGGAGGGAATCTGCCTAAGAGGGAAGCTGTGCAGCACATCCCTTGTTCTGCTCGCCACTTCCCTCACTCTTAGGCAAAGCCCATCTCAGCTGGCTTGTAGGCGTGCCTCCGTGCTCAGAAGCAGCCCCGAGGCAGGCAGGACAGTGCGAGAAGTACTCTGGGCACGCAGCATGCTGCTTCCCATGCCCGGGACAAAGCGCGAGCAGGTGCATCGCTTCCGCTTCTATGTGCCGAGACTTGGAGCTGGCCAGCGCGCACCTTCCCGCTGTGTGTGCTGCTGTCCGCAAACAGCCTCCAAACAAAGCAGGGCACTAAGGCAAGAGAACTAAGAGCCCCAGGAGGGAATCTGCCTGCGAGGGAAGCTGTGCAGCACATCCCTTGTTCCGCTCGCCACTTCCCTGACTCTTAGGCAAAGCCCATCTCAGCTGGCTTGTAGGCGTGCCTCCGTGCTCAGAAGCAGCCCCGTGGCAGGCAGGACAGTGCGAGAAGTACTCTGGGCACGCAGCATGCTGCTTCCCATGCCCGGGTCAAACTGCGAGCAGGTGCCTGGGTTGCGCTTCTATGTGCCGAGACTTGGAGCTGGCCAGCGCGCACCTTCCCGCTGTGTGTGCTGCTGCCCGCAAACAGCCTCCAAACAAAGCAGGGCACTAAGGCAAGAGAAGCAAGCGCCCCAGGAGGGAATCTGCCTGCGAGGGAACCTGTGCAGCACATCCCTTGTTCCGCTCGCCACTTCCCTGACTCTTAGGCAAAGCCCATCTCAGCTGGCTTGTAGGCGTGCCTCCGTGCTCAGAAGCAGCCCCGTGGCAGGCAGGACAGTGCGAGAAGTACTCTGGGCACGCAGCATGCTGCTTCCCATGCCCGGGACAAATTGCGAGCAGGTGCCTGGGTTGCCCTTCTATTTGCCGAGACTTGGAGCTGGCCAGCGCGCACCTTCCCACTGTCTGTGCTGCTGCCTGCAAACAGCCTCCAAACAAAGCAGGGCACTAAGGCAAGAGAACTAAGCGCCCCAGGAGGGAATCTGCCTAAGAGGGAAGCTGTGCAGCACATCCCTTGTTCCGCTCGCCACTTCCCTGACTCTTAGGCAAAGCCCATCTCAGCTGGCTTGTAGGCGTGCCTCCGTGCTCAGAAGCAGCCCCGTGGCAGGCAGGACAGTGCGAGAAGTACTCTGGGCACGCAGCATGCTGCTTCCCATGCCCGGGACAAATTGCGAGCAGGTGCCTGGGTTGCCCTTCTATTTGCCGAGACTTGGAGCTGGCCAGCGCGCACCTTCCCACTGTCTGTGCTGCTGCCTGCAAACAGCCTCCAAACAAAGCAGGGCACTAAGGCAAGAGAACTAAGCGCCCCAGGAGGGAATCTGCCTAAGAGGGAAGCTGTGCAGCACATCCCTTGTTCCGCTCGCCACTTCCCTGACTCTTAGGCAAAGCCCATCTCAGCTGGCTTGTAGGCGTGCCTCCGTGCTCAGAAGCAGCCCCGTGGCAGGCAGGACAGTGCGAGAAGTACTCTGGGCACGCAGCATGCTGCTTCCCATGCCCGGGACAAATTGCGAGCAGGTGCCTGGGTTGCCCTTCTATTTGCCGAGACTTGGAGCTGGCCAGCGCGCACCTTCCCACTGTCTGTGCTGCTGCCTGCAAACAGCCTCCAAACAAAGCAGGGCACTAAGGCAAGAGAACTAAGCGCCCCAGGAGGGAATCTGCCTAAGAGGGAAGCTGTGCAGCACATCCCTTGTTCCGCTCGCCACTTCCCTGACTCTTAGGCAAAGCCCATCTCAGCTGGCTTGTAGGCGTGCCTCCGTGCTCAGAAGCAGCCCCGTGGCAGGCAGGACAGTGCGGGATGTCTTCTGGGCACGCAGCATGCTGCTTCCCATGCCCGGGACAAACCGCGAGCAGGTGCCTGGCTTGCGCTTCTATGTGCCGAGACTTGGAGCTGGCCAGCGCGCACCTTCCCGCTGTGTGTGCTGCTGTCCGCAAACAGCCTCCAAACAAAGCAGGGCACTAAGGCAAGAGAAGTAAGCGCCCCAGGAGGGAATCTGCCTAAGAGGGAAGCTGTGCAGCACATCCCTTGTTCCGCTCGCCACTTCCCTCACTCTTAGGCAAAGCCCATCTCAGCTGGCTTGTAGGCGTGCCTCCATGCTCAGAAGCAGCTCCGTGGCAGGCAGGACAGTGCGGGATGTCTTCTGGGCACGCAGCATGCTGCTTCCCATGCCCGGGACAAACCGCGAGCAGTTGCCTGGCTTGCGCTTCTATGTGCCGAGACTTGGAGCTGGCCAGCGCGCACCTTCCCGCTGTGTGTGCTGCTGCCCGCAAACAGCCTCCAAACAAAGCAGGGCACTAAGGCAGGAGAAGCAAGCGCCCCAGGAGGGAATCTGCCTAAGAGGGAAGCTGTGCAGCACATCCTCTGTTCTGCTCGCCACTTCCCTGACTCTTAGGCAAAGCCCATCTCAGCTGGCTTGTAGGTGTGCCTCCGTGCTCAGAAGCAGCCCCGAGGCAGGCAGGACAGTGCGAGAAGTAATCTGGGCACGCAGCATGCTGCTTCCCATGCCCGGGACAAACCGCGAGCAGGTGCCTGGGTTGCCCTTCTATTTGCCGAGACTTGGAGCTGGCCAGCGCGCACCTTCCCGCTGTGTGTGCTGCTGTCCGCAAACAGCCTCCAAACAAAGCAGGGCACTAAGGCAAGAGAAGTAAGCACCCCAGGAGGGAATCTGCCTGCGAGGGAACCTGTGCAGCACATCCCTTGTTCCGCTCGCCACTTCCCTGACTCTTAGGCAAAGCCCATCTCAGCTGGCTTGTAGGCGTGCCTCCGTGCTCAGAAGCAGCCCCGTGGCAGGCAGGACAGTGCGAGAAGTACTCTGGGCACGCAGCATGCTGCTTCCCATGCCCAGGACAAAGCGCGAGCAGGTGCCTGGGTTGCCCTTCTATGTGCCGAGACTTGGAGCTGGCCAGCGCGCACCTTCCCGCTGTGTGTGCTGCTGCCCGCAAACAGCCTCCAAACAAAGCAGGGCACTAAGGCAAGAGAAGCAAGCGCCCCAGGAGGGAATCTGCCTGCGAGGGAAGCTGTGCAGCACATCCTTTGTTCCGCTCGCCACTTCCCTGACTCTTAGGCAAAGCCCATCTCAGCTGGCTTGTAGGCGTGCCTCCGTGCTCAGAAGCAGCCCCGTGGCAGGCAGGACAGTGCGGGATGTCTTCTGGGCACGCAGCATGCTGCTTCCCATGCCCGGGACAAAGCGCGAGCAGGTGCCTCGCTTGCGCTTCTATGTGCCGAGACTTGGAGCTGGCCAGCGCGCACCTTCCCGCTGTGTGTGCTGCTGCCTGCAAACAGCCTCCAAACAAAGCAGGGCACTAAGGCAAGAGAACTAAGCACCCCATTAGGGAATCTGCCTAAGAGGGAACCTGTGCAGCACATCCCTTGTTCCGCTCGCCACTTCCCTGACTCTTAGGCAAAGCCCATCTCAGCTGGCTTGTAGGCGTGCCTCCGTGCTCAGAAGCAGCCCCGTGGCAGGCAGGACAGTGCGAGAAGTAATCTGGGCACGCAGCATGCTGCTTCCCATGCCCGGGACAAAGCGCGAGCAGGCGACTCGCTTGCGCTTCTATGTGCCGAGACTTGGAGCTGGCCAGTGCGCACCTTCCCGCTGTGTGTGCTGCTGCCTGCAAACAGCCTCCAAACAAAGCAGGGCACTAAGGCAAGAGAAGTAAGCGCCCCAGGAGGGAATCTGCCTAAGAGGGAAGCTGTGCAGCACATCCCTTGTTCCGCTCGCAACTTCCCTGACTCTTAGGCAAAGCCCATCTCAGCTGGCTTGTAGGCGTGCCTCCGTGCTCAGAAGCAGCCCCGTGGCAGGCAGGACAGTGCGAGAAGTAATCTGGGCACACAGCATGCTGCTTCCCATGCCCGGGACAAAGCGCGAGCAGGTGCCTCGCTTGCGCTTCTATGTGCAGAGACTTGGAGCTGGCCAGCACGCACCTTCCCGCTGTGTGTGCTGCTGCCTGCAAACAGCCTCCAAACAAAGCAGGGCACTAAGGCAAGAGAACTAAGCACCCCAGGAGGGAATCTGCCTAAGAGGGAACCTGTGCAGCACATCCCTTGTTCCGCTCGCCACTTCCCTGACTCTTAGGCAAAGCCCATCTCAGCTGGCTTGTAGGCGTGCCTCCGTGCTCAGAAGCAGCCCCGTGGCAGGCAGGACACTGCGAGAAGTACTCTGGGCACGCAGCATGCTGCTTCCCATGCCCGGGACAAAGCGCGAGCAGGTGCCTGGGTTGCCCTTCTATGTGCCGAGACTTGGAGCTGGCCAGCGCGCACCTTCCCGCTGTGTGTGCTGCTGCCCGCAAACAGCCTCCAAACAAAGCAGGGCACTAAGGCAAGAGAAGTAAGCGCCCCAGGAGGGAATCTGTCTGCGAGGGAACCTGTGCAGCACATCCTTTGTTCCGCTCGCCACTTCCCTCACTCTTAGGCAAAGCCCATCTCAGCTGGCTTGTAGGCGTGCCTCCGTGCTCAGAAGCAGCCCCGTGGCAGGCAGGACAGTGCGAGAAGTAATCTGGGCACGCAGCATGCTGCTTCCCATGCCCGGGACAAAGCGCGAGCAGGCGACTCGCTTGCGCTTCTATGTGCCGAGACTTGGAGCTGGCCAGCGCGCACCTTCCCGCTGTGTGTGCTGCTGCCTGCAAACAGCCTCCAAACAAAGCAGGGCACTAAGGCAAGAGAACTAAGCACCCCAGGAGGGAATCTGCCTAAGAGGGAACCTGTGCAGCACATCCCTTGTTCCGCTCGCCACTTCCCTGACTCTTAGGCAAAGCCCATCTCAGCTGGCTTGTAGGCGTGCCTCCGTGCTCAGAAGCAGCCCCGTGGCAGGCAGGACAGTGCGGGATGTCTTCTGGGCACGCAGCATGCTGCTTCCCATGCCCGGGTCAAACTGCGAGCAGGTGCCTGGGTTGCCCTTCTATGTGCCGAGACTTGGAGCTGGCCAGCGCGCACCTTCCCGCTGTGTGTGCTGCTGCCTGTAAACAGCCTCCAAACAAAGCAGGGCACTAAGGCAAGAGAACTAAGCACCCCAGGAGGGAATCTGCCTGCGAGGGAAGCTGTGCAGCACATCCCTTGTTCCGCTCGCCACTTCCCTCACTCTTAGGCAAAGCCCATCTCAGCTTGCTTGTAGGCGTGCCTCCGTGCTCAGAAGCAGCCCCGAGGCAGGCAGGACAGTGCGAGAAGTACTCTGGGCACGCAGCATGCTGCTTCCCATGCCCGGGACAAAGCGCGAGCAGGTGCCTGGCTTGCGCTTCTATGTGCCGAGACTTGGAGCTGGCCAGCGCGCACCTTCCCGCTGTGTGTGCTGCTGTCCGCAAACAGCCTCCAAACAAAGCAGGGCACTAAGGCAAGAGAAGTAAGCGCCCCAGGAGGGAATCTGCCTGCGAGGGAAGCTGTGCAGCACATCCCTTGTTCCGCTCGCCACTTCCCTGACTCTTAGGCAAAGCCCATCTCAGCTGGCTTGTAGGCGTGCCTCCGTGCTCAGAAGCAGCCCCGTGGCAGGCAGGACAGTGCGAGAAGTAATCTGGGCACGCAGCATGCTGCTTCCCATGCCCGGGACAAAGCGCAAGCAGGCGACTCGCTTGCGCTTCTATGTGCCGAGACTTGGAGCTGGCCAGCGCGCACCTTCCCGCTGTGTGTACTGCTGTCCGCAAACAGCCTCCAAACAAAGCAGGGCACTAAGGCAAGAGAAGCAAGCGCCCCAGGAGGGAATCTGCCTAAGAGGGAACCTGTGCAGCACATCCTTTGTTCCGCTCGCCACTTCCCTGACTCTTAGGCAAAGCCCATCTCAGCTGGCTTGTAGGCGTGCCTCCGTGCTCAGAAGCAGCCCCGTGGCAGGCAGGACAGTGCGGGATGTCTTCTGGGCACGCAGCATGCTGCTTCCCATGCCCGGGACAAAGCGCGAGCAGGTGCCTCGCTTGCGCTTCTATGTGCCGAGACTTGGAGCTGGCCAGCGCGCACCTTCCCGCTGTGTGTGCTGCTGCCTGCAAACAGCCTCCAAACAAAGCAGGGCACTAAGGCAAGAGAACTAAGCACCCCATTAGGGAATCTGCCTAAGAGGGAACCTGTGCAGCACATCCCTTGTTCCGCTCGCCACTTCCCTGACTCTTAGGCAAAGCCCATCTCAGCTGGCTTGTAGGCGTGCCTCCGTGCTCAGAAGCAGCCCCGTGGCAGGCAGGACAGTGCGAGAAGTAATCTGGGCACGCAGCATGCTGCTTCCCATGCCCGGGACAAAGCGCGAGCAGGCGACTCGCTTGCGCTTCTATGTGCCGAGACTTGGAGCTGGCCAGTGCGCACCTTCCCGCTGTGTGTGCTGCTGCCTGCAAACAGCCTCCAAACAAAGCAGGGCACTAAGGCAAGAGAAGTAAGCGCCCCAGGAGGGAATCTGCCTGCGAGGGAAGCTGTGCAGCACATCCCTTGTTCCGCTCGCAACTTCCCTGACTCTTAGGCAAAGCCCATCTCAGCTGGCTTGTAGGCGTGCCTCCGTGCTCAGAAGCAGCCCCGTGGCAGGCAGGACAGTGCGAGAAGTAATCTGGGCACACAGCATGCTGCTTCCCATGCCCGGGACAAAGCGCGAGCAGGTGCCTCGCTTGCGCTTCTATGTGCAGAGACTTGGAGCTGGCCAGCACGCACCTTCCCGCTGTGTGTGCTGCTGCCTGCAAACAGCCTCCAAACAAAGCAGGGCACTAAGGCAAGAGAACTAAGCACCCCAGGAGGGAATCTGCCTAAGAGGGAACCTGTGCAGCACATCCCTTGTTCCGCTCGCCACTTCCCTGACTCTTAGGCAAAGCCCATCTCAGCTGGCTTGTAGGCGTGCCTCCGTGCTCAGAAGCAGCCCCGAGGCAGGCAGGACACTGCGAGAAGTACTCTGGGCACGCAGCATGCTGCTTCCCATGCCCGGGACAAAGCGCGAGCAGGTGCCTGGGTTGCCCTTCTATGTGCCGAGACTTGGAGCTGGCCAGCGCGCACCTTCCCACTGTCTGTGCTGCTGCCCGCAAACAGCCTCCAAACAAAGCAGGGCACTAAGGCAAGAGAAGTAAGCGCCCCAGGAGGGAATCTGTCTGCGAGGGAACCTGTGCAGCACATCCTTTGTTCCGCTCGCCACTTCCCTGACTCTTAGGCAAAGCCCATCTCAGCTGGCTTGTAGGCGTGCCTCCGTGCTCAGAAGCAGCCCCGTGGCAGGCAGGACAGTGCGAGAAGTAATCTGGGCACGCAGCATGCTGCTTCCCATGCCCGGGACAAAGCGCGAGCAGGCGACTCGCTTGCGCTTCTATGTGCCGAGACTTGGAGCTGGCCAGCGCGCACCTTCCCGCTGTGTGTGCTGCTGCCTGCAAACAGCCTCCAAACAAAGCAGGGCACTAAGGCAAGAGAACTAAGCACCCCAGGAGGGAATCTGCCTAAGAGGGAACCTGTGCAGCACATCCCTTGTTCCGCTCGCCACTTCCCTGACTCTTAGGCAAAGCCCATCTCAGCTGGCTTGTAGGCGTGCCTCCGTGCTCAGAAGCAGCCCCGTGGCAGGCAGGACAGTGCGGGATGTCTTCTGGGCACGCAGCATGCTGCTTCCCATGCCCGGGTCAAACTGCGAGCAGGTGCCTGTGTTGCCCTTCTATGTGCCGAGACTTGGAGCTGGCCAGCGCGCACCTTCCCGCTGTGTGTGCTGCTGCCTGTAAACAGCCTCCAAACAAAGCAGGGCACTAAGGCAAGAGAACTAAGCACCCCAGGAGGGAATCTGCCTGCGAGGGAAGCTGTGCAGCACATCCCTTGTTCCGCTCGCCACTTCCCTGACTCTTAGGCAAAGCCCATCTCAGCTTGCTTGTAGGCGTGCCTCCGTGCTCAGAAGCAGCCCCGAGGCAGGCAGGACAGTGCGAGAAGTACTCTGGGCACGCAGCATGCTGCTTCCCATGCCCGGGACAAAGCGCGAGCAGGCGCCTGGCTTGCGCTTCTATGTGCCGAGACTTGGAGCTGGCCAGCGCGCACCTTCCCGCTGTGTGTGCTGCTGTCCGCAAACAGCCTCCAAACAAAGCAGGGCACTAAGGCAAGAGAAGTAAGCGCCCCAGGAGGGAATCTGCCTAAGAGGGAAGCTGTGCAGCACATCCCTTGTTCCGCTCGCCACTTCCCTGACTCTTAGGCAAAGCCCATCTCAGCTGGCTTGTAGGCGTGCCTCCGTGCTCAGAAGCAGCCCCGTGGCAGGCAGGACAGTGCGAGAAGTAATCTGGGCACGCAGCATGCTGCTTCCCATGCCCGGGACAAAGCGCAAGCAGGCGACTCGCTTGCGCTTCTATGTGCCGAGACTTGGAGCTGGCCAGCGCGCACCTTCCCGCTGTGTGTACTGCTGTCCGCAAACAGCCTCCAAACAAAGCAGGGCACTAAGGCAAGAGAAGCAAGCGCCCCAGGAGGGAATCTGCCTAAGAGGGAACCTGTGCAGCACATCCTTTGTTCCGCTCGCCACTTCCCTGACTCTTAGGCAAAGCCCATCTCAGCTGGCTTGTAGGCGTGCCTCCGTGCTCAGAAGCAGCCCCGTGGCAGGCAGGACAGTGCGGGATGTCTTCTGGGCACGCAGCATGCTGCTTCCCATGCCCGGGACAAAGCGCGAGCAGGTGCCTCGCTTGCGCTTCTATGTGCAGAGACTTGGAGCTGGCCAGCGCGCACCTTCCCGCTGTGTGTGCTGCTGCCTGCAAACAGCCTCCAAACAAAGCAGGGCACTAAGGCAAGAGAACTAAGCACCCCAGGAGGGAATCTGCCTAAGAGGGAACCTGTGCAGCACATCCCTTGTTCCGCTCGCCACTTCCCTGACTCTTAGGCAAAGCCCATCTCAGCTGGCTTGTAGGCGTGCCTCCGTGCTCAGAAGCAGCCCCGAGGCAGGCAGGACACTGCGAGAAGTACTCTGGGCACGCAGCATGCTGCTTCCCATGCCCGGGACAAACTGCGAGCAGGTGCCTGGGTTGCCCTTCTATGTGCCGAGACTTGGAGCTGGCCAGCGCGCACCTTCCCACTGTCTGTGCTGCTGCCCGCAAACAGCCTCCAAACAAAGCAGGGCACTAAGGCAAGAGAAGTAAGCGCCCCAGGAGGGAATCTGTCTGCGAGGGAACCTGTGCAGCACATCCTTTGTTCCGCTCGCCACTTCCCTCACTCTTAGGCAAAGCCCATCTCAGCTGGCTTGTAGGCGTGCCTCCGTGCTCAGAAGCAGCCCCGTGGCAGGCAGGACAGTGCGAGAAGTAATCTGGGCACGCAGCATGCTGCTTCCCAAGCCCGGGACAAAGCGCGAGCAGGCGACTCGCTTGCGCTTCTATGTGCCGAGACTTGGAGCTGGCCAGCGCGCACCTTCCCGCTGTGTGTGCTGCTGCCTGCAAACAGCCTCCAAACAAAGCAGGGCACTAAGGCAAGAGAACTAAGCACCCCAGGAGGGAATCTGCCTGCGAGGGAAGCTGTGCAGCACATCCCTTGTTCCGCTCGCCACTTCCCTGACTCTTAGGCAAAGCCCATCTCAGCTGGCTTGTAGGCGTGCCTCCGTGCTCAGAAGCAGCCCCGTGGCAGGCAGGACAGTGCGGGATGTCTTCTGGGCACGCAGCATGCTGCTTCCCATGCCCGGGTCAAACTGCGAGCAGGTGCCTGGGTTGCCCTTCTATGTGCCGAGACTTGGAGCTGGCCAGCGCGCACCTTCCCGCTGTGTGTGCTGCTGCCTGTAAACAGCCTCCAAACAAAGCAGGGCACTAAGGCAAGAGAACTAAGCACCCCAGGAGGGAATCTGCCTGCGAGGGAAGCTGTGCAGCACATCCCTTGTTCCGCTCGCCACTTCCCTGACTCTTAGGCAAAGCCCATCTCAGCTTGCTTGTAGGCGTGCCTCCGTGCTCAGAAGCAGCCCCGAGGCAGGCAGGACAGTGCGAGAAGTACTCTGGGCACGCAGCATGCTGCTTCCCATGCCCGGGACAAAGCGCGAGCAGGTGCCTGGCTTGCGCTTCTATGTGCCGAGACTTGGAGCTGGCCAGCGCGCACCTTCCCGCTGTGTGTGCTGCTGTCCGCAAACAGCCTCCAAACAAAGCAGGGCACTAAGGCAAGAGAAGTAAGCGCCCCAGGAGGGAATCTGCCTAAGAGGGAACCTGTGCAGCACATCCCTTGTTCCGCTCGCCACTTCCCTGACTCTTAGGCAAAGCCCATCTCAGCTGGCTTGTAGGCGTGCCTCCGTGCTCAGAAGCAGCCCCGTGGCAGGCAGGACAGTGCGAGAAGTAATCTGGGCACGCAGCATGCTGCTTCCCATGCCCGGGACAAACCGCGAGCAGGCGCATCGCTTCCGCTTCTATGTGCAGAGACTTGGAGCTGGCCAGCGCGCACCTTCCCGCTGTGTGTGCTGCTGTCCGCAAACAGCCTCCAAACAAAGCAGGGCACTAAGGCAAGAGAACTAAGCACCCCAGGAGGGAATCTGCCTAAGAGGGAACCTGTGCAGCACATCCCTTGTTCCGCTCGCCACTTCCCTCACTCTTAGGCAAAGCCCATCTCAGCTGGCTTGTAGGCGTGCCTCCGTGCTCAGAAGCAGCCCCGTGGCAGGCAGGACAGTGCGGGATGTCTTCTGGGCACGCAGCATGCTGCTTCCCATGCCCGGGACAAAGCGCGAGCAGGTGCCTGGCTTGCGCTTCTATGTGCCGAGACTTGGAGCTGGCCAGCGCGCACCTTCCCGCTGTGTGTGCTGCTGTCCGCAAACAGCCTCCAAACAAAGCAGGGCACTAAGGCAAGACAAGTAAGCGCCCCAGGAGGGAATCTGCCTAAGAGGGAACCTGTGCAGCACATCCCTTGTTCCGCTCGCCACTTCCCTGACTCTTAGGCAAAGCCCATCTCAGCTGGCTTGTAGGCGTGCCTCCGTGCTCAGAAGCAGCCCCGAGGCAGGCAGGACACTGCGAGAAGTACTCTGGGCACGCAGCATGCTGCTTCCCATGCCCGGGACAAAGCGCGAGCAGGTGCATCGCTTCCGCTTCTATGTGCCGAGACTTGGAGCTGGCCAGCGCGCACCTTCCCGCTGTGTGTGCTGCTGTCCGCAAACAGCCTCCAAACAAAGCAGGGCACTAAGGCAAGAGAACTAAGAGCCCCAGGAGGGAATCTGCCTGCGAGGGAAGCTGTGCAGCACATCCCTTGTTCCGCTCGCCACTTCCCTGACTCTTAGGCAAAGCCCATCTCAGCTGGCTTGTAGGCGTGCCTCCGTGCTCAGAAGCAGCCCCGTGGCAGGCAGGACAGTGCGGGATGTCTTCTGGGCACGCAGCATGCTGCTTCCCATGCCCGGGACAAACCGCGAGCAGGTGCCTGGCTTGCGCTTCTATGTGCCGAGACTTGGAGCTGGCCAGCGCGCACCTTCCCGCTGTGTGTGCTGCTGTCCGCAAACAGCCTCCAAACAAAGCAGGGCACTAAGGCAAGAGAACTAAGAGCCCCAGGAGGGAATCTGCCTAAGAGGGAAGCTGTGCAGCACATCCCTTGTTCCGCTCGCCACTTCCCTCACTCTTAGGCAAAGCCCATCTCAGCTGGCTTGTAGGCGTGCCTCCGTGCTCAGAAGCAGCCCCGTGGCAGGCAGGACAGTGCGAGAAGTACTCTGGGCACGCAGCATGCTGCTTCCCATGCCCGGGTCAAACTGCGAGCAGGTGCCTGGCTTGCCCTTCTATGTGCCGAGACTTGGAGCTGGCCAGCGCGCACCTTCCCGCTGTGTGTGCTGCTGCCTGCAAACAGCCTCCAAACAAAGCAGGGCACTAAGGCAAGAGAACTAAGAGCCCCAGGAGGGAATCTGCCTGCGAGGGAACCTGTGCAGCACATCCCTTGTTCCGCTCGCCACTTCCCTGACTCTTAGGCAAAGCCCATCTCAGCTTGCTTGTAGGTGTGCCTCCGTGCTCAGAAGCAGCCCCGTGGCAGGCAGGACAGTGCGAGAAGTAATCTGGTCACGCAGCATGCTGCTTCCCATGCCCGGGACAAAGCGCGAGCAGGCGACTCGCTTGCGCTTCTATGTGCCGAGACTTGGAGCTGGCCAGCGCGCACCTTCCCGCTGTGTGTGCTGCTGTCCGCAAACAGCCTCCAAACAAAGCAGGGCACTAAGGCAAGAGAACTAAGCACCCCAGGAGGGAATCTGCCTAAGAGGGAACCTGTGCAGCACATCCCTTGTTCCGCTCGCCACTTCCCTCACTCTTAGGCAAAGCCCATCTCAGCTGGCTTGTAGGCGTGCCTCCGTGCTCAGAAGCAGCCCCGTGGCAGGCAGGACAGTGCGAGAAGTAATCTGGGCACGCAGCATGCTGCTTCCCATGCCCGGGACAAAGCGCGAGCAGGCGACTCGCTTGCGCTTCTATGTGCCGAGACTTGGAGCTGGCCAGCGCGCACCTTCCCGCTGTGTGTGCTGCTGCCTGCAAACAGCCTCCAAACAAAGCAGGGCACTAAGGCAAGAGAAGTAAGCGCCCCAGGAGGGAATCTGCCTGCGAGGGAAGCTGTGCAGCACATCCCTTGTTCCGCTCGCCACTTCCCTGACTCTTAGGCAAAGCCCATCTCAGCTGGCTTGTAGGCGTGCCTCCGTGCTCAGAAGCAGCCCCGTGGCAGGCAGGACAGTGCGAGAAGTAATCTGGGCACACAGCATGCTGCTTCCCATGCCCGGGACAAAGCGCGAGCAGGTGCCTCGCTTGCGCTTCTATGTGCAGAGACTTGGAGCTGGCCAGCACGCACCTTCCCGCTGTGTGTGCTGCTGTCCGCAAACAGCCTCCAAACAAAGCAGGGCACTAAGGCAAGAGAACTAAGCACCCCAGGAGGGAATCTGCCTAAGAGGGAACCTGTGCAGCACATCCCTTGTTCCGCTCGCCACTTCCCTGACTCTTAGGCAAAGCCCATCTCAGCTGGCTTGTAGGCGTGCCTCCGTGCTCAGAAGCAGCCCCGAGGCAGGCAGGACACTGCGAGAAGTACTCTGGGCACGCAGCATGCTGCTTCCCATGCCCGGGACAAAGCGCGAGCAGGTGCCTGGGTTGCCCTTCTATGTGCCGAGACTTGGAGCTGGCCAGCGCGCACCTTCCCACTGTCTGTGCTGCTGCCCGCAAACAGCCTCCAAACAAAGCAGGGCACTAAGGCAAGAGAAGTAAGCGCCCCAGGAGGGAATCTGCCTGCGAGGGAACCTGTGCAGCACATCCTTTGTTCCGCTCGCCACTTCCCTGACTCTTAGGCAAAGCCCATCTCAGCTGGCTTGTAGGCGTGCCTCCGTGCTCAGAAGCAGCCCCGTGGCAGGCAGGACAGTGCGAGAAGTAATCTGGGCACGCAGCATGCTGCTTCCCATGCCCGGGACAAAGCGCGAGCAGGCGACTCGCTTGCGCTTCTATGTGCCGAGACTTGGAGCTGGCCAGCGCGCACCTTCCCGCTGTGTGTGCTGCTGCCTGCAAACAGCCTCCAAACAAAGCAGGGCACTAAGGCAAGAGAACTAAGCACCCCAGGAGGGAATCTGCCTGCGAGGGAAGCTGTGCAGCACATCCCTTGTTCCGCTCGCCACTTCCCTGACTCTTAGGCAAAGCCCATCTCAGCTGGCTTGTAGGCGTGCCTCCGTGCTCAGAAGCAGCCCCGTGGCAGGCAGGACAGTGCGGGATGTCTTCTGGGCACGCAGCATGCTGCTTCCCATGCCCGGGTTCAAACTGCGAGCAGGTGCCTGGGTTGCCCTTCTATGTGCCGAGACTTGGAGCTGGCCAGCGCGCACCTTCCCGCTGTGTGTGCTGCTGCCTGTAAAGAGCCTCCAAACAAAGCAGGGCACTAAGGCAAGAGAACTAAGCACCCCAGGAGGGAATCTGCCTGCGAGGGAAGCTGTGCAGCACATCCCTTGTTCCGCTCGCCACTTCCCTGACTCTTAGGCAAAGCCCATCTCAGCTTGCTTGTAGGCGTGCCTCCGTGCTCAGAAGCAGCCCCGAGGCAGGCAGGACAGTGCGAGAAGTAATCTGGGCACGCAGCATGCTGCTTCCCATGCCCGGGACAAAGCGCGAGCAGGCGACTCGCTTGCGCTTCTATGTGCCGAGACTTGGAGCTGGCCAGCACGCACCTTCCCGCTGTGTGTACTGCTGTCCGCAAACAGCCTCCAAACAAAGCAGGGCACTAAGGCAAGAGAAGCAAGCGCCCCAGGAGGGAATCTGCCTGCGAGGGAAGCTGTGCAGCACATCCCTTGTTCCGCTCGCCACTTCCCTGACTCTTAGGCAAAGCCCATCTCAGCTGGCTTGTAGGCGTGCCTCCGTGCTCAGAAGCAGCCCCGTGGCAGGCAGGACAGTGCGGGATGTCTTCTGGGCACGCAGCATGCTGCTTCCCATGCCCGGGACAAAGCGCGAGCAGGTGCCTGGCTTGCGCTTCTATGTGCCGAGACTTGGAGCTGGCCAGCGCGCACCTTCCCGCTGTGTGTGCTGCTGTCCGCAAACAGCCTCCAAACAAAGCAGGGCACTAAGGCAAGAGAAGTAAGCGCCCCAGGAGGGAATCTGCCTGCGAGGGAAGCTGTGCAGCACATCCCTTGTTCCGCTCGCCACTTCCCTGACTCTTAGGCAAAGCCCATCTCAGCTGGCTTGTAGGCGTGCCTCCGTGCTCAGAAGCAGCCCCGTGGCAGGCAGGACAGTGCGGGATGTCTTCTGGGCACACAGCATGCTGCTTCCCATGCCCGGGACAAAGCGCGAGCAGGTGCCTCGCTTGCGCTTCTATGTGCAGAGACTTGGAGCTGGCCAGCGCGCACCTTCCCGCTGTGTGTGCTGCTGCCTGCAAACAGCCTCCAAACAAAGCAGGGCACTAAGGCAAGAGAACTAAGCACCCCAGGAGGGAATCTGCCTAAGAGGGAACCTGTGCAGCACATCCCTTGTTCCGCTCGCCACTTCCCTGACTCTTAGGCAAAGCCCATCTCAGCTGGCTTGTAGGCGTGCCTCCGTGCTCAGAAGCAGCCCCGAGGCAGGCAGGACACTGCGAGAAGTACTCTGGGCACGCAGCATGCTGTTTCCCATGCCCGGGACAAAGCGCGAGCAGGTGCCTGGGTTGCCCTTCTATGTGCCGAGACTTGGAGCTGGCCAGCGCGCACCTTCCCGCTGTCTGTGCTGCTGCCCGCAAACAGCCTCCAAACAAAGCAGGGCACTAAGGCAAGAGAAGTAAGCGCCCCAGGAGGGAATCTGCCTGCGAGGGAAGCTGTGCAGCACATCCTTTGTTCCGCTCGCCACTTCCCTGACTCTTAGGCAAAGCCCATCTCAGCTGGCTTGTAGGCGTGCCTCCGTGCTCAGAAGCAGCCCCGTGGCAGGCAGGACAGTGCGAGAAGTAATCTGGGCACGCAGCATGCTGCTTCCCATGCCCGGGACAAAGCGCGAGCAGGCGACTCGCTTGCGCTTCTATGTGCCGAGACTTGGAGCTGGCCAGCGCGCACCTTCCCGCTGTGTGTGCTGCTGCCTGCAAACAGCCTCCAAACAAAGCAGGGCACTAAGGCAAGAGAAGTAAGCGCCCCAGGAGGGAATCTGCCTGCGAGGGAAGCTGTGCAGCACATCCCTTGTTCCGCTCGCCACTTCCCTGACTCTTAGGCAAAGCCCATCTCAGCTGGCTTGTAGGCGTGCCTCCGTGCTCAGAAGCAGCCCCGTGGCAGGCAGGACAGTGCGGGATGTCTTCTGGGCACGCAGCATGCTGCTTCCCATGCCCGGGTCAAACTGCGAGCAGGTGCCTGGGTTGCCCTTCTATGTGCCGAGACTTGGAGCTGGCCAGCGCGCACCTTCCCGCTGTGTGTGCTGCTGTCCGCAAACAGCCTCCAAACAAAGCAGGGCACTATGGCAAGAGAAGTAAGCGCCCCAGGAGGGAATCTGCCTGCGAGGGAAGCTGTGCAGCACATCCCTTGTTCCGCTCGCCACTTCCCTGACTCTTAGGCAAAGCCCATCTCAGCTGGCTTGTAGGCGTGCCTCCATGCTCAGAAGCAGCCCCGTGGCAGGCAGGACAGTGCGGGATGTCTTCTGGGCACGCAGCATGCTGCTTCCCATGCCCGGGACAAAGCGCGAGCAGGTGCCTGGCTTGCGCTTCTATGTGCCGAGACTTGGAGCTGGCCAGCGCGCACCTTCCCGCTGTGTGTGCTGCTGTCCGCAAACAGCCTCCAAACAAAGCAGGGCACTAAGGCAAGAGAAGTAAGCGCCCCAGGAGGGAATCTGCCTGCGAGGGAAGCTGTGCAGCACATCCCTTGTTCCGCTCGCCACTTCCCTCACTCTTAGGCAAAGCCCATCTCAGCTGGCTTGTAGGCGTGCCTCCGTGCTCAGAAGCAGCCCCGTGGCAGGCAGGACAGTGCGAGAAGTACTCTGGGCACGCAGCATGCTGCTTCCCATGCCCGGGTCAAACTGCGAGCAGGTGCCTGAGTTGCCCTTCTATGTGCCGAGACTTGGAGCTGGCCAGCGCGCACCTTCCCGCTGTGTGTGCTGCTGTCCGCAAACAGCCTCCAAACAAAGCAGGGCACTAAGGCAAGAGAAGTAAGCGCCCCAGGAGGGAATCTGCCTAAGAGGGAAGCTGTGCAGCACATCCCTTGTTCCGCTCGCCACTTCCCTGACTCTTAGGCAAAGCCCATCTCAGCTGGCTTGTAGGCGTGCCTCCGTGCTCAGAAGCAGCCCCGTGGCAGGCAGGACAGTGCGAGAAGTAATCTGGGCACGCAGCATGCTGCTTCCCATGCCCGGGACAAAGCGCAAGCAGGCGACTCGCTTGCGCTTCTATGTGCCGAGACTTGGAGCTGGCCAGCGCGCACCTTCCCGCTGTGTGTACTGCTGTCCGCAAACAGCCTCCAAACAAAGCAGGGCACTAAGGCAAGAGAAGCAAGCGCCCCAGGAGGGAATCTGCCTAAGAGGGAACCTGTGCAGCACATCCTTTGTTCCGCTCGCCACTTCCCTGACTCTTAGGCAAAGCCCATCTCAGCTGGCTTGTAGGCGTGCCTCCGTGCTCAGAAGCAGCCCCGTGGCAGGCAGGACAGTGCAGGATGTCTTCTGGGCACGCAGCATGCTGCTTCCCATGCCCGGGACAAAGCGCGAGCAGGTGCCTGGCTTGCGCTTCTATGTGCCGAGACTTGGAGCTGGCCAGCGCGCACCTTCCCGCTGTGTGTGCTGCTGTCCGCAAACAGCCTCCAAACAAAGCAGGGCACTAAGGCAAGAGAAGTAAGCGCCCCAGGAGGGAATCTGCCTAAGAGGGAACCTGTGCAGCACATCCCTTGTTCCGCTCGCCACTTCCCTGACTCTTAGGCAAAGCCCATCTCAGCTGGCTTGTAGGCGTGCCTCCGTGCTCAGAAGCAGCTCCGTGGCAGGCAGGACAGTGCGAGAAGTAATCTGGGCACGCAGCATGCTGCTTCCCATGCCCGGGTTCAAACTGCGAGCAGGTGCCTGGGTTGCCCTTCTATGTGCCGAGACTTGGAGCTGGCCAGCGCGCACCTTCCCGCTGTGTGTGCTGCTGTCCGCAAACAGCCTCCAAACAAAGCAGGGCACTAAGGCAAGAGAAGTAAGCGCCCCAGGAGGGAATCTGCCTAAGAGGGAAGCTGTGCAGCACATCCCTTGTTCCGCTCGCCACTTCCCTGACTCTTAGGCAAAGCCAATCTCAGCTGGCTTGTAGGCGTGCCTCCGTGCTCAGAAGCAGCCCCGTGGCAGGCAGGACAGTGCGAGAAGTAATCTGGGCACACAGCATGCTGCTTCCCATGCCCGGGACAAAGCGCGAGCAGGCGACTCGCTTGCGCTTCTATGTGCCGAGACTTGGAGCTGGCCAGCACGCACCTTCCCGCTGTGTGTGCTGCTGCCTGTAAACAGCCTCCAAACAAAGCAGGGCACTAAGGCAAGAGAAGTAAGCGCCCCAGGAGGGAATCTGCCTGCGAGGGAAGCTGTGCAGCACATCCCTTGTTCCGCTCGCCACTTCCCTGACTCTTAGGCAAAGCCCATCTCAGCTGGCTTGTAGGCGTGCCTCCGTGCTCAGAAGCAGCCCCGAGGCAGGCAGGACAGTGCGAGAAGTACTCTGGGCACGCAGCATGCTGCTTCCCATGCCCGGGACAAAGCGCGAGCAGGTGCCTGGGTTGCCCTTCTATGTGCCGAGACTTGGAGCTGGCCAGCGCGCACCTTCCCGCTGTGTGTGCTGCTGCCTGCAAACAGCCTCCAAACAAAGCAGGGCACTAAGGCAAGAGAACTAAGTGCCCCAGGAGGGAATCTGCCTGCGAGGGAACCTGTGCAGCACATCCTTTGTTCCGCTCGCCACTTCCCTGACTCTTAGGCAAAGCCCATCTCAGCTGGCTTGTAGGCGTGCCTCCGTGCTCAGAAGCAGCCCCGTGGCAGGCAGGACAGTGCGGGATGTCTTCTGGGCACGCAGCATGCTGCTTCCCATGCCCGGGACAAAGCGCGAACAGGTGCCTCGCTTGCGCTTCTATGTGCCGAGACTTGGAGCTGGCCAGCGCGCACCTTCCCGCTGTGTGTGCTGCTGTCCGCAAACAGCCTCCAAACAAAGCAGGGCACTAAGGCAAGAGAACTAAGCACCCCAGGAGGGAATCTGCCTGCGAGGAAACCTGTGCAGCACATCCCTTGTTCCGCTCGCCACTTCCCTGACTCTTAGGCAAAGCCCATCTCAGCTGGCTTGTAGGCGTGCCTCCGTGCTCAGAAGCAGCTCCGTGGCAGGCAGGACAGTGCGGGATGTCTTCTGGGCACGCAGCATGCTGCTTCCCATGCCCGGGTCGAACTGCGAGCAGGTGCCTGGGTTGCCCTTCTATGTGCCGAGACTTGGAGCTGGCCAGCGCGCACCTTCCCGCTGTGTGTGCTGCTGCCCGCAAACAGCCTCCAAACAAAGCAGGGCACTAAGGCAAGAGAACTAAGCACCCCAGGAGGGAATCTGCCTAAGAGGGAAGCTGTGCAGCACATCCTTTGTTCCGCTCGCCACTTCCCTGACTCTTAGGCAAAGCCCATCTCAGCTGGCTTGTAGGCGTGCCTCCGTGCTCAGAAGCAGCCCCGTGGCAGGCAGGACAGTGCGAGAAGTACTCTGGGCACGCAGCATGCTGCTTCCCATGCCCGGGACAAAGCGCGAACAGGTGCCTGAGTTGCCCTTCTATTTGCCGAGACTTGGAGCTGGCCAGCGCGCACCTTCCCGCTGTGTGTGCTGCTGCCCGCAAACAGCCTCCAAACAAAGCAGGGCACTAAGGCAAGAGAAGTAAGCGCCCCAGGAGGGAATCTGCCTGCGAGGGAAGCTGTGCAGCACATCCCTTGTTCCGCTCGCCACTTCCCTGACTCTTAGGCAAAGCCCATCTCAGCTGGCTTGTAGGCGTGCCTCCGTGCTCAGAAGCAGCCCCGAGCAAGGCAGGACAGTGCGAGAAGTAATCTGGGCACGCAGCATGCTGCTTCCCATGCCCGGGACAAAGCGCGAACAGGTGCCTGAGTTGCCCTTCTATTTGCCGAGACTTGGAGCTGGCCAGCGCGCACCTTCCCGCTGTGTGTGCTGCTGCCCGCAAACAGCCTCCAAACAAAGCAGGGCACTAAGGCAAGAGAAGTAAGCGCCCCAGGAGGGAATCTGCCTGCGAGGGAAGCTGTGCAGCACATCCCTTGTTCCGCTCGCCACTTCCCTCACTCTTAGGCAAAGCCCATCTCAGCTGGCTTGTAGGCATGCCTCCGTGCTCAGAAGCAGCCCCGTGGCAGGCAGGACAGTGCGGGATGCCTTCTGGGCACGCAGCATGCTGCTTCCCATCCCCGGGTCAAACTGCGAGCAGGTGCCTGGGTTGCGCTTCTATGTGCCGAGACTTGGAGCTGGCCAGTGCGCACCTTCCCGCTGTGTGTGCTGCTGTCCGCAAACAGCCTCCAAACAAAGCAGGGCACTAAGGCAAGAGAAGTAAGCACCCCAGGAGGGAATCTGCCTGCGAGGGAAGCTGTGCAGCACATCCCTTGTTCCGCTCGCCACTTCCCTGACTCTTAGGCAAAGCCCATCTCAGCTGGCTTGTAGGCGTGCCTCCGTGCTCAGAAGCAGCCCCGTGGCAGGCAGGACAGTGCGAGAAGTAATCTGGGCACACAGCATGCTGCTTCCCATGCCCGGGACAAAGCGCGAGCAGGCGACTCGCTTGCGCTTCTATGTGCAGAGACTTGGAGCTGGCCAGCACGCACCTTCCCGCTGTGTGTGCTGCTGCCTGCAAACAGCCTCCAAACAAAGCAGGGCACTAAGGCAAGAGAACTAAGCACCCCAGGAGGGAATCTGCCTAAGAGGGAACCTGTGCAGCACATCCCTTGTTCCGCTCGCCACTTCCCTGACTCTTAGGCAAAGCCCATCTCAGCTGGCTTGTAGGCGTGCCTCCGTGCTCAGAAGCAGCCCCGTGGCAGGCAGGACAGTGCGGGATGTCTTCTGGGCACGCAGCATGCTGCTTCCCATGCCCGGGACAAACCACGAGCAGGTGCCTGGCTTGCGCTTCTATGTGCCGAGACTTGGAGCTGGCCAGCGCGCACCTTCCCGCTGTGTGTGCTGCTGTCCGCAAACAGCCTCCAAACAAAGCAGGGCACTAAGGCAAGAGAACTAAGAGCCCCAGGAGGGAATCTGCCTAAGAGGGAACCTGTGCAGCACATCCCTTGTTCTGCTCGCCACTTCCCTGACTCTTAGGCAAAGCCCATCTCAGCTGGCTTGTAGGCGTGCCTCCGTGCTCAGAAGCAGCCCCGAGGCAGGCAGGACAGTGCGAGAAGTACTCTGGGCACGCAGCATGCTGCTTCCCATGCCCGGGTCAAACTGCGAGCAGGTGCCTGGGTTGCCCTTCTATTTGCCGAGACTTGGAGCTGGCCAGCGCGCACCTTCCCGCTGTGTGTGCTGCTGCCCGCAAACAGCCTCCAAACAAAGCAGGGCACTAAGGCAAGAGAAGTAAGCGCCCCAGGAGGGAATCTGCCTAACAGGGAACCTGTGCAGCACATCCCTTGTTCCGCTCGCCACTTCCCTCACTCTTAGGCAAAGCCCATCTCAGCTGGCTTGTAGGCGTGCCTCCGTGCTCAGAAGCAGCCCCGAGGCAGGCAGGACAGTGCGGGATGTCTTCTGGGCACGCAGCATGCTGCTTCCCATGCCCGGGACAAACCGCGAGCAGGTGCCTGGCTTGCGCTTCTATGTGCCGAGACTTGGAGCTGGCCAGCGCGCACCTTCCCGCTGTGTGTGCTGCTGTCCGCAAACAGCCTCCAAACAAAGCAGGGCACTAAGGCAAGAGAACTAAGAGCCCCAGGAGGGAATCTGCCTAAGAGGGAACCTGTGCAGCACATCCCTTGTTCTGCTCGCCACTTCCCTGACTCTTAGGCAAAGCCCATCTCAGCTGGCTTGTAGGCGTGCCTCCGTGCTCAGAAGCAGCCCCGTGGCAGGCAGGACAGTGCGAGAAGTACTCTGGGCACGCAGCATGCTGCTTCCCATGCCCGGGACAAAGCGCGAGCAGGCGACTCGCTTGCGCTTCTATTTGCCGAGACTTGGAGCTGGCCAGCGCGCACCTTCCCGCTGTGTGTGCTGCTGCCCGCAAACAGCCTCCAAACAAAGCAGGGCACTAAGGCAAGAGAAGTAAGCGCCCCAGGAGGGAATCTGCCTAAGAGGGAAGCTGTGCAGCACATCCCTTGTTCCGCTCGCCACTTCCCTCACTCTTAGGCAAAGCCCATCTCAGCTGGCTTGTAGGCGTGCCTCCGTGCTCAGAAGCAGCCCCGTGGCAGGCAGGACAGTGCGAGAAGTACTCTGGGCACGCAGCATGCTGCTTCCCATGCCCGGGACAAACTGCGAGCAGGTGCCTGGCTTGCGCTTCTATGTGCCGAGACTTGGAGCTGGCCAGCGCGCACCTTCCCGCTGTGTGTGCTGCTGTCCGCAAACAGCCTCCAAACAAAGCAGGGCACTAAGGCAAGAGAACTAAGAGCCCCAGGAGGGAATCTGCCTAAGAGGGAAGCTGTGCAGCACATCCCTTGTTCCGCTCGCCACTTCCCTGACTCTTAGGCAAAGCCCATCTCAGCTGGCTTGTAGGCGTGCCTCCGTGCTCAGAAGCAGCCCCGAGGCAGGCAGGACAGTGCGGGATGTCTTCTGGGCACGCAGCATGCTGCTTCCCACGCCCGGGACAAACTGCGAGCAGGTGCCTGGCTTGCGCTTCTATGTGCCGAGACTTGGAGCTGGCCAGCGCGCACCTTCCCGCTGTGTGTGCTGCTGCCTGCAAAAAGCCTCCAAACAAAGCAGGGCACTAAGGCAAGAGAACTAAGAGCCCCAGGAGGGAATCTGCATAAGAGGGAACCTGTGCAGCACATCCTTTGTTCCGCTCGCCACTTCCCTGACTCTTAGGCAAAGCCCATCTCAGCTGGCTTGTAGGTGTGCCTCCGTGCTCAGAAGCAGCCCCGTGGCAGGCAGGACAGTGCGGGATGTCTTCTGGGCACGCAGCATGCTGCTTCCCATGCCCGGGACAAAGCGCGAGCAGGTGCCTGGGTTGCCCTTCTATGTGCCGAGACTTGGAGCTGGCCAGCGCGCACCTTCCCGCTGTGTGTGCTGCTGCCCGCAAACAGCCTCCAAACAAAGCAGGGCACTAAGGCAAGAGAACTAAGAGCCCCAGGAGGGAATCTGCCTGCGAGGGAACCTGTGCAGCACATCCCTTGTTCCGCTCGCCACTTCCCTGACTCTTAGGCAAAGCCCATCTCAGCTGGCTTGTAGGCGTGCCTCCGTGCTCAGAAGCAGCCCCGTGGCAGGCAGGACAGTGCAGGATGTCTTCTGGGCACGCAGCATGCTGCTTCCCATGCCCGGGACAAACCGCGAGCAGGTGCCTGGCTTGCGCTTCTATGTGCCGAGACTTGGAGCTGGCCAGCGCGCACCTTCCCGCTGTGTGTGCTGCTGTCCGCAAACAGCCTCCAAACAAAGCAGGGCACTAAGGCAAGAGAAGTAAGCGCCCCAGGAGGGAATCTGCCTAAGAGGGAACCTGTGCAGCACATCCCTTGTTCCGCTCGCCACTTCCCTCACTCTTAGGCAAAGCCCATCTCAGCTGGCTTGTAGGCGTGCCTCCGTGCTCAGAAGCAGCTCCGTGGCAGGCAGGACAGTGCGAGAAGTAATCTGGGCACGCAGCATGCTGCTTCCCATGCCCGGGTCAAACTGCGAGCAGGTGCCTGGGTTGCCCTTCTATGTGCCGAGACTTGGAGCTGGCCAGCGCGCACCTTCCCGCTGTGTGTGCTGCTGTCCGCAAACAGCCTCCAAACAAAGCAGGGCACTAAGGCAAGAGAAGTAAGCGCCCCAGGAGGGAATCTGCCTAAGAGGGAAGCTGTGCAGCACATCCCTTGTTCCGCTCGCCACTTCCCTGACTCTTAGGCAAAGCCAATCTCAGCTGGCTTGTAGGCGTGCCTCCGTGCTCAGAAGCAGCCCCGTGGCAGGCAGGACAGTGCGAGAAGTAATCTGGGCACACAGCATGCTGCTTCCCATGCCCGGGACAAAGCGCGAGCAGGCGACTCGCTTGCGCTTCTATGTGCCGAGACTTGGAGCTGGCCAGCACGCACCTTCCCGCTGTGTGTGCTGCTGCCTGTAAACAGCCTCCAAACAAAGCAGGGCACTAAGGCAAGAGAAGTAAGCGCCCCAGGAGGGAATCTGCCTGCGAGGGAAGCTGTGCAGCACATCCCTTGTTCCGCTCGCCACTTCCCTGACTCTTAGGCAAAGCCCATCTCAGCTGGCTTGTAGGCGTGCCTCCGTGCTCAGAAGCAGCCCCGAGGCAGGCAGGACAGTGCGAGAAGTACTCTGGGCACGCAGCATGCTGCTTCCCATGCCCGGGACAAAGCGCGAGCAGGTGCCTGGGTTGCCCTTCTATGTGCCGAGACTTGGAGCTGGCCAGCGCGCACCTTCCCGCTGTGTGTGCTGCTGCCTGCAAACAGCCTCCAAACAAAGCAGGGCACTAAGGCAAGAGAACTAAGTGCCCCAGGAGGGAATCTGCCTGCGAGGGAACCTGTGCAGCACATCCTTTGTTCCGCTCGCCACTTCCCTGACTCTTAGGCAAAGCCCATCTCAGCTGGCTTGTAGGCGTGCCTCCGTGCTCAGAAGCAGCCCCGTGGCAGGCAGGACAGTGCGGGATGTCTTCTGGGCACGCAGCATGCTGCTTCCCATGCCCGGGACAAAGCGCGAGCAGGTGCCTCGCTTGCGCTTCTATGTGCCGAGACTTGGAGCTGGCCAGCGCGCACCTTCCCGCTGTGTGTGCTGCTGTCCGCAAACAGCCTCCAAACAAAGCAGGGCACTAAGGCAAGAGAACTAAGCACCCCAGGAGGGAATCTGCCTAAGAGGGAACCTGTGCAGCACATCCCTTGTTCCGCTCGCCACTTCCCTCACTCTTAGGCAAAGCCCATCTCAGCTGGCTTGTAGGCGTGCCTCCGTGCTCAGAAGCAGCTCCGTGGCAGGCAGGACAGTGCGGGATGTCTTCTGGGCACGCAGCATGCTGCTTCCCATGCCCGGGTCGAACTGCGAGCAGGTGCCTGGGTTGCCCTTCTATGTGCCGAGACTTGGAGCTGGCCAGCGCGCACCTTCCCGCTGTGTGTGCTGCTGCCCGCAAACAGCCTCCAAACAAAGCAGGGCACTAAGGCAAGAGAACTAAGCACCCCAGGAGGGAATCTGCCTAAGAGGGAAGCTGTGCAGCACATCCTTTGTTCCGCTCGCCACTTCCCTGACTCTTAGGCAAAGCCCATCTCAGCTGGCTTGTAGGCGTGCCTCCGTGCTCAGAAGCAGCCCCGTGGCAGGCAGGACAGTGCGAGAAGTACTCTGGGCACGCAGCATGCTGCTTCCCATGCCCGGGACAAAGCGCGAACAGGTGCCTGAGTTGCCCTTCTATTTGCCGAGACTTGGAGCTGGCCAGCGCGCACCTTCCCGCTGTGTGTGCTGCTGCCCGCAAACAGCCTCCAAACAAAGCAGGGCACTAAGGCAAGAGAAGTAAGCGCCCCAGGAGGGAATCTGCCTGCGAGGGAAGCTGTGCAGCACATCCCTTGTTCCGCTCGCCACTTCCCTGACTCTTAGGCAAAGCCCATCTCAGCTGGCTTGTAGGCGTGCCTCCGTGCTCAGAAGCAGCCCCGAGCAAGGCAGGACAGTGCGAGAAGTAATCTGGGCACGCAGCATGCTGCTTCCCATGCCCGGGACAAAGCGCGAGCAGGTGCCTGGCTTGCGCTTCTATGTGCCGAGACTTGGAGCTGGCCAGTGCGCACCTTCCCGCTGTGTGTGCTGCTGTCCGCAAACAGCCTCCAAACAAAGCAGGGCACTAAGGCAAGAGAAGTAAGCACCCCAGGAGGGAATCTGCCTAAGAGGGAACCTGTGCAGCACATCCCTTGTTCCGCTCGCCACTTCCCTGACTCTTAGGCAAAGCCCATCTCAGCTGGCTTGTAGGCGTGCCTCCGTGCTCAGAAGCAGCCCCGTGGCAGGCAGGACAGTGCGGGATGTCTTCTGGGCACGCAGCATGCTGCTTCCCATGCCCGGGACAAACCACGAGCAGGTGCCTGGCTTGCGCTTCTATGTGCCGAGACTTGGAGCTGGCCAGCGCGCACCTTCCCGCTGTGTGTGCTGCTGTCCGCAAACAGCCTCCAAACAAAGCAGGGCACTAAGGCAAGAGAACTAAGAGCCCCAGGAGGGAATCTGCCTAAGAGGGAAGCTGTGCAGCACATCCCTTGTTCTGCTCGCCACTTCCCTGACTCTTAGGCAAAGCCCATCTCAGCTGGCTTGTAGGCGTGCCTCCGTGCTCAGAAGCAGCCCCGAGGCAGGCAGGACAGTGCGGGATGTCTTCTGGGCACGCAGCATGCTGCTTCCCATGCCCGGGACAAACCGCGAGCAGGTGCCTGGCTTGCGCTTCTATGTGCCGAGACTTGGAGCTGGCCAGCGCGCACCTTCCCGCTGTGTGTGCTGCTGTCCGCAAACAGCCTCCAAACAAAGCAGGGCACTAAGGCAAGAGAACTAAGAGCCCCAGGAGGGAATCTGCCTAAGAGGGAACCTGTGCAGCACATCCCTTGTTCTGCTCGCCACTTCCCTGACTCTTAGGCAAAGCCCATCTCAGCTGGCTTGTAGGCGTGCCTCCGTGCTCAGAAGCAGCCCCGTGGCAGGCAGGACAGTGCGAGAAGTACTCTGGGCACGCAGCATGCTGCTTCCCATGCCCGGGACAAAGCGCGAGCAGGCGACTCGCTTGCGCTTCTATTTGCCGAGACTTGGAGCTGGCCAGCGCGCACCTTCCCGCTGTGTGTGCTGCTGCCCGCAAACAGCCTCCAAACAAAGCAGGGCACTAAGGCAAGAGAAGTAAGCGCCCCAGGAGGGAATCTGCCTAAGAGGGAACCTGTGCAGCACATCCCTTGTTCCGCTCGCCACTTCCCTGACTCTTAGGCAAAGCCCATCTCAGCTGGCTTGTAGGCGTGCCTCCGTGCTCAGAAGCAGCCCCGTGGCAGGCAGGACAGTGCTAGAAGTACTCTGGGCACGCAGCATGCTGCTTCCCATGCCCGGGACAAACTGCGAGCAGGTGCCTGGCTTGCGCTTCTATGTGCCGAGACTTGGAGCTGGCCAGCGCGCACCTTCCCGCTGTGTGTGCTGCTGTCCGCAAACAGCCTCCAAACAAAGCAGGGCACTAAGGCAAGAGAAGTAAGCGCCCCAGGAGGGAATCTGCCTAAGAGGGAAGCTGTGCAGCACATCCCTTGTTCCGCTCGCCACTTCCCTGACTCTTAGGCAAAGCCCATCTCAGCTGGCTTGTAGGCGTGCCTCCGTGCTCAGAAGCAGCCCCGAGGCAGGCAGGACAGTGCGGGATGTCTTCTGGGCACGCAGCATGCTGCTTCCCACGCCCGGGACAAACTGCGAGCAGGTGCCTGGCTTGCGCTTCTATGTGCCGAGACTTGGAGCTGGCCAGCGCGCACCTTCCCGCTGTGTGTGCTGCTGCCTGCAAACAGCCTCCAAACAAAGCAGGGCACTAAGGCAAGAGAACTAAGAGCCCCAGGAGGGAATCTGCATAAGAGGGAACCTGTGCAGCACATCCTTTGTTCCGCTCGCCACTTCCCTGACTCTTAGGCAAAGCCCATCTCAGCTGGCTTGTAGGGGTGCCTCCGTGCTCAGAAGCAGCCCCGTGGCAGGCAGGACAGTGCGGGATGTCTTCTGGGCACGCAGCATGCTGCTTCCCATGCCCGGGACAAAGCGCGAGCAGGTGCCTGGGTTGCCCTTCTATGTGCCGAGACTTGGAGCTGGCCAGCGCGCACCTTCCCGCTGTGTGTGCTGCTGCCCGCAAACAGCCTCCAAACAAAGCAGGGCACTAAGGCAAGAGAACTAAGAGCCCCAGGAGGGAATCTGCCTGCGAGGGAACCTGTGCAGCACATCCCTTGTTCCGCTCGCCACTTCCCTGACTCTTAGGCAAAGCCCATCTCAGCTGGCTTGTAGGCGTGCCTCCGTGCTCAGAAGCAGCCCCGTGGCAGGCAGGACAGTGCGGGATGTCTTCTGGGCACGCAGCATGCTGCTTCCCATGCCCGGGACAAACCGCGAGCAGGTGCCTGGCTTGCGCTTCTATGTGCCGAGACTTGGAGCTGGCCAGCGCGCACCTTCCCGCTGTGTGTGCTGCTGTACGCAAACAGCCTCCAAACAAAGCAGGGCACTAAGGCAAGAGAACTAAGAGCCCCAGGAGGGAATCTGCCTAAGAGGGAACCTGTGCAGCACATCCCTTGTTCTGCTCGCCACTTCCCTGACTCTTAGGCAAAGCCCATCTCAGCTGGCTTGTAGGCGTGCCTCCGAGCTCAGAAGCAGCCCCGAGGCAGGCAGGACAGTGCGAGAAGTACTCTGGGCACGCAGCATGCTGCTTCCCATGCCCGGGACAAAGCGCGAGCAGGCGACTCGCTTGCGCTTCTATGTGCCGAGACTTGGAGCTGGCCAGCGCGCACCTTCCCGCTGTGTGTGCTGCTGCCCGCAAACAGCCTCCAAAC
Organism: Rhea pennata; assembly: GCF_028389875.1. Lineage (NCBI taxonomy): Eukaryota > Metazoa > Chordata > Aves > Rheiformes > Rheidae > Rhea > Rhea pennata. Next base: position 83,373 of record NC_084685.1, on the reverse strand, counting down.
AAAGCAGGGCACTAAGGCAAGAGAAGCAAGAGCCCCAGGAGGGAATCTGCCTGCGAGGGAACCTGTGCAGCACATCCTTTGTTCCGCTCGCCACTTCCCTGACTCTTAGGCAAAGCCCATCTCAGCTGGCTTGTAGGCGTGCCTCCGTGCTCAGAAGCAGCCCCGTGGCAGGCAGGACAGTGCGGGATGTCTTCTGGGCACGCAGCATGCTGCTTCCCATGCCCGGGACAAAGCGCGAGCAGGTGCCTGGCTTGCGCTTCTATGTGCCGAGACTTGGAGCTGGCCAGCGCGCACCTTCCCGCTGTGTGTGCTGCTGTCCGCAAACAGCCTCCAAACAAAGCAGGGCACTAAGGCAAGAGAACTAAGAGCCCCAGGAGGGAATCTGCCTAAGAGGGAACCTGTGCAGCACATCCCTTGTTCTGCTCGCCACTTCCCTGACTCTTAGGCAAAGCCCATCTCAGCTGGCTTGTAGGCGTGCCTCCGTGCTCAGAAGCAGCCCCGAGGTAGGCAGGACAGTGCGAGAAGTACTCTGGGCACGCAGCATGCTGCTTCCCATGCCCGGGACAAACCGCGAGCAGGTGCCTGGCTTGCGCTTCTATGTGCAGAGACTTGGAGCTGGCCAGCGCGCACCTTCCCGCTGTGTGTGCTGCTGTCCGCAAACAGCCTCCAAACAAAGCAGGGCACTAGGGCAGGAGAACTAAGCACCCCAGGAGGGAATCTGCCTAAGAGGGAACCTGTGCAGCACATCCCTTGTTCTGCTCGCCACTTCCCTGACTCTTAGGCAAAGCCCATCTCAGCTGGCTTGTAGGCGTGCCTCCGTGCTCAGAAGCAGCCCCGAGGCAGGCAGGACAGTGCGAGAAGTACTCTGGGCACGCAGCATGCTGCTTCCCATGCCCGGGACAAACTGCGAGCAGGTGCCTGGGTTGCCTTCTATTTGCCGAGACTTGGAGCTGGCCAGCGCGCACCTTCCCGCTGTGTGTGCTGCTGTCCGCAAACAGCCTCCAAACAAAGCAGGGCACTAAGGCAAGAGAAGTAAGCGCCCCAGGAGGGAATCTGCCTGCGAGGGAAGCTGTGCAGCACATCCCTTGTTCCGCTCGCCACTTCCCTGACTCTTAGGCAAAGCCCATCTCAGCTGGCTTGTAGGCGTGCCTCCGTGCTCAGAAGCAGCCCCGTGGCAGGCAGGACAGTGCGAGAAGTACTCTGGGCACGCAGCATGCTGCTTCCCATGCCCGGGTCAAACTGCGAGCAGGTGCCTGGGTTGCCCTTCTATGTGCCGAGACTTGGAGCTGGCCAGCGCGCACCTTCCCGCTGTGTGTGCTGCTGTCCGCAAACAGCCTCCAAACAAAGCAGGGCACTAAGGCAAGAGAAGTAAGCGCCCCAGGAGGGAATCTGCCTAAGAGGGAAGCTGTGCAGCACATCCCTTGTTCCGCTCGCCACTTCCCTGACTCTTAGGCAAAGCCCATCTCAGCTGGCTTGTAGGCGTGCCTCCGTGCTCAGAAGCAGCTCCGTGGCAGGCAGGACAGTGCGGGATGTCTTCTGGGCACGCAGCATGCTGCTTCCCATGCCCGGGTCAAACTGCGAGCAGGTACCTGGGTTGCCCTTCTATGTGCCGAGACTTGGAGCTGGCCAGCGCGCACCTTCCCGCTGTGTGTGCTGCTGCCCGCAAACAGCCTCCAAACAAAGCAGGGCACTAAGGCAAGAGAACTAAGCACCCCAGGAGGGAATCTGCCTAAGAGGGAAGCTGTGCAGCACATCCTTTGTTCCGGTCGCCACTTCCCTGACTCTTAGGCAAAGCCCATCTCAGCTGGCTTGTAGGCGTGCCTCCGTGCTCAGAAGCAGCCCCGTGGCAGGCAGGACAGTGCGAGAAGTAATCTGGGCACACAGCATGCTGCTTCCCATGCCCGGGACAAAGCGCGAGCAGGTGCCTGAGTTGCCCTTCTATTTGCCGAGACTTGGAGCTGGCCAGCGCGCACCTTCCCGCTGTGTGTGCTGCTGTCCGCAAACAGCCTCCAAACAAAGCAGGGCACTAAGGCAAGAGAAGTAAGCGCCCCAGGAGGGAATCTGCCTAAGAGGGAAGCTGTGCAGCACATCCCTTGTTCCGCTCGCCACTTCCCTGACTCTTAGGCAAAGCCCATCTCAGCTGGCTTGTAGGCGTGCCTCCGTGCTCAGAAGCAGCCCCGAGGCAGGCAGGACAGTGCGAGAAGTACTCTGGGCACGCAGCATGCTGCTTCCCATCCCCGGGTCAAACTGCGAGCAGGTGCCTGGCTTGCGCTTCTATGTGCCGAGACTTGGAGCTGGCCAGCGCGCACCTTCCCGCTGTGTGTGCTGCTGTCCGCAAACAGCCTCCAAACAAAGCAGGGCACTAAGGCAAGAGAAGCAAGCGCCCCAGGAGGGAATCTGCCTGCGAGGGAACCTGTGCAGCACATCCTTTGTTCCGCTCGCCACTTCCCTGACTCTTAGGCAAAGCCCATCTCAGCTGGCTTGTAGGCGTGCCTCCGTGCTCAGAAGCAGCCCCGTGGCAGGCAGGACAGTGCGGGATGCCTTCTGGGCACGCAGCATGCTGCTTCCCATGCCCGAGTCAAACTGCGAGCAGGTGCCTGGGTTGCCCTTCTATGTGCCGAGACTTGGAGCTGGCCAGCGCGCACCTTCCCGCTGTGTGTGCTGCTGTCCGCAAACAGCCTCCAAACAAAGCAGGGCACTAAGGCAAGAGAAGTAAGCGCCCCAGGAGGGAATCTGCCTAAGAGGGAACCTGTGCAGCACATCCCTTGTTCCGCTCGCCACTTCCCTGACTCTTAGGCAAAGCCCATCTCAGCTGGCTTGTAGGCGTGCCTCCGTGCTCAGAAGCAGCCCCGTGGCAGGCAGGACAGTGCGAGAAGTAATCTGGGCACGCAGCATGCTGCTTCCCATGCCCGGGACAAAGCGCGAGCAGGCGACTCGCTTGCGCTTCTATGTGCAGAGACTTGGAGCTGGCCAGCACGCACCTTCCCGCTGTGTGTGCTGCTGCCTGCAAACAGCCTCCAAACAAAGCAGGGCACTAAGGCAAGAGAAGTAAGCGCCCCAGGAGGGAATCTGCCTGCGAGGGAAGCTGTGCAGCACATCCCTTGTTCCGCTCGCCACTTCCCTGACTCTTAGGCAAAGCCCATCTCAGCTGGCTTGTAGGCGTGCCTCCGTGCTCAGAAGCAGCCCCGAGGAAGGCAGGACAGTGCGAGAAGTAATCTGGGCACGCATCATGCTGCTTCCCATGCCCGGGACAAACTGCGAGCAGGTGCCTGGCTTGCGCTTCTATGTGCCGAGACTTGGAGCTGGCCAGCGCGCACCTTCCCGCTGTGTGTGCTGCTGTCCGCAAACAGCCTCCAAACAAAGCAGGGCACTAAGGCAAGAGAACTAAGAGCCCCAGGAGGGAATCTGCCTGCGAGGGAAGCTGTGCAGCACATCCCTTGTTCTGCTCGCCACTTCCCTGACTCTTAGGCAAAGCCCATCTCAGCTGGCTTGTAGGCGTGCCTCCGTGCTCAGAAGCAGCCCCGAGGCAGGCAGGACAGTGCGAGAAGTACTCTGGGCACGCAGCATGCTGCTTCCCATGCCCGGGACAAAGCGCGAGCAGGTGCCTGGGTTGCCCTTCTATGTGCCGAGACTTGGAGCTGGCCAGCGCGCACCTTCCCGCTGTGTGTGCTGCTGCCTGCAAACAGCCTCCAAACAAAGCAGGGCACTAAGGCAAGAGAACTAAGCGCCCCAGGAGGGAATCTGCCTAAGAGGGAAGCTGTGCAGCACATCCCTTGTTCCGCTCGCCACTTCCCTCACTCTTAGGCAAAGCCCATCTCAGCTGGCTTGTAGGCGTGCCTCCGTGCTCAGAAGCAGCCCCGTGGCAGGCAGGACAGTGCGAGAAGTAATCTGGGCACACAGCATGCTGCTTCCCATGCCCGGGACAAAGCGCGAGCAGGCGACTCGCTTGCGCTTCTATGTGCAGAGACTTGGAGCTGGCCAGCACGCACCTTCCCGCTGTGTGTGCTGCTGTCCGCAAACAGCCTCCAAACAAAGCAGGGCACTAAGGCAAGAGAAGTAAGCGCCCCAGGAGGGAATCTGCCTGCGAGGGAAGCTGTGCAGCACATCCCTTGTTCCGCTCGCCACTTCCCTCACTCTTAGGCAAAGCCCATCTCAGCTGGCTTGTAGGCGTGCCTCCGTGCTCAGAAGCAGCTCCGTGGCAGGCAGGACAGTGCGGTATGTCTTCTGGGCACGCAGCATGCTGCTTCCCATGCCCGGGTCAAACTGCGAGCAGGTGCCTGGGTTGCCCTTCTATGTGCCGAGACTTGGAGCTGGCCAGCGCGCACCTTCCCGCTGTGTGTGCTGCTGCCCGCAAACAGCCTCCAAACAAAGCAGGGCACTAAGGCAAGACAAGCAAGTGCCCCAGGAGGGAATCTGCCTGCGAGGGAAGCTGTGCAGCACATCCTTTGTTCCGGTCGCCACTTCCCTGACTCTTAGGCAAAGCCCATCTCAGCTGGCTTGTAGGCGTGCCTCCGTGCTCAGAAGCAGCCCCGTGGCAGGCAGGACAGTGCGAGAAGTAATCTGGGCACACAGCATGCTGCTTCCCATGCCCGGGACAAAGCGCGAGCAGGTGCCTGAGTTGCCCTTCTATTTGCCGAGACTTGGAGCTGGCCAGCGCGCACCTTCCCGCTGTGTGTGCTGCTGTCCGCAAACAGCCTCCAAACAAAGCAGGGCACTAAGGCAAGAGAAGTAAGCGCCCCAGGAGGGAATCTGCCTAAGAGGGAAGCTGTGCAGCACATCCCTTGTTCCGCTCGCCACTTCCCTGACTCTTAGGCAAAGCCCATCTCAGCTGGCTTGTAGGCGTGCCTCCGTGCTCAGAAGCAGCTCCGTGGCAGGCAGGACAGTGCGGGATGTCTTCTGGGCACGCAGCATGCTGCTTCCCATGCCCGGGTCAAACTGCGAGCAGGTACCTGGGTTGCCCTTCTATGTGCCGAGACTTGGAGCTGGCCAGCGCGCACCTTCCCGCTGTGTGTGCTGCTGCCCGCAAACAGCCTCCAAACAAAGCAGGGCACTAAGGCAAGAGAACTAAGCACCCCAGGAGGGAATCTGCCTAAGAGGGAAGCTGTGCAGCACATCCTTTGTTCCGGTCGCCACTTCCCTGACTCTTAGGCAAAGCCCATCTCAGCTGGCTTGTAGGCGTGCCTCCGTGCTCAGAAGCAGCCCCGTGGCAGGCAGGACAGTGCGAGAAGTAATCTGGGCACACAGCATGCTGCTTCCCATGCCCGGGACAAAGCGCGAGCAGGTGCCTGAGTTGCCCTTCTATTTGCCGAGACTTGGAGCTGGCCAGCGCGCACCTTCCCGCTGTGTGTGCTGCTGTCCGCAAACAGCCTCCAAACAAAGCAGGGCACTAAGGCAAGAGAAGTAAGCGCCCCAGGAGGGAATCTGCCTAAGAGGGAAGCTGTGCAGCACATCCCTTGTTCCGCTCGCCACTTCCCTGACTCTTAGGCAAAGCCCATCTCAGCTGGCTTGTAGGCGTGCCTCCGTGCTCAGAAGCAGCCCCGAGGCAGGCAGGACAGTGCGAGAAGTACTCTGGGCACGCAGCATGCTGCTTCCCATCCCCGGGTCAAACTGCGAGCAGGTGCCTGGCTTGCGCTTCTATGTGCCGAGACTTGGAGCTGGCCAGCGCGCACCTTCCCGCTGTGTGTGCTGCTGTCCGCAAACAGCCTCCAAACAAAGCAGGGCACTAAGGCAAGAGAAGCAAGCGCCCCAGGAGGGAATCTGCCTGCGAGGGAACCTGTGCAGCACATCCTTTGTTCCGCTCGCCACTTCCCTGACTCTTAGGCAAAGCCCATCTCAGCTGGCTTGTAGGCGTGCCTCCGTGCTCAGAAGCAGCCCCGTGGCAGGCAGGACAGTGCGAGAAGTAATCTGGGCACGCAGCATGCTGCTTCCCATGCCCGGGACAAAGCGCGAGCAGGCGACTCGCTTGCGCTTCTATGTGCAGAGACTTGGAGCTGGCCAGCACGCACCTTCCCGCTGTGTGTGCTGCTGTCCGCAAACAGCCTCCAAACAAAGCAGGGCACTAAGGCAAGAGAAGTAAGCGCCCCAGGAGGGAATCTGCCTAAGAGGGAACCTGTGCAGCACATCCCTTGTTCCGCTCGCCACTTCCCTGACTCTTAGGCAAAGCCCATCTCAGCTGGCTTGTAGGCGTGCCTCCGTGCTCAGAAGCAGCCCCGTGGCAGGCAGGACAGTGCGAGAAGTAATCTGGGCACGCAGCATGCTGCTTCCCATGCCCGGGACAAAGCGCGAGCAGGCGACTCGCTTGCGCTTCTATGTGCAGAGACTTGGAGCTGGCCAGCACGCACCTTCCCGCTGTGTGTGCTGCTGCCTGCAAACAGCCTCCAAACAAAGCAGGGCACTAAGGCAAGAGAAGTAAGCGCCCCAGGAGGGAATCTGCCTGCGAGGGAAGCTGTGCAGCACATCCCTTGTTCCGCTCGCCACTTCCCTGACTCTTAGGCAAAGCCCATCTCAGCTGGCTTGTAGGCGTGCCTCCGTGCTCAGAAGCAGCCCCGAGGAAGGCAGGACAGTGCGAGAAGTAATCTGGGCACGCATCATGCTGCTTCCCATGCCCGGGACAAACTGCGAGCAGGTGCCTGGCTTGCGCTTCTATGTGCCGAGACTTGGAGCTGGCCAGCGCGCACCTTCCCGCTGTGTGTGCTGCTGTCCGCAAACAGCCTCCAAACAAAGCAGGGCACTAAGGCAAGAGAACTAAGAGCCCCAGGAGGGAATCTGCCTAAGAGGGAACCTGTGCAGCACATCCCTTGTTCTGCTCGCCACTTCCCTGACTCTTAGGCAAAGCCCATCTCAGCTGGCTTGTAGGCGTGCCTCCGTGCTCAGAAGCAGCCCCGAGGCAGGCAGGACAGTGCGAGAAGTACTCTGGGCACGCAGCATGCTGCTTCCCATGCCCGGGACAAAGCGCGAGCAGGTGCCTGGGTTGCCCTTCTATGTGCCGAGACTTGGAGCTGGCCAGCGCGCACCTTCCCGCTGTGTGTGCTGCTGCCTGCAAACAGCCTCCAAACAAAGCAGGGCACTAAGGCAAGAGAACTAAGCGCCCCAGGAGGGAATCTGCCTAAGAGGGAAGCTGTGCAGCACATCCCTTGTTCCGCTCGCCACTTCCCTCACTCTTAGGCAAAGCCCATCTCAGCTGGCTTGTAGGCGTGCCTCCGTGCTCAGAAGCAGCCCCGTGGCAGGCAGGACAGTGCGAGAAGTAATCTGGGCACACAGCATGCTGCTTCCCATGCCCGGGACAAAGCGCGAGCAGGCGACTCGCTTGCGCTTCTATGTGCAGAGACTTGGAGCTGGCCAGCACGCACCTTCCCGCTGTGTGTGCTGCTGTCCGCAAACAGCCTCCAAACAAAGCAGGGCACTAAGGCAAGAGAAGTAAGCGCCCCAGGAGGGAATCTGCCTGCGAGGGAAGCTGTGCAGCACATCCCTTGTTCCGCTCGCCACTTCCCTCACTCTTAGGCAAAGCCCATCTCAGCTGGCTTGTAGGCGTGCCTCCGTGCTCAGAAGCAGCTCCGTGGCAGGCAGGACAGTGCGGTATGTCTTCTGGGCACGCAGCATGCTGCTTCCCATGCCCGGGTCAAACTGCGAGCAGGTGCCTGGGTTGCCCTTCTATGTGCCGAGACTTGGAGCTGGCCAGCGCGCACCTTCCCGCTGTGTGTGCTGCTGCCCGCAAACAGCCTCCAAACAAAGCAGGGCACTAAGGCAAGACAAGCAAGTGCCCCAGGAGGGAATCTGCCTGCGAGGGAAGCTGTGCAGCACATCCTTTGTTCCGCTCGCCACTTCCCTGACTCTTAGGCAAAGCCCATCTCAGCTGGCTTGTAGGCGTGCCTCCGTGCTCAGAAGCAGCCCCGTGGCAGGCAGGACAGTGCGGGATGCCTTCTGGGCACGCAGCATGCTGCTTCCCATGCCCGAGTCAAACTGCGAGCAGGTGCCTGGGTTGCCCTTCTATGTGCCGAGACTTGGAGCTGGCCAGCGCGCACCTTCCCGCTGTGTGTGCTGCTGTCCGCAAACAGCCTCCAAACAAAGCAGGGCACTAAGGCAAGAGAAGTAAGCGCCCCAGGAGGGAATCTGCCTAAGAGGGAACCTGTGCAGCACATCCCTTGTTCCGCTCGCCACTTCCCTCACTCTTAGGCAAAGCCCATCTCAGCTGGCTTGTAGGCGTGCCTCCGTGCTCAGAAGCAGCCCCGTGGCAGGCAGGACAGTGCGAGAAGTAATCTGGGCACGCAGCATGCTGCTTCCCATGCCCGGGACAAAGCGCGAGCAGGCGACTCGCTTGCGCTTCTATGTGCAGAGACTTGGAGCTGGCCAGCACGCACCTTCCCGCTGTGTGTGCTGCTGTCCGCAAACAGCCTCCAAACAAAGCAGGGCACTAAGGCAAGAGAAGTAAGCGCCCCAGGAGGGAATCTGCCTAAGAGGGAACCTGTGCAGCACATCCCTTGTTCCGCTCGCCACTTCCCTGACTCTTAGGCAAAGCCCATCTCAGCTGGCTTGTAGGCGTGCCTCCGTGCTCAGAAGCAGCCCCGTGGCAGGCAGGACAGTGCGAGAAGTAATCTGGGCACGCAGCATGCTGCTTCCCATGCCCGGGACAAAGCGCGAGCAGGCGACTCGCTTGCGCTTCTATGTGCAGAGAGTTGGAGCTGGCCAGCACGCACCTTCCCGCTGTGTGTGCTGCTGCCTGCAAACAGCCTCCAAACAAAGCAGGGCACTAAGGCAAGAGAAGTAAGCGCCCCAGGAGGGAATCTGCCTGCGAGGGAAGCTGTGCAGCACATCCCTTGTTCCGCTCGCCACTTCCCTGACTCTTAGGCAAAGCCCATCTCAGCTGGCTTGTAGGCGTGCCTCCGTGCTCAGAAGCAGCCCCGAGGAAGGCAGGACAGTGCGAGAAGTAATCTGGGCACGCATCATGCTGCTTCCCATGCCCGGGACAAACTGCGAGCAGGTGCCTGGCTTGCGCTTCTATGTGCCGAGACTTGGAGCTGGCCAGCGCGCACCTTCCCGCTGTGTGTGCTGCTGTCCGCAAACAGCCTCCAAACAAAGCAGGGCACTAAGGCAAGAGAACTAAGACCCCAGGAGGGAATCTGCCTAAGAGGGAACCTGTGCAGCACATCCCTTGTTCTGCTCGCCACTTCCCTGACTCTTAGGCAAAGCCCATCTCAGCTGGCTTGTAGGCGTGCCTCCGTGCTCAGAAGCAGCCCCGAGGCAGGCAGGACAGTGCGAGAAGTACTCTGGGCACGCAGCATGCTGCTTCCCATGCCCGGGACAAAGCGCGAGCAGGTGCCTGGGTTGCCCTTCTATGTGCCGAGACTTGGAGCTGGCCAGCGCGCACCTTCCCGCTGTGTGTGCTGCTGCCTGCAAACAGCCTCCAAACAAAGCAGGGCACTAAGGCAAGAGAACTAAGCGCCCCAGGAGGGAATCTGCCTAAGAGGGAAGCTGTGCAGCACATCCCTTGTTCCGCTCGCCACTTCCCTCACTCTTAGGCAAAGCCCATCTCAGCTGGCTTGTAGGCGTGCCTCCGTGCTCAGAAGCAGCCCCGTGGCAGGCAGGACAGTGCGAGAAGTAATCTGGGCACACAGCATGCTGCTTCCCATGCCCGGGACAAAGCGCGAGCAGGCGACTCGCTTGCGCTTCTATGTGCAGAGACTTGGAGCTGGCCAGCACGCACCTTCCCGCTGTGTGTGCTGCTGTCCGCAAACAGCCTCCAAACAAAGCAGGGCACTAAGGCAAGAGAAGTAAGCGCCCCAGGAGGGAATCTGCCTGCGAGGGAAGCTGTGCAGCACATCCCTTGTTCCGCTCGCCACTTCCCTCACTCTTAGGCAAAGCCCATCTCAGCTGGCTTGTAGGCGTGCCTCCGTGCTCAGAAGCAGCTCCGTGGCAGGCAGGACAGTGCGGTATGTCTTCTGGGCACGCAGCATGCTGCTTCCCATCCCCGGGTCAAACTGCGAGCAGGTGCCTGGGTTGCCCTTCTATGTGCCGAGACTTGGAGCTGGCCAGCGCGCACCTTCCCGCTGTGTGTGCTGCTGCCCGCAAACAGCCTCCAAACAAAGCAGGGCACTAAGGCAAGACAAGCAAGTGCCCCAGGAGGGAATCTGCCTGCGAGGGAAGCTGTGCAGCACATCCTTTGTTCCGGTCGCCACTTCCCTGACTCTTAGGCAAAGCCCATCTCAGCTGGCTTGTAGGCGTGCCTCCGTGCTCAGAAGCAGCCCCGTGGCAGGCAGGACAGTGCGAGAAGTAATCTGGGCACACAGCATGCTGCTTCCCATGCCCGGGACAAAGCGCGAGCAGGTGCCTGAGTTGCCCTTCTATTTGCCGAGACTTGGAGCTGGCCAGCGCGCACCTTCCCGCTGTGTGTGCTGCTGTCCGCAAACAGCCTCCAAACAAAGCAGGGCACTAAGGCAAGAGAAGTAAGCGCCCCAGGAGGGAATCTGCCTAAGAGGGAAGCTGTGCAGCACATCCCTTGTTCCGCTCGCCACTTCCCTCACTCTTAGGCAAAGCCCATCTCAGCTGGCTTGTAGGCATGCCTCCGTGCTCAGAAGCAGCCCCGTGGCAGGCAGGACAGTGCGGGATGTCTTCTGGGCACGCAGCATGCTGCTTCCCATGCCCGGGACAAACCGCGAGCAGGTGCCTGGGTTGCGCTTCTATGTGCCGAGACTTGGAGCTGGCCAGCGCGCACCTTCCCGCTGTGTGTGCTGCTGTCCGCAAACAGCCTCCAAACAAAGCAGGGCACTAAGGCAAGAGAACTAAGAGCCCCAGGAGGGAATCTGCCTAAGAGGGAACCTGTGCAGCACATCCCTTGTTCTGCTCGCCACTTCCCTGACTCTTAGGCAAAGCCCATCTCAGCTGGCTTGTAGGCGTGCCTCCGTGCTCAGAAGCAGCCCCGAGGCAGGCAGGACAGTGCGAGAAGTACTCTGGGCACGCAGCATGCTGCTTCCCATCCCCGGGTCAAACTGCGAGCAGGTGCCTGGGTTGCGCTTCTATGTGCCGAGACTTGGAGCTGGCCAGCGCGCACCTTCCCGCTGTGTGTGCTGCTGTCCGCAAACAGCCTCCAAACAAAGCAGGGCACTAAGGCAAGAGAACTAAGAGCCCCAGGAGGGAATCTGCCTGCGAGGGAAGCTGTGCAGCACATCCCTTGTTCCGCTCGCCACTTCCCTGACTCTTAGGCAAAGCCCATCTCAGCTGGCTTGTAGGCGTGCCTCCGTGCTCAGAAGCAGCCCCGTGGCAGGCAGGACAGTGCGACAAGTAATCTGGGCACGCAGCATGCTGCTTCCCATGCCCGGGACAAAGCGCGAGCAGGCGACTCGCTTGCGCTTCTATGTGCCGAGACTTGGAGCTGGCCAGCGCGCACCTTCCCGCTGTGTGTACTGCTGTCCGCAAACAGCCTCCAAACAAAGCAGGGCACTAAGGCAAGAGAAGCAAGCGCCCCAGGAGGGAATCTGCCTGCGAGGGAACCTGTGCAGCACATCCTTTGTTCCGCTCGCCACTTCCCTGACTCTTAGGCAAAGCCCATCTCAGCTGGCTTGTAGGCGTGCCTCCGTGCTCAGAAGCAGCCCCGTGGCAGGCAGGACAGTGCGAGAAGTAATCTGGGCACGCAGCATGCTGCTTCCCATGCCCGGGACAAACCGCGAGCAGGCGACTCGCTTGCGCTTCTATGTGCAGAGACTTGGAGCTGGCCAGCGCGCACCTTCCCGCTGTGTGTGCTGCTGTCCGCAAACAGCCTCCAAACAAAGCAGGGCACTAAGGCAAGAGAACTAAGCGCCCCAGGAGGGAATCTGCCTAAGAGGGAAGCTGTGCAGCACATCCCTTGTTCCGCTCGCCACTTCCCTGACTCTTAGGCAAAGCCCATCTCAGCTGGCTTGTAGGCATGCCTCCGTGCTCAGAAGCAGCCCCGTGGCAGGCAGGACAGTGCGGGATGTCTTCTGGGCACGCAGCATGCTGCTTCCCATCCCCGGGTCATACTGCGAGCAGGTGCCTGGGTTGCGCTTCTATGTGCCGAGACTTGGAGCTGGCCAGCGCGCACCTTCCCGCTGTGTGTGCTGCTGTCCGCAAACAGCCTCCAAACAAAGCAGGGCACTAAGGCAAGAGAACTAAGAGCCCCAGGAGGGAATCTGCCTGCGAGGGAAGCTGTGCAGCACATCCCTTGTTCCGCTCGCCACTTCCCTGACTCTTAGGCAAAGCCCATCTCAGCTGGCTTGTAGGCGTGCCTCCGTGCTCAGAAGCAGCCCCGTGGCAGGCAGGACAGTGCGAGAAGTAATCTGGGCACGCAGCATGCTGCTTCCCATGCCCGGGACAAAGCGTGAGCAGGCGACTCGCTTGCGCTTCTATGTGCCGAGACTTGGAGCTGGCCAGCGCGCACCTTCCCGCTGTGTGTACTGCTGTCCGCAAACAGCCTCCAAACAAAGCAGGGCACTAAGGCAAGAGAAGCAAGCGCCCCAGGAGGGAATCTGCCTGCGAGGGAACCTGTGCAGCACATCCTTTGTTCCGCTCGCCACTTCCCTGACTCTTAGGCAAAGCCCATCTCAGCTGGCTTGTAGGCGTGCCTCCGTGCTCAGAAGCAGCCCCGTGGCAGGCAGGACAGTGCGGGATGCCTTCTGGGCACGCAGCATGCTGCTTCCCATGCCCGGGTCAAACTGCGAGCAGGTGCCTGGGTTGCCCTTCTATGTGCCGAGACTTGGAGCTGGCCAGCGCGCACCTTCCCGCTGTGTGTGCTGCTGTCCGCAAACAGCCTCCAAACAAAGCAGGGCACTAAGGCAAGAGAAGTAAGCGCCCCAGGAGGGAATCTGCCTAAGAGGGAACCTGTGCAGCACATCCCTTGTTCCGCTCGCCACTTCCCTCACTCTTAGGCAAAGCCCATCTCAGCTGGCTTGTAGGCGTGCCTCCGTGCTCAGAAGCAGCCCCGTGGCAGGCAGGACAGTGCGAGAAGTAATCTGGGCACGCAGCATGCTGCTTCCCATGCCCGGGACAAAGCGCGAGCAGGCGACTCGCTTGCGCTTCTATGTGCAGAGACTTGGAGCTGGCCAGCACGCACCTTCCCGCTGTGTGTGCTGCTGTCCGCAAACAGCCTCCAAACAAAGCAGGGCACTAAGGCAAGAGAAGTAAGCGCCCCAGGAGGGAATCTGCCTGCGAGGGAAGCTGTGCAGCACATCCCTTGTTCCGCTCGCCACTTCCCTGACTCTTAGGCAAAGCCCATCTCAGCTGGCTTGTAGGCGTGCCTCCGTGCTCAGAAGCAGCCCCGTGGCAGGCAGGACAGTGCGGGATGTCTTCTGGGCACGCAGCATGCTGCTTCCCATGCCCGGGACAAACCGCGAGCAGGTGCCTGGGTTGCCCTTCTATGTGCCGAGACTTGGAGCTGGCCAGCGCGCACCTTCCCGCTGTGTGTGCTGCTGTCCGCAAACAGCCTCCAAACAAAGCAGGGCACTAAGGCAAGAGAAGTAAGCGCCCCAGGAGGGAATCTGCCTGCGAGGGAAGCTGTGCAGCACATCCCTTGTTCCGCTCGCCACTTCCCTGACTCTTAGGCAAAGCCCATCTCAGCTTGCTTGTAGGCGTGCCTCCGTGCTCAGAAGCAGCCCCGAGGCAGGCAGGACAGTGCGAGAAGTACTCTGGGCATGCAGAATGCTGCTTCCCATGCCCGGGACAAAGCGCGAGCAGGCGACTCGCTTGCGCTTCTATGTGCAGAGACTTGGAGCTGGCCAGCACGCACCTTCCCGCTGTGTGTGCTGCTGCCTGCAAACAGCCTCCAAACAAAGCAGGGCACTAAGGCAAGAGAACTAAGCACCCCAGGAGGGAATCTGCCTAAGAGGGAACCTGTGCAGCACATCCCTTGTTCCGCTCGCCACTTCCCTGACTCTTAGGCAAAGCCCATCTCAGCTGGCTTGTAGGCGTGCCTCCGTGCTCAGATGCAGCCCCGAGGCTGGCAGGACAGTGCGAGAAGTACTCTGGGCACGCAGCATGCTGCTTCCCATGCCCGGGACAAAGCGCGAGCAGGTGCCTGGGTTGCCCTTCTATGTGCCGAGACTTGGAGCTGGCCAGCGCGCACCTTCCCGCTGTGTGTGCTGCTGCCCGCAAACAGCCTCCAAACAAAGCAGGGCACTAAGGCAAGAGAAGTAAGCGCCCCAGGAGGGAATCTGCCTGCGAGGGAAGCTGTGCAGCACATCCTTTGTTCCGCTCGCCACTTCCCTCACTCTTAGGCAAAGCCCATCTCAGCTGGCTTGTAGGGCGTGCCTCCGTGCTCAGAAGCAGCCCCGTGGCAGGCAGGACAGTGCGAGAAGTAATCTGGGCACGCAGCATGCTGCTTCCCATGCCCGGGACAAAGCGCGAGCAGGGCGACTCGCTTGCGCTTCTATGTGCCGAGACTTGGAGCTGGCCAGCGCGCACCTTCCCGCTGTGTGTGCTGCTGTCCGCAAACAGCCTCCAAACAAAGCAGGGCACTAAGGCAAGAGAAGCAAGCGCCCCAGGAGGGAATCTGCCTGCGAGGGAACCTGTGCAGCACATCCTTTGTTCCGCTGCGCCACTTCCCTGACTCTTAGGCAAAGCCCCATCTCAGCTGGCTTGTAGGCGTGCCTCCGTGCTCAGAAGCAGCCCGTGGCAGGCAGGACAGTGCGGGATGGTCTTCTGGGCACGCAGCATGCTGCTTCCCATGCCCGGGTCAAACTGCGAGCAGGTGCCTGGGTTGCCCTTCTATGTGCCGAGACTTGAGCTGGCCAGCGCGCACCTTCCCGCTGTGTGTGCTGCTGTCCGCAAACAGCCTCCAAACAAAGCTGGGCACTAAGGCAAGAGAACTAAGCGCCCCAGGAGGGAAATCTGCCTGCGAGGGAAGCTGTGGCAGCACATCCCTTGTTCCGCTCGCCACTTCCCTGACTCTTAGGCAAAGCCCATCTCAGCTGGCTTGTAGGCTGCCTCCGTGCTCAGAAGCAGCCCCGTGGCAGGCAGGACAGTGCGAGAAGTAATCTGGGCACGCAGCATGCTTGCTTCCCATGCCCGGGACAAAGCGCGAGCAGGCGACTCGCTTGCGCTTCTATGTGCAGAGACTTGGGAGCTGGCCAGCACGCACCTTCCCGCTGTGTGTGCTGCCTGTCCGCAAACAGCCTCCAAACAAAGCAGGGCACTAAGGCAAGAGACGCAAGCGCCCCAGGAGGGAATCTGCCTGCGAGGGAAGCTGTGCAGCACATCCTTTGTTCGCTCGCCACTTCCCTGACTCTTAGGGCAAAGCCCATCTCAGCTGGCTTGTAGGCGTGCCTCCGTGCTCAGAAGCAGCCCCGTGGCAGGCAGGACAGTGCGGGATGTCTTCTGGGCACGCAGCATACTGCTTCCCATGCCCGGGGACAAACGCGCGAGCAGGTGCCTGTGGTTGCCCTTCTATGTGCCGAGACTTGGAGCTGGCCAGCGCGCACCTTACCCGCTGTAGTGTGCTGCTGTCCGCAAAACAGCCTCCAAACAAAGCAGGGCACTAAGGCAGAGAAACTACGCGCCCCAGGAGGGAATCTGCCTGCGAGGGAAGCTGTGCAGCACATCCCTTGTTCCGCTCGCCACTTCCCTGACTCTTAGGCAAAGCCCATCTCAGCTGGCTTGTAGGCGTGCCTCCGTGCTCAGAAGCAGCCCCGTGGGGCAGGCAGGACAGTGCGGGATGTCTTCTGGGCACGCAGCATGCTGCTTCCCATGCCCGGACAAAGCGCGAGCAGGTGCCTGTGCTTGCGCTTCTATGTGCCGAGACTTGGAGCTGGCCAGCGCGCACCTTCGCGCCTATGTGTGCTGCTGCCCCGCAAACAGCCTCCAAACAAAGCAGGGGCACTAAGGCAAGAGAAGTAAGCGCCCCAGGAGGGAATCTGCCTAAGAGGGAACCTGTGCAGCACATCCCTTGTTCCGCTCGCCACTTCCCTGACTCTTAGGCAAAGCCCATCTCAGCTGGCTTGTAGGCATGCCTCCGTCGCTCAGAGGCAGCCCCGTGGCAGGCAGGACAGTGCGAGAAGTAATCTGGGCACGCAGCATGCCTGCTTCCCATGCCCGGGTCAAACTGCGAGCAGGTGCCTGGGTTGCCCTTCTATGTGCCGAGACTTGGAGCTGGCCAGCGCGCACCTTCCCCGCTGTGTGTGCTGCTTGTCCGCAAACAGCCTCCAAACAAAGCAGGGCACTAAGGCAAGAGAAGTAAGCGCCCCAGGAGGGAATCTGCCTAAGAGGGAAGACTGTGCAGCACATCCCTTGTTCTGCTCGCCACTTCCCTGACTCTTAGGCAAAGCCCCATCTCAGCTGGCTTGTAGGCGTGCCTCCGTGCTCAGAAGCAGCCCCGAGGCAGGCAGGACAGTGCGAGAAGTACTCTGGGCACGCAGCATAGCTGCTTCCCCATGGCCCGGGACAAAGCGCGAGCAGTTGCCTGGCCTTGCCCTTCTATGTGCCGAGACCTTGGAGCTGGCCAGCGCGCACCTTCCCGCTGTCTGTGCTGCTGCCCCGCAAACAGCCTCCAACAAAGCAGGGCACTAAGGCAAGAGAAGTAAGCGCCCCAGGAGGGAATCTGCCTGCGAGGGGAAGCTGTGCAGCACATCCTTTGTTCCGCTCGCCACTTCCCTGACTCCTTAGGCAAAGCCCATCTCAGCTGGCTTGTAGGCGTGCCCTCCGTGCTCAGAAGCAGCCCGTGGCAGGCAGGACAGTGCGAGAAGTAATCTGGGCACGCAGCATGCTGCTTCCCATGCCCGGGACAAAGCGCGAGCAGGCGACTGCTGGCCAGCGCGCATCTTCCCGCTGTGTGTGCTGCTGTCCGCAAACAGCCTCCAAACAAAGCAGGGCACTAAGGCAAGAGAAGCAAGCGCCCCAGGAGGGAATCTGCCTGCGAGGGAACCTGTGCAGCACATCCTTTGTTCCGCTCGCCACTTCCCTGACTCTTAGGCAAAGCCCATCTCAGCTGGCTTGTAGGCATGCCTCCGTGCTCAGAAGCAGCCCCGTGGCAGGCAGGACAGTGCGGGATGTCTTCTGGGCACGCAGCATGCTGCTTCCCATGCCCGGGTCAAACTGCGAGCAGGTGCCTGGGTTGCCCTTCTATGTGCCGAGACTTGGAGCTGGCCAGCGCGCACCTTCCCGCTGTGTGTGCTGCTGTCCGCAAACAGCCTCCAAACAAAGCAGGGCACTATGGCAAGAGAAGTAAGCGCCCCAGGAGGGAATCTGCCTGCGAGGGAAGCTGTGCAGCACATCCCTTGTTCCGCTTGCCACTTCCCTGACTCTTAGGCAAAGCCCATCTCAGCTGGCTTGTAGGCGTGCCTCCGTGCTCAGAAGCAGCCCCGTGGCAGGCAGGACAGTGCGAGAAGTAATCTGGGCACGCAGCATGCTGCTTCCCATGCCCGGGACAAAGCGCGAGCAGGCGACTCGCTTGCGCTTCTATGTGCCGAGACTTGGAGCTGGCCAGCGCGCACCTTCCCGCTGTGTGTGCTGCTGTCCGCAAACAGCCTCCAAACAAAGCAGGGCACTATGGCAAGAGAAGTAAGCGCCCCAGGAGGGAATCTGCCTGCGAGGGAAGCTGTGCAGCACATCCCTTGTTCCGCTTGCCACTTCCCTGACTCTTAGGCAAAGCCCATCTCAGCTGGCTTGTAGGCGTGCCTCCGTGCTCAGAAGCAGCCCCGTGGCAGGCAGGACAGTGCGGGATGTCTTCTGGCACGCAGCATGCTGCTTCCCATGCCCGGGACAAAGCGCGAGCAGGTGCCTGGCTTGCGCTTCTATGTGCCGAGACTTGGAGCTGGCCAGCGCGCACCTTCCCGCTGTGTGTGCTGCTGTCCGCAAACAGCCTCCAAACAAAGCAGGGCACTAAGGCAAGAGAAGTAAGCGCCCCAGGAGGGAATCTGCCTGCGAGGGAAGCTGTGCAGCACATCCCTTGTTCCGCTCGCCACTTCCCTGACTCTTAGGCAAAGCCCATCTCAGCTGGCTTGTAGGCGTGCCTCCGTGCTCAGAAGCAGCCCCGTGGCAGGCAGGACAGTGCGAGAAGTACTCTGGGCACGCAGCATGCTGCTTCCCATGCCCGGGTCAAACTGCCAGCAGGTGCCTGGGTTGCCCTTCTATGTGCCGAGACTTGGAGCTGGCCAGCGCGCACCTTCCCGCTGTGTGTGCTGCTGCCCGCAAACAGCCTCCAAACAAAGCAGGGCACTAAGGCAAGAGAACTAAGAGCCCCAGGAGGGAATCTGCCTGCGAGGGAAGCTGTGCAGCACATCCTTGTTCCGCTCGCCACTTCCCTGACTCTTAGACAAAGCCCATCTCAGCTGGCTTGTAGGCGTGCCTCCGTGCTCAGAAGCAGCCCCGTGGCAGGCAGGACAGTGCGAGAAGTACTCTGGGCACGCAGCATGCTGCTTCCCATGCCCGGGTCAAACTGCGAGCAGGTGCCTGGGTTGCCCTTCTATGTGCCGAGACTTGGAGCTGGCCAGCGCGCACCTTCCCGCTGTGTGTGCTGCTGCCCGCAAACAGCCTCCAAACAAAGCAGGGCACTAAGGCAAGAGAACTAAGAGCCCCAGGAGGGAATCTGCCTGCGAGGGAAGCTGTGCAGCACATCCCTTGTTCCGCTCGCCACTTCCCTGACTCTTAGGCAAAGCCCATCTCAGCTGGCTTGTAGGCGTGCCTCCGTGCTCAGAAGCAGCCCCGTGGCAGGCAGGACAGTGCGAGAAGTAATCTGGGCACGCAGCATGCTGCTTCCCATGCCCGGACAAAGCGCAAGCAGGCTACTAGCTTGCGCTTCTATGTGCCGAGACTTGGAGCTGGCCAGCGCGCACCTTCCCGCTGTGTGTACTGCTGTCCGCAAACAGCCTCCAAACAAAGCAGGGCACTAAGGCAAGAGAAGCAAGCGCCCTAGGAGGGAATCTGCCTAAGAGGGAACCTGTGCAGCACATCCTTTGTTCCGCTCGCCACTTCCCTGACTCTTAGGCAAAGCCCATCTCAGCTGGCTTGTAGGCGTGCCTCCGTGCTCAGAAGCAGCCCCGTGGCAGGCAGGACAGTGCAGGATGTCTTCTGGGCACGCAGCATGCTGCTTCCCATGCCCGGGACAAAGCGCGAGCAGGTGCCTGGCTTGCGCTTCTATGTGCCGAGACTTGGAGCTGGCCAGCGCGCACCTTCCCGCTGTGTGTGCTGCTGTCCGCAAACAGCCTCCAAACAAAGCAGGGCACTAAGGCAAGAGAAGTAAGCGCCCCAGGAGGGAATCTGCCTGCGAGGGAACCTGTGCAGCACATCCCTTGTTCCGCTCGCCACTTCCCTCACTCTTAGGCAAAGCCCATCTCAGCTGGCTTGTAGGCGTGCCTCCGTGCTCAGAAGCAGCCCCGTGGCAGGCAGGACAGTGCGAGAAGTAATCTGGGCACGCAGCATGCTGCTTCCCATGCCCGGGTCAAACTGCGAGCAGGTGCCTGGGTTGCCCTTCTATGTGCCGAGACTTGGAGCTGGCCAGCGCGCACCTTCCCGCTGTGTGTGCTGCTGCCCGCAAACAGCCTCCAAACAAAGCAGGGCACTAAGGCAAGAGAAGTAAGCGCCCCAGGAGGGAATCTGCCTAACAGGGAACCTGTGCAGCACATCCCTTGTTCCGCTTGCCACTTCCCTGACTCTTAGGCAAAGCCCATCTCAGCTGGCTTGTAGGCGTGCCTCCCGTGCTCAGAAGCAGCCCCGTGGCAGGCAGGACAGTGCGGGATGTCTTCTGGGCACGCAGCATGCTGCTTCCCATGCCCGGGACAAACTGCGAGCAGGTGCCTGGGTTGCCCTTCTATGTGCCGAGACTTGGAGCTGGCCAGCGCGCACCTTCCCGCTGTGTGTGCTGCTGCCCGCAAACAGCCTCCAAACAAAGCAGGGCACTAAGGCAAGAGAACTAAGAGCACCAGGAGGGAATCTGCCTAAGAGGGAACCTGTGCAGCACATCCCTTGTTCTGCTCGCCACTTCCCTGACTCTTAGGCAAAGCCCATCTCAGCTGGCTTGTAGGCGTGCCTCCGTGCTCAGAAGCAGCCCCGTGGCAGGCAGGACAGTGCGAGAAGTACTCTGGGCACGCAGCATGCTGCTTCCCATGCCCGGGACAAACCGCAAGCAGGTGCCTGGCTTGCGCTTCTATGTGCAGAGACTTGGAGCTGGCCAGCGCGCACCTTCCCGCTGTGTGTGCTGCTGTCCGCAAACAGCCTCCAAACAAAGCAGGGCACTAGGGCAGGAGAACTAAGCACCCCAGGAGGGAATCTGCCTAAGAGGGAACCTGTGCAGCACATCCCTTGTTCTGCTCGCCACTTCCCTGACTCTTAGGCAAAGCCCATCTCAGCTGGCTTGTAGGCGTGCCTCCGTGCTCAGAAGCAGCCCCGAGGCAGGCAGGACAGTGCGGGATGTCTTCTGGGCACGCAGCATGCTGCTTCCCATGCCCGGGTCAAACTGCGAGCAGGTGCCTGGGTTGCCCTTCTATGTGCCGAGACTTGGAGCTGGCCAGCGCGCACCTTCCCGCTGTGTGTGCTGCTGTCCGCAAACAGCCTCCAAACAAAGCAGGGCACTAAGGCAAGAGAAGTAAGCGCCCCAGGAGGGAATCTGCCTGCGAGGGAACCTGTGCAGCACATCCCTTGTTCCGCTCACCACTTCCCTCACTCTTAGGCAAAGCCCATCTCAGCTGGCTTGTAGGCGTGCCTCCGTGCTCAGAAGCAGCCCCGAGGCAGGCAGGACAGTGCGAGAAGTAATCTGGGCACGCAGCATGCTGCTTCCCATGCCCGGGACAAAGCGCGAGCAGGTGCCTGGGTTGCCCTTCTATTTGCCGAGACTTGGAGCTGGCCAGCGCGCACCTTCCCGCTGTGTGTACTGCTGCCCTCAAACAGCCTCCAAACAAAGCAGGGCACTAAGGCAAGAGAAGTAAGCACCCCAGGAGGGAATCTGCCTAAGAGGGAACCTGTGCAGCACATCCTTTGTTCCGCTCGCCACTTCCCTGACTCTTAGGCAAAGCCCATCTCAGCTGGCTTGTAGGCGTGCCTCCGTGCTCAGAAGCAGCCCCGTGGCAGGCAGGACAGTGCGAGAAGTAATCTGGGCACGCAGCATGCTGCTTCCCATGCCCGGGACAAACTGCGAGCAGGTGCCTCGCTTGCGCTTCTATCTGCCGAGACTTGGAGCTGGCCAGCGCGCACCTTCCCGCTGTGTGTGCTGCTGTCCGCAAACAGCCTCCAAACAAAGCAGGGCACTAAGGCAAGAGAAGTAAGCGCCCCAGGAGGGAATCTGCCTAAGAGGGAACCTGTGCAGCACATCCCTTGTTCCGCTCGCCACTTCCCTCACTCTTAGGCAAAGCCCATCTCAGCTGGCTTGTAGGCGTGCCTCCGTGCTCAGAAGCAGCCCCGTGGCAGGCAGGACAGTGCGGGATGTCTTCTGGGCACACAGCATGCTGCTTCCCATGCCCGGGACAAACCGCGAGCAGGTGCCTCGCTTGCGCTTCTATGTGCCGAGACTTGGAGCTGGCCAGCGCGCACCTTCCCGCTGTGTGTGCTGCTGTCCGCAAACAGCCTCCAAACAAAGCAGGGCACTAAGGCAAGAGAAGTAAGCGCCCCAGGAGGGAATCTGCCTAAGAGGGAACCTGTGCAGCACATCCCTTGTTCCGCTCGCCACTTCCCTCACTCTTAGGCAAAGCCCATCTCAGCTGGCTTGTAGGCGTGCCTCCGTGCTCAGAAGCAGCCCCGTGGCAGGCAGGACAGTGCGAGAAGTAATCTGGGCACGCAGCATGCTGCTTCCCATGCCCGGGACAAACTGCGAGCAGGTGCCTCGCTTGCGCTTCTATGTGCCGAGACTTGGAGCTGGCCAGTGCGCACCTTCCCGCTGTGTGTGCTGCTGTCCGCAAACAGCCTCCAACAAAGCAGGGCACTAAGGCAAGAGAACTAAGAGCCCCAGGAGGGAATCTGCCTAAGAGGGAAGCTGTGCAGCACATCCCTTGTTCCGCTCGCCACTTCCCTCACTCTTAGGCAAAGCCCATCTCAGCTGGCTTGTAGGCGTGCCTCCGTGCTCAGAAGCAGCCCCGTGGCAGGCAGGACAGTGCGGGATGTCTTCTGGGCACGCAGCATGCTGCTTCCCATGCCCGGGACAAACCGCGAGCAGGTGCCTGGCTTGCGCTTCTATGTGCCGAGACTTGGAGCTGGCCAGCGCGCACCTTCCCGCTGTGTGTGCTGCTGCCTGCAAACAGCCTCCAAACAAAGCAGGGCACTAAGGCAAGAGAACTAAGCACCCCAGGAGGGAATCTGCCTGCGAGAGAAGCTTTGCAGCACATCCCTTGTTCCGCTCGCCACTTCCCTGACTCTTAGGCAAAGCCCATCTCAGCTGGCTTGTAGGCGTGCCTCCGTGCTCAGAAGCAGCCCCGTGGCAGGCAGGACAGTGCGAGAAGTACTCTGGGCACGCAGCATGCTGCTTCCCATGCCCGGGACAAACTGCGAGCAGGTGCCTGGGTTGCGCTTCTATGTGCCGAGACTTGGAGCTGGCCAGCGCGCACCTTCCCGCTGTGTGTGCTGCTGTCCGCAAACAGCCTCCAAACAAAGCAGGGCACTAAGGCAAGAGAAGTAAGCGCCCCAGGAGGGAATCTGCCTAAGAGGGAACCTGTGCAGCACATCCCTTGATCTGCTCGCCACTTCCCTCACTCTTAGGCAAAGCCCATCTCAGCTGGCTTGTAGGCGTGCCTCCGTGCTCAGAAGCAGCCCCGAGGCAGGCAGGACAGTGCGAGAAGTAATCTGGGCACGCAGCATGCTGCTTCCCATGCCCGGGACAAAGCGCGAGCAGGTGCCTCGCTTGCGCTTCTATCTGCCGAGACTTGGAGCTGGCCAGCGCGCACCTTCCCGCTGTGTGTGCTGCTGCCTGCAAACAGCCTCCAAACAAAGCAGGGCACTAAGGCAAGAGAAGTAAGCGCCCCAGGAGGGAATCTGCCTAAGAGGGAACCTGTGCAGCACATCCTTTGTTCCGCTCGCCACTTCCGTGACTCTTAGGCAAAGCCCATCTCAGCTGGCTTGTAGGCATGCCTCCGTGCTCAGAAGCAGCCCCGTGGCAGGCAGGACAGTGCGAGAAGTAATCTGGGCACGCAGCATGCTGCTTCCCATGCCCGGGTCAAACTGCGAGCAGGTGCCTCGCTTGCGCTTCTATTTGCCGAGACTTGGAGCTGGCCAGCGCGCACCTTCCCGCTGTCTGTGCTGCTGTCCGCAAACAGCCTCCAAACAAAGCAGGGCACTAAGGCAAGAGAAGTAAGCGCCCCAGGAGGGAATCTGCCTAAGAGGGAACCTGTGCAGCACATCCCTTGTTCCGCTCGCCACTTCCCTGACTCTTAGGCAAAGCCCATCTCAGCTGGCTTGTAGGCGTGCCTCCGTGCTCAGAAGCAGCCCCGTGGCAGGCAGGACAGTGCGAGAAGTACTCTGGGCACGCAGCATGCTGCTTCCCATGCCCGGGTCAAACTGCGAGCAGGTGCCTGGGTTGCCCTTCTATGTGCCGAGACTTGGAGCTGGCCAGTGCGCACCTTCCCGCTGTGTGTGCTGCTGTCCGCAAACAGCCTCCAAACAAAGCAGGGCACTAAGGCAAGAGAACTAAGAGCCCCAGGAGGGAATCTGCCTGCGAGGGAAGCTGTGCAGCACATCCCTTGTTCTGCTCGCCACTTCCCTCACTCTTAGGCAAAGCCCATCTCAGCTGGCTTGTAGGCGTGCCTCCGTGCTCAGAAGCAGCCCCGTGGCAGGCAGGACAGTGCGGGATGTCTTCTGGGCACGCAGCATGCTGCTTCCCATGCCCGGGACAAAGCGCGAGCAGGTGCCTGGCTTGCCCTTCTATGTGCTGAGACTTGGAGCTGGCCAGCGCGCACCTTCCCGCTGTGTGTGCTGCTGTCCGCAAACAGCCTCCAAACAAAGCAGGGCACTAAGGCAAGAGAACTAAGAGCCCCAGGAGGGAATCTGCCTAAGAGGGAACCTGTGCAGCACATCCCTTGTTCTGCTCGCCACTTCCCTGACTCTTAGGCAAAGCCCATCTCAGCTGGCTTGTAGGCGTGCCTCCGTGCTCAGAAGCAGCCCCGAGGCAGGCAGGACAGTGCGAGAAGTACTCTGGGCACGCAGCATGCTCCTTCCCATGCCCGGGACAAAGCGCGAGCAGGTGCCTGGGTTGCCCTTCTATTTGCCGAGACTTGGAGCTGGCCAGCGCGCACCTTCCCGCTGTGTGTGCTGCTGCCCGCAAACAGCCTCCAAACAAAGCAGGGCACTAAGGCAAGAGAAGTAAGCGCCCCAGGAGGGAATCTGCCTAAGAGGGAACCTGTGCAGCACATCCTTTGTTCCGCTCGCCACTTCCCTGACTCTTAGGCAAAGCCCATCTCAGCTGGCTTGTAGGCGTGCCTCCGTGCTCAGAAGCAGCCCCGTGGCAGGCAGGACAGTGCGAGAAGTAATCTGGGCACGCAGCATGCTGCTTCCCATGCCCGGGTCAAACTGCGAGCAGGTGCCTCGCTTGCGCTTCTATTTGCCGAGACTTGGAGCTGGCCAGCGCGCACCTTCCCGCTGTGTGTGCTGCTGTCCGCAAACAGCCTCCAAACAAAGCAGGGCACTAAGGCAAGAGAAGTAAGCGCCCCAGGAGGGAATCTGCCTGCGAGGGAAGCTGTGCAGCACATCCCTTGTTCCGCTCGCCACTTCCCTGACTCTTAGGCAAAGCCCATCTCAGCTGGCTTGTAGGTGTGCCTCCGTGCTCAGAAGCAGCCCCGTGGCAGGCAGGACAGTGCGAGAAGTACTCTGGGCACGCAGCATGCTGCTTCCCATGCCCGGGTCAAACTGCGAGCAGGTGCCTGGGTTGCCCTTCTATGTGCCGAGACTTGGAGCTGGCCAGCGCGCACCTTCCCGCTGTGTGTGCTGCTGCCTGCAAACAGCCTCCAAACAAAGCAGGGCACTAAGGCAAGAGAACTAAGCACCCCAGGAGGGAATCTGCCTGCGAGGGAAACTGTGCAGCACATCCCTTGTTCCGCTCGCCACTTCCCTGACTCTTAGGCAAAGCCCATCTCAGCTGGCTTGTAGGCGTGCCTCCGTGCTCAGAAGCAGCCCCGAGGCAGGCAGGACAGTGCGGGATGTCTTCTGGGCACGCAGCATGCTGCTTCCCATGCCTGCAACAAACTGCGAGCAGGTGCCTGGGTTGCCCTTCTATGTGCCGAGACTTGGAGCTGGCCAGCGCGCACCTTCCCGCTGTGTGTGCTGCTGTCCGCAAACAGCCTCCAAACAAAGCAGGGCACTAAGGCAAGAGAAGTAAGCGCCCCAGGAGGGAATCTGCCTAAGAGGGAACCTGTGCAGCACATCCCTTGTTCCGCTCACCACTTCCCTCACTCTTAGGCAAAGCCCATCTCAGCTGGCTTGTAGGCGTGCCTCCGTGCTCAGAAGCAGCCCCGAGGCAGGCAGGACAGTGCGAGAAGTAATCTGGGCACGCAGCATGCTGCTTCCCATGCCCGGGACAAAGCGCGAGCAGGTGCCTGGTTTGCCCTTCTATTTGCCGAGACTTGGAGCTGGCCAGCGCGCACCTTCCCGCTGTGTGTACTGCTGCCCTCAAACAGCCTCCAAACAAAGCAGGGCACTAAGGCAAGAGAAGTAAGCACCCCAGGAGGGAATCTGCCTAAGAGGGAACCTGTGCAGCACATCCTTTGTTCCGCTCGCCACTTCCCTGACTCTTAGGCAAAGCCCATCTCAGCTGGCTTGTAGGCGTGCCTCCGTGCTCAGAAGCAGCCCCGTGGCAGGCAGGACAGTGCGAGAAGTAATCTGGGCACGCAGCATGCTGCTTCCCATGCCCGGGACAAACTGCGAGCAGGTGCCTCGCTTGCGCTTCTATCTGCCGAGACTTGGAGCTGGCCAGCGCGCACCTTCCCGCTGTGTGTGCTGCTGTCCGCAAACAGCCTCCAAACAAAGCAGGGCACTAAGGCAAGAGAAGTAAGCGCCCCAGGAGGGAATCTGCCTAAGAGGGAACCTGTGCAGCACATCCCTTGTTCCGCTCGCCACTTCCCTCACTCTTAGGCAAAGCCCATCTCAGCTGGCTTGTAGGCGTGCCTCCGTGCTCAGAAGCAGCCCCGTGGCAGGCAGGACAGTGCGGGATGTCTTCTGGGCACACAGCATGCTGCTTCCCATGCCCGGGACAAACCGCGAGCAGGTGCCTGGCTTGCGCTTCTATGTGCCGAGACTTGGAGCTGGCCAGCGCGCACCTTCCCGCTGTGTGTGCTGCTGTCCGCAAACAGCCTCCAAACAAAGCAGGGCACTAAGGCAAGAGAAGTAAGCGCCCCAGGAGGGAATCTGCCTAAGAGGGAACCTGTGCAGCACATCCCTTGATCTGCTCGCCACTTCCCTCACTCTTAGGCAAAGCCCATCTCAGCTGGCTTGTAGGCGTGCCTCCGTGCTCAGAAGCAGCCCCGTGGCAGGCAGGACAGTGCGAGAAGTAATCTGGGCACGCAGCATGCTGCTTCCCATGCCCGGGACAAACTGCGAGCAGGTGCCTCGCTTGCGCTTCTATGTGCCGAGACTTGGAGCTGGCCAGTGCGCACCTTCCCGCTGTGTGTGCTGCTGTCCGCAAACAGCCTCCAAACAAAGCAGGGCACTAAGGCAAGAGAACTAAGCACCCCAGGAGGGAATCTGCCTGCGAGAGAAGCTTTGCAGCACATCCCTTGTTCCGCTCGCCACTTCCCTGACTCTTAGGCAAAGCCCATCTCAGCTGGCTTGTAGGCGTGCCTCCGTGCTCAGAAGCAGCCCCGTGGCAGGCAGGACAGTGCGAGAAGTACTCTGGGCACGCAGCATGCTGCTTCCCATGCCCGGGACAAACTGCGAGCAGGTGCCTCGCTTGCGCTTCTATTTGCCGAGACTTGGAGCTGCCAGCGCGCACCTTCCCGCTGTGTGTGCTGCTGTCCGCAAACAGCCTCCAAACAAAGCAGGGCACTAAGGCAAGAGAAGTAAGCGCCCCAGGAGGGAATCTGCCTAAGAGGGAACCTGTGCAGCACATCCCTTGTTCCGCTCGCCACTTCCCTGACTCTTAGGCAAAGCCCATCTCAGCTGGCTTGTAGGTGTGCCTCCGTGCTCAGAAGCAGCCCCGTGGCAGGCAGGACAGTGCGAGAAGTACTCTGGGCACGCAGCATGCTGCTTCCCATGCCCGGGTCAAACTGCGAGCAGGTGCCTGGGTTGCCCTTCTATGTGCCGAGACTTGGAGCTGGCCAGTGCGCACCTTCCCGCTGTGTGTGCTGCTGTCCGCAAACAGCCTCCAAACAAAGCAGGGCACTAAGGCAAGAGAACTAAGAGCCCCAGGAGGGAATCTGCCTAAGAGGGAACCTGTGCAGCACATCCCTTGTTCCGCTCGCCACTTCCCTCACTCTTAGGCAAAGCCCATCTCAGCTGGCTTGTAGGCGTGCCTCCGTGCACAGAAGTAGCCCCGTGGCAGGCAGGACAGTGCGGGATGTCTTCTGGGCACGCAGCATGCTGCTTCCCATGCCCGGGACAAACTGCGAGCATGTGCCTTGGTTGCCCTTCTATGTGCCGAGACTTGTAGTTGGCCAGCGCGCACCTTCCCGCTGTGTGTGCTGCTGTCCGCAAACAGCCTCCAAACAAAGCAGGGCACTAAGGCAAGAGAAGTAAGCGCCCCAGGAGGGAATCTGCCTAAGAGGGAACCTGTGCAGCACATCCCTTGATCTGCTCGCCACTTCCCTCACTCTTAGGCAAAGCCCATCTCAGCTGGCTTGTAGGCGTGCCTCCGTGCTCAGAAGCAGCCCCGAGGCAGGCAGGACAGTGCGAGAAGTAATCTGGGCACGCAGCATGCTGCTTCCCATGCCCGGGACAAAGCGCGAGCAGGTGCCTGGCTTGCCCTTCTATTTGCCGAGACTTGGAGCTGGCCAGCGCGCACCTTCCCGCTGTGTGTACTGCTGCCCTCAAACAGCCTCCAAACAAAGCAGGGCACTAAGGCAAGAGAAGTAAGCGCCCCAGGAGGGAATCTGCCTAAGAGGGAACCTGTGCAGCACATCCCTTGTTCCGCTCGCCACTTCCCTGACTCTTAGGCAAAGCCCATCTCAGCTTGCTTGTAGGCGTGCCTCCGTGCTCAGAAGCAGCCCCGTGGCAGGCAGGACAGTGCGAGAAGTACTCTGGGCACGCAGCATGCTGCTTCCCATGCCCGGGTCAAACTGCGAGCAGGTGCCTGGGTTGCCCTTCTATGTGCCGAGACTTGGAGCTGGCCAGTGCGCACCTTCCCGCTGTGTGTGCTGCTGTCCGCAAACAGCCTCCAAACAAAGCAGGGCACTAAGGCAAGAGAACTAAGAGCCCCAGGAGGGAATCTGCCTAAGAGGGAAGCTGTGCAGCACATCCCTTGTTCCGCTCGCCACTTCCCTGACTCTTAGGCAAAGCCCATCTCAGCTTGCTTGTAGGCGTGCCTCCGTGCTCAGAAGCAGCCCCGTGGCAGGCAGGACAGTGCGGGATGTCTTCTGGGCACGCAGCATGCTGCTTCCCATGCCCGGGTCAAACTGCGAGCAGGTGCCTGGGTTGCCCTTCTATGTGCCGAGACTTGGAGCTGGCCAGTGCGCACCTTCCCGCTGTGTGTGCTGCTGTCCGCAAACAGCCTCCAAACAAAGCAGGGCACTAAGGCAAGAGAACTAAGAGCCCCAGGAGGGAATCTGCCTGCGAGGGAAGCTGTGCAGCACATCCCTTGTTCTGCTCGCCACTTCCCTCACTCTTAGGCAAAGCCCATCTCAGCTGGCTTGTAGGCGTGCCTCCGTGCTCAGAAGCAGCCCCGAGGCAGGCAGGACAGTGCGAGAAGTAATCTGGGCATGCAGCATGCTGCTTCCCATGCCCGGGACAAACTGCGAGCAGGTGCCTCGCTTGCGCTTCTATTTGCCGAGACTTGGAGCTGCCAGCGCGCACCTTCCCGCTGTGTGTGCTGCTGTCCGCAAACAGCCTCCAAACAAAGCAGGGCACTAAGGCAAGAGAAGTAAGCGCCCCAGGAGGGAATCTGCCTAAGAGGGAAGCTGTGCAGCACATCCCTTGTTCCGCTCGCCACTTCCCTGACTCTTAGGCAAAGCCCATCTCAGCTGGCTTGTAGGTGTGCCTCCGTGCTCAGAAGCAGCCCCGTGGCAGGCAGGACAGTGCGAGAAGTACTCTGGGCACGCAGCATGCTGCTTCCCATGCCCGGGTCAAACTGCGAGCAGGTGCCTGGGTTGCCCTTCTATGTGCCGAGACTTGGAGCTGGCCAGTGCGCACCTTCCCGCTGTGTGTGCTGCTGTCCGCAAACAGCCTCCAAACAAAGCAGGGCACTAAGGCAAGAGAACTAAGAGCCCCAGGAGGGAATCTGCCTGCGAGGGAAGCTGTGCAGCACATCCCTTGTTCCGCTCGCCACTTCCCTGACTCTTAGGCAAAGCCCATCTCAGCTTGCTTGTAGGCGTGCCTCCGTGCTCAGAAGCAGCCCCGTGGCAGGCAGGACAGTGCGGGATGTCTTCTGGGCACGCAGCATGCTGCTTCCCATGCCCGGGACAAACTCCGAGCAGGTGCCTGGCTTGCGCTTCTATGTGCCAAGACTTGGAGCTGGCCAGCGCGCACCTTCCCGCTGTGTGTGCTGCTGCCTGCAAACAGCCTCCAAACAAAGCAGGGCACTAAGGCAAGAGAAGTAAGCGCCCCAGGAGGGAATCTGCCTGCGAGGGAAGCTGTGCAGCACATCCCTTGTTCCGCTCGCCACTTCCCTCACTCTTAGGCAAAGCCCATCTCAGCTGGCTTGTAGGCGTGCCTCCGTGCTCAGAAGCAGCCCCGTGGCAGGCAGGACAGTGCGGGATGTCTTCTGGGCACGCAGCATGCTGCTTCCCATGCCCGGGACAAAGCGCGAGCAGGTGCCTGGCTTGCGCTTCTATGTGCCGAGACTTGGAGCTGGCCAGCGCGCACCTTCCCGCTGTGTGTGCTGCTGTCCGCAAACAGCCTCCAAACAAAGCAGGGCACTAAGGCAAGAGAACTAAGAGCCCCAGGAGGGAATCTGCCTGCGAGGGAACCTGTGCAGCACATCCCTTGTTCTGCTCGCCACTTCCCTCACTCTTAGGCAAAGCCCATCTCAGCTGGCTTGTAGGCGTGCCTCCGTGCTCAGAAGCAGCCCAGAGGCAGGCAGGACAGTGCGAGAAGTAATCTGGGCACGCAGCATGCTGATTCCCATGCCCGGGACAAACTGCGAGCAGGTGCCTCGCTTGCGCTTCTATTTGCCGAGACTTGGAGCTGGCCAGCGCGCACCTTCCCGCTGTGTGTGCTGCTGTCCGCAAACAGCCTCCAAACAAAGCAGGGCACTAAGGCAAGAGAAGTAAGCGCCCCAGGAGGGAATCTGCCTGCGAGGGAAGCTGTGCAGCACATCCCTTGTTCCGCTCGCCACTTCCCTGACTCTTAGGCAAAGCCCATCTCAGCTGGCTTGTAGGCGTGCCTCCGTGCTCAGAAGCAGCCCCGTGGCAGGCAAGACAGTGCGAGAAGTACTCTGGGCACGCAGCATGCTGCTTCCCATGCCCGGGTCAAACTGCGAGCAGGTGCCTGGGTTGCCCTTCTATGTGCCGAGACTTGGAGCTGGCCAGTGCGCACCTTCCCGCTGTGTGTGCTGCTGTCCGCAAACAGCCTCCAAACAAAGCAGGGCACTAAGGCAAGAGAACTAAGAGCCCCAGGAGGGAATCTGCCTGCGAGGGAAGCTGTGCAGCACATCCCTTGTTCCGCTCGCCACTTCCCTGACTCTTAGACAAAGCCCATCTCAGCTGGCTTGTAGGCGTGCCTCCGTGCTCAGAAGCAGCCCCGTGGCAGGCAGGACAGTGCGGGATGTCTTCTGGGCACGCAGCATGCTGCTTCCCATGCCCGGGACAAACTGCGAGCAGGTGCCTGGCTTGCGCTTCTATGTGCCGAGACTTGGAGCTGGCCAGCGCGCACCTTCCCGCTGTGTGTGCTGCTGCCTGCAAACAGCCTCCAAACAAAGCAGGGCACTAAGGCAAGAGAACTAAGCACCCCAGGAGGGAATCTGCCTAAGAGGGAAGCTGTGCAGCACATCCCTTGTTCCGCTCGCCACTTCCCTGACTCTTAGGCAAAGCCCATCTCAGCTGGCTTGTAGGCGTGCCTCCGTGCTCAGAAGCAGCCCCGTGGCAGGCAGGACAGTGCGAGAAGTAATCTGGGCACGCAGCATGCTGCTTCCCATGCCCGGGACAAAGCGCGAGCAGGTGCCTGGCTTGCGCTTCTATGTGCCGAGACTTGGAGCTGGCCAGCGCGCACCTTCCCGCTGTGTGTGCTGCTGCCTGCAAACAGCCTCCAAACAAAGCAGGGCACTAAGGCAAGAGAACTAAGCGCCCCAGGAGGGAATCTGCCTGCGAGGGAAGCTGTGCAGCACATGCCTTGTTCCGCTCGCCACTTCCCTGACTCTTAGGCAAAGCCCATCTCAGCTGGCTTGTAGGCGTGCCTCCGTGCTCAGAAGCAGCCCCGTGGCAGGCAGGACAGTGCGGGATGTCTTCTGGGCACGCAGCATGCTGCTTCCCATGCCCGGGACAAACCGCGAGCAGGTGCCTGGCTTGCGCTTCTATGTGCCGAGACTTGGAGCTGGCCAGCGCGCACCTTCCCGCTGTGTGTGCTGCTGTCCGCAAACAGCCTCCAAACAAAGCAGGGCACTAAGGCAAGAGAAGTAAGCGCCCCAGGAGGGAATCTGCCTAAGAGGGAACCTGTGCAGCACATCCCTTGTTCCGCTCGCCACTTCCCTGACTCTTAGGCAAAGCCCATCTCAGCTTGCTTGTAGGCGTGCCTCCGTGCTCAGAAGCAGCCCCGAGGCAGGCAGGACAGTGCGAGAAGTACTCTGGGCACGCAGCATGCTGCTTCCCATGCCCGGGTCAAACTGCGAGCAGGTGCCTGGGTTGCCCTTCTATGTGCCGAGACTTGGAGCTGGCCAGCGCGCACCTTCCCGCTGTGTGTGCTGCTGTCCGCAAACAGCCTCCAAACAAAGCAGGGCACTAAGGCAAGAGAAGTAAGCGCCCCAGGAGGGAATCTCCCTGTGAGGGAAGCTGTGCAGCACATCCCTTGTTCCGCTCGCCACTTCCCTGACTCTTAGGCAAAGCCCATCTCAGCTGGCTTGTAGGCGTGCCTCCGTGCTCAGAAGCAGCCCCGTGGCAGGCAGGACAGTGCGGGATGTCTTCTGGGCACGCAGCATGCTGCTTCCCATGCCCGGGTCAAACTGCGAGCAGGTGCCTGGGTTGCCCTTCTATGTGCCGAGACTTGGAGCTGGCCAGTGCGCACCTTCCCGCTGTGTGTGCTGCTGTCCGCAAACAGCCATGCTGCTTCCCATGCCCGGGACAAACTGCGAGCAGGTGCCTGGGTTGCGCTTCTATGTGCCGAGACTTGGAGCTGGCCAGCGCGCACCTTCCCGCTGTGTGTGCTGCTGTCCGCAAACAGCCTCCAAACAAAGCAGGGCACTAAGGCAAGAGAAGTAAGCGCCCCAGGAGGGAATCTGCCTAAGAGGGAACCTGTGCAGCACATCCCTTGTTCCGCTCGCCACTTCCCTGACTCTTAGGCAAAGCCCATCTCAGCTGGCTTGTAGGCGTGCCTCCGTGCTCAGAAGCAGCCCCGAGGCAGGCAGGACAGTGCGGGATGTCTTCTGGGCACGCAGCATGCTGCTTCCCATGCCCGGGACAAAGCGCGAGCAGGTGCCTGGGTTGCCCTTCTATGTGCTGAGACTTGGAGCTGGCCAGCGCGCACCTTCCCGCTGTGTGTGCTGCTGTCCGCAAACAGCCTCCAAACAAAGCAGGGCACTAAGGCAAGAGAACTAAGAGCCCCAGGAGGGAATCTGCCTGCGAGGGAAGCTGTGCAGCACATCCCTTGTTCTGCTCGCCACTTCCCTCACTCTTAGGCAAAGCCCATCTCAGCTGGCTTGTAGGCGTGCCTCCGTGCTCAGAAGCAGCCCCGAGGCAGGCAGGACAGTGCGAGAAGTACTCTGGGCACGCAGCATGCTCCTTCCCATGCCCGGGACAAAGCGCGAGCAGGTGCCTGGGTTGCCCTTCTATTTGCCGAGACTTGGAGCTGGCCAGCGCGCACCTTCCCGCTGTGTGTGCTGCTGCCCGCAAACAGCCTCCAAACAAAGCAGGGCACTAAGGCAAGAGAAGTAAGCACCCCAGGAGGGAATCTGCCTAAGAGGGAACCTGTGCAGCACATCCTTTGTTCCGCTCGCCACTTCCCTGACTCTTAGGCAAAGCCCATCTCAGCTGGCTTGTAGGCGTGCCTCCGTGCTCAGAAGCAGCCCCGTGGCAGGCAGGACAGTGCGAGAAGTAATCTGGGCACGCAGCATGCTGCTTCCCATGCCCGGGTCAAACTGCGAGCAGGTGCCTCGCTTGCGCTTCTATTTGCCGAGACTTGGAGCTGGCCAGCGCGCACCTTCCCGCTGTGTGTGCTGCTGTCCGCAAACAGCCTCCAAACAAAGCAGGGCACTAAGGCAAGAGAAGTAAGCGCCCCAGGAGGGAATCTGCCTGCGAGGGAAGCTGTGCAGCACATCCCTTGTTCCGCTCGCCACTTCCCTGACTCTTAGGCAAAGCCCATCTCAGCTGGCTTGTAGGTGTGCCTCCGTGCTCAGAAGCAGCCCCGTGGCAGGCAGGACAGTGCGAGAAGTACTCTGGGCACGCAGCATGCTGCTTCCCATGCCCGGGTCAAACTGCGAGCAGGTGCCTGGGTTGCCCTTCTATGTGCCGAGACTTGGAGCTGGCCAGTGCGCACCTTCCCGCTGTGTGTGCTGCTGTCCGCAAACAGCCTCCAAACAAAGCAGGGCACTAAGGCAAGAGAACTAAGAGCCCCAGGAGGGAATCTGCCTAAGAGGGAACCTGTGCAGCACATCCCTTGTTCCGCTCGCCACTTCCCTGACTCTTAGGCAAAGCCCATCTCAGCTGGCTTGTAGGCGTGCCTCCGTGCACAGAAGTAGCCCCGTGGCAGGCAGGACAGTGCGGGATGTCTTCTGGGCACGCAGCATGCTGCTTCCCATGCCCGGGACAAACTGCGAGCAGGTGCCTGGCTTGCGCTTCTATGTGCCGAGACTTGGAGCTGGCCAGCGCGCACCTTCCCGCTGTGTGTGCTGCTGCCTGCAAACAGCCTCCAAACAAAGCAGGGCACTAAGGCAAGAGAACTAAGCACCCCAGGAGGGAATCTGCCTAAGAGGGAAGCTGTGCAGCACATCCCTTGTTCCGCTCGCCACTTCCCTGACTCTTAGGCAAAGCCCATCTCAGCTGGCTTGTAGGCGTGCCTCCGTGCTCAGAAGCAGCCCCGTGGCAGGCAGGACAGTGCGAGAAGTAATCTGGGCACGCAGCATGCTGCTTCCCATGCCCGGGACAAAGCGCGAGCAGGTGCCTGGCTTGCGCTTCTATGTGCCGAGACTTGGAGCTGGCCAGCGCGCACCTTCCCGCTGTGTGTGCTGCTGCCTGCAAACAGCCTCCAAACAAAGCAGGGCACTAAGGCAAGAGAACTAAGCGCCCCAGGAGGGAATCTGCCTGCGAGGGAAGCTGTGCAGCACATGCCTTGTTCCGCTCGCCACTTCCCTGACTCTTAGGCAAAGCCCATCTCAGCTGGCTTGTAGGCGTGCCTCCGTGCTCAGAAGCAGCCCCGTGGCAGGCAGGACAGTGCGGGATGTCTTCTGGGCACGCAGCATGCTGCTTCCCATGCCCGGGACAAACCGCGAGCAGGTGCCTGGCTTGCGCTTCTATGTGCCGAGACTTGGAGCTGGCCAGCGCGCACCTTCCCGCTGTGTGTGCTGCTGTCCGCAAACAGCCTCCAAACAAAGCAGGGCACTAAGGCAAGAGAAGTAAGCGCCCCAGGAGGGAATCTGCCTAAGAGGGAACCTGTGCAGCACATCCCTTGTTCCGCTCGCCACTTCCCTGACTCTTAGGCAAAGCCCATCTCAGCTTGCTTGTAGGCGTGCCTCCGTGCTCAGAAGCAGCCCCGAGGCAGGCAGGACAGTGCGAGAAGTACTCTGGGCACGCAGCATGCTGCTTCCCATGCCCGGGTCAAACTGCGAGCAGGTGCCTGGGTTGCCCTTCTATTTGCCGAGACTTGGAGCTGGCCAGCGCGCACCTTCCCGCTGTGTGTGCTGCTGTCCGCAAACAGCCTCCAAACAAAGCAGGGCACTAAGGCAAGAGAAGTAAGCGCCCCAGGAGGGAATCTCCCTGTGAGGGAAGCTGTGCAGCACATCCCTTGTTCCGCTCGCCACTTCCCTGACTCTTAGGCAAAGCCCATCTCAGCTGGCTTGTAGGCGTGCCTCCGTGCTCAGAAGCAGCCCCGTGGCAGGCAGGACAGTGCGGGATGTCTTCTGGGCACGCAGCATGCTGCTTCCCATGCCCGGGTCAAACTGCGAGCAGGTGCCTGGGTTGCCCTTCTATGTGCCGAGACTTGGAGCTGGCCAGTGCGCACCTTCCCGCTGTGTGTGCTGCTGTCCGCAAACAGCCTCCAAACAAAGCAGGGCACTAAGGCAAGAGAACTAAGCACCCCAGGAGGGAATCTGCCTGCGAGAGAAGCTTTGCAGCACATCCCTTGTTCCGCTCGCCACTTCCCTGACTCTTAGGCAAAGCCCATCTCAGCTGGCTTGTAGGCGTGCCTCCGTGCTCAGAAGCAGCCCCGAGGCAGGCAGGACAGTGCGAGAAGTACTCTGGGCACGCAGCATGCTGCTTCCCATGCCCGGGACAAAGCGCGAGCAGGTGCCTGGCTTGCGCTTCTATGTGCCGAGACTTGGAGCTGGCCAGCGCGCACCTTCCCGCTGTGTGTGCTGCTGTCCGCAAACAGCCTCCAAACAAAGCAGGGCACTAAGGCAAGAGAAGTAAGCGCCCCAGGAGGGAATCTGCCTAAGAGGGAACCTGTGCAGCACATCCCTTGATCTGCTCGCCACTTCCCTCACTCTTAGGCAAAGCCCATCTCAGCTGGCTTGTAGGCGTGCCTCCGTGCTCAGAAGCAGCCCCGAGGCAGGCAGGACAGTGCGAGAAGTAATCTGGGCACGCAGCATGCTGCTTCCCATGCCCGGGACAAAGCGCGAGCAGGTGCCTCGCTTGCGCTTCTATGTGCAGAGACTTGGAGCTGGCCAGCGCGCACCTTCCCGCTGTGTGTGCTGCTGCCTGCAAACAGCCTCCAAACAAAGCAGGGCACTAAGGCAAGAGAAGTAAGCGCCCCAGGAGGGAATCTGCCTAAGAGGGAACCTGTGCAGCACATCCTTTGTTCCGCTCGCCACTTCCGTGACTCTTAGGCAAAGCCCATCTCAGCTGGCTTGTAGGCATGCCTCCGTGCTCAGAAGCAGCCCCGTGGCAGGCAGGACAGTGCGAGAAGTAATCTGGGCACGCAGCATGCTGCTTCCCATGCCCGGGTCAAACTGCGAGCAGGTGCCTCGCTTGCGCTTCTATTTGCCGAGACTTGGAGCTGGCCAGCGCGCACCTTCCCGCTGTCTGTGCTGCTGTCCGCAAACAGCCTCCAAACAAAGCAGGGCACTAAGGCAAGAAAAGTAAGCGCCCCAGGAGGGAATCTGCCTAAGAGGGAACCTGTGCAGCACATCCCTTGTTCCGCTCGCCACTTCCCTGACTCTTAGGCAAAGCCCATCTCAGCTGGCTTGTAGGCGTGCCTCCGTGCTCAGAAGCAGCCCCGTGGCAGGCAGGACAGTGCGAGAAGTACTCTGGGCACGCAGCATGCTGCTTCCCATGCCCGGGTCAAACTGCGAGCAGGTGCCTGGGTTGCCCTTCTATGTGCCGAGACTTGGAGCTGGCCAGTGCGCACCTTCCCGCTGTGTGTGCTGCTGTCCGCAAACAGCCTCCAAACAAAGCAGGGCACTAAGGCAAGAGAACTAAGAGCCCCAGGAGGGAATCTGCCTGCGAGGGAAGCTGTGCAGCACATCCCTTGTTCTGCTCGCCACTTCCCTCACTCTTAGGCAAAGCCCATCTCAGCTGGCTTGTAGGCGTGCCTCCGTGCTCAGAAGCAGCCCCGAGGCAGGCAGGACAGTGCGGGATGTCTTCTGGGCACGCAGCATGCTGCTTCCCATGCCCGGGACAAAGCGCGAGCAGGTGCCTGGCTTGCCCTTCTATGTGCTGAGACTTGGAGCTGGCCAGCGCGCACCTTCCCGCTGTGTGTGCTGCTGTCCGCAAACAGCCTCCAAACAAAGCAGGGCACTAAGGCAAGAGAACTAAGAGCCCCAGGAGGGAATCTGCCTGCGAGGGAAGCTGTGCAGCACATCCCTTGTTCTGCTCGCCACTTCCCTCACTCTTAGGCAAAGCCCATCTCAGCTGGCTTGTAGGCGTGCCTCCGTGCTCAGAAGCAGCCCCGAGGCAGGCAGGACAGTGCGAGAAGTACTCTGGGCACGCAGCATGCTCCTTCCCATGCCCGGGACAAAGCGCGAGCAGGTGCCTGGGTTGCCCTTCTATTTGCCGAGACTTGGAGCTGGCCAGCGCGCACCTTCCCGCTGTGTGTGCTGCTGCCCGCAAACAGCCTCCAAACAAAGCAGGGCACTAAGGCAAGAGAAGTAAGCGCCCCAGGAGGGAATCTGCCTAAGAGGGAACCTGTGCAGCACATCCTTTGTTCCGCTCGCCACTTCCCTGACTCTTAGGCAAAGCCCATCTCAGCTGGCTTGTAGGCGTGCCTCCGTGCTCAGAAGCAGCCCCGTGGCAGGCAGGACAGTGCGAGAAGTAATCTGGGCACGCAGCATGCTGCTTCCCATGCCCGGGTCAAACTGCGAGCAGGTGCCTGGGTTGCCCTTCTATGTGCCGAGACTTGGAGCTGGCCAGTGCGCACCTTCCCGCTGTGTGTGCTGCTGTCCGCAAACAGCCTCCAAACAAAGCAGGGCACTAAGGCAAGAGAAGTAAGCGCCCCAGGAGGGAATCTGCCTGCGAGGGAAGCTGTGCAGCACATCCCTTGTTCCGCTCGCCACTTCCCTGACTCTTAGGCAAAGCCCATCTCAGCTTGCTTGTAGGCGTGCCTCCGTGCTCAGAAGCAGCCCCGTGGCAGGCAGGACAGTGCGAGAAGTACTCTGGGCACGCAGCATGCTGCTTCCCATGCCCGGGTCAAACTGCGAGCAGGTGCCTGGGTTGCCCTTCTATGTGCCGAGACTTGGAGCTGGCCAGTGCGCACCTTCCCGCTGTGTGTGCTGCTGTCCGCAAACAGCCTCCAAACAAAGCAGGGCACTAAGGCAAGAGAACTAAGAGCCCCAGGAGGGAATCTGCCTAAGAGGGAAGCTGTGCAGCACATCCCTTGTTCCGCTCGCCACTTCCCTGACTCTTAGGCAAAGCCCATCTCAGCTGGCTTGTAGGCGTGCCTCCGTGCTCAGAAGCAGCCCCGTGGCAGGCAGGACAGTGCGGGATGTCTTCTGGGCACGCAGCATGCTGCTTCCCATGCCCGGGTCAAACTGCGAGCAGGTGCCTGGGTTGCCCTTCTATGTGCCGAGACTTGGAGCTGGCCAGTGCGCACCTTCCCGCTGTGTGTGCTGCTGTCCGCAAACAGCCTCCAAACAAAGCAGGGCACTAAGGCAAGAGAACTAAGAGCCCCAGGAGGGAATCTGCCTGCGAGGGAAGCTGTGCAGCACATCCCTTGTTCTGCTCGCCACTTCCCTCACTCTTAGGCAAAGCCCATCTCAGCTGGCTTGTAGGCGTGCCTCCGTGCTCAGAAGCAGCCCCGAGGCAGGCAGGACAGTGCGAGAAGTAATCTGGGCACGCAGCATGCTGCTTCCCATGCCCGGGACAAACTGCGAGCAGGTGCCTCGCTTGCGCTTCTATTTGCCGAGACTTGGAGCTGCCAGCGCGCACCTTCCCGCTGTGTGTGCTGCTGTCCGCAAACAGCCTCCAAACAAAGCAGGGCACTAAGGCAAGAGAAGTAAGCGCCCCAGGAGGGAATCTGCCTAAGAGGGAACCTGTGCAGCACATCCCTTGTTCCGCTCGCCACTTCCCTGACTCTTAGGCAAAGCCCATCTCAGCTGGCTTGTAGGTGTGCCTCCGTGCTCAGAAGCAGCCCCGTAGCAGGCAGGACAGTGCGAGAAGTACTCTGGGCACGCAGCATGCTGCTTCCCATGCCCGGGTCAAACTGCGAGCAGGTGCCTGGGTTGCCCTTCTATGTGCCGAGACTTGGAGCTGGCCAGTGCGCACCTTCCCGCTGTGTGTGCTGCTGTCCGCAAACAGCCTCCAAACAAAGCAGGGCACTAAGGCAAGAGAACTAAGAGCCCCAGGAGGGAATCTGCCTGCGAGGGAAGCTGTGCAGCACATCCCTTGTTCCGCTCGCCACTTCCCTGACTCTTAGGCAAAGCCCATCTCAGCTTGCTTGTAGGCGTGCCTCCGTGCTCAGAAGCAGCCCCGTGGCAGGCAGGACAGTGCGGGATGTCTTCTGGGCACGCAGCATGCTGCTTCCCATGCCCGGGACAAACTCCGAGCAGGTGCCTGGCTTGCGCTTCTATGTGCCAAGACTTGGAGCTGGCCAGCGCGCACCTTCCCGCTGTGTGTGCTGCTGCCTGCAAACAGCCTCCAAACAAAGCAGGGCACTAAGGCAAGAGAAGTAAGCGCCCCAGGAGGGAATCTGCCTGCGAGGGAAGCTGTGCAGCACATCCCTTGTTCCGCTCGCCACTTCCCTGACTCTTAGGCAAAGCCCATCTCAGCTGGCTTGTAGGCGTGCCTCCGTGCTCAGAAGCAGCCCCGTGGCAGGCAGGACAGTGCGGGATGTCTTCTGGGCACGCAGCATGCTGCTTCCCATGCCCGGGTCAAACTGCGAGCAGGTGCCTGGGTTGCCCTTCTATGTGCCGAGACTTGGAGCTGGCCAGTGCGCACCTTCCCGCTGTGTGTGCTGCTGTCCGCAAACAGCCTCCAAACAAAGCAGGGCACTAAGGCAAGAGAACTAAGAGCCCCAGGAGGGAATCTGCCTGCGAGGGAAGCTGTGCAGCACATCCCTTGTTCCGCTCGCCACTTCCCTGACTCTTAGACAAAGCCCATCTCAGCTGGCTTGTAGGCGTGCCTCCGTGCTCAGAAGCAGCCCCGTGGCAGGCAGGACAGTGCGGGATGTCTTCTGGGCACGCAGCATGCTGCTTCCCATGCCCGGGACAAACTGCGAGCAGGTGCCTGGCTTGCGCTTCTATGTGCCAAGACTTGGAGCTGGCCAGCGCGCACCTTCCCGCTGTGTGTGCTGCTGCCTGCAAACAGCCTCCAAACAAAGCAGGGCACTAAGGCAAGAGAACTAAGCACCCCAGGAGGGAATCTGCCTGCGAGGGAAGCTGTGCAGCACATCCCTTGTTCCGCTCGCCACTTCCCTGACTCTTAGGCAAAGCCCATCTCAGCTGGCTTGTAGGCGTGCCTCCGTGCTCAGAAGCAGCCCCGTGGCAGGCAGGACAGTGCGAGAAGTAATCTGGGCACGCAGCATGCTGCTTCCCATGCCCGGGACAAAGCGCGAGCAGGTGCCTGGGTTGCCCTTCTATTTGCCGAGACTTGGAGCTGGCCAGCGCGCACCTTCCCGCTGTGTGTGCTGCTGTCCGCAAACAGCCTCCAAACAAAGCAGGGCACTAAGGCAAGAGAAGTAAGCGCCCCAGGAGGGAATCTGCCTGCGAGGGAAGCTGTGCAGCACATCCCTTGTTCCGCTCGCCACTTCCCTGACTCTTAGGCAAAGCCCATCTCAGCTGGCTTGTAGGCGTGCCTCCGTGCTCAGAAGCAGCCCCGTGGCAGGCAGGACAGTGCGGGATGTCTTCTGGGCACGCAGCATGCTGCTTCCCATGCCCGGGTCAAACTGCGAGCAGGTGCCTGGGTTGCCCTTCTATGTGCCGAGACTTGGAGCTGGCCAGTGCGCACCTTCCCGCTGTGTGTGCTGCTGTCCGCAAACAGCCTCCAAACAAAGCAGGGCACTAAGGCAAGAGAAGTAAGCGCCCCAGGAGGGAATCTGCCTGCGAGGGAAGCTGTGCAGCACATCCCTTGTTCCGCTCGCCACTTCCCTGACTCTTAGGCAAAGCCCATCTCAGCTGGCTTGTAGGCGTGCCTCCGTGCTCAGAAGCAGCCCCGTGGCAGGCAGGACAGTGCGGGATGTCTTCTGGGCACGCAGCATGCTGCTTCCCATGCCCGGGACAAACTGCGAGCAGGTGCCTGGCTTGCGCTTCTATGTGCCGAGACTTGGAGCTGGCCAGCGCGCACCTTCCCGCTGTGTGTGCTGCTGTCCGCAAACAGCCTCCAAACAAAGCAGGGCACTAAGGCAAGAGAAGTAAGCGCCCCAGGAGGGAATCTCCCTGTGAGGGAAGCTGTGCAGCACATCCCTTGTTCCGCTCGCCACTTCCCTGACTCTTAGGCAAAGCCCATCTCAGCTGGCTTGTAGGCGTGCCTCCGTGCTCAGAAGCAGCCCCGTGGCAGGCAGGACAGTGCGGGATGTCTTCTGGGCACGCAGCATGCTGCTTCCCACGCCTGGGACAAACTGCGAGCAGGTGCCTGGCTTGCGCTTCTATGTGCCGAGACTTGGAGCTGGCCAGCGCGCACCTTCCCGCTGTGTGTGCTGCTGTCCGCAAACAGCCTCCAAACAAAGCAGGGCACTAAGGCAAGAGAAGTAAGCGCCCCAGGAGGGAATCTGCCTGCGAGGGAAGCTGTGCAGCACATCCCTTGTTCCGCTCGCCACTTCCCTGACTCTTAGGCAAAGCCCATCTCAGCTGGCTTGTAGGCGTGCCTCCGTGCTCAGAAGCAGCCTCGTGGCAGGCAGGACAGTGCGAGAAGTACTCTGGGCACGCAGCATACTGCTTCCCATGCCCGGGACAAACTGCGAGCAGGTGCCTGGCTTGTGCTTCCATCTGCCGAGACTTGGAGCTGGCCAGCACGCACCTTCCCGCTGTGTGTGCTGCTGTCCGCAAACAGCCTCCAAACAAAGCAGGGCACTAAGGCAAGAGAAGTAAGCGCCCCAGGAGGGAATCTGCCTGCGAGGGAAGCTGTGCAGCACATCCCTTGTTCCGCTCGCCACTTCCCTCACTCTTAGGCAAAGCCCATCTCAGCTGGCTTGTAGGCGTGCCTCCGTGCTCAGAAGCAGCCCCGTGGCAGGCAGGACAGTGCGGGATGTCTTCTGGGCACGCAGCATGCTGCTTCCCATGCCCGGGACAAACTGCGAGCAGGTGCCTGGCTTGCGCTTCTATGTGCCGAGACTTGGAGCTGGCCAGCGCGCACCTTCCCGCTGTGTGTGCTGCTGCCTGCAAACAGCCTCCAAACAAAGCAGGGCACTAAGGCAAGAGAAGTAAGCGCCCCAGGAGGGAATCTGCCTAAGAGGGAACCTGTGCAGCACATCCCTTGTTCCGCTCGCCACTTCCCTGACTCTTAGGCAAAGCCCATCTCAGCTGGCTTGTAGGCGTGCCTCCGTGCTCAGAAGCAGCCCCGTGGCAGGCAGGACAGTGCGGGATGTCTTCTGGGCACGCAGCATGCTGCTTCCCATGCCCGGGACAAACTGCGAGCAGGTGCCTGGCCTGCGCTTCTATGTGCCGAGACTTGGAGCTGGCCAGCACGCACCTTCCCGCTGTGTGTGCTGCTGCCTGCAAACAGCCTCCAAACAAAGCAGGGCACTAAGGCAAGAGAACTAAGCACCCCAGGAGGGAATCTGCCTGCGAGGGAAGCTGTGCAGCACATCCCTTGTTCCGCTCGCCACTTCCCTGACTCTTAGGCAAAGCCCATCTCAGCTGGCTTGTAGGCGTGCCTCCGTGCTCAGAAGCAGCCCCGTGGCAGGCAGGACAGTGCGGGATGTCTTCTGGGCACGCAGCATGCTGCTTCCCATGCCCGGGACAAAGCGCGAGCAGGTGCCTGGCTTGCGCTTCTATGTGCCGAGACTTGGAGCTGGCCAGCGCGCACCTTCCCGCTGTGTGTGCTGCTGTCCGCAAACAGCCTCCAAACAAAGCAGGGCACTAAGGCAAGAGAAGTAAGCGCCCCAGGAGGGAATCTGCCTAAGAGGGAACCTGTGCAGCACATCCCTTGTTCCGCTCGCCACTTCCCTCACTCTTAGGCAAAGCCCATCTCAGCTGGCTTGTAGGCGTGCCTCCGTGCTCAGAAGCAGCCCCGTGGCAGGCAGGACAGTGCGGGATGTCTTCTGGGCACGCAGCATGCTGCTTCCCATGCCCGGGACAAACTCCGAGCAGGTGCCTGGCTTGCGCTTCTATGTGCCGAGACTTGGAGCTGGCCAGCGCGCACCTTCCCGCTGTGTGTGCTGCTCTCCGCAAACAGCCTCCAAACAAAGCAGGGCACTAAGGCAAGAGAAGTAAGCGCCCCAGGAGGGAATCTGCCTGCGAGGGAAGCTGTGCAGCACATCCCTTGTTCCGCTCGCCACTTCCCTGACTCTTAGGCAAAGCCCATCTCAGCTGGCTTGTAGGCGTGCCTCCGTGCTCAGAAGCAGCCTCGTGGCAGGCAGGACAGTGCGAGAAGTACTCTGGGCACGCAGCATACTGCTTCCCATGCCCGGGACAAACTGCGAGCAGGTGCCTGGCTTGTGCTTCCATCTGCCGAGACTTGGAGCTGGCCAGCGCGCACCTTCCCGCTGTGTGTGCTGCTGTCCGCAAACAGCCTCCAAACAAAGCAGGGCACTAAGGCAAGAGAAGTAAGCGCCCCAGGAGGGAATCTGCCTGCGAGGGAAGCTGTGCAGCACATCCCTTGTTCCGCTCGCCACTTCCCTCACTCTTAGGCAAAGCCCATCTCAGCTGGCTTGTAGGCGTGCCTCCGTGCTCAGAAGCAGCCCCGTGGCAGGCAGGACAGTGCGGGATGTCTTCTGGGCACGCAGCATGCTGCTTCCCATGCCCGGGACAAACTGCGAGCAGGTGCCTGGCTTGCGCTTCTATGTGCCGAGACTTGGAGCTGGCCAGCGCGCACCTTCCCGCTGTGTGTGCTGCTGCCTGCAAACAGCCTCCAAACAAAGCAGGGCACTAAGGCAAGAGAAGTAAGCGCCCCAGGAGGGAATCTGCCTAAGAGGGAACCTGTGCAGCACATCCCTTGTTCCGCTCGCCACTTCCCTGACTCTTAGGCAAAGCCCATCTCAGCTGGCTTGTAGGCGTGCCTCCGTGCTCAGAAGCAGCCCCGTGGCAGGCAGGACAGTGCGGGATGTCTTCTGGGCACGCAGCATGCTGCTTCCCATGCCCGGGACAAACTGCGAGCAGGTGCCTGGCCTGCGCTTCTATGTGCCGAGACTTGGAGCTGGCCAGCACGCACCTTCCCGCTGTGTGTGCTGCTGCCTGCAAACAGCCTCCAAACAAAGCAGGGCACTAAGGCAAGAGAACTAAGCACCCCAGGAGGGAATCTGCCTGCGAGGGAAGCTGTGCAGCACATCCCTTGTTCCGCTCGCCACTTCCCTGACTCTTAGGCAAAGCCCATCTCAGCTGGCTTGTAGGCGTGCCTCCGTGCTCAGAAGCAGCCCCGTGGCAGGCAGGACAGTGCGGGATGTCTTCTGGGCACGCAGCATGCTGCTTCCCATGCCCGGGACAAAGCGCGAGCAGGTGCCTGGCTTGCGCTTCTATGTGCCGAGACTTGGAGCTGGCCAGCGCGCACCTTCCCGCTGTGTGTGCTGCTGTCCGCAAACAGCCTCCAAACAAAG
The DNA here is from genome assembly GCF_028389875.1 of Rhea pennata. NCBI lineage: Eukaryota > Metazoa > Chordata > Aves > Rheiformes > Rheidae > Rhea > Rhea pennata. Next base: position 38,901 of record NC_084685.1, on the reverse strand, counting down.
CAGGGCACTAAGGCAAGAGAAGTAAGCGCCCCAGGAGGGAATCTGCCTAAGAGGGAACCTGTGCAGCACATCCCTTGTTCCGCTCGCCACTTCCCTCACTCTTAGGCAAAGCCCATCTCAGCTGGCTTGTAGGCGTGCCTCCGTGCTCAGAAGCAGCCCCGTGGCAGGCAGGACAGTGCGGGATGTCTTCTGGGCACGCAGCATGCTGCTTCCCATGCCCGGGACAAACTGCGAGCAGGTGCCTGGCTTGCGCTTCTATGTGCCGAGACTTGGAGCTGGCCAGCGCGCACCTTCCCGCTGTGTGTGCTGCTGTCCGCAAACAGCCTCCAAACAAAGCAGGGCACTAAGGCAAGAGAAGTAAGCGCCCCAGGAGGGAATCTGCCTAAGAGGGAAGCTGTGCAGCACATCCCTTGTTCCGCTCGCCACTTCCCTGACTCTTAGGCAAAGCCCATCTCAGCTTGCTTGTAGGCCTGCCTCCGTGCTCAGAAGCAGCCCCGTGGCAGGCAGGACAGTGCGGGATGTCTTCTGGGCACGCAGCATGCTGCTTCCCATGCCCGGGACAAACTGCGAGCAGGTGCCTGGCTTGCGCTTCTATGTGCCGAGACTTGGAGCTGGCCAGCACGCACCTTCCCGCTGTGTGTGCTGCTGTCCGCAAACAGCCTCCAAACAAAGCAGGGCACTAAGGCAAGAGAAGTAAGCGCCCCAGGAGGGAATCTGCCTGCGAGGGAAGCTGTGCAGCACATCCCTTGTTCCGCTCGCCACTTCCCTGACTCTTAGGCAAAGCCCATCTCAGCTGGCTTGTAGGCGTGCCTCCGTGCTCAGAAGCAGCCCCGTGGCAGGCAGGACAGTGCGGGATGTCTTCTGGGCACGCAGCATGCTGCTTCCCATGCCCGGGACAAACTCCGAGCAGGTGCCTGGCTTGCACTTCTATGTGCCGAGACTTGGAGCTGGCCAGCACGCACCTTCCCGCTGTGTGTGCTGCTCTCCGCAAACAGCCTCCAAACAAAGCAGGGCACTAAGGCAAGAGAAGTAAGCGCCCCAGGAGGGAATCTGCCTGCGAGGGAAGCTGTGCAGCACATCCCTTGTTCCGCTCGCCACTTCCCTGACTCTTAGGCAAAGCCCATCTCAGCTGGCTTGTAGGCGTGCCTCCGTGCTCAGAAGCAGCCCCGTGGCAGGCAGGACAGTGCGGGATGTCTTCTGGGCACGCAGCATGCTGCTTCCCATGCCCGGGTCAAACTGCGAGCAGGTGCCTGGGTTGCCCTTCTATGTGCCGAGACTTGGAGCTGGCCAGTGCGCACCTTCCCGCTGTGTGTGCTGCTGTCCGCAAACAGCCTCCAAACAAAGCAGGGCACTAAGGCAAGAGAACTAAGAGCCCCAGGAGGGAATCTGCCTGCGAGGGAAGCTGTGCAGCACATCCCTTGTTCTGCTCGCCACTTCCCTCACTCTTAGGCAAAGCCCATCTCAGCTGGCTTGTAGGCGTGCCTCCGTGCTCAGAAGCAGCCCCGAGGCAGGCAGGACAGTGCGAGAAGTAATCTGGGCACGCAGCATGCTGCTTCCCATGCCCGGGACAAACTGCGAGCAGGTGCCTCGCTTGCGCTTCTATTTGCCGAGACTTGGAGCTGCCAGTGCGCACCTTCCCGCTGTGTGTGCTGCTGTCCGCAAACAGCCTCCAAACAAAGCAGGGCACTAAGGCAAGAGAAGTAAGCGCCCCAGGAGGGAATCTGCCTGCGAGGGAAGCTGTGCAGCACATCCCTTGTTCCGCTCGCCACTTCCCTGACTCTTAGGCAAAGCCCATCTCAGCTGGCTTGTAGGCGTGCCTCCGTGCTCAGAAGCAGCCCCGTGGCAGGCAGGACAGTGCGGGATGTCTTCTGGGCACGCAGCATGCTGCTTCCCATGCCCGGGACAAACTGCGAGCAGGTGCCTGGCTTGCGCTTCTATGTGCCGAGACTTGGAGCTGGCCAGCGCGCACCTTCCCGCTGTGTGTGCTGCTGTCCGCAAACAGCCTCCAAACAAAGCAGGGCACTAAGGCAAGAGAAGTAAGCGCCCCAGGAGGGAATCTCCCTGTGAGGGAAGCTGTGCAGCACATCCCTTGTTCCGCTCGCCACTTCCCTGACTCTTAGGCAAAGCCCATCTCAGCTGGCTTGTAGGCGTGCCTCCGTGCTCAGAAGCAGCCCCGTGGCAGGCAGGACAGTGCGGGATGTCTTCTGGGCACGCAGCATGCTGCTTCCCACGCCTGGGACAAACTCCGAGCAGGTGCCTGGCTTGCGCTTCTATGTGCCGAGACTTGGAGCTGGCCAGCGCGCACCTTCCCGCTGTGTGTGCTGCTGTCCGCAAACAGCCTCCAAACAAAGCAGGGCACTAAGGCAAGAGAAGTAAGCGCCCCAGGAGGGAATCTGCCTGCGAGGGAAGCTGTGCAGCACATCCCTTGTTCCGCTCGCCACTTCCCTGACTCTTAGGCAAAGCCCATCTCAGCTTGCTTGTAGGCGTGCCTCCGTGCTCAGAAGCAGCCCCGTGGCAGGCAGGACAGTGCGGGATGTCTTCTGGGCACGCAGCATGCTGCTTCCCATGCCCGGGACAAACTCCGAGCAGGTGCCTGGCTTGCGCTTCTATGTGCCGAGACTTGGAGCTGGCCAGCGCGCACCTTCCCGCTGTGTGTGCTGCTCTCCGCAAACAGCCTCCAAACAAAGCAGGGCACTAAGGCAAGAGAAGTAAGCGCCCCAGGAGGGAATCTGCCTGTGAGGGAAGCTGTGCAGCACATCCCTTGTTCCGCTCGCCACTTCCCTGACTCTTAGGCAAAGCCCATCTCAGCTGGCTTGTAGGCGTGCCTCCGTGCTCAGAAGCAGCCTCGTGGCAGGCAGGACAGTGCGAGAAGTACTCTGGGCACGCAGCATACTGCTTCCCATGCCCGGGACAAACTGCGAGCAGGTGCCTGGCTTGTGCTTCCATCTGCCGAGACTTGGAGCTGGCCAGCGCGCACCTTCCCGCTGTGTGTGCTGCTGTCCGCAAACAGCCTCCAAACAAAGCAGGGCACTAAGGCAAGAGAAGTAAGCGCCCCAGGAGGGAATCTGCCTGCGAGGGAAGCTGTGCAGCACATCCCTTGTTCCGCTCGCCACTTCCCTGACTCTTAGGCAAAGCCCATCTCAGCTGGCTTGTAGGCGTGCCTCCGTGCTCAGAAGCAGCCCCGTGGCAGGCAGGACAGTGCGGGATGTCTTCTGGGCACGCAGCATGCTGCTTCCCATGCCCGGGTCAAACTGCGAGCAGGTGCCTGGGTTGCCCTTCTATGTGCCGAGACTTGGAGCTGGCCAGCGCGCACCTTCCCGCTGTGTGTGCTGCTGTCCGCAAACAGCCTCCAAACAAAGCAGGGCACTAAGGCAAGAGAAGTAAGCGCCCCAGGAGGGAATCTGCCTGCGAGGGAAGCTGTGCAGCACATCCCTTGTTCCGCTCGCCACTTCCCTGACTCTTAGGCAAAGCCCATCTCAGCTGGCTTGTAGGCGTGCCTCCGTGCTCAGAAGCAGCCCCGTGGCAGGCAGGACAGTGCGGGATGTCTTCTGGGCACGCAGCATGCTGCTTCCCATGCCCGGGACAAACCGCGAGCAGGTGCCTGGCTTGCGCTTCTATGTGCCGAGACTTGGAGCTGGCCAGTGCGCACCTTCCCGCTGTGTGTGCTGCTCTCCGCAAACAGCCTCCAAACAAAGCAGGGCACTAAGGCAAGAGAAGTAAGCGCCCCAGGAGGGAATCTGCCTGCGAGGGAAGCTGTGCAGCACATCCCTTGTTCCGCTCGCCACTTCCCTGACTCTTAGGCAAAGCCCATCTCAGCTGGCTTGTAGGTGTGCCTCCGTGCTCAGAAGCAGCCCCGTGGCAGGCAGGACAGTGCGGGATGTCTTCTGGGCACGCAGCATGCTGCTTCCCATGCCCGGGACAAACTGCGAGCAGGTGCCTGGCTTGCGCTTCTATGTGCCGAGACTTGGAGCTGGCCAGCGCGCACCTTCCCGCTGTGTGTGCTGCTGTCCGCAAACAGCCTCCAAACAAAGCAGGGCACTAAGGCAAGAGAAGTAAGCGCCCCAGGAGGGAATCTGCCTAAGAGGGAAGCTGTGCAGCACATCCCTTGTTCCGCTCGCCACTTCCCTGACTCTTAGGCAAAGCCCATCTCAGCTTGCTTGTAGGCCTGCCTCCGTGCTCAGAAGCAGCCCCGTGGCAGGCAGGACAGTGCGGGATGTCTTCTGGGCACGCAGCATGCTGCTTCCCATGCCCGGGACAAACTGCGAGCAGGTGCCTGGCTTGCGCTTCTATGTGCCGAGACTTGGAGCTGGCCAGCACGCACCTTCCCGCTGTGTGTGCTGCTGTCCGCAAACAGCCTCCAAACAAAGCAGGGCACTAAGGCAAGAGAAGTAAGCGCCCCAGGAGGGAATCTGCCTGCGAGGGAAGCTGTGCAGCACATCCCTTGTTCCGCTCGCCACTTCCCTGACTCTTAGGCAAAGCCCATCTCAGCTGGCTTGTAGGCGTGCCTCCGTGCTCAGAAGCAGCCCCGTGGCAGGCAGGACAGTGCGGGATGTCTTCTGGGCACGCAGCATGCTGCTTCCCATGCCCGGGACAAACTCCGAGCAGGTGCCTGGCTTGCACTTCTATGTGCCGAGACTTGGAGCTGGCCAGCACGCACCTTCCCGCTGTGTGTGCTGCTCTCCGCAAACAGCCTCCAAACAAAGCAGGGCACTAAGGCAAGAGAAGTAAGCGCCCCAGGAGGGAATCTGCCTGCGAGGGAAGCTGTGCAGCACATCCCTTGTTCCGCTCGCCACTTCCCTGACTCTTAGGCAAAGCCCATCTCAGCTGGCTTGTAGGCGTGCCTCCGTGCTCAGAAGCAGCCCCGTGGCAGGCAGGACAGTGCGGGATGTCTTCTGGGCACGCAGCATGCTGCTTCCCATGCCCGGGTCAAACTGCGAGCAGGTGCCTGGGTTGCCCTTCTATGTGCCGAGACTTGGAGCTGGCCAGTGCGCACCTTCCCGCTGTGTGTGCTGCTGTCCGCAAACAGCCTCCAAACAAAGCAGGGCACTAAGGCAAGAGAACTAAGAGCCCCAGGAGGGAATCTGCCTGCGAGGGAAGCTGTGCAGCACATCCCTTGTTCTGCTCGCCACTTCCCTCACTCTTAGGCAAAGCCCATCTCAGCTGGCTTGTAGGCGTGCCTCCGTGCTCAGAAGCAGCCCCGAGGCAGGCAGGACAGTGCGAGAAGTAATCTGGGCACGCAGCATGCTGCTTCCCATGCCCGGGACAAACTGCGAGCAGGTGCCTCGCTTGCGCTTCTATTTGCCGAGACTTGGAGCTGCCAGCGCGCACCTTCCCGCTGTGTGTGCTGCTGTCCGCAAACAGCCTCCAAACAAAGCAGGGCACTAAGGCAAGAGAAGTAAGCGCCCCAGGAGGGAATCTGCCTAAGAGGGAACCTGTGCAGCACATCCCTTGTTCCGCTCGCCACTTCCCTCACTCTTAGGCAAAGCCCATCTCAGCTGGCTTGTAGGCGTGCCTCCGTGCTCAGAAGCAGCCCCGTGGCAGGCAGGACAGTGCGGGATGTCTTCTGGGCACGCAGCATGCTGCTTCCCATGCCCGGGTCAAACTGCGAGCAGGTGCCTGGGTTGCCCTTCTATGTGCCGAGACTTGGAGCTGGCCAGTGCGCACCTTCCCGCTGTGTGTGCTGCTGTCCGCAAACAGCCTCCAAACAAAGCAGGGCACTAAGGCAAGAGAAGTAAGCGCCCCAGGAGGGAATCTGCCTGCGAGGGAAGCTGTGCAGCACATCCCTTGTTCCGCTCGCCACTTCCCTGACTCTTAGGCAAAGCCCATCTCAGCTGGCTTGTAGGCGTGCCTCCGTGCTCAGAAGCAGCCCCGTGGCAGGCAGGACAGTGCGGGATGTCTTCTGGGCACGCAGCATGCTGCTTCCCATGCCCGGGACAAACTGCGAGCAGGTGCCTGGCTTGCGCTTCTATGTGCCGAGACTTGGAGCTGGCCAGCGCGCACCTTCCCGCTGTGTGTGCTGCTGTCCGCAAACAGCCTCCAAACAAAGCAGGGCACTAAGGCAAGAGAAGTAAGCGCCCCAGGAGGGAATCTCCCTGTGAGGGAAGCTGTGCAGCACATCCCTTGTTCCGCTCGCCACTTCCCTGACTCTTAGGCAAAGCCCATCTCAGCTGGCTTGTAGGCGTGCCTCCGTGCTCAGAAGCAGCCCCGTGGCAGGCAGGACAGTGCGGGATGTCTTCTGGGCACGCAGCATGCTGCTTCCCACGCCTGGGACAAACTGCGAGCAGGTGCCTGGCTTGCGCTTCTATGTGCCGAGACTTGGAGCTGGCCAGCGCGCACCTTCCCGCTGTGTGTGCTGCTGTCCGCAAACAGCCTCCAAACAAAGCAGGGCACTAAGGCAAGAGAAGTAAGCGCCCCAGGAGGGAATCTGCCTGCGAGGGAAGCTGTGCAGCACATCCCTTGTTCCGCTCGCCACTTCCCTGACTCTTAGGCAAAGCCCATCTCAGCTTGCTTGTAGGCGTGCCTCCGTGCTCAGAAGCAGCCCCGTGGCAGGCAGGACAGTGCGGGATGTCTTCTGGGCACGCAGCATGCTGCTTCCCATGCCCGGGACAAACTCCGAGCAGGTGCCTGGCTTGCGCTTCTATGTGCCGAGACTTGGAGCTGGCCAGCGCGCACCTTCCCGCTGTGTGTGCTGCTCTCCGCAAACAGCCTCCAAACAAAGCAGGGCACTAAGGCAAGAGAAGTAAGCGCCCCAGGAGGGAATCTGCCTGCGAGGGAAGCTGTGCAGCACATCCCTTGTTCCGCTCGCCACTTCCCTGACTCTTAGGCAAAGCCCATCTCAGCTGGCTTGTAGGCGTGCCTCCGTGCTCAGAAGCAGCCTCGTGGCAGGCAGGACAGTGCGAGAAGTACTCTGGGCACGCAGCATACTGCTTCCCATGCCCGGGACAAACTGCGAGCAGGTGCCTGGCTTGTGCTTCCATCTGCCGAGACTTGGAGCTGGCCAGCGCGCACCTTCCCGCTGTGTGTGCTGCTGTCCGCAAACAGCCTCCAAACAAAGCAGGGCACTAAGGCAAGAGAAGTAAGCGCCCCAGGAGGGAATCTGCCTGCGAGGGAAGCTGTGCAGCACATCCCTTGTTCCGCTCGCCACTTCCCTCACTCTTAGGCAAAGCCCATCTCAGCTGGCTTGTAGGCGTGCCTCCGTGCTCAGAAGCAGCCCCGTGGCAGGCAGGACAGTGCGGGATGTCTTCTGGGCACGCAGCATGCTACTTCCCATGCCCGGGACAAACTCCGAGCAGGTGCCTGGCTTGCGCTTCTATGTGCCGAGACTTGGAGCTGGCCAGCGCGCACCTTCCCGCTGTGTGTGCTGCTGCCTGCAAACAGCCTCCAAACAAAGCAGGGCACTAAGGCAAGAGAAGTAAGCGCCCCAGGAGGGAATCTGCCTAAGAGGGAACCTGTGCAGCACATCCCTTGTTCCGCTCGCCACTTCCCTGACTCTTAGGCAAAGCCCATCTCAGCTGGCTTGTAGGCGTGCCTCCGTGCTCAGAAGCAGCCCCGTGGCAGGCAGGACAGTGCGGGATGTCTTCTGGGCACGCAGCATGCTGCTTCCCATGCCCGGGACAAACTGCGAGCAGGTGCCTGGCCTGCGCTTCTATGTGCCGAGACTTGGAGCTGGCCAGCACGCACCTTCCCGCTGTGTGTGCTGCTGCCTGCAAACAGCCTCCAAACAAAGCAGGGCACTAAGGCAAGAGAACTAAGCACCCCAGGAGGGAATCTGCCTGCGAGGGAAGCTGTGCAGCACATCCCTTGTTCCGCTCGCCACTTCCCTGACTCTTAGGCAAAGCCCATCTCAGCTGGCTTGTAGGCGTGCCTCCGTGCTCAGAAGCAGCCCCGTGGCAGGCAGGACAGTGCGGGATGTCTTCTGGGCACGCAGCATGCTGCTTCCCATGCCCGGGACAAAGCGCGAGCAGGTGCCTGGCTTGCGCTTCTATGTGCCGAGACTTGGAGCTGGCCAGCGCGCACCTTCCCGCTGTGTGTGCTGCTGTCCGCAAACAGCCTCCAAACAAAGCAGGGCACTAAGGCAAGAGAAGTAAGCGCCCCAGGAGGGAATCTGCCTAAGAGGGAACCTGTGCAGCACATCCCTTGTTCCGCTCGCCACTTCCCTCACTCTTAGGCAAAGCCCATCTCAGCTGGCTTGTAGGCGTGCCTCCGTGCTCAGAAGCAGCCCCGTGGCAGGCAGGACAGTGCGGGATGTCTTCTGGGCACGCAGCATGCTGCTTCCCATGCCCGGGACAAAGCGCGAGCAGGTGCCTCGCTTGCGCTTCTATGTGCCGAGACTTGGAGCTGGCCAGCGCGCACCTTCCCGCTGTGTGTGCTGCTGCCTGCAAACAGGCTCCAAACAAAGCAGGGCACTAAGGCAAGAGAACTAAGCACCCCAGGAGGGAATCTGCCTGCGAGGGAAGCTGTGCAGCACATCCCTTGTTCCGCTTGCCGCTTCCCTGACTCTTAGGCAAAGCCCATCTCAGCTGGCTTGTAGGCGTGCCTCCGTGCTCAGAAGCAGCCCCGTGGCAGGCAGGACAGTGCGGGATGTCTTCTGGGCACGCAGCATGCTGCTTCCCATGCCCGGGACAAAGCGCGAGCAGGTGCCTGGCCTGCGCTTCTATGTGCCGAGACTTGGAGCTGGCCAGCGCGCACCTTCCCGCTGTGTGTGCTGCTGTCCGCAAACAGCCTGCAAACAAAGCAGGGCACTAAGGCAAGAGAAGTAAGCGCCCCAGGAGGGAATCTGCCTGCGAGGGAAGCTGTGCAGCACATCCCTTGTTCCGCTCGCCACTTCCCTGACTCTTAGGCAAAGCCCATCTCAGCTGGCTTGTAGGCGTGCCTCCGTGCTCAGAAGCAGCCCCGTGGCAGGCAGGACAGTGCGGGATGTCTTCTGGGCACGCAGCATGCTGCTTCCCATGCCCGGGACAAACTGCGAGCAGGTGCCTGGCTTGCGCTTCTATGTGCCGAGACTTGGAGCTGGCCAGCGCGCACCTTCCCGCTGTGTGTGCTGCTCTCCGCAAACAGCCTCCAAACAAAGCAGGGCACTAAGGCAAGAGAAGTAAGCGCCCCAGGAGGGAATCTGCCTGCGAGGGAAGCTGTGCAGCACATCCCTTGTTCCGCTCGCCACTTCCCTGACTCTTAGGCAAAGCCCATCTCAGCTGGCTTGTAGGCGTGCCTCCGTGCTCAGAAGCAGCCCCGTGGCAGGCAGGACAGTGCGGGATGTCTTCTGGGCACGCAGCATGCTGCTTCCCATGCCCGGGACAAACTGCGAGCAGGTGCCTGGCTTGCGCTTCTATGTGCTGAGACTTGGAGCTGGCCAGCGCGCACCTTCCCGCTGTGTGTGCTGCTGTCCGCAAACAGCCTCCAAACAAAGCAGGGCACTAAGGCAAGAGAAGTAAGCGCCCCAGGAGGGAATCTGCCTAAGAGGGAACCTGTGCAGCACATCCCTTGTTCCGCTCGCCACTTCCCTGACTCTTAGGCAAAGCCCATCTCAGCTTGCTTGTAGGCCTGCCTCCGTGCTCAGAAGCAGCCCCGTGGCAGGCAGGACAGTGCGGGATGTCTTCTGGGCACGCAGCATGCTGCTTCCCATGCCCGGGACAAACTGCGAGCAGGTGCCTGGCTTGCGCTTCTATGTGCCGAGACTTGGAGCTGGCCAGCACGCACCTTCCCGCTGTGTGTGCTGCTGTCCGCAAACAGCCTCCAAACAAAGCAGGGCACTAAGGCAAGAGAAGTAAGCGCCCCAGGAGGGAATCTGCCTGCGAGGGAAGCTGTGCAGCACATCCCTTGTTCCGCTCGCCACTTCCCTGACTCTTAGGCAAAGCCCATCTCAGCTGGCTTGTAGGCGTGCCTCCGTGCTCAGAAGCAGCCCCGTGGCAGGCAGGACAGTGCGGGATGTCTTCTGGGCACGCAGCATGCTGCTTCCCATGCCCGGGACAAACTCCGAGCAGGTGCCTGGCTTGCACTTCTATGTGCCGAGACTTGGAGCTGGCCAGCACGCACCTTCCCGCTGTGTGTGCTGCTCTCCGCAAACAGCCTCCAAACAAAGCAGGGCACTAAGGCAAGAGAAGTAAGCGCCCCAGGAGGGAATCTGCCTGCGAGGGAAGCTGTGCAGCACATCCCTTGTTCCGCTCGCCACTTCCCTGACTCTTAGGCAAAGCCCATCTCAGCTGGCTTGTAGGCGTGCCTCCGTGCTCAGAAGCAGCCCCGTGGCAGGCAGGACAGTGCGGGATGTCTTCTGGGCACGCAGCATGCTGCTTCCCATGCCCGGGTCAAACTGCGAGCAGGTGCCTGGGTTGCCCTTCTATGTGCCGAGACTTGGAGCTGGCCAGTGCGCACCTTCCCGCTGTGTGTGCTGCTGTCCGCAAACAGCCTCCAAACAAAGCAGGGCACTAAGGCAAGAGAACTAAGAGCCCCAGGAGGGAATCTGCCTGCGAGGGAAGCTGTGCAGCACATCCCTTGTTCTGCTCGCCACTTCCCTCACTCTTAGGCAAAGCCCATCTCAGCTGGCTTGTAGGCGTGCCTCCGTGCTCAGAAGCAGCCCCGAGGCAGGCAGGACAGTGCGAGAAGTAATCTGGGCACGCAGCATGCTGCTTCCCATGCCCGGGACAAACTGCGAGCAGGTGCCTCGCTTGCGCTTCTATTTGCCGAGACTTGGAGCTGCCAGCGCGCACCTTCCCGCTGTGTGTGCTGCTGTCCGCAAACAGCCTCCAAACAAAGCAGGGCACTAAGGCAAGAGAAGTAAGCGCCCCAGGAGGGAATCTGCCTAAGAGGGAACCTGTGCAGCACATCCCTTGTTCCGCTCGCCACTTCCCTGACTCTTAGGCAAAGCCCATCTCAGCTGGCTTGTAGGTGTGCCTCCGTGCTCAGAAGCAGCCCCGTGGCAGGCAGGACAGTGCGAGAAGTACTCTGGGCACGCAGCATGCTGCTTCCCATGCCCGGGTCAAACTGCGAGCAGGTGCCTGGGTTGCCCTTCTATGTGCCGAGACTTGGAGCTGGCCAGTGCGCACCTTCCCGCTGTGTGTGCTGCTGTCCGCAAACAGCCTCCAAACAAAGCAGGGCACTAAGGCAAGAGAACTAAGAGCCCCAGGAGGGAATCTGCCTGCGAGGGAAGCTGTGCAGCACATCCCTTGTTCCGCTCGCCACTTCCCTGACTCTTAGGCAAAGCCCATCTCAGCTGGCTTGTAGGCGTACCTCCGTGCTCAGAAGCAGCCCCGTGGCAGGCAGGACAGTGCGAGAAGTAATCTGGGCACGCAGCATGCTGCTTCCCATGCCCGGGACAAACTGCGAGCAGGTGCCTGGCTTGCGCTTCTATGTGCCGAGACTTGGAGCTGGCCAGCGCGCACCTTCCCGCTGTGTGTGCTGCTGTCCGCAAACAGCCTCCAAACAAAGCAGGGCACTAAGGCAAGAGAAGTAAGCGCCCCAGGAGGGAATCTGCCTAAGAGGGAACCTGTGCAGCACATCCCTTGTTCCGCTCGCCACTTCCCTGACTCTTAGGCAAAGCCCATCTCAGCTGGCTTGTAGGCGTGCCTCCGTGCTCAGAAGCAGCACCGTGGCAGGCAGGACAGTGCGAGAAGTACTCTGGGCACGCAGCATGCTGCTTCCCATGCCCGGGTCAAACTGCGAGCAGGTGCCTGGGTTGCCCTTCTATTTGCCGAGACTTGGAGCTGGCCAGCGCGCACCTTCCCGCTGTGTGTGCTGCTGTCCGCAAACAGCCTCCAAACAAAGCAGGGCACTAAGGCAAGAGAAGTAAGCGCCCCAGGAGGGAATCTGCCTGCGAGGGAAGCTGTGCAGCACATCCCTTGTTCCGCTCGCCACTTCCCTGACTCTTAGGCAAAGCCCATCTCAGCTGGCTTGTAGGCGTGCCTCCGTGCTCAGAAGCAGCCCCGTGGCAGGCAGGACAGTGCGGGATGTCTTCTGGGCACGCAGCATGCTGCTTCCCATGCCCGGGACAAACTGCGAGCAGGTGCCTGGGTTGCCCTTCTATGTGCCGAGACTTGGAGCTGGCCAGTGCGCACCTTCCCGCTGTGTGTGCTGCTGTCCGCAAACAGCCTCCAAACAAAGCAGGGCACTAAGGCAAGAGAAGTAAGCGCCCCAGGAGGGAATCTGCCTGCGAGGGAAGCTGTGCAGCACATCCCTTGTTCTGCTCGCCACTTCCCTCACTCTTAGGCAAAGCCCATCTCAGCTGGCTTGTAGGCGTGCCTCCGTGCTCAGAAGCAGCCCCGAGGCAGGCAGGACAGTGCGAGAAGTAATCTGGGCACGCAGCATGCTGCTTCCCATGCCCGGGACAAACTGCGAGCAGGTGCCTCGCTTGCGCTTCTATTTGCCGAGACTTGGAGCTGCCAGCGCGCACCTTCCCGCTGTGTGTGCTGCTGTCCGCAAACAGCCTCCAAACAAAGCAGGGCACTAAGGCAAGAGAAGTAAGCGCCCCAGGAGGGAATCTGCCTAAGAGGGAACCTGTGCAGCACATCCCTTGTTCCGCTCGCCACTTCCCTGACTCTTAGGCAAAGCCCATCTCAGCTGGCTTGTAGGTGTGCCTCCGTGCTCAGAAGCAGCCCCGTGGCAGGCAGGACAGTGCGAGAAGTACTCTGGGCACGCAGCATGCTGCTTCCCATGCCCGGGTCAAACTGCGAGCAGGTGCCTGGGTTGCCCTTCTATGTGCCGAGACTTGGAGCTGGCCAGTGCGCACCTTCCCGCTGTGTGTGCTGCTGTCCGCAAACAGCCTCCAAACAAAGCAGGGCACTAAGGCAAGAGAACTAAGAGCCCCAGGAGGGAATCTGCCTGCGAGGGAAGCTGTGCAGCACATCCCTTGTTCCGCTCGCCACTTCCCTGACTCTTAGGCAAAGCCCATCTCAGCTGGCTTGTAGGCGTGCCTCCGTGCTCAGAAGCAGCCCCGTGGCAGGCAGGACAGTGCGAGAAGTAATCTGGGCACGCAGCATGCTGCTTCCCATGCCCGGGACAAACTGCGAGCAGGTGCCTGGCTTGCGCTTCTATGTGCCGAGACTTGGAGCTGGCCAGCGCGCACCTTCCCGCTGTGTGTGCTGCTGTCCGCAAACAGCCTCCAAACAAAGCAGGGCACTAAGGCAAGAGAAGTAAGCGCCCCAGGAGGGAATCTGCCTAAGAGGGAACCTGTGCAGCACATCCCTTGTTCCGCTCGCCACTTCCCTGACTCTTAGGCAAAGCCCATCTCAGCTGGCTTGTAGGCGTGCCTCCGTGCTCAGAAGCAGCACCGTGGCAGGCAGGACAGTGCGAGAAGTACTCTGGGCACGCAGCATGCTGCTTCCCATGCCCGGGTCAAACTGCGAGCAGGTGCCTGGGTTGCCCTTCTATTTGCCGAGACTTGGAGCTGGCCAGCGCGCACCTTCCCGCTGTGTGTGCTGCTGTCCGCAAACAGCCTCCAAACAAAGCAGGGCACTAAGGCAAGAGAAGTAAGCGCCCCAGGAGGGAATCTGCCTGCGAGGGAAGCTGTGCAGCACATCCCTTGTTCCGCTCGCCACTTCCCTGACTCTTAGGCAAAGCCCATCTCAGCTGGCTTGTAGGCGTGCCTCCGTGCTCAGAAGCAGCCCCGTGGCAGGCAGGACAGTGCGGGATGTCTTCTGGGCACGCAGCATGCTGCTTCCCATGCCCGGGACAAACTGCGAGCAGGTGCCTGGGTTGCCCTTCTATGTGCCGAGACTTGGAGCTGGCCAGTGCGCACCTTCCCGCTGTGTGTGCTGCTGTCCGCAAACAGCCTCCAAACAAAGCAGGGCACTAAGGCAAGAGAAGTAAGCGCCCCAGGAGGGAATCTGCCTGCGAGGGAAGCTGTGCAGCACATCCCTTGTTCCGCTCGCCACTTCCCTGACTCTTAGGCAAAGCCCATCTCAGCTGGCTTGTAGGCGTGCCTCCGTGCTCAGAAGCAGCCCCGTGGCAGGCAGGACAGTGCGAGAAGTACTCTGGGCACGCAGCATACTGCTTCCCATGCCCGGGACAAACTGCGAGCAGGTGCCTGACTTGTGCTTCCATCTGCCGAGACTTGGAGCTGGCCAGCGCGCACCTTCCCGCTGTGTGTGCTGCTGTCCGCAAACAGCCTCCAAACAAAGCAGGGCACTAAGGCAAGAGAAGTAAGCGCCCCAGGAGGGAATCTGCCTAAGAGGGAACCTGTGCAGCACATCCCTTGTTCCGCTCGCCACTTCCCTGACTCTTAGGCAAAGCCCATCTCAGCTGGCTTGTAGGCGTGCCTCCGTGCTCAGAAGCAGCCCCGTGGCAGGCAGGACAGTGCGGGATGTCTTCTGGGCACGCAGCATGCTGCTTCCCATGCCCGGGACAAAGCGCGAGCAGGTGCCTCGCTTGCGCTTCTATGTGCAGAGACTTGGAGCTGGCCAGCGCGCACCTTCCCACTGTGTGTGCTGCTGCCTGCAAACAGCCTCCAAACAAAGCAGGGCACTAAGGCAAGAGAACTAAGCACCCCAGGAGGGAATCTGCCTGCGAGGGAAGCTTTGCAGCACATCCCTTGTTCCGCTCGCCACTTCCCTGACTCTTAGGCAAAGCCCATCTCAGCTGGCTTGTAGGCGTGCCTCCGTGCTCAGAAGCAGCCCCGTGGCAGGCAGGACAGTGCGGGATGTCTTCTGGGCACGCAGCATGCTGCTTCCCACGCCCGGGACAAACTGCGAGCAGGTGCCTGGCTTGCGCTTCTATGTGCCGAGACTTGGAGCTGGCCAGCGCGCACCTTCCCGCTGTGTGTGCTGCTGTCCGCAAACAGCCTCCAAACAAAGCAGGGCACTAAGGCAAGAGAAGTAAGCGCCCCAGGAGGGAATCTGCCTGCGAGGGAAGCTGTGCAGCACATCCCTTGTTCCGCTCGCCACTTCCCTGACTCTTAGGCAAAGCCCATCTCAGCTGGCTTGTAGGCGTGCCTCCGTGCTCAGAAGCAGCCCCGTGGCAGGCAGGACAGTGCGGGATGTCTTCTGGGCACGCAGCATGCTGCTTCCCATGCCCGGGACAAACTGCGAGCAGGTGCCTGGCTTGCGCTTCTATGTGCCGAGACTTGGAGCTGGCCAGCGCGCACCTTCCCGCTGTGTGTGCTGCTGTCCGCAAACAGCCTCCAAACAAAGCAGGGCACTAAGGCAAGAGAAGTAAGCGCCCCAGGAGGGAATCTCCCTGCGAGGGAAGCTGTGCAGCACATCCCTTGTTCCGCTCGCCACTTCCCTGACTCTTAGGCAAAGCCCATCTCAGCTGGCTTGTAGGCGTGCCTCCGTGCTCAGAAGCAGCCCCGTGGCAGGCAGGACAGTGCGGGATGTCTTCTGGGCACGCAGCATGCTGCTTCCCACGCCTGGGACAAACTGCGAGCAGGTGCCTGGCTTGCGCTTCTATGTGCCGAGACTTGGAGCTGGCCAGCGCGCACCTTCCCGCTGTGTGTGCTGCTGTCCGCAAACAGCCTCCAAACAAAGCAGGGCACTAAGGCAAGAGAAGTAAGCGCCCCAGGAGGGAATCTGCCTGCGAGGGAAGCTGTGCAGCACATCCCTTGTTCCGCTCGCCACTTCCCTGACTCTTAGGCAAAGCCCATCTCAGCTGGCTTGTAGGCGTGCCTCCGTGCTCAGAAGCAGCCCCGTGGCAGGCAGGACAGTGCGGGATGTCTTCTGGGCACGCAGCATGCTGCTTCCCATGCCCGGGACAAACTGCGAGCAGGTGCCTGGCTTGCGCTTCTATGTGCCGAGACTTGGAGCTGGCCAGCGCGCACCTTCCCGCTGTGTGTGCTGGTCTCCGCAAACAGCCTCCAAACAAAGCAGGGCACTAAGGCAAGAGAAGTAAGCGCCCCAGGAGGGAATCTGCCTGCGAGGGAAGCTGTGCAGCACATCCCTTGTTCCGCTCGCCACTTCCCTGACTCTTAGGCAAAGCCCATCTCAGCTGGCTTGTAGGCGTGCCTCCGTGCTCAGAAGCAGCCCCGTGGCAGGCAGGACAGTGCGGGATGTCTTCTGGGCACGCAGCATGCTGCTTCCCATGCCCGGGACAAACTGCGAGCAGGTGCCTGGCTTGCGCTTCTATGTGCCGAGACTTGGAGCTGGCCAGCACGCACCTTCCCGCTGTGTGTGCTGCTCTCCGCAAACAGCCTCCAAACAAAGCAGGGCACTAAGGCAAGAGAAGTAAGCGCCCCAGGAGGGAATCTGCCTGCGAGGGAAGCTGTGCAGCACATCCCTTGTTCCGCTCGCCACTTCCCTGACTCTTAGGCAAAGCCCATCTCAGCTTGCTTGTAGGCGTGCCTCCGTGCTCAGAAGCAGCCCCGTGGCAGGCAGGACAGTGCGGGATGTCTTCTGGGCACGCAGCATGCTGCTTCCCATGCCCGGGACAAACTGCGAGCAGGTGCCTGGCCTGCGCTTCTATGTGCCGAGACTTGGAGCTGGCCAGCGCGCACCTTCCCGCTGTGTGTGCTGCTGTCCGCAAAAAGCCTGCAAACAAAGCAGGGCACTAAGGCAAGAGAAGTAAGCGCCCCAGGAGGGAATCTGCCTGCGAGGGAAGCTGTGCAGCACATCCCTTGTTCCGCTCGCCACTTCCCTGACTCTTAGGCAAAGCCCATCTCAGCTGGCTTGTAGGCGTGCCTCCGTGCTCAGAAGCAGCCCCGTGGCAGGCAGGACAGTGCGGGATGTCTTCTGGGCACGCAGCATGCTGCTTCCCATGCCCGGGACAAACTCCGAGCAGGTGCCTGGCTTGCGCTTCTATGTGCCAAGACTTGGAGCTGGCCAGCACGCACCTTCCCGCTGTGTGTGCTGCTGCCTGCAAACAGCCTCCAAACAAAGCAGGGCACTAAGGCAAGAGAACTAAGCACCCCAGGAGGGAATCTGCCTGCGAGGGAAGCTGTGCAGCACATCCCTTGTTCCGCTCGCCACTTCCCTGACTCTTAGGCAAAGCCCATCTCAGCTGGCTTGTAGGCGTGCCTCCGTGCTCAGAAGCAGCCCCGTGGCAGGCAGGACAGTGCGGGATGTCTTCTGGGCACGCAGCATGCTGCTTCCCACGCCCGGGACAAACTGCGAGCAGGTGCCTGGCTTGCGCTTCTATGTGCCGAGACTTGGAGCTGGCCAGCGCGCACCTTCCCGCTGTGTGTGCTGCTGTCCGCAAACAGCCTCCAAACAAAGCAGGGCACTAAGGCAAGAGAAGTAAGCGCCCCAGGAGGGAATCTGCCTGCGAGGGAAGCTGTGCAGCACATCCCTTGTTCCGCTCGCCACTTCCCTGACTCTTAGGCAAAGCCCATCTCAGCTGGCTTGTAGGCGTGCCTCCGTGCTCAGAAGCAGCCCCGTGGCAGGCAGGACAGTGCGGGATGTCTTCTGGGCACGCAGCATGCTGCTTCCCATGCCCGGGACAAACTGCGAGCAGGTGCCTGGCTTGCGCTTCTATGTGCCGAGACTTGGAGCTGGCCAGCGCGCACCTTCCCGCTGTGTGTGCTGCTGTCCGCAAACAGCCTCCAAACAAAGCAGGGCACTAAGGCAAGAGAAGTAAGCGCCCCAGGAGGGAATCTCCCTGCGAGGGAAGCTGTGCAGCACATCCCTTGTTCCGCTCGCCACTTCCCTGACTCTTAGGCAAAGCCCATCTCAGCTGGCTTGTAGGCGTGCCTCCGTGCTCAGAAGCAGCCCCGTGGCAGGCAGGACAGTGCGGGATGTCTTCTGGGCACGCAGCATGCTGCTTCCCACGCCTGGGACAAACTCCGAGCAGGTGCCTGGCTTGCGCTTCTATGTGCCGAGACTTGGAGCTGGCCAGCGCGCACCTTCCCGCTGTGTGTGCTGCTGTCCGCAAACAGCCTCCAAACAAAGCAGGGCACTAAGGCAAGAGAAGTAAGCGCCCCAGGAGGGAATCTGCCTGCGAGGGAAGCTGTGCAGCACATCCCTTGTTCCGCTCGCCACTTCCCTGACTCTTAGGCAAAGCCCATCTCAGCTGGCTTGTAGGCGTGCCTCCGTGCTCAGAAGCAGCCCCGTGGCAGGCAGGACAGTGCGGGATGTCTTCTGGGCACGCAGCATGCTGCTTCCCATGCCCGGGACAAACTGCGAGCAGGTGCCTGGCTTGCGCTTCTATGTGCCGAGACTTGGAGCTGGCCAGCGCGCACCTTCCCGCTGTGTGTGCTGGTCTCCGCAAACAGCCTCCAAACAAAGCAGGGCACTAAGGCAAGAGAAGTAAGCGCCCCAGGAGGGAATCTGCCTGCGAGGGAAGCTGTGCAGCACATCCCTTGTTCCGCTCGCCACTTCCGTGACTCTTAGGCAAAGCCCATCTCAGCTGGCTTGTAGGCGTGCCTCCGTGCTCAGAAGCAGCCCCGTGGCAGGCAGGACAGTGCGGGATGTCTTCTGGGCACGCAGCATGCTGCTTCCCATGCCCGGGACAAACTGCGAGCAGGTGCCTGGCCTGCGCTTCTATGTGCCGAGACTTGGAGCTGGCCAGCGCGCACCTTCCCGCTGTGTGTGCTGCTGTCCGCAAAAAGCCTCCAAACAAAGCAGGGCACTAAGGCAAGAGAAGTAAGCGCCCCAGGAGGGAATCTGCCTGCGAGGGAAGCTGTGCAGCACATCCCTTGTTCCGCTCGCCACTTCCCTGACTCTTAGGCAAAGCCCATCTCAGCTGGCTTGTAGGCGTGCCTCCGTGCTCAGAAGCAGCCCCGTGGCAGGCAGGACAGTGCGGGATGTCTTCTGGGCACGCAGCATGCTGCTTCCCATGCCCGGGACAAACTCCGAGCAGGTGCCTGGCTTGCGCTTCTATGTGCCAAGACTTGGAGCTGGCCAGCACGCATCTTCCCGCTGTGTGTGCTGCTGCCTGCAAACAGCCTCCAAACAAAGCAGGGCACTAAGGCAAGAGAACTAAGCACCCCAGGAGGGAATCTGCCTGCGAGGGAAGCTATGCAGCACATCCCTTGTTCCGCTCGCCACTTCCCTGACTCTTAGGCAAAGCCCATCTCAGCTGGCTTGTAGGCGTGCCTCCGTGCTCAGAAGCAGCCCCGTGGCAGGCAGGACAGTGCGGGATGTCTTCTGGGCACGCAGCATGCTGCTTCCCATGCCCGGGACAAACCGCGAGCAGGTGCCTGGCTTGCGCTTCTATGTGCCGAGACTTGGAGCTGGCCAGCGCGCACCTTCCCGCTGTGTGTGCTGCTGTCCGCAAACAGCCTCCAAACAAAGCAGGGCACTAAGGCAAGAGAAGTAAGCGCCCCAGGAGGGAATCTGCCTGCGAGGGAAGCTGTGCAGCACATCCCTTGTTCCGCTCGCCACTTCCCTCACTCTTAGGCAAAGCCCATCTCAGCTGGCTTGTAGGCGTGCCTCCGTGCTCAGAAGCAGCCCCGTGGCAGGCAGGACAGTGCGGGATGTCTTCTGGGCACGCAGCATGCTGCTTCCCATGCCCGGGACAAAGCGCGAGCAGGTGCCTGGCTTGCGCTTCTATGTGCCGAGACTTGGAGCTGGCCAGCGCGCACCTTCCCGCTGTGTGTGCTGCTGTCCGCAAACAGCCTCCAAACAAAGCAGGGCACTAAGGCAAGAGAAGTAAGCGCCCCAGGAGGGAATCTGCCTGCGAGGGAAGCTGTGCAGCACATCCCTTGTTCCGCTCGCCACTTCCCTGACTCTTAGGCAAAGCCCATCTCAGCTGGCTTGTAGGCGTGCCTCCGTGCTCAGAAGCAGCCCCGTGGCAGGCAGGACAGTGCGGGATGTCTTCTGGGCACGCAGCATGCTGCTTCCCATGCCCGGGACAAACTCCGAGCAGGTGCCTGGCTTGCGCTTCTATGTGCCAAGACTTGGAGCTGGCCAGCACGCACCTTCCCGCTGTGTGTGCTGCTGTCCGCAAACAGCCTCCAAACAAAGCAGGGCACTAAGGCAAGAGAACTAAGCACCCCAGGAGGGAATCTGCCTGCGAGGGAAGCTGTGCAGCACATCCCTTGTTCCGCTCGCCACTTCCCTGACTCTTAGGCAAAGCCCATCTCAGCTGGCTTGTAGGCGTGCCTCCGTGCTCAGAAGCAGCCCCGTGGCAGGCAGGACAGTGCGGGATGTCTTCTGGGCACGCAGCATGCTGCTTCCCATGCCCGGGACAAAGCGCGAGCAGGTGCCTCGATTGCGCTTCTATGTGCAGAGACTTGGAGCTGGCCAGCGCGCACCTTCCCGCTGTGTGTGCTGCTGCCTGCAAACAGCCTCCAAACAAAGCAGGGCACTAAGGCAAGAGAAGTAAGCGCCCCAGGAGGGAATCTGCCTGCGAGGGAAGCTTTGCAGCACATCCCTTGTTCCGCTCGCCACTTCCCTGACTCTTAGGCAAAGCCCATCTCAGCTGGCTTGTAGGCGTGCCTCCGTGCTCAGAAGCAGCCCCGTGGCAGGCAGGACAGTGCGGGATGTCTTCTGGGCACGCAGCATGCTGCTTCCCACGCCCGGGACAAACTGCGAGCAGGTGCCTGGCTTGCGCTTCTATGTGCCGAGACTTGGAGCTGGCCAGCGCGCACCTTCCCGCTGTGTGTGCTGCTGTCCGCAAACAGCCTCCAAACAAAGCAGGGCACTAAGGCAAGAGAAGTAAGCGCCCCAGGAGGGAATCTGCCTGCGAGGGAAGCTGTGCAGCACATCCCTTGTTCCGCTCGCCACTTCCCTGACTCTTAGGCAAAGCCCATCTCAGCTGGCTTGTAGGTGTGCCTCCGTGCTCAGAAGCAGCCCCGTGGCAGGCAGGACAGTGCGGGATGTCTTCTGGGCACGCAGCATGCTGCTTCCCATGCCCGGAACAAACCGAGAGCAGGTGCCTGGCTTGCGCTTCTATGTGCCGAGACTTGGAGCTGGCCAGCGCGCACCTTCCCGCTGTGTGCGCTGCTGTCCGCAAACAGCCTCCAAACAAAGCAGGGCACTAAGGCAAGAGAAGTAAGCGCCCCAGGAGGGAATCTGCCTGCGAGGGAAGCTGTGCAGCACATCCCTTGTTCCGCTCGCCACTTCCCTGACTCTTAGGCAAAGCCCATCTCAGCTGGCTTGTAGGCGTGCCTCCGTGCTCAGAAGCAGCCCCGTGGCAGGCAGGACAGTGCGGGATGTCTTCTGGGCACGCAGCATGCTGCTTCCCACGCCTGGGACAAACTCCGAGCAGGTGCCTCGCTTGCGCTTCTATGTGCCGAGACTTGGAGCTGGCCAGCGCGCACCTTCCCGCTGTGTGTGCTGCTGTCCGCAAACAGCCTCCAAACAAAGCAGGGCACTAAGGCAAGAGAAGTAAGCGCCCCAGGAGGGAATCTGCCTGCGAGGGAAGCTGTGCAGCACATCCCTTGTTCCGCTCGCCACTTCCCTCACTCTTAGGCAAAGCCCATCTCAGCTTGCTTGTAGGCCTGCCTCCGTGCTCAGAAGCAGCCCCGTGGCAGGCAGGACAGTGCGGGATGTCTTCTGGGCACGCAGCATGCTGCTTCCCATGCCCGGGACAAACTCCGAGCAGGTGCCTGGCTTGCGCTTCTATGTGCCGAGACTTGGAGCTGGCCAGCGCGCACCTTCCCGCTGTGTGTGCTGCTGTCCGCAAACAGCCTCCAAACAAAGCAGGGCACTAAGGCAAGAGAAGTAAGCGCCCCAGGAGGGAATCTGCCTGCGAGGGAAGCTGTGCAGCACATCCCTTGTTCCGCTCGCCACTTCCCTGACTCTTAGGCAAAGCCCATCTCAGCTGGCTTGTAGGCGTGCCTCCGTGCTCAGAAGCAGCCCCGTGGCAGGCAGGACAGTGCGGGATGTCTTCTGGGCACGCAGCATGCTGCTTCCCATGCCCGGGACAAACTCCGAGCAGGTGCCTGGCTTGCGCTTCTATGTGCCGAGACTTGGAGCTGGCCAGCGCGCACCTTCCCGCTGTGTGTGCTGCTGTCCGCAAACAGCCTCCAAACAAAGCAGGGCACTAAGGCAAGAGAAGTAAGCGCCCCAGGAGGGAATCTGCCTGCGAGGGAACCTGTGCAGCACATCCCTTGTTCCGCTCGCCACTTCCCTGACTCTTAGGCAAAGCCCATCTCAGCTGGCTTGTAGGCGTGCCTCCGTGCTCAGAAGCAGCCCCGTGGCAGGCAGGACAGTGCGGGATGTCTTCTGGGCACGCAGCATGCTGCTTCCCATGCCCGGGACAAACTCCGAGCAGGTGCCTGGCTTGCGCTTCAATCTGCCGAGACTTGGAGCTGGCCAGCGCGCACCTTCCCGCTGTGTGTGCTGCTGTCCGCAAACAGCCTCCAAACAAAGCAGGGCACTAAGGCAAGAGAAGTAAGCGCCCCAGGAGGGAATCTGCCTAAGAGGGAAGCTGTGCAGCACATCCCTTGTTCCGCTCGCCACTTCCCTGACTCTTAGGCAAAGCCCATCTCAGCTGGCTTGTAGGCGTGCCTCCGTGCTCAGAAGCAGCCCCGTGGCAGGCAGGACAGTGCGGGATGTCTTCTGGGCACGCAGCATGCTGCTTCCCATGCCCGGGACAAACCGCGAGCAGGTGCCTGGCTTGCGCTTCTATGTGCCGAGACTTGGAGCTGGCCAGCGCGCACCTTCCCGCTGTGTGTGCTGCTGTCCGCAAACAGCCTCCAAACAAAGCAGGGCACTAAGGCAAGAGAAGTAAGCGCCCCAGGAGGGAATCTGCCTGCGAGGGAAGCTGTGCAGCACATCCCTTGTTCCGCTCGCCACTTCCCTGACTCTTAGGCAAAGCCCATCTCAGCTGGCTTGTAGGCGTGCCTCCGTGCTCAGAAGCAGCCCCGTGGCAGGCAGGACAGTGCGGGATGTCTTCTGGGCACGCAGCATGCTGCTTCCCATGCCCGGGACAAACTCCGAGCAGGTGCCTCGCTTGCGCTTCTATGTGCCGAGACTTGGAGCTGGCCAGCGCGCACCTTCCCGCTGTGTGTGCTGCTGTCCGCAAACAGCCTCCAAACAAAGCAGGGCACTAAGGCAAGAGAAGTAAGCGCCCCAGGAGGGAATCTGCCTGCGAGGGAACCTGTGCAGCACATCCCTTGTTCCGCTCGCCACTTCCCTGACTCTTAGGCAAAGCCCATCTCAGCTGGCTTGTAGGCGTGCCTCCGTGCTCAGAAGCAGCCCCGTGGCAGGCAGGACAGTGCGGGATGTCTTCTGGGCACGCAGCATGCTGCTTCCCATGCCCGGGACAAACTCCGAGCAGGTGCCTGGCTTGCGCTTCAATCTGCCGAGACTTGGAGCTGGCCAGCGCGCACCTTCCCGCTGTGTGTGCTGCTGTCCGCAAACAGCCTCCAAACAAAGCAGGGCACTAAGGCAAGAGAAGTAAGCGCCCCAGGAGGGAATCTGCCTAAGAGGGAAGCTGTGCAGCACATCCCTTGTTCCGCTCGCCACTTCCCTGACTCTTAGGCAAAGCCCATCTCAGCTGGCTTGTAGGCGTGCCTCCGTGCTCAGAAGCAGCCCCGTGGCAGGCAGGACAGTGCGGGATGTCTTCTGGGCACGCAGCATGCTGCTTCCCATGCCCGGGACAAACCGCGAGCAGGTGCCTGGCTTGCGCTTCTATGTGCCGAGACTTGGAGCTGGCCAGCGCGCACCTTCCCGCTGTGTGTGCTGCTGTCCGCAAACAGCCTCCAAACAAAGCAGGGCACTAAGGCAAGAGAAGTAAGCGCCCCAGGAGGGAATCTGCCTGCGAGGGAAGCTGTGCAGCACATCCCTTGTTCCGCTCGCCACTTCCCTGACTCTTAGGCAAAGCCCATCTCAGCTGGCTTGTAGGCGTGCCTCCGTGCTCAGAAGCAGCCCCGTGGCAGGCAGGACAGTGCGGGATGTCTTCTGGGCACGCAGCATGCTGCTTCCCATGCCCGGGACAAAGCGCGAGCAGGTGCCTGGCTTGCGCTTCTATGTGCCGAGACTTGGAGCTGGCCAGCGCGCACCTTCCCGCTGTGTGTGCTGCTGTCCGCAAACAGCCTCCAAACAAAGCAGGGCACTAAGGCAAGAGAAGTAAGAGCCCCAGGAGGGAATCTGCCTGCGAGGGAAGCTGTGCAGCACATCCCTTGTTCCGCTCGCCACTTCCCTGACTCTTAGGCAAAGCCCATCTCAGCTGGCTTGTAGGCGTGCCTCCGTGCTCAGAAGCAGCCCCGTGGCAGGCAGGACAGTGCGGGATGTCTTCTGGGCACGCAGCATGCTGCTTCCCATGCCCGGGACAAAGCGCGAGCAGGTGCCTGGCTTGCGCTTCTATGTGCCGAGACTTGGAGCTGGCCAGCGCGCACCTTCCCGCTGTGTGCGCTGCTGTCCGCAAACAGCCTCCAAACAAAGCAGGGCACTAAGGCAAGAGAAGTAAGCGCCCCAGGAGGGAATCTGCCTGCGAGGGAAGCTGTGCAGCACATCCCTTGTTCCGCTCGCCACTTCCCTGACTCTTAGGCAAAGCCCATCTCAGCTGGCTTGTAGGCGTGCCTCCGTGCTCAGAAGCAGCCCCGTGGCAGGCAGGACAGTGCGGGATGTCTTCTGGGCACGCAGCATGCTGCTTCCCATGCCCGGGACAAACTCCGAGCAGGTGCCTGGCTTGCGCTTCTATGTGCCGAGACTTGGAGCTGGCCAGCACGCACCTTCCCGCTGTGTGTGCTGCTCTCCGCAAACAGCCTCCAAACAAAGCAGGGCACTAAGGCAAGAGAACTAAGCACCCCAGGAGGGAATCTGCCTGCGAGGGAAGCTGTGCAGCACATCCCTTGTTCCGCTCGCCACTTCCCTGACTCTTAGGCAAAGCCCATCTCAGCTTGCTTGTAGGTGTGCCTCCGTGCTCAGAAGCAGCCCCGTGGCAGGCAGGACAGTGCGGGATGTCTTCTGGGCACGCAGCATGCTGCTTCCCATGCCCGGGACAAAGCGCGAGCAGGTGCCTGGCTTGCGCTTCTATGTGCCGAGACTTGGAGCTGGCCAGCACGCACCTTCCCGCTGTGTGTGCTGCTGTCCGCAAACAGCCTCCAAACAAAGCAGGGCACTAAGGCAAGAGAAGTAAGTGCCCCAGGAGGGAATCTGCCTGCGAGGGAAGCTGTGCAGCACATCCCTTGTTCCGCTCGCCACTTCCCTGACTCTTAGGCAAAGCCCATCTCAGCTTGCTTGTAGGCGTGCCTCCGTGCTCAGAAGCAGCCCCGTGGCAGGCAGGACAGTGCGGGATGTCTTCTGGGCACGCAGCATGCTGCTTCCCATGCCCGGGACAAACTCCGAGCAGGTGCCTCGCTTGCGCTTCTATGTGCCGAGACTTGGAGCTGGCCAGCGCGCACCTTCCCGCTGTGTGTGCTGCTGTCCGCAAACAGCCTCCAAACAAAGCAGGGCACTAAGGCAAGAGAAGTAAGCGCCCCAGGAGGGAATCTGCCTGCGAGGGAAGCTGTGCAGCACATCCCTTGTTCCGCTCGCCACTTCCCTGACTCTTAGGCAAAGCCCATCTCAGCTGGCTTGTAGGCGTGCCTCCGTGCTCAGAAGCAGCCCCGTGGCAGGCAGGACAGTGCGGGATGTCTTCTGGGCACGCAGCATGCTGCTTCCCATGCCCGGGACAAACTCCGAGCAGGTGCCTGGCTTGCGCTTCAATCTGCCGAGACTTGGAGCTGGCCAGCGCGCACCTTCCCGCTGTGTGTGCTGCTGTCCGCAAACAGCCTCCAAACAAAGCAGGGCACTAAGGCAAGAGAAGTAAGCGCCCCAGGAGGGAATCTGCCTAAGAGGGAAGCTGTGCAGCACATCCCTTGTTCCGCTCGCCACTTCCCTGACTCTTAGGCAAAGCCCATCTCAGCTGGCTTGTAGGCGTGCCTCCGTGCTCAGAAGCAGCCCCGTGGCAGGCAGGACAGTGCGGGATGTCTTCTGGGCACGCAGCATGCTGCTTCCCATGCCCGGGACAAACCGCGAGCAGGTGCCTGGCTTGCGCTTCTATGTGCCGAGACTTGGAGCTGGCCAGCGCGCACCTTCCCGCTGTGTGTGCTGCTGTCCGCAAACAGCCTCCAAACAAAGCAGGGCACTAAGGCAAGAGAAGTAAGCGCCCCAGGAGGGAATCTGCCTGCGAGGGAAGCTGTGCAGCACATCCCTTGTTCCGCTCGCCACTTCCCTGACTCTTAGGCAAAGCCCATCTCAGCTGGCTTGTAGGCGTGCCTCCGTGCTCAGAAGCAGCCCCGTGGCAGGCAGGACAGTGCGGGATGTTTTCTGGGCACGCAGCATGCTGCTTCCCATGCCCGGGACAAAGCGCGAGCAGGTGCCTGGCTTGCGCTTCTATGTGCCGAGACTTGGAGCTGGCCAGCGCGCACCTTCCCGCTGTGTGTGCTGCTGTCCGCAAACAGCCTGCAAACAAAGCAGGGCACTAAGGCAAGAGAACTAAGAGCCCCAGGAGGGAATCTGCCTGCGAGGGAAGCTGTGCAGCACATCCCTTGTTCTGCTCGCCACTTCCCTCACTCTTAGGCAAAGCCCATCTCAGCTGGCTTGTAGGCGTGCCTCCGTGCTCAGAAGCAGCCCCGTGGCAGGCAGGACAGTGCGGGATGTTTTCTGGGCACGCAGCATGCTGCTTCCCATGCCCGGGACAAACTCCGAGCAGGTGCCTGGGTTGCCCTTCTATGTGCCGAGACTTGGAGCTGGCCAGCGCGCACCTTCCCGCTGTGTGTGCTGCTGCCTGCAAACAGCCTCCAAACAAAGCAGGGCACTAAGGCAAGAGAACTAAGAGCCCCAGGAGGGAATCTGCCTGCGAGGGAAGCTGTGCAGCACATCCCTTGTTCCGCTCGCCACTTCCCTGACTCTTAGGCAAAGCCCATCTCAGCTGGCTTGTAGGCGTGCCTCCGTGCTCAGAAGCAGCCCCGTGGCAGGCAGGACAGTGCGAGAAGTACTCTGGGCACGCAGCATGCTGCTTCCCATGCCCGGGACAAACTGCGAGCAGGTGCCTGGCTTGCGCTTCTATGTGCCGAGACTTGGAGCTGGCCAGCGCGCACCTTCCCGCTGTGTGTGCTGCTGTCCGCAAACAGCCTCCAAACAAAGCAGGGCACTAAGGCAAGAGAAGTAAGCGCCCCAGGAGGGAATCTGCCTGCGAGGGAAGCTGTGCAGCACATCCCTTGTTCCGCTCGCCACTTCCCTGACTCTTAGGCAAAGCCCATCTCAGCTGGCTTGTAGGCGTGCCTCCGTGCTCAGAAGCAGCCCCGTGGCAGGCAGGACAGTGCGGGATGTCTTCTGGGCACGCAGCATGCTGCTTCCCATGCCCGGGACAAACTGCGAGCAGGTGCCTGGCTTGCGCTTCTATGTGCCGAGACTTGGAGCTGGCCAGCACGCACCTTCCCGCTGTGTGTGCTGCTGTCCGCAAACAGCCTCCAAACAAAGCAGGGCACTAAGGCAAGAGAAGTAAGCGCCCCAGGAGGGAATCTGCCTGCGAGGGAAGCTGTGCAGCACATCCCTTGTTCCGCTCGCCACTTCCCTGACTCTTAGGCAAAGCCCATCTCAGCTGGCTTGTAGGTGTGCCTCCGTGCTCAGAAGCAGCCCCGTGGCAGGCAGGACAGTGCGGGATGTCTTCTGGGCACGCAGCATGCTGCTTCCCATGCCCGGGACAAACTGCGAGCAGGTGCCTGGCTTGCGCTTCTATGTGCCGAGACTTGGAGCTGGCCAGCGCGCACCTTCCCGCTGTGTGTGCTGCTGTCCGCAAACAGCCTCCAAACAAAGCAGGGCACTAAGGCAAGAGAAGTAAGCGCCCCAGGAGGGAATCTGCCTAAGAGGGAACCTGTGCAGCACATCCCTTGTTCCGCTCGCCACTTCCCTGACTCTTAGGCAAAGCCCATCTCAGCTTGCTTGTAGGCGTGCCTCCGTGCTCAGAAGCAGCCCCGTGGCAGGCAGGACAGTGCGGGATGTCTTCTGGGCACGCAGCATGCTGCTTCCCATGCCCGGGACAAACTCCGAGCAGGTGCCTGGCTTGCGCTTCTATGTGCCGAGACTTGGAGCTGGCCAGCGCGCACCTTCCCGCTGTGTGTGCTGCTGTCCGCAAACAGCCTCCAAACAAAGCAGGGCACTAAGGCAAGAGAAGTAAGCGCCCCAGGAGGGAATCTGCCTGCGAGGGAAGCTGTGCAGCACATCCCTTGTTCTGCTCGCCACTTCCCTCACTCTTAGGCAAAGCCCATCTCAGCTGGCTTGTAGGCGTGCCTCCGTGCTCAGAAGCAGCCCCGTGGCAGGCAGGACAGTGCGAGAAGTAATCTGGGCACGCAGCATGCTGCTTCCCATGCCCGGGACAAAGCGCGAGCAGGTGCCTCGCTTGCGCTTCTATGTGCCGAGACTTGGAGCTGGCCAGCGCGCACCTTCCCGCTGTGTGTGCTGCTGTCCGCAAACAGCCTCCAAACAAAGCAGGGCACTAAGGCAAGAGAAGTAAGCGCCCCAGGAGGGAATCTGCCTGCGAGGGAAGCTGTGCAGCACATCCCTTGTTCCGCTCGCCACTTCCCTGACTCTTAGGCAAAGCCCATCTCAGCTGGCTTGTAGGCGTGCCTCCGTGCTCAGAAGCAGCCCCGTGGCAGGCAGGACAGTGCGGGATGTCTTCTGGGCACGCAGCATGCTGCTTCCCATGCCCGGGACAAACCGCGAGCAGGTGCCTGGCTTGCGCTTCTATGTGCCGAGACTTGGAGCTGGCCAGCGCGCACCTTCCCGCTGTGTGTGCTGCTGTCCGCAAACAGCCTCCAAACAAAGCAGGGCACTAAGGCAAGAGAAGTAAGCGCCCCAGGAGGGAATCTGCCTGCGAGGGAAGCTGTGCAGCACATCCCTTGTTCCGCTCGCCACTTCCCTGACTCTTAGGCAAAGCCCATCTCAGCTGGCTTGTAGGTGTGCCTCCGTGCTCAGAAGCAGCCCCGTGGCAGGCAGGACAGTGCGGGATGTCTTCTGGGCACGCAGCATGCTGCTTCCCATGCCCGGGACAAACTGCGAGCAGGTGCCTGGGTTGCGCTTCTATGTGCAGAGACTTGGAGCTGGCCAGCGCGCACCTTCCCGCTGTGTGTGCTGCTGTCCGCAAACAGCCTGCAAACAAAGCAGGGCACTAAGGCAAGAGAACTAAGAGCCCCAGGAGGGAATCTGCCTGCGAGGGAAGCTGTGCAGCACATCCCTTGTTCTGCTCGCCACTTCCCTCACTCTTAGGCAAAGCCCATCTCAGCTGGCTTGTAGGCGTGCCTCCGTGCTCAGAAGCAGCCCCGTGGCAGGCAGGACAGTGCGGGATGTTTTCTGGGCACGCAGCATGCTGCTTCCCATGCCCGGGACAAACTCCGAGCAGGTGCCTGGGTTGCCCTTCTATGTGCCGAGACTTGGAGCTGGCCAGCGCGCACCTTCCCGCTGTGTGTGCTGCTGCCTGCAAACAGCCTCCAAACAAAGCAGGGCACTAAGGCAAGAGAACTAAGAGCCCCAGGAGGGAATCTGCCTGCGAGGGAAGCTGTGCAGCACATCCCTTGTTCCGCTCGCCACTTCCCTGACTCTTAGGCAAAGCCCATCTCAGCTGGCTTGTAGGCGTGCCTCCGTGCTCAGAAGCAGCCCCGTGGCAGGCAGGACAGTGCGAGAAGTACTCTGGGCACGCAGCATGCTGCTTCCCATGCCCGGGACAAACTGCGAGCAGGTGCCTGGCTTGCGCTTCTATGTGCCGAGACTTGGAGCTGGCCAGCGCGCACCTTCCCGCTGTGTGTGCTGCTGTCCGCAAACAGCCTCCAAACAAAGCAGGGCACTAAGGCAAGAGAAGTAAGCGCCCCAGGAGGGAATCTGCCTGCGAGGGAAGCTGTGCAGCACATCCCTTGTTCCGCTCGCCACTTCCCTGACTCTTAGGCAAAGCCCATCTCAGCTGGCTTGTAGGCGTGCCTCCGTGCTCAGAAGCAGCCCCGTGGCAGGCAGGACAGTGCGGGATGTCTTCTGGGCACGCAGCATGCTGCTTCCCATGCCCGGGACAAACTGCGAGCAGGTGCCTGGCTTGCGCTTCTATGTGCCGAGACTTGGAGCTGGCCAGCACGCACCTTCCCGCTGTGTGTGCTGCTGTCCGCAAACAGCCTCCAAACAAAGCAGGGCACTAAGGCAAGAGAAGTAAGCGCCCCAGGAGGGAATCTGCCTGCGAGGGAAGCTGTGCAGCACATCCCTTGTTCCGCTCGCCACTTCCCTGACTCTTAGGCAAAGCCCATCTCAGCTGGCTTGTAGGTGTGCCTCCGTGCTCAGAAGCAGCCCCGTGGCAGGCAGGACAGTGCGGGATGTCTTCTGGGCACGCAGCATGCTGCTTCCCATGCCCGGGACAAACTGCGAGCAGGTGCCTGGCTTGCGCTTCTATGTGCCGAGACTTGGAGCTGGCCAGCGCGCACCTTCCCGCTGTGTGTGCTGCTGTCCGCAAACAGCCTCCAAACAAAGCAGGGCACTAAGGCAAGAGAAGTAAGCGCCCCAGGAGGGAATCTGCCTAAGAGGGAACCTGTGCAGCACATCCCTTGTTCCGCTCGCCACTTCCCTGACTCTTAGGCAAAGCCCATCTCAGCTTGCTTGTAGGCGTGCCTCCGTGCTCAGAAGCAGCCCCGTGGCAGGCAGGACAGTGCGGGATGTCTTCTGGGCACGCAGCATGCTGCTTCCCATGCCCGGGACAAACTCCGAGCAGGTGCCTGGCTTGCGCTTCTATGTGCCGAGACTTGGAGCTGGCCAGCGCGCACCTTCCCGCTGTGTGTGCTGCTGTCCGCAAACAGCCTCCAAACAAAGCAGGGCACTAAGGCAAGAGAAGTAAGCGCCCCAGGAGGGAATCTGCCTGCGAG
The DNA here is from genome assembly GCF_028389875.1 of Rhea pennata. Taxonomy (NCBI): domain Eukaryota; kingdom Metazoa; phylum Chordata; class Aves; order Rheiformes; family Rheidae; genus Rhea; species Rhea pennata. The sequence continues at coordinate 8,276 of NC_084685.1, read as the reverse complement.
GGAAGCTGTGCAGCACATCCCTTGTTCTGCTCGCCACTTCCCTCACTCTTAGGCAAAGCCCATCTCAGCTGGCTTGTAGGCGTGCCTCCGTGCTCAGAAGCAGCCCCGTGGCAGGCAGGACAGTGCGAGAAGTAATCTGGGCACGCAGCATGCTGCTTCCCATGCCCGGGACAAAGCGCGAGCAGGTGCCTCGCTTGCGCTTCTATGTGCCGAGACTTGGAGCTGGCCAGCGCGCACCTTCCCGCTGTGTGTGCTGCTGTCCGCAAACAGCCTCCAAACAAAGCAGGGCACTAAGGCAAGAGAAGTAAGCGCCCCAGGAGGGAATCTGCCTGCGAGGGAAGCTGTGCAGCACATCCCTTGTTCCGCTCGCCACTTCCCTGACTCTTAGGCAAAGCCCATCTCAGCTGGCTTGTAGGCGTGCCTCCGTGCTCAGAAGCAGCCCCGTGGCAGGCAGGACAGTGCGGGATGTCTTCTGGGCACGCAGCATGCTGCTTCCCATGCCCGGGACAAACCGCGAGCAGGTGCCTGGCTTGCGCTTCTATGTGCCGAGACTTGGAGCTGGCCAGCGCGCACCTTCCCGCTGTGTGTGCTGCTGTCCGCAAACAGCCTCCAAACAAAGCAGGGCACTAAGGCAAGAGAAGTAAGCGCCCCAGGAGGGAATCTGCCTGCGAGGGAAGCTGTGCAGCACATCCCTTGTTCCGCTCGCCACTTCCCTGACTCTTAGGCAAAGCCCATCTCAGCTGGCTTGTAGGTGTGCCTCCGTGCTCAGAAGCAGCCCCGTGGCAGGCAGGACAGTGCGGGATGTCTTCTGGGCACGCAGCATGCTGCTTCCCATGCCCGGGACAAACTGCGAGCAGGTGCCTGGGTTGCGCTTCTATGTGCAGAGACTTGGAGCTGGCCAGCGCGCACCTTCCCGCTGTGTGTGCTGCTGTCCGCAAACAGCCTCCAAACAAAGCAGGGCACTAAGGCAAGAGAAGTAAGCGCCCCAGGAGGGAATCTGCCTGCGAGGGAAGCTGTGCAGCACATCCCTTGTTCCGCTCGCCACTTCCCTGACTCTTAGGCAAAGCCCATCTCAGCTGGCTTGTAGGTGTGCCTCCGTGCTCAGAAGCAGCCCCGTGGCAGGCAGGACAGTGCGGGATGTTTTCTGGGCACGCAGCATGCTGCTTCCCATGCCCGGGACAAACTGCGAGCAGGTGCCTGGCTTGCGCTTCTATGTGCCGAGACACTTGGAGCTGGCCAGCGCGCACCTTCCCGCTGTGTGTGCTGCTGTCCGCAAACAGCCTGCAAACAAAGCAGGGGCACTAAGGCAAGAGAAGTAAGCGCCCCAGGAGGGAATCTGCCTGCGAGGGAAGCTGTGCAGCACATGCCTTGTTCCGCTCGCCACTTCCCTGACTCTTAGGCAAAGCCCATCTCAGCTGGCTTGTAGGCGTGCCTCCGTGCTCAGAAGCAGCCCCGTGGCAGGCAGGACAGTGCGGGATGTCTTCTGGGCACGCAGCATTGCTGCTTCCCATGCCCGTGGACAAAGCGCGAGCAGGTGCCTGGCTTGCGCTTCTATGTGCCGAGACTTGGAGCTGGCCAGCGCGCACCTTCCCGCTGTGTGGTGCTGCTGTCGCGCAAACAGCCTCCAAACAAAGCAGGGCACTAAGGCAAGAGAACTAAGAGCCCCAGGAGGGAATCTGCCTGCGAGGGAAGCTGTGCAGCACATCCCTTGTTCTGCTCGCCACTTCCCGTGACTCTTAGGCAAAGCCCATCTCAGCTGGCTTGTAGGCGTGCCTCCGTGCTCAGAAGCAGCCCCGTGGCAGGCAGACAGTGCGAGAAGTAATCTGGGCACGCAGCATGCTGCTTCCCATGCCCGGGACAAACTGCGAGCAGGTACCTCGCTTGCGCTTCTATTTGCCGAGACTTGGAGCTGGCCAGCGCGCACCTTCCCGCTGTGTGTGCTGCTGTCCGCAAACAGCCTCCAAACGAAAGCAGGGCACTAAGGCAAGAGAAGTAAGCGCCCAGGAGGGAATCTGCCTAGAGGGAACCTGTGCAGCACATCCCTTGTTCCGCTCGCCACTTCCCTGACTCTTAGCAAAGCCATCTCAGCTGGCTTGTAGGCGTGCCTCCGTGCTCAGAAGCAGCCCCGTGGCAGGCAGGACAGTGCGGGATGTCTTCTGGGCACGCAGCATGCTGCTTCCATGCCCGGGACAAACTCCGAGCAGGTGCCTGGCTTGCGCTTCTATGTGCAGAGACTTGGATGCTGGCCAGCGCGCACCTTCCGCTGTGTGTGCTGCTGTCCGCACACAGCCTCCAAACAAAGGCAGGCACTAAGGCAAGAGAACTAAGCACCCAGGAGGGAATCTGCCTGCGAGGGAAGCTGTGCAGCACATCCCTTGTTCCGCTCGCCACTTCCCTGACTCTTAGGCAAAGCCATCTCAGCTGGCTTGTAGGCGTGCCTCCGTGCTCAGAAGCAGCCCCGTGGCAGGCAGGACAGTGCGGGATGTCTTCTGGGCACGCAGCATGCTGCTTCCATGCCCGGGTCAAACTGCGAGCAGGTGCCTGGGTTGCCCTTCTATGTGCCGAGACTTGGAGCTGGCCAGTGCGCACCTTCCCGCTGTGTGTGCTGCTGTCTGCAAACAGCCTCCAACAAAGCAGGGCACTAAGGCAAGAGAAGTAAGCGCCCCAGGAGGGAATCTGCCTAAGAGGGAACCTGTGCAGCACATCCCTTGTTCTGCTCGCCACTTCCTCACTCTTAGGCAAAGCCATCTCAGCTGGCTTGTAGGCGTGCCTCCGTGCTCAGAAGCAGCCCCGAGGCAGGCAGGACAGTGCGAGAAGTAATCTGGCACGCAGCATGCTGCTTCCATGCCCGGACAAACTGCGAGCAGGTGCCTCGCTTGCGCTTCTATTTGCCGAGACTTGGAGCTGGCCAGCGTGCACCTTCCCGCTGTGTGTGCTGCTGTCCGCAAACAGCCTCCAAACAAAGCAGGGCACTAAGGCAAGAGAAGTAAGCGCCCAGGAGGGAATCTGCCTAAGAGGGAACCTGCTGCAGCACATCCTTGTTCCGCTCGCCACTTCCCTGACTCTTAGGCAAAGCCCATCTCAGCTGGCTTGTAGGCGTGCCTCCGTGCTCAGAAGCAGCCCCGTGGCAGGCAGGACAGTGCGAGAAGTACTCTGGGCACGCAGCATGCTGCTTCCCATGCCCGGGTCAAACTGCGAGCAGGTGCCTGGGTTGCCCTTCTATGTGCCGAGACTTGGAGCTGGCCAGTGCGCACCTTCCCGCTGTGTGTGCTGCTGTCCGCAAACAGCCTCCAAACAAAGCAGGGCACTAAGGCAAGAGAAGTAAGCGCCCCAGGAGGGAATCTGCCTGCGAGGGAAGCTGTGCAGCACATCCCTTGTTCCGCTCGCCACTTCCCTGACTCTTAGGCAAAGCCATCTCAGCTGGCTTGTAGGCGTGCCTCCGTGCTCAGAAGCAGCCCGTGGCAGGCAGGACAGTGCGGGATGTCTTCTGGGCACGCAGCATGCTGCTTCCCATGCCCGGGACAAACCGCGAGCAGGTGCCTGGCTTGCGCTTCTATGTGCCGAGACTTGAGCTGGCCAGCGCGCACCTTCCCGCTGTGTGTGCTGCTGTCCGCAAACAGCCTCCAAACAAAGCAGGGCACTAAGGCAAGAGAAGTAAGCGCCCCAGGAGGGAATCTGCCTGCGAGGGAAGCTGTGCAGCACATCCCTTGTTCCGCTCGCCACTTCCCTGACTCTTAGGCAAAGCCCATCTCAGCTGGCTTGTAGGTGTGCCTCCGTGCTCAGAAGCAGCCCCGTGGCAGGCAGGACAGTGCGGGATGTCTTCTGGCACGCAGCATGCTGCTTCCCATGCCCGGGACAAACTCCGAGCAGGTGCCTGGCTTGCGCTTCTATGTGCAGAGACTTGGAGCTGGCCAGCGCGCACCTTCCCGCTGTGTGTGCTGCTGTCCGCAAACAGCCTCCAAACAAAGCAGGGCACTAAGGCAAGAGAAGTAAGCGCCCAGGAGGGAATCTGCCTAAGAGGGAAGCTGTGCAGCACATCCCTTGTTCCGCTCGCCACTTCCCTGACTCTTAGGCAAAGCCCATCTCAGCTGCTTGTAGGCGTGCCTCCGTGCTCAGAAGCAGCCCCGTGGCAGCAGGACAGTGCGGGATGTTTTCTGGGCACGCAGCATGCTGCTTCCCATGCCCGGGACAAACTGCGAGCAGGTGCCTGGCTTGCGCTTCTTCTGTGCCGAGACTTGAGCTGGCCAGCGCGCACCTTCCCGCTGTGTGTGCTGCTGTCCGCAAACAGCCTGCAAACAAAGCAGGGCACTAAGGCAAGAGAAGTAAGCGCCCCAGGAGGGAATCTGCCTGCGAGGGAAGCTGTGCAGCACATCCCTTGTTCGCTCGCCACTTCCCTGACTCTTAGGCAAAGCCATCTCAGCTGGCTTGTAGGCGTGCCTCCGTGCTCAGAAGCAGCCCCGTGCAGGCAGGACAGTGCGGGATGTCTTCTGGGCACGCAGCATGCTGCTTCCCATGCCCGGGACAAAGCGCGAGCAGGTGCCTGGCTTGCGCTTCTATGTGCCGAGACTTGGAGCTGGCCAGCGCGCACCTTCCCGCTGTGTGTGCTGCTGTCCGCAAACAGCCTCCCAACAAAGCAGGGCACTAAGGCAAGAGAACTAAGAGCCCCAGGAGGGAATCTGCCTGCGAGGGAAGCTGTGCAGCACATCCCTTGTTCTGCTCGCCACTTCCCTCACTCTTAGGCAAAGCCCATCTCAGCTGGCTTGTAGGCGTGCCTCCGTGCTCAGAAGCAGCCCCGAGGCAGGCAGGACAGTGCGAGAAGTAATCTGGGTACGCAGCATGCTGCTTCCCATGCCCGGGACAAACTGCGAGCAGGTGCCTCGCTTGCGCTTCTATTTGCCGAGACTTGGAGCTGGCCAGCGCGCACCTTCCCGCTGTGTGTGCTGCTGTCGCGCAAACAGCCTCCAAACAAAGCAGGGCACTAAGGCAAGAGAAGTAAGCGCCCCAGGAGGGGAATCTGCCTAAGAGGGAACCTGTGCAGCACATCCCTTGTCCGCTCGCCACTTCCCTGACTCTTAGGCAAAGCCCATCTCAGCTGGCTTGTAGGCGTGCCTCGTGCTCAGAAGCAGCCCCGTGGCAGGCAGGACAGTGCGGGATGTCTTCTGGGCACGCAGCATGCTGCTTCCAATGCCCGGGACAAACTGCGAGCAGGTGCCTGGCTTGCGCTTCTATGTGCAGAGACTTGGAGCTGGCCAGCGCGCACCTTCCGCTGTGTGTGCTGCTGTCCGCAAAGAGCCTCCAAACAAAGCAGGGCACTAAGGCAAGAGAACTAAGCACCCAGGAGGGAATCTGCCTGCGAGGGAAGCTGTGGCAGCACATCCCTTGTTCGCTCGCCACTTCCCTGACTCTTAGGCAAAGCCCATCTCAGCTGGCTTGTAGGCGTGCCTCCGTGCTCAGAAGCAGCCCCCGTGGCAGGCAGGACAGTGCGAGAAGTAATCTGGGCACGCAGCATGCTGCTTCCCATGCCCGGGACAAAGCGCGAGCAGGTGCCTGGCTTGCGCTTCTATGTGCAGAGACTTGGAGCTGGCCAGCGCGCACCTTCCCGCTGTGTGTGCTGCTGTCCGCAAAAAGCCTCCAAACAAAGCAGGGCACTAAGCAAGAGAACTAAGCACCCCAGGAGGGAATCTGCCTGCGAGGGAAGCTGTGCAGCACATGCCTTGTTCCGCTCGCCACTTCCCTGACTCTTAGGCAAAGCCAACTCAGCTGGTCTGTAGCGTGCCTCCGTGCTCAGAAGCAGCCCCGTGGCAGGCAGGACAGTGCGGGATGTCTTCTGGGCACGCAGCATGCTGCTTCCCATGCCCGGGACAAACCGCGAGCAGGTGCCTGGCTTGCGCTTCTATGTGCCGAGACTTGGAGCTGGCCAGCGCGCACCTTCCCGCTGTGTGTGCTGCTGTCCGCAAACAGCCTCCAAACAAAGCAGGGCACTAAGGCAAGAGAAGTAAGCGCCCCAGGAGGGGAATCTGCCTGCGAGGGAAGCTGTGCAGCACATCCCTTGTTCCGCTCGCCACTTCCCTGACTCTTAGGCAAAGCCCATCTCAGCTGGCTTGTAGGCGTGCCTCCGTGCTCAGAAGCAGCCCGTGGCAGGCAGGACAGTGCGGGATGTCTTCTGGGCACGCAGCATGCTGCTTCCCATGCCCGGGTCAAACTGCGAGCAGGTGCCTGGGTTGCCCTTCTTATGTGCCGAGAGCTTGGAGCTGGCCAGTGCGCACCTTCCCGCTGTGTGTGCTGCTGTCTGCAAACAGCCTCCAAACAAAGCAGGGCACTAAGGCAAGAGAAGTAAGCGCCCCAGGAGGAGATCTGCCTGCGAGGGAAGCTTGTGCAGCACATCCCTTGTTCCGCTCGCCACTTCCCTGACTCTTAGGCAAAGCCCATCTCAGCTGGCTTGTAGGCGTGCCTCCGTGCTCAGAAGCAGCCCCGTGGCAGGCTGGACAGTGCGAGAAGTAATCTGGGCACGCAGCATGCTGCTTCCCATGCCCGGGACAAAGCGCGAGCAGGTGCCTGGCTTGCGCTTCTATGTGCCGAGACTGAGCTGGCCAGCGCGCACCTTCCCGCTGTGTGTGCTGCTGCCTGCAAACAGCCTCCAAACAAAGCAGGGCACTAAGGCAAGAGAACTAAGCACCCCAGGAGGGAATCTGCCTGCGAGGGAAGCTGTGCAGCACATCCTTGTTCCGCTCGCCACTTTCCCTGACTCTTAGGCAAAAGCCCATCTCAGCTGGCTTGTAGGCGTGCCTCCGTGCTCAGAAGCAGCCCCGAGGCAGGCAGGACAGTGCGAGAAGTACTCTGGGCACGCAGCATGCTGCTTCCATGCCGGGTCAAACCGCGAGCAGGTGCCTGGCTTGCGCTTCTATGTGCCGAGACTTGGAGCAGGCCAGCGCGCACCTTCCCGCTGTGTGTGCTGCTGTCCGCAAACAGCCTCCAAACAAAGCAGTGGCACTAAGGCAAGAGAAGTAAGCGCCCCAGGAGGGAATCTGCCTAAGAGGGAACCTGTGCAGCACATCCTTGTTCCGCTCGCCACTTCCCCTGACTCTTAGGCAAAGCCCATCTCAGCTGGCTTGTAGGTGTGCCTCCGTGCTCAGAAGCAGCCCGTGGCAGGCAGGACAGTGCGGGATGTCTTCTGGGCACGCAGCATGCTGCTTCCATGCCGGGACAAACCGCGAGCAGGTGCCTGGCTTGCCCTTCTATGTGCCGAGACTTGGAGCTGGCCAGCGCGCACTCTTCCCGCTGTGTGTGCTGCTGCTGCAAACAGCCTCCAAACAAAGCAGGGCATCTAAGGCAAGAGAACTAAGAGCCCCAGGAGGGAATCTGCCTGCGAGGGAAGCTGTGCAGCACATCCCTTGTTCCGCTCGCCACTTCCCTGACTCTTAGGCAAAGCCCATCTCAGCTGGCTTGTAGGCGTGCCTCCGTGCTCAGAAGCAGCCCCGTGGCAGGCAGGACAGTGCGGGATGTCTTCTGGGCACGCAGCATGCTGCTTCCATGCCCGGGACAAACCGCGAGCAGGTGCCTGGCTTGCGCTTCTATGTGCCGAGACTTGGAGCTGGCCAGCGCGCACCCTTCCCGCTGTGTGTACTGCTGTCCGCAAAAAGCCTGCAAACAAAGCAGGGCACTAAGGCAAGAGAAGTAAGCGCCCCAGGAGGGAATCTGCCTAAGAGGGAAGCTGTGCAGCACATCCCTTGTTCCGCTCGCCACTTCCCTGACTCTTAGGCAAAGCCCATCTCAGCTGGCTTGTAGGCGTGCCTCCGTGCTCAGAGCAGCCCCGTGGCAGGCAGGACAGGGCGGGATGTCTTCTGGCACGCAGCATGCTGCTTCCCATGCCCGGGTCAAACTGCGAGCAGGTGCCTGGGTTGCCCTTCTATGTGCCGAGACTTGGAGCTGGCCAGTGCGCACCTTCCCGCTGTGTGTGCTGCTGTCTGCAAACAGCCTCCAAACAAAGCAGGGCACTAAGGCAAGAGAAGTAAGCGCCCCAGGAGGGAATCTGCCTAAGAGGGAACCTGTGCAGCACATCCCTTGTTCCGCTCGCCACTTCCCTCACTCTTAGGCAAAGCCCATCTCAGCTGCTTGTAGGCGTGCCTCCGTGCTCAGAAGCAGCCCCGAGGCAGGCAGGACAGTGCGAGAAGTAATCTGGGCACGCAGCATGCTGCTTCCCATGCCGGACAAACTGCGAGCAGGTGCCTCGCTTGCGCTTCTATTTGCCGAGACTTGGAGCTGGCCAGCGCGCACCT